>NC_080772.1:10037500-10662500 GCF_020826845.1 Diceros bicornis minor | reverse complement strand
AGTTTCCTTTCATTTATACAGTCTTTCTCCAAAAAGTGTGCAATATAATCAAGTGCCTTTTTAATAATTGCATCTGAGTTCTGTCTCCCAGAAGTTAAATCCAGGATACACTGAGGTTTGAGATGTTCCTAAACTTGTTGGATATGAACTTACAAACACAAATCGTCAATGATATCTGTTTTATGTAGAGAGTTACAGCTTCAAGTTCAAAGGACAGCCTAATTCCCAAGTTCTTAGGGCTTCTCACACATATAGGCACTGAAAAGAAAACTGAACAGGAGCCACTCTCGCTCCCAATGTCCCTCTCTTCCATTGAATTTCTGTTACCTTTCTAGCAACGGTGTCTTAACTTATATATGTAAATCAATGTTACCTGGAGAGATGAGTGGACATGCAGCTGAGCAAGGAATAAACTGGGAGACTTCTTTGTTGGCATTCTGAGCCTGGGCACTTCATAGCTTGCCTTGTTCCAATGCGGGATCTGGTGTACACCTTTAATTGGTGTTAACAAAATATGGCCTCATTGTATTCACAATTCTTTGTTCTGTCTTATGAAAATTTTACTATGCCACACAGCCCTGCAATTGTCTATATACTTATCTTCTCTAATTATCTTTTCTATATACTGTTTTGACTGAAATCATGACTTTATTCCATTAAGTCACCGAAAAACCAAATAGAAAAGTCTATCAAAACATAGCTGTCAGCTAAAGGTTTCTTCTGCGGAACGATAAAAGCTATTCTATTTTAATAATTTTAATTTGTTTCTGCCACAAAGATTCATTTATGATAGTTCCCTTTTAAATTTAAAAGATATTTTAAATGATGCCATTTAATATTTCTCTTCTGACTGGTTCTGTTGTCTGCTGTCGTGTAGACTGTGTAGCCTAGGAAACCTGAAGCCAGCCCTGACAATATGAAGTGTCTGAGCTCTCTTCCTTATTCTGTCTCTGACTTATTTTATGAAAACTGGTAAGTCACTTAACCACTTTCTGCCTACGCATCTGAAAAATAAGTTGGATAACTATTGTCAACAAACAATGCATGCTTTTTATCTGCTGTGCATCAATTCTGTCACTGCCACAGCTCAAAGAGAGCTCTGCTCAGTGGGGGAGGCCAAAATCAGAAGACAGAGAACGACTTAGTAGTTGATGATATTCTTGAGGTAAATACACTTTCTGTAAGTCGTGTCTTTAGAACAATGATATGAATGCCAAAGTTTTTTTAAAGCGCTGTTAAAAATCAGGATCAACTTTATTGTCTATTTTATTGTTTTTCAGACAGGTGTTAGTGAAGCTTCTTCTCTTCCTGGTTTTGTATTAGTCCCTACAGCTAGGCTTCCACCTACACCAATGCAGAATTCCAAGGATGCCTGCCTTCTCAGAGCAATGTGCACCTCAGAGTGACCCCAGAGTCACTGAGATGCCGTGGTACGCCCCATGGTTAGGAACACAGGCCGACCTCAGTTCAAATATCAGCTCTGCTCCTTATAAACTAACCCTATGACCTTGAGCAAGTTCTATAACCTCTTTGAGCCTCAGTTTCTTTATCCACAAAATGGGAGTAATTAATAGTACAAATCTCGTGTAGGTGATGTTAAATAAGACTTAAGATAATATGTGAAGAGCACCTAATACAGTGTTTAGTATATGGTAGATATTAAATAACTGATAAGTCTAAATGTAGAAAGATCAAAGCCCTTTACCATTTATTTCTATTACTGCCTTAAACAACAACCCCCTTGAGAGCTACTGCTCCTTGATTGCAGACGGGCACATGCTACGTGTCCTGTAAAGTTCCCGGAGAGCGGAGGCAAACATCTTCATCTCCACCTCACCTATCTCTGCACACCTTGGAAAAGCCTCTCCTCAACTTCCTGCCCCATCACTCCTTCCTATTTCCCATATGCACAACATTAAGATTTTTGGTTTGAAAATGATTAAAAATTATTCTCTCTTCAAACTGTACTGTGGTTACCAGGGGCAGTGGGGTTGGGGGGTGGGCACAAGGGGTGAAGGGAGTCATATATATGGTGATGGACAAACAAAAATGTACAACCCAAAATTTCACAATGTTAGAAACCATTAAAACATCAATAAAAAAAAAATTATTCTCTCTTCAATGTCTTTATTCCCCTGCTCCACCTACCCTGCCCTGTTTTTCTTGACTTGCTGGGAGTCTAGATCAATAGCATAAAATTAACTTTTATTTGTAATGTCAAGTCATCATTTGTGATGATAAATTTATATAGAGAAAAATACCAGGAAGAAAAAGAGCTTTTACTGACTTTCCGAAAGTTGGAGATAGCTAATAAAATAACTAGTTCACAATGTCCTTTCTCTTTTAGCTGAAAATTAAACTGATGTAGATTTTTCTGGGCACATAGTAACAGCAATATTCTGAGGTAAAATGGAGTGAGGGAATCATTTTCAAAATGTATTTATAAAATAGAGAAGAATGTCTTCCCTTGTTTGATTTTCTCTGTAATGTCTCTTTATCATGGAGTAGGTTTAGATGAAGACTCAGAGAGAATAGGGAAGGATGTCTGAAATTGAACACAAGGACTTGAAGAGGGATTAATATCAATGCAGTGTGGTCTACCAGAGAGAAAATCAGACTTGAACCTGGAGAACCTAGTGTCTTTTCCAGAAAAATTGTTATACCTGCTCAGTATTAATTAGAAAACTATTTTTGTCTCTCTGCTATTTTTCCTCCATGCAAAAAACTAGACTTCTCCCATGGAAAAATCACTTTATTTCATTAAACTCCTATCTGTGGAAACAAGTAAAGACTAACCAACTGAGAACAAGCAAAGTCGATTTATTCAGAGCTGGCTATAACAAGGGAGTCAACCGCCATCTCTTTTGTTTCACAGAGACTCAAAGGCAGGCAGAGGAGAGGGAAAGCTTTATAGTGGAAACAAGGAAGGCTTCAGCTGTGCCCCGGTTGGAAGTTGTTGGCCTGAGGAAGTTATAGGGGAGCTAAGTGGAAGTGGGAAATCCTATAGGATTGGTTTGGGGTGCATATTTGGCTTTTTATGGTTGGTCCTAAGTTGGAAGTGGGGACAACAATTAAGAAAGCTATCAATTATTAATCAAGTCTTGGACATTTTTGACCCACTGTTATAGAGGTTAGTGTTTGGCTTCCTGGATTATTACTGGAGATAGTGGTCTGACTTCCTACAAGTCTGACTTGAGGATAGCCACTGGCTTCCCGGCCTTGTTACTGCAGTTAAAAGATTGGTTTCCTGAATTAGTTGCTGAAGATTTGGGGTTAGAGTTCTATTTTTATATATGGTCTGGCCATTGTCCATTTATATATTCAGTCTCTCATGCCTGTAGAGTGATGTGTCTTTGGGGAATCAGCCAAAGAGAAGCGGGCTTGGGTTACCTGTATTCTGAAACCACTTTAAGTTCCCTGGATGACAGATGCACATTAAACATTCTTTCAGCATATGGTGTGAGGGAGGCAGAGCATGAAGGTTATGCCAAGATCGAGGGCCCAGGAAGAGCATCAAATTTATACACAGGTTATAATTGTGGAACAAAGCAATAAGTAAAAAGTTGAGAACGTGTTTCTGCAGTAGAAGGAGACTCAAGGAGATATAACTGGCATTTTCAAATATTTAGAAGACTATTGTGACAAAGAGGCCTCCAGTATATCTAACTGAGACGAGTCAGCAGAAATAACAGAGAGAGAATTTTAATGCAAGTAGAGGGAAGGTCTTTCCAAATATTACAGCTCCCTGACAATGCCATGAAGAGTACCCTAAAGAAATAAGTTTCTCCCTATTGGAGGGGTCTGGCAGAAATGATTATCTATGAAGACTGTGGTGGAAGAGGTCATGCACAGGACAAAGGGTGGCCTCTGATTCTCGGATCATACAAGTCTAAAAGTTAAAGCAAGTCTTGCCATTTCCAATAAGTAATGTATAGGATATTGAGGGAAGAGTGGCAATTATGTGATGATGTGAAATAAGTGACCAATAAATTAATGAATGATAAATGGCAAGAGAGAAAATTGGAAGAATATATCCAATAAGAAGAGGGGAAAAGAAGGAGGTAGGCAGGAGGGAGACAAAGAAAAAAAAAAAAAGAGAGGAAGAATGAATGAATATGAATAAATTGTATGAAAAAGAGAAAAGACATACCTGGAATTAGGCACAAGAAAAGTCAATGGCTATAGGACCTAAACACCAGGTGTTTCCTGTAAGTTCTGGGTGCTTGGTCACCTCTCACACACTAAAGGGTAGAGGAAATCTGAGTCAGTGATTGCACATCCCTGATTCGTGAGCCTGGACCTTCCTGTAGATTGCCATTTATGTGGGGGGATGCAGTTCAAGACCTCTAGAGATGATCATCATGGGGAATTTACACGCTACAGAACTAATTTCTGGATTGAATTACTGCCATTCTGAAAACCAACTGTCTTCAGGAATTTTACTTATTCTGCTCTTTCACTTCCTAATTACTCCTTACTCTCCTTGATTAGTTGAAAGAGGAAATGCACACTTTAGGCATCCTATTTCAGGATGTAATCTGAACAGAGTAGCACAGTCTTGCTTAAGCAAAATGGGAGGCAAGAGAAGTCCTAATATTTACTGTGTATTGGGCCAGGCGCTGTGCCAGACATTTTATAAACAAACATTGCTTTATATAATCCTCTCAAAACCTCCTAGGAGAGTATTATTATCCTAATTGTTCAGTGAAGAAAATGAGGTTTGGTGTGGCCTAGTAACTTACAAAGGTGACAGTTATTAATGGGCAGAACCAGGTTTTAAAATCAGATTTATATGGCTCTAAATTCATAGTATAGACTTTCTCAAGCAAGCAACAAACCACAAACAAACAATATATATTTGTATACTCCTTACCTTAGAAGTAAATGAAAGTATGATGAGTTAATGAAGTCCAGAATATAAATTCCATTTTTTTATTTCACTGATAAGGAAATGAGAAGTATTTTTTAACCAAAATTTGGTTATATGGTCTGATATCAGTAACAAGTGGTAAACTTTCAAATAGCATTCTATGGATTTTCTGTAGCAATGTGTGGAAGGTTACTGAGAATTTAATAAGGCAGAATATTCCACTGAGATGTTTATTATGTTTGTTTTCTAATTCACAGGTTAATCATGAAAGAATGAAAGGAATCCTTCCTCCTGGCAACACCTCCATCTCCTAGTAGAAGAGATGGTCACTTTCCACACTGCCAAGGAGAGTTGACATCTTTTGCTATGTTTCAAGATGAAAAAAAAGTTTCTAAGCAGAAGGAATTATCTGGAAAGTGGAAAATAAGAACATTTGTTGTAGAAAACATGGGTCCAGGAGGAATTAAGCTGGACTGTCCCAGAATGTGCTTCAAAATTTGACATGGGAACTGATCTCACCCCTGTGTGGTAGTTATTTGTGCTACTCACCAAATATTTCTGATTCTTCTTCCAGGCAAATAGTAGGGTTGCCCTTCCTGCCCCTGTGGAGTGTGGTGTGATCATGTGACTGGTTTGGCCAATGGTATGTGAATAGAAGTGGAAACTTTGAGTGCTGGTGTGGGATCTGCATTGCTCTCTTTCTCGGATTCTGACCAATGCATTTCAAGATAGTGGCCGCTGAAATAACTTAAGTCCTACAGGGAGAACTGTGTAGAACAGAGCACTCAGCAGGCCTGCAATGGACATAAAAGCATGATTGAGAAATAAACATTGGTTTTCTTAAGCTACTGAAATTTGGTGGTTGATTGCTACTCCAGCATAACCTAACAAATCATGACTGATATACTCTGGAAGGTTGGATACGCTGGGCAAGGAGATGGACAGCCACACTTGTTGTTGTGTATGTATGTGTGGTTATGAGTATGTATGCATATCTATGTCATCTCAATCAAGCAACAGTCTAAGGATGACGAATGCTTGCTAGGTTGGGCCATAGGGGACAAGAAGAATCTTAAGCATAGAATATACAATCAAATACAGTAGGAGGAAGAGGATATGAAATCTAAATAACCACATTGAAATAAATTAAATGTCCAACACAGAAAACTGTAATTGTTTGTCAAATAAGTTGTAAATTTAATAGCTAATCCTATCATTTTTTTTTTTGTGAGGAAGATTGGCCCTGTGCTAACATCCAATGCCAATCCTCCTCTTTTTGGCTGAGGAAGATTGGCCCTGGGCTAACATCCATGCCCATCCTCCTCCACTCTATATGGGATGCCGCCACAGCGTGGCTTGACAAGTGATGCATCAGTGCACATCCGGGATCTGAACCTGCGAACTCCGAGCTGCTGAAGTGGAGCGTGCGCACTTAACCGCTGCACTACTGGGCTGGCCCCTTCCTCTTTTTTTTTTTCTCCCCGAAGCCCCAGTACACAGTTGTGTGTCATAGTTGTGGAGTTGTAGTTCTTCTATATGGGAAGCCACCTCAGCATGGCTTGAGGAGCAGTGAGTAGGTCTGCGCCCAGGATCTGAACTGATGAACCCCGGGCCACAGAAGTGGAATGTGTGAACTTAGCTGCTATGCCACCGGGCCGGCTCCCACTAATCCTGTCATTTTTTAGATGCAAGAACTAATGTTCAGAGACAGAAAAAGAAACTGCCCAAAGACACACAGCCAATCTCCTGATTCCTAATCTGGTCTCTCCCTTTTTCTCTTCCTTCTTTTCAAATTTTTTTTTGGTATGTACATGATATTTTTCTGCTCCTGTCCCACGTTGTCCTTCTGGTTTATTTTTTGTTCTTACAGAGGTACAACCATTACTAGTTTTCTCAGCAAATATTTATCAGCAGTAAATCTTTTAAGTCTTTTATTCTTAAAATTGTCTTTATTTTGCCCTCACAATGTAAGTAATATTTTGCTTAGGTTTATAGTAATTTTTCTTTAGCACTTTGAAGACATTATGTGATTGCCTTCTGGAAACTATGACTGCAGATGAGAATTATGCTGTTAACTTGAATTATTCAATAATTTTGAATTCATCCATTAATCTGTTTTATTATTATTATTTTATTGAGGTCATAATAGTTTATAACATTGTGAAATTTCAGTTGTACATTATTATTTTTCAGTCACCAGATATATGTGCCCCTTTATCCCTTATGCCCACCCACAAGCCCCTTCCCCTTTGGTAACCACTGATCTGTTCTCTTTGTCCGTGTGTTATCTTCCACATATGCGTGAAATCATGCAGTGTTTGTCTTTCTCTTTCTGGCTTATTTCATTTAACATAATACCCTTGAGGTCCATCCATGTTGTTGCAAATGGGATGATTTTGTCTTTTTTTATAGCTGAGTAGTATTCCATTGTATATATATACCACATCTTCTTTATCCATTCCTCAGTCGAGGGACACTTGGGTTGCTTCCATGTCTTGGCTATTGTGAATAATGCTGCAATGAACATAGGGGTGCCTAAGTCTCTTTAAACTGTTTATTTCAAGTTCTTTGGATAAATATCCAGTAGTGGGATAGCTGGGTTGTATGGTATTTCTATTTTTAATTTTTTGAGACTAAAAATTTGAATCCATACTGTTTTCCATAGTCGCTCCACCAGTTTGCATTCCCATCAGCAGTGTATGAGGGTTCCCTTTTCTCCACATCCTCTCCAACATTTGTTATTTTTTGTCTTAGTGAGTATATCCTTTCTAACAGGTGCAAGGTGATATCTCATTTTAGTTTTGATTTGCATTTCCCTAATGATTAATGATATTGAACATCTTTTCGTGTGCCTATTGGCCATCTGTATATCTTCTTTGGAAAAATGTCTGTTCATATCCTCTGCCCATTTTTTGATTGGGTTGTTTGTTCTTTTGTTGTTGAGTTATGTGAGTTCTTTATACATTTTGGAGATTAATACCTTATCGGATATATGATTTGCAAATATTTTCTCCCAGTTGGTGGGTTGTCTTTTTGTTTTGTTATTATTTTCCTTTGCCTTGCAGAATCTCTTTAGTCTGATGAAGTTCCATTTGTTTATTTTTCCCTTTGCTTCCCTTGCCTGAGTAGACATGGTATTTGAAAAGATGCTTCTAAGGCCCATGTCAAAGAGTGTACTGCCTATATTCTTTTCTAGGTATTTTATGGTTTCACATCTTACCTTCAAGTCTTTAATCCATTTTGAGTTAATTTTTAGTGTAAGTAATTTTTAGTGTAATAGTATAGTGTAAGATAATGGTCTACTATCATTCTTTTGCATGTGGTTGTCCAGTTTTCCCAACGCCATTTATTGAAAAGACTTTCCTTTCTCCAATGTATATTCTTGGCACTTTTGTTGAAGATTAGCTGTCCGTAGATGTGTGGTTTTATTTCTGGGCTTTCAACTCTGTTCCATTGATCTATGTGTCTGTTTTTGTACCAGTACCATGCTGTCTTGATTATTTTAGTTTTGTAGCATATTTTGAAGTCAGGGATTGTGATGCTTCCAGCTTTGTTCTTTTTTCTCAGGATTGCTTGAGCTATTCAGGGTCTTTTGTTGCCCCATACGAATTTTAGGATTCCTTGTTGTATTTCTGTGAAGAATGCCATTGGGATTCTGGTTGGGATTGTGTTGAATCTGTAGATTGCTTTAGGTAGTACGGAAATTTTAACTATATTTATTCTTCCAATCCATGTACATGGGATATCTTCCCATTTCTTTATGTCATCATCAATTTCTTTCAATAGTGTCTTATAGTTTCTAATGTATAGATCTTTCACTTCCTTGGTTAAATTTATTCCTAGATATTTTATTCTTTTTGTT
Organism: Diceros bicornis minor; assembly: GCF_020826845.1. Lineage (NCBI taxonomy): Eukaryota > Metazoa > Chordata > Mammalia > Perissodactyla > Rhinocerotidae > Diceros > Diceros bicornis. The sequence continues at coordinate 10,653,768 of NC_080772.1, read as the reverse complement.
GCAATTGTAAATGAGATTGTATTCTTGAGTTCTCTTTCTATTAGTTCATTATTAGAGTATAGAAATGCAACTGATTTTTGTAAGTTGATTTTGTACCCTGCAACTTTGCTGTAGTTGTTGATTTATTTCTAGTAGTTTTCCAATGGATTCTTTAGGGTTTTCTATATATAGAATCATGTCATCTGCAAATAGTGGGAGTTTCACTTCTTCCTTGCTAATTTGGATACCTTTTATTTCTTTTTCTTGCCTAATTGCTCTGGCCAAATCCTCCAGTACTATGTTGAATAAGAGTGGCAAGAATAGGCACCCTTGTCTTGTTCTTGTTCTCAGTGGGATGGCTTTCAGTTTTTCCCCATTGAGTATGATGTTGGCTGTGAGTTTGTCATATGTGGCCTTTGTTATATTGAGGTACTTTCCTTCTGTACCCATTTTATTGAGAATTTTTATCATAAATGGATGTTGGATCTTGTCAAATGCTTTCTCTGCATCTATTGAGATGACCATGTTGTTTTTATTCCTCATTCTGTTAATAGGGTGTATCACACTGATTGATTTGTGGATGTTGAACCATCCTGCATCCCTGGAACAAATCACACTTGATCATGGTGTATGATCCTTTTAATGTATTGCTGTATTCAGTTTGCCTAATATTTTGTTGAGGATTTTTGCATCTGTGTTCATTAGCAATGTTGGCCTTCCTTCTTTGTGCTGTCCTTGTCTGGCTTTGGGATCAGGGTGATGCTGGCCTTCTAGAATGAGTTAAGAAGTATTCCCCCTTCTTCGATTTTTTGGAATAGTTTGAGAAAGATAGGTATTAAATCTTCTTTGAATGTTTGGCAGAATTCTCCTGAGGAGCCATCTGGTCCTGGACTTTTATTTTTTGGGAGGTTTTTGATTACTGTTTCAATCTCTTTACTTGTGACTTGTCTATTCAGATTCTTTATTTCTTCTTGATTCAGTTTTGGGAGGTTGTATGAGTCTAAGAATTTATCCATTTCTTCTGGATTGTCCAATTGGTTGGCATGTAGTTTTTCATGGTATTCTCTTATAATCCTTTGTATTTCTGCAGTATCCATTGTAATTTCTCCTCTTTTGTTTCTAATTTTATTTATTTGACCCTTCTCTCTTTTTTTCTTAGTGAGTCTGGCTAAGGGTTTCTCAATTTTGTTTATCTCCTCAAAGAATCAGCTCTTAGTTTCATTGATCCTATCTACCATTCTTTTTGGTTTCAATTTCATTTATTTCTGCTCTAATTTTTATTATTTCCCTCCTTCTGCTGACTTTGGGCTTTGTTCTTCTTTTTCTGGCTCTGTTAGGTGTAGTTTAAGATTACTTATGTGAGATTTTTCTTGTTTGTTAAGGTGGTCCTCTATTGCTATGAATTTCCCTTGTAGGACCACTTTTGCTGCATCCCATATGAGTGGGTATGGTCTATTTTCATTTTCATTTGTCTCTAGATATTTTTTGATTTCTCCTTTAATTTCTTCATTGATCCATGGGTTGTTCAGTAACATGTTGTTTAGTCTCCACATATGTGTCATTTTCCCAGCTTTTTTCTTGTGGTTTATTTCTAGTTTCATAGCATTATGGTCAGAAACGATGCTTGATATGATTTCAGTCTTTTTATATTTATTGAGGATTGCCTTGTTTCCCAACATATGGTCTATCTTTGAGAATGTTCCCTGTGAGCTTGGAATATCATCTTCCTTCCCTTCACTGAGCCTGTGTTTGTCTTTAGAGCTGAGATATGTTTCCTGGAGGCAGCATATTGTTGGGTCCCATTTTTTAATCTGTCATGCCACTCTGTGTCTTTCGATTGGCGAATTCAATCCATTTACATTTAGAGTGATTATTGATATATGAGGGCTTAATACTGCCATTTTATCAACTGTTTTCCAGTTGTTCTGTATTTCCCTTGTTTTTCGTCCCATGTATTTCTGACTGCCAGTTCAGTTTGGTGTTTCTCTATGATGGTTTTCTTAGTTTTCTCTTTATTTATCATTGCATCTCTGTTCTGATTTTTTGTTTAGTGTTTACTGTAAGGTTTGTATAAAAGATCTCATAGATGAGATAGTTCGTTTTCTGATAGTCTCTTATTGCCTTAGTCTAAGCAGGATCCAGCCCTTTCGTCTTCTCCATCTAAGTTATTGTCGTCACAACATATTCCATTTTGTGTTGTGAGTTTGTGATTAAAATGAAGTGATTATAGTTATTTTTGATACTTTCCTTCCCTTTATCTTTAATGTTATAATTAAGTGTTTGCTAACCTGTTCTGATAGAGAGCTGCAATTTTCTTATTTTGTCAGTCTATTTATCTCCTTGCTCAAGGCTTTGTAAACTCTTTCTTTTTTTCAGATATGAGGGCCTTCTTGATCATTTCTTGTGCCGGGGGGAGGGGGGTCTTGTGGCAATGAGCTCCCTCAGCTTTTGTTTATCTGGGAAACTTTTTGTTTCTCCATCATATCTGAAGGAAAGTTTTGCTGCATAGAGTATTCTTGGCTGAAAGTTTTTGTCTTCCGGTATTTTGAATATATCATTCCCCTCTCTCTAGCCTGTAAAGTTTCTGCTGAGAAATCCACTGAAAGCCTGATAGGGGTTCCTTTGTAGGTTATTTTCTTCTTCCTTGCTGTCCTTAATATTTTTTCTTTGTCATCGACTTTTGCCAGTTTTACTAATATATGTCTTGGAGAAGGTCTTTTTACATTGATGTAATTAGGAGTTCTATTAGCTTTGTTTACATGTAATTCCAGCTCCTTCCCCAGGTTTGGGAAGTTCTCACCTATTATTTCTTTGAACAAGCTCTCTGTTCCTTTTTCCCTCTCTTCTCCCTCTGGAATACCTATAATCCTTATGTTGCATTTCCAAATTGAGTCAGATATTTGTTGGAGAATTTCTTCATTTCTTTTTAGTCTTAGTTCTCTCTCCTTCTCCATCTGAAGCATTTCTATATTTCTGTCCTCTAAATTACTGATTCTGTCTTCCATATCAGCTTTATTTTTCAAGGACTCCAGATTTTTCTTTATCTCATTCATTGTGTTTTTCATCTCCAACATTTCTAATTGTTTTTTTTTGTAGTTTCAATCTCTTTTGTGAAGAATTTCCTCTGTTCATTAATTTTGTTCCTGAGATGATTAAACTGTCTTTCTGAGTTTTCTTGTAACTCATTGAGTTTCTTTATTATAACTATTTTGAATACTCTGTCATTTAGATTATAAATTTCTGTGACTTCAGGATTGATTTCTGGGTACTTATCATTTTCCTTCTGGTCTAGAGTGTTAATATACTTGTTTATGCTATTTGATGGAGTGGACTTTTGACGTTGCATAGTGGTAGTATCCAGTCGCAGATTGCACCTACGGCCACTGTGGGGCTGGGGGCAGGAGCCATGTTTTCTGAGCCCTCTGTGACCCCTGGAAGATATGCCTGTTTATTGGAAGGTGTGCTGACAGGGCCCATCTGCATTTGCCCACTGGCCACTGCTGCTTTACACATATATGCGCAGGTGCTCTGGCAGAGATCCCCCATTCTAGCAGACCAGCTGAGCTGCTGTGCCAGGTGGGAGAGAGGAGGGGCACTTTCTTTCCCATGCACAAACCTGCATGTCCCTGCTCTACACTCACTGACTGCTGGCTTGGGCTGCTCGGCTTGGTGTGGATGCCCCCCTGATTGTTTAGCTGCCTTGGTGTGGAGCATTCCCACAGGCTGGGAGGCAACTCTGAGAGCACAAGCATTCCCCTGAAGGGCTACCTTCTCCCCCTTCTCCTCTCAGGGTCATGCACCAGCCACTGCGTGAGGTCTCGTGGCCTAGATCACAGCCTCTAGGGAGGGAGAGTAGATCTCCTTACCTCCTTCCACTGCCTCCCAGTGGGTCCAGCACCCCCATCGTCAGATGTATGGTTGTGTGGATGTCTCAGATGTCAATTGTGTTGTGTGAGTGTCCTCTGTTGGTTTATGAATGTCTTTTTCATTGTATCTTAGGGAGGAGAGACTAAGGGAAGAGCTCACTCTGCCATGATGCTGACGTCACTCTCATCATCAATTATTCTATTTTGATTTTTTCCGTGGAAAATTTCCATATTTTCTCTGTGCTTGATGATCTGAAATTTCAACTACGCTAAGTATAGATTGTTAAAACATATCTTACTGGACAAGTATTTTTCCCTCTAAAGTCTATGTCTTTCCTAATTTCTGAGAAATTAAAATATTAATTAATTAAAGGATTAATTAATTAAAGAATTAAACTCTCAGCCTTAATCTCTTTGAATGTTACCTTTCTACATGTTTTCTCCTTTGGGCATTGCTATTTGATGTAAGTTAAAATTTCTCATTCTTCCCTCTCTCTTAACTTTTTTTTAATATCCGATTTATTTTACTTCCATTTGTCTTTCTGTTTACATATTGGGGGTGTGCCCTGTAAGATTCCTCTAGGCTATCTGCCAGTTAACTGATTCTCTTTTCAGCTTTGTCATTATTACTGATTAACCCATCTATTTGTATTAACTTGTTCTTTCAATTATCATATGTCTTTCCTAGGTTCCTGACTTGATCTTTTTCATAACAGCTCATTCTTATTTTATAACCTCCTGTTTTTATTATACATAAGTCATTTTTCTCTTTAAATATTTTGCACATACTTTTTTTTAAGTCCCTTGTTATTTGCCCAATTATTTCTAATTTGATGTGTGCCAAATTTCACAATTATGGGTTTCTGGATTTTCTTTTCAAAAGTGTTATAATTTGGAGTTGTGACTTTATCTTCAGCAGGAGTTATGTTCCATGGCAGTCTTGTAAGTGCCCTACATTCTTGAGGTTGCCCTATAATTTTGGCTTACAATGGCCCTGCAGTTGTGGTTTCGTGATTACTTTTGCCAAGATCCTGTGGTGCTCATGAGTTCAAACCAGTTTTTCTGTTAGTTTTCCTTGACAGTGTTTTTGCTCATGGCCTAGGGCCAGAAGCTACTCATCTGCATGCATTTTCAAGGTGCCCAAGTCTACACAGTTTGTCCATTCCTATTACCTGCTAGTGTGAAAACTCCAAATGCTGAGGTCTCTATTCATTTCTGATTGTTCTGAGAACCAACCACTCCAATTATATCCCAATACACCACTAGAGCTTGCTTCTTTATTTTTGGCAGCTGTGTACTTTATTTCTTTCTTTTGAGATTGCTACATATTTTAAATTATTTTTAATAGTATGAAAATGTGTTGGTTACTGAAGGGAGAGATAAGTCCTCAACCCACCATCATGTCTGGACAGTTTTTATTTTTATTTCAAATTTTAATAAAATATATGTTTGGAAAATCAATTCATAAAAATGATAAGGAGTATGATTAGTTTCTTTAGTTCTTTTTCTTCTTCTTATAACTCTCATCTTCACTTTTCCTGGCCAATTCTGGCCCAGAGTTGCCCTAAAAGTCAATGCAATTGGACCGTCCATAGTGATTCATACTTCACCTGCATATTCTTGTCACAAAGTCTTTCATATATTGAGTTTGATGTTGCAGCAGGGAATCCAAATGAACAGAACTGGCAATAGTAGAAACATGGGTGTGAAGCTGCCTTCTTGTTAAGGCCAATCATTTGTAAAATGAATTGTTTTAATTGGGGAAGAGCAAAGGAGTAAAGGGGACACCTGTATGAGGATGAATGGAAACTAGACTTTCGGTAGTGAACACGATGTAGTCTATAAAGAAGTCAAAATATAATAATGTACACCTGAAATTTATATAATGTTATAAACCAATGTTATCTCAATAAAAAATGTGTTAATTGCCATCATTTTTAATTTTATAGTAAGGCCCCACTAAAGGGAGTTAACAGCATTTTAAAAAAAATACCTGTAATTAAAAGAAAAGATCTTAACTGAACTAGCAATTGATCTTTGTGCAAAAATAATTAAGTATAAATATAATCTCTGATGTGTGAATTTTCTATCAGGCAACTTGGTCATTAGCTCACACATTATGAAAGATAGTTCATACAATTATCCTTATCTGTGTCTTACATATACTTTGAGCTGCCTGCATGTGAATGTCATCTTATCACCACAACAGAAATATAAGTTTGTGTGTCCCTCAACAAACAAAAGTCTTCTGCTGGGAAGGCCATTGTCTTAAAACTGACATATTGCTGTAGGAAAGATGGATACACAAGGAGAGGTGAGGGAAGAAAGAAATATGCATCTAATCAGACTGATAAGCTAGATCCCTATCTATCAATGGAGTAACAGATGTCACATCTCAGATATGTTTGTTTCTCTTTACATCTCATCTAATTTTAGTTTATCAACTCCTTGAAGATCTTCTAGACTCAATGAACTGGGGATTTGGGGAAGAAGAAATTTGACTATATCACCACCAAAACTCAAACAACTGTATCTCTCTGAGACAGAGAAGCTGCTGGGTTATGAAGGGTACACAAGCCCTGCTGGGGTCAGTGAGAAGACAGCTCACAGGCATATTTTCTTTGATGAAAATGGAAGGAGAAAGGAGAGCCTCCAGTGACAGAGCCTTGGGATGAGGGTCAAATGAACACAGTGGAGTCTGCAGAGACCTTGGCCTGCAGAGACTCATGCTCATCAGAGGTTAGGGTATGATGGTGCCTAGACAAGAGTCTGGTGACTTGTCAGCTGGTGAAGTCCTGTTCCCACAGGCAGAGACCATCAGGTCTCCATGCCTCACAGAATTCCTGCCACCCAAAGCAGCTGTTGAAGGTTGGGTTCCTGGGTAGTAGATTCAGACGGCGATTTGTGTGCAGGAAGTTTATGGAGGACTTCTCTCAAGATCAACAACTGTGAGAGAATGAGGAAAGCAGGATTTACCAGAAAGAGATTTTGAACTGCGGTGTAGTTTCCATAAAAGCCTCCGAAAAATCCTAAGTGGAAGTTTGAAGCTGAGATGGCCCTTCATAATTGCCCTGAGATAGAATGGTAGAGGATGTTCTTTGTATACATTTTGACCTGTCATTAGATGCTGACTGTCCCTCAAAAAAAGTGACCCCGGGTGACATGGCTCTCCCCAGCCAAGAGCAAGTCCCAGAAAGGGATTCAACTGAGAACGGTTGGCTACCAATACTCCAGCAACTGGCAGGAAGAGGATTTCAGTCCTGGAGGGAGAAGTGTGGGTGGTGCACAGAGATCAGTCTTTCTGGATTCTATTGGGCCTATTTTCTTAGGGAAAACTTTCAAGAAGTTTCATTGATATACAGGCCATAACTTGCACTTATCATCCTCCTCCACTACCATTCTATAAAATATAGGAGAAATCTTTGTGATCTTGACTGAGACAAAAAGTTCCTGGATAGGATACCAAAGACATGATCCATAAAATAAAACTTTGATGCATTGGACTTTTTCAAAATAAGAACTTTGGTAAGAAAAATATTTGCACATCACATATCTGATAAAGGATTGCATCAGTAACAAGAAAATAACAATCCAATAAAAAATGAGCAAAAGATTTGAATAGACACTTCATCATAGAGGATGTTTGGATGGCAAGGAAGCACAGGGAAAGATATTCAACATCTTACATCATTAGAAAAATGCCAATTAAAACCACAAGGTTTTATACTCTTCTTAGCATGTCTAAAATTAAAGACTGACTATATCTAAGTATTGTGAGGATGTGGAAGAGCTAGAACTTACGCCACAGATAGCAATATAAAATGGTACAACCACTTTCAAAATAGTTTGGCAGTTTCTTTGACATATACATTTCACTCCTAGATAATTCCCCAAGAAACATGAATGCATTTCTATATAAAGACTTGTACATGAATGCTCATATTGATTTTTTTGGTAATAGTCCCAAACTGGAAACAGTGCAAATGTCCATCCACAGGTAAGTAGATCAACAAATTGTACTGTTTCTACAAATGGAATACTCTCCATCAATTAAAAAATAGTGAACTATTAATTCACACAACATCTCAAAATAATTATGCTCAGTGAAAGAATCCAGGCATATATACTGTATGATTCCATTTATATAAAATTCCAGAAAATGCAACTAATAGTGACAGAGAACAGATCAGTGGTTGCCTGAGGACATGGCTGGGAGATTGTGAAGGGTCACAAGGAAACTTTTGGGAGTGATGATGATGTTTATTATCTTCGCTTTAATGATCGTTCAGGAAAATATATACATAAGTCAAGGCTTATCAAGCTGTACACTTTAAATATGTGCAATTTATTGTGTGATAATTATACCTCAATAAACCTATTAACACAAAAATTGATAAGTATTCCTCTTTCCTCAAGGTACTTCATTTCACAAGTAGATGACCATAAGTCCCTTTGGGGAAGAACTGAAGGAGTCATCCCACATATACTTGTTATCATTTTGCAGAGTCCTTCCTGAGGACCTGGCTTCTCATTTAATCAGTAGATTTCAGACCTGAAAACTGGCTCTGGTCTCAAAACTAGGTACTAGATTGTGAACTCTTATTGGAGTGGCTGGCCTCAGCCTCCAAATCTTCCATCTTTGTTCTCTTTTAATTATATAGATTATATTGTTGGCTGCCCACCTATCCTACCTCTAGGGTGCCATATTCTGTTAACCACCTGTATAGCTCTCAACCAGGCAAGCATCCGCGGGTGCCACTGTGCCCTTACTGCTCTGTAAGAGATAAAGCTCCCATCTTGCTCGTGATGGTTAAGTGCAGCCATCTGGCTTCTATTATCTAGACATCCTATCACTGCCATGTTATCAGGAGACTTACTTCTTTGATGGAACCTCCTACTGTCTACCCTGTCCTAGTGACAGTTCCTACTGTCACTGGGAACCTGGCCTAGAGAAGTCAGACACCACTGAGATTCTTAGCGATGCTGCTGTCTCTCCCCACAGCATTCCCTGGATTGCTTTGGTAAATGGAGTTTGCTTATGTAGCATATCACTCCAGCATGCCCACTTCTCTGAGGCTTTTCATCCCTCATCCATTGTCTGTCATAGGAGTCGTGGCATTTCTTCCTCAATCATGTGGTTGTGAATCAGGGCCATGTGAAGAGAGGAAAGAAAGTCAGCAAAAGGAGGAGAAAAGATAATTCATATAGACAAAACTTTGAGAAAGAGCATAAGTAAAATCTAAATGTTCAAGAATAAATTCCTGAAGAAAACAAAGACATTCAAGTCCTAATTGGGCTGAACAACCCAGGTGGGACACACAGTAGCAGAGCAAGATCTAGATCTGAGTATTTTCTCAGCTGCAGAGTTTAAGAGTTATAACTAGTTCCTTAGGGAGGAGGAACTGGCAACTCTATGGGAACCCACCTTATAGCCTGTATATTTAGTAAATTATAAATATGTATAGTGAAGAGCATAGAATTCACATTAAAAAGGATAAAAACCCAAATGTATGACTTCTTGTTCATATACTTTGTAGAAATTATATTTTTTTATTATCGACCATAAGTTGTGTAACAGTACATTTTGTGTTAGCTGTGCTGGGGTCTGACACCCCACGTAGATAAATTGTGTGACCCCGGCTCCAGCATCATCCTCTGATCAAGTCACCTTTGCATCTACAATGAGCCATAAGTGTACATGGGAAAAGAAGGACTCCACTTCTTTCTTCAGCAGTTTAAAGCTACCAAAACATGGCTAAGGAACTTAGGTGGTCCAAAAGAGAATAGAGGTAGGAAAGAAAATGAGGTACCAGATAGGGAATTCAACACAATGGTAGGAATATTCAGGACCAGCAGAGTGGTCACTCAATCAGTGGCTAGCGTGTGAAGAGAGGAGCTAGTTCTCAATCTGTGATGAGGCAGATGATACCAAAACCTATCCTGACCCAGCCACCTTGGTGGTAGACTCATGCCTTAGGGTTTGGGTTTTGGGAATGAAAATAAAAAGAGTAGGCCCATATCATTCTGCTGTGGAACACCCTTGACTGAGAGAAGGTACACAAATTAGCAGAGATCTGCACCTATGACCCTGGCCCCAAGCCAGGCACAGTGGACCACCATGATACATGGTTCAGCCAGGGCCAGGTGTCTATAGACAGTCTGGACTCAGCAACAGAGACTCAGAGGTTTTGGTTTCAATGAGAATGACAAAATGGAGACAGACTCATGATAAGCTATCATTGGCTCCTCGAGTCCCTCTCTACGGTTCCATAGAACTTTGGCTCAACTACATAGAATGTCAAGAATGAGAGCTGGATTGGTATAAAGGAGGGAAAAAAAGAGTAAAAAGAGCTAAGAGAGATTGTTCAGAAACCACATCTTGTGCCCATTCACCCCCTTTTCCTTGAGCATAATCTAGAAAGAGCTAGCAAAGGATCTCTGCAATAGGATGCAGCAAGAGTCATCCACACCCAATCTCCAGTAGCATCTCCAGTGGAAGCAATGACGGTGGTGATGAAGGCAGCTGCCCCAGGGGCTAAGCCAGCAGTGTGAGGTCCTCCAGAGACATGTCCCTGAGTACATCACAGGACTGGAGTTCCAGAGAAACACTAGACTTAGAACTAATTTGTCAGGCAGTGGCATTGCTGTTTTTAAAGCAAATGACATCTTTTTGAATTCAAAGCGGTAAAAATTATATATACCAGTTAGAGTAGCAATGCCAACTATAGTTATTACATGATATTCTGACACTAGAGTAAGAAGGAGAAGAAAGAGATGACGGTAATAGACACTTGCTCAGATCATTGACTTTGATGTAGGCTTGAGTGTTTCCCAACTCTACCCCATACTAGTTATACTCTACTTTAGAGGGTTGTTATAATGACCAGATGTAACTAAATAAGTTAATGAATGCACACTATTAGAATGGAGTATTAGAGGGGCTTCTCAGTGGCAAAGGTCAGAATCCGGGCTGGGAATGTATTGGCTCACTTAACTGAACAATCTAGGGGTGGGATGGCTTCAAGTACGACCCAGGTATCACCAGGAATTTGTCTTTCTATCTCTGAGTTCTGTTTTCTTTCATGTGTCTTTTTCAAGCAGACTCTTCTCAAGGATTGGTGAAGTACAATGCCAGGTTGGATATTTTATCTGGCCAGCATGGGTATTTTTGTGCCTAACGTTAGAAAAAGTACTGAGGAGGACTCTCAAATAGCCTGAACTAGGTCACATGGCAATCCCGAGAAAACTGTCATGACATTGTGCGGCTAGGCCCAGATCCTGAGCTCACATCCGGAGTTTTGGATACAGGTCCAAGTAGGGAGATATATCCCACCTGAAGTAAATAGAATGAGAACAGGTGAGGAGTTCTGAGGCTCTGTTATGAGAAGAAAGGAGAATAGATACTGGTCAGGTGAAAACAGGAAATGTTTGCTGTCACCTATGACTGATGTGGAGTACACGTCATCAAATTAGAGCTGCTGTTATTATTATTATTGCTGTTAACATTACTATTAGTTGAATCAGAGAATACTTAACAGATGTGTGACCACTTTTGCCTCATTTCTCCTTAATTCTCCAGGATTCACCTTCAGCTGGCTTTATAACCAATCACACTTGAGACAGGACTATTTGATGCACAATGCAGTCTAATGAGGGGTTTCTGCACAAGGTAGGCCCAGGGGTGATTCCTGGATCTGCCATGTACAATATTGAGCAAGTTATTAAATCTCATTTATCCTTTGTTTTCCCATCTAGAAAATGGGGCCAATAATAACGATTTTATAGGATTGTTCTAAGTTTTAGAGACAACACATGAAAAATTCCTAGCAGTGTCTGCCTATGAGGTAAAATAATGCTATTAGAGTGGTTAGCCTAATTCAATTCCTAATACATACTAGTTTTTAATAAATAGCAGTTACTGTGGTTGGCATTCCATAACTAGTAGTTATTACTATTCTTACTGTAACTTTAGACCATGACCTTGTAGGGGCTCACAACTAAGATCACTAGGCTACTATGTTGTTCCCTGGATGGTCTGGCTGCCAATCAGATATAAGTCTGAATACTACGAGGCACCCACGTGGTGGTTTTTCATGGCCACTTGCCCGATCTGTGCTCATCTAGGCTTATGAAAAGCCTTCTATCTTGGTCTCCATGCTGTAATTTGAGCCAATTTCCTTATCATAATACTATTACCCTATATTATAATGGCTTATTTTGTCTCCCACTACACTGAAATCTTCATAAGGCAGGGTGGTTATATCCCCCAGGTAGTCTTTCCCCAGCACGTAGCATAATGTCTGTCAAATAGTAGGCTTCCAAATGACATCTGCTGAATGAACGATTGAATGGTTAAACTAACGAGTTAACAAGTGACTCTTGAGTGCTACTACCAGCAGGATTTCCTGCTGCTGGTGCCACACAAGTTTTTGATCTCCTAGGCCAACAGTTACCTACATCAGACCTGATTTCACAGCACCCTGTGCTTACTGAGTGTTCTGTGGTTGTGCCCCTTGGCTCTTATCTGATCTCTCCCAAGGAGCTATTCCGTCAGGCAGAGTTCATTCATTATCTTCCTAGATGGAGAAGCCCCATGCTCTACATCAAGTTACAGCAGTGTGTACGTGTCCGTTGTGTATAGGCTTTATTTGTTTTAGAAACCACTTTGGAAAAAAACTTTCCCACTGTAATTTTCAATACCACAGGAATTTGACACTATGCCAAAAGTATTAAACATCATTAAAGTGGCTCTTACGTGTTTAGCGTTGTGCCAAGAACATTTTTTCCTCAAAGGTATTTTGACTACAATACTCTTCTGCACGAAAGTTATTAACATCAAAGTTATGTCTGATATACTTAAAATCATTTAAATTATTAATTCCTCATTAAGAACTCCTTCTAGGGTGGGCTTGGGATCAATGATCCTGAATGTAACTTGTGAATAATTCATATACAAATTAAGAAAATTTTCAACATGTTAAAGAAATAAGATAGAATGATGTTTTAGAAAGGGTGAGTGCTGCATTGGAGTCTACAAATCTGAAGTGTGCTCTTTTAAATGTCATTAATTCTATCTACATATGCTATTTACAGTTGGCTTCAATCATGACTATCTAGTCATTTACATTTAATTTTGATGGTGTTATGAAATTATCACAGATTAGTTCTATATTTTTATGTACTTACGTGGCCTGCATTCGAATTTATGTATTTACATGTTAATTTTACTATTATCCCATTTTATGTTTATGTAGTAAGTTTCTCCTGATATTCTGTGTAGAAAATGCTCATTCTCACAAATGTAACTAAAACAAGAAACTGCAGACTAAGAAATATAGTCAAGATCAGGTAAAATATTTTGTTCAAAGTCAGTAATATGTGTAAAATAACAATACTTTTTATTTAGTTACACTTCGTTTTGTTGAAAATACCCCATCAATGAGTTTTACTGCTGTGCACGTGGTTTGGAGGTAGTTTAAGAATGCTTGCTCTCTGCCCCACAAAGAACTTACTCTGTCAAGGCACCAGGCTAGGGCCTGATTGGGTTCATGCGGATTTAGCACCTGTAAACAGGACAGGCAAAAGCTGTGACATGCAGATGGCCAGAGGACAGCCAGGCTGCACTTCCTGAGCACACCTCCCCCTAACATTATAGTAACTGTCCCTGTCTTCTACTTCTGGTCTTCCCCCACATTAGAACACTGACTATGTCTCAGCCTGGTGTTGGGTACTTATCTTCTGATCTCCACGACTCCCTAACACAGGCCCTGGGTCTGGGATTTCATAGGGAACTGGCTGATAGCAAACACCTGCCGTGGCTCTCATTGGGTTTAACCTCCATTTGTCTCCTGAAGGGACGGGTGTGGATGTTGCTCCTTAAATATACCTTAAGTGGATCTTGAAATATAAAATTTCAGAGAGAGAAAAGAGCATATCTGAGAACTAAATCAACATTGGGGAATGGAACATGTAAGATTTTCTTTAACAATTAAACTTAAGGCATATATATATGCTAATGTGTCATACATGTGTATATGTATGTGTGTGCACATGTGTCACAAGCATTACATAGACACAAAACAAATCACAAGTATAAGTGTGCCTTATAATAATGATTCTTGAACTTTGGTGAAAGGACTCTTTTGAAAATCTTATGAATGATATGGACCTTTTGTGCAGAAAAACTTTTATTTACACAAAATTTGGCCACAGACGATTGACAGAATCTTTGATGCTGAGAAATGAAATTAATTATATGCATAAGAATATTATTGCACATTCAGTGTCCTCAGAGGAAGATATAATCACCAGATCAAACACCAAGGTAAATACCTAAAATGTCCTCTCTTTTATTTTCCTACTAATAGTCTCTGTTGTGATTGTGTGAAATGGATTGTCAGTGGTGAGACACCAGGTAGGAGAGGGCATTGTAAATCTGTTGCAATGTGGAGACAGACTTTGATCATATAAAATTTTGAAAAGGCTCATTCATGAGCTGAATTTGAGGATTTTCATTCCTCAAATGCATGTTGGCAGGCATCATGATGTTGGAAAGTTGTGATTAGACTCTTCTATCCAAACAGGCCTCTGACTTTGTCCCTTAGCCAAGAGTCTCAGAGAGACCACAGTTACTGAGGGAACTCCTGTATTAGGAGCATCCATGGGTCAAAGTTCACCTGGTGGGTTGAAAGATTCTGGGGCAGGAATACATGAAGAGACTTTTTGATCTGATTTCCTAATCCTTCCATTGGAGATGTTGCTACAAGAAACCCACAGTTAAGTGCGCATCTGACATTTATTTAAGATTTTTGAGAATTTGGTTTATTCACTTACGCAAGAGGAAGATACGAGGTCTTCTCTCTTATGTATATTGGTCCAGCCATCGTGCACTGAGGTTGGCTAACTGCATTACAGACCTTCCGATACCAGTGGGTGGCAAAGCAGACCCGATTTTCTAACACAGATGGCAGTAATTACACCTTAGAGGAAGTGGCAGAACAGAAGATCAACTCATCACAACTTTCCGTTTCCTAATCGCCCAACTCCAAAGCAGCTCTGAGACAGAAATGGCTAGAAAGGAGGCTTTCTGACATGAGTCCCTAGCTCAATGTCTACAACTGTTTACCCATTTTCTTTGTAGGAAACAAAGTCACATTTTAATTTTCCCTCGGTGTAATACACTGATATATTTTTATCCTATAGCTTGTCAGAGGTTACTAATCAGCTGATGACATAAAAGAATAGTTCAGAAACATAAAACTCAATACGTATTTAAAAGGACTTAGCTGTTGAATGAAGAAAGTTTCCTAAGTTGTGAGTTGCTTTTTCATGACAAAGTGAAATAACAAATATTCACTTTCCCAAATATATATCAATGCCATCAGATTGTTAATGTGACTATTTTACAGTAGTTTCCTATACAGTAAACTCATAATGCAATTCAAATACCAGTCTTCCACTTATATCCTAGGAAGACATTTATTTCTATATCCATTCAATTCTCATGAAAAATATATAACTCATTGTTGCAATGCATGAAGGAAAATGAAGATAGACATATCCATTTGAAACAGAGCACCATGATACGCAAGTGCAAAATTACTTCACATCTCAGTCTTGTTTTCCAATCTCCTGCAATACCGGTATCCTTATTACAGACACATGCTCTCCCTAGCAATATCCTGGCATTGAAATGTCACGTAACTCAGCCACCGCCTGGGAGTTGCTGCAGCATTTACAGTTAGGAAGAACTAGTCTCATCTGGCTTACCCTGTTTTGATTCCATTCCCTTACCTCTTTTCATCTTAAATCCCTCTTATATATAATTTAGTTGATTTTTTTCTCTACCAAGGCCTATATCTTCCATCTTCAGATATCAAAGCCCATAATTTCATTTGATCAAGCAATTCCCAACTTCTAACTGTTCCAAATCATGTGTTACAAACTGATGGTTCAGAATTTGAAATGCATTTCTACACAGAAATAGGACAATCAAATGGTGCTTAATTTCCTAAACCTACACAAATTAATCTGTTAACGAACGAGAAAGTATACAGTGATGTTAAGGTGCCGAAGAAGCTAAATTTGTGATTGTTTCTGGAGAAAAATGTTCCCCAGTTCTAGTTGCGGAATCACACCCCATCCAGCAGCCTCTGTGGCAGCAGAAGCCGGGACCCCAGGCTCTCTCCACCTCTAGGACATCAGTGGTAGCTGTCTGGGGAGGAGGATGGGCAGGTTGCACAGTGGGTACAGCTCTCCAGGTAATTAGAGAGTCAAAATGTTAGAGACAGGTGAGCTGGGACAGGACAGATGATATTCGGACAGGACTGGGATACTAGGAGGAGCACACCAGTTTGCCGCCCCTCCTTCCTTCGCCTTCTTTTCACCTCAGCCTAGTTTTTGCCCTGTGAGGTCTCTGGGCGAGTGGTGAGAGTGTCCTGGCCAGAAAAGGTTAGCATTTTCTTAATGTGTTTCTTCTCTTGCCTTCCTGACCACTAGTCTTCATCAGCAGTATTGCTGCCCTAGGCAGAGAGCTATTCATAGCTAGAACACATTAAAATGCTTTAAAATCAAAAATTCAATCAGCTCTTTAGGCTTGCCCTCCAGTCTATGCCTGTGCATACCTTAGGTGCTTGAAGATTATCATCGGCAACTTGCTTGAACAAGCATTTTGATTTCAACAGACATAAAGACTGAAAACTCTGACACCAAAATGCCATAATGAAAAAATGAGTGTGGGGAGAGGAAATCAAATTTTGAATTAGATTATAGAATATACTAAAATATATACAGCCCTAATAAGCTACCCCTTTCCTAGGGAGTTAACTTAATTTTTTAAAAAATAACTTTTTATTTTGGAATAACTTTGGATTTACAGAAAGGTTGCAAAGATAGTGCAGAGTTACTGTATACCCCCATCGTCAACCTCTAACATTACCATGGGACATTTGTCAAAACTAAGAACTTGGCATTGGTACATGACTATTAAGTGAACTCCAGAGATTTCACCCAGTTTTCCATGATCTATTTCAGGGTACAGCCTTGTGTTTAGTCCTCACATCTCCTTAGTCTTCTCTGGTCTGCGACTTCCTGTGACTTCCTCTCTCTTTCATGGAGGGGTACATGACATCCACATGACATCGCTGGTGATGGGAACCTTCATCACTTGGCTGAGCAAATGTTTCCAGGTCTCTCCACTGCAGTTACTATTTTTCCTTCCCTGCTCTGTTATTTGGAAATAAGTCCCTATGTGTAGCCTGTTCCCAAAGAGTGGGAGTGGGGAGAGTTTCGCTCCACCTCCTGGAGGGGGAGTGTTATTTGGAATTTTTCTATAAGGGAGAGTTGTCTCTTCTCTCCTGTTTATTTGTTTATTCAATCATTTATTTAAATCATTATGGATTCAGGTATATTTATTTCATACTTTGGGTTATAAGTGAACTTAGTTTAAGGGTCTTAAGACACAACCCCCATCCTCCGGACTGACCAAACAGCAACCTGGGGAGATGCCGTGAAGTCTGAGTGAGAACTTGAGCCTGCCTGCGGAAGGTCCCCCGTGAGGTACTGACGATACATTGATTAGTGGAGACTTAGTCACAGCCTCTTCCTCAGACACGTTTAACCACCAGCCCACACAGCCATTGCTGTTATGACTTGGTGCCGTGTTGGCTGGCTAGCCGCCACCTCCCTGGGCTAATGAGCGGCGCATTACTCACGCTCTGCACTTCTCTCTGTCTCATAAGGGATTCTGGGCGCACGCCTAATAAAAAAACCAAGCCCCTTGCTTTCCTGCTTTTTATTGAGAAACGAAGCCCTGTATCCTTGGCTTTTATTCCATGGTTAGCAGGGAATTTGAAAAATGTACTCCCCCAAATCCAGAAATATGTCTGTTTTCCAAAAAACACTAGTTTGTCACATAATGGCTGAAGTGTTCAACTGCGCATCAGAAAAATTTCAAATGTCTCATTTTTTTTTGTAATTGAAAGGACATAGGTTTGTTTCTATTTCAGCTTTCTTTTTTATCCTATCTAAATGGTTTTCGTTTTATAACTTTAACTTTAGAATTTTGGAATGTTGCCACTTACTAAAAAATGATATTTCGTGCTGACAACAAGAGGCATTTATTAAGCCCTCAAAGCTCGTCTGTAAATTTCTTTCCTGGGAGACAGAGCACACTGTTTTACAGGTAGAGAACCTGAGATTGAGCAGGGAATGATTGTGTTTAGGTAACAGAATTAGGCTGAGCAAAAAGCTTTTTCTTTTTTCCTAAGGAAACTTATCCTAAGAGTCTCCTAGGACCCTGTAAGTACAAGCGCGGGAAGTGAGGGAATGCATTAAAGCACAGGACGCATGGTGCTTCCGCTCTGCAGGAGGGGAGAGAACACCCAGTACAGCCTCCCGTTCCCCACCTCTTCCCTTGTCCACTATGGCAGGCCCACGGCCTCCTGCAGATCCAAGGCGAGAACTGAGACTACCCCGGAAAGCAGGAGGGAGATGGATCTGGTCTGAATCCTGCCCACCTCTACCGCAGTAGGGCTTGGGCAAGTTCCTTAAACATTTGAAAGCCTCAAATGCTCTATCTGTATAATGGGGATAATAGTACCTTTCTAATAGGAGCTTTTGTGGAGGTTAAGTGAAATAGTATACAGTGCAGGGGGCCTGGGACATAAGTACTAAATAAATGGGAGCTCAGATTTGATTGGAAGAAACGCCAGGCTTCAGGCTGTCCCTGGGTATCAGTAAAAAATAACCTTGGGCATCCATGCATTGCAAAGAAGGAGCTCTCAAAGGGTCAGTCAGCAAGCTCATTATTCGTTAGCACTGTTTATGGATTTGCAGTCTTGACTGAAGAGGTCTGGGCCTCAAAGTGGACAGTCTTTTCTGCTATAAGTAAGGTGATTTCCTCTTATGAAGTCTTCAATGTTGATGAAAATTAAATTAATGAAAGAGGACAATAGCAAGAAAGTTGTATCATATTTCAGTTAATAAAGACTGTGGGATCAGATTTCAGATAATAAAGTCATGGCACAGAAAACTACTGGCTCCTTTCCCTGACTCCTGCCTAAGGAGGAGAGTCTCTCATGCAAGAAGATATTTAGAGGCTGGGGAGATGGAGAGCTGGAGGCCTGGAGACAGAGAGGGGAGGGGTAATAAGACAGAGAGCTGGTAGGCCTGGAGACTTGGTGAGAGGGAGAGGGGACACTTGGGGCAGAAAAAAAAGAGCCTCAGGCCTGTGGTACATTTAGGGGCTTATGAAATGCTGTGACTTTAATTTCTTTTAAAATCAGAAGAAAAAATGAATATAATAATAATTAATACATAATAATGAGCACAGAGTGATTATATTAGCCTTTATACCAACAGAGTTGTAAAACATAATTTTTAATTTTTTTTTTAATGGAGAAAGAGACTCACAAAGAGAAAAGTGTCTAGGGCCAATAAAGTCATAACATTGTCCTGGAGAGAGCTGGAGATGTGGAAGCTGCCTTAAAAAAGGCATTTTGGGAGAAACAGAGATATTTAAAGAGGATATTAAACACCTATGTAATATAACTGCCAAAAATGTCTAATCTGAATGTAATTATGGGGGAAGAATCAGACAAATACAAACAAAGGGCCAGTCTACAAAACAATAGGCCGGAACTCTTCAAAAATATCGACAACATGCACCTCCATGTTCATTGCAGCATTATTCACAATAACCAAGATATGGAAGTGACCCAAGTCCATCAGTGGCTGAATGGATAAAGAAGATGTGGTTAATATATATGCAATGGAATGTGATTCAGCCATGAGAAAGAAGGAAATCCTGCCGTTTGCAGCAACATGGATGGACCTTGAGGAGATTATGCTAAATGAAATAAGTCAGACAGAGAAAGACAAATACAGTATGATCTCACTTATATGTGGAGTGTGAAAAAACTAAACATGTAGATAAAGAGATTAGAATGGTGGTTACCAGGGGCTGGGGGGTGGAGGAAATGAGGAGATGTTGATCAAAGAGTACAAACTTCCAGTTATAAGATGAACAAGTTCTGGGGATCTAATGTATAGCATGGTGGCTGTAGTTAATATATGCTTGAAAGTTGCTAAGAGAGTAGATTTTAAATGTTCTTACCACAAAAAAGTAATGGTAATTATGTGAGTGATGGAGGTGTTAGCTAACACTACGGTGGTGATCATTTTGCAATATATATGTGTATCAAATCAACCCATTGTACACCTTAGACTTACACAGTGTTATATGTCAATTATATCTCAATAAAGCTGGAGAAATATATCAACAATATGAACTGCATAATAGATAGAGGAGATTAGAGAAACATGACATGCCAGCTCCATTTGGACAGAGAGAGAAAAAGTAAAAAAAAATTTAAAAAGGAGGAATTTGATTATGGACTTTGTACTAGATAATAGCACTGTATCAATGTTAATTTCCTGAGGGAAACAACTTTACTGTGCTTACACAGGAGGATATCCTTGTTCTTAGGAGATACATGCTGAAATATTTAGATGGGAACTATTATAATGTCTGGAACTAATGATCAATGGGGTACAGAGAGAGATATTAGTGAAATCTGATGAGGGGTATATGGGTTTTCATCACACTAAAGTTTCTTATAACTTTTCTGTAGGATTAAGTTTTCAAAATAAAAGGTTAGAGAAAGTAAAACAAGAAGATTTAGACCAGAAAAAAAGAATTTTTAAGAGCTATGTGGAGTGCTGTGAGAGGTAACACAGTTCCAGAAAGCTTTAGTGACCCTCTACTTTACTCTTCAATGCTTTTGGAGTTGAATTCAGGGAGGTTTTTTCTTTAGAGCATCCATTGGCCTTGAAACAAGAGCAGGATACCTTAAAAATGGCCTTTGTTCATTTGGGTTATAGCCACATTGAGTTTTTACCTAAAATGAGGTGAGTATTAAATGAGGTACCTGGACCGGGAGTTATTTTCCAGAACAGGCAGGGTCTGAATGCCACGTTTGGGTGATGTCTCTGTGGCCTGAAGAACTGCTTCAGTGGGACCCCTAGGATATGGAACCATAGGGTGAAGAGGCCTCCTGGCCCTGGATGAAACGGAACCCTCTGAGGCTTCAGAAGGAGATATCCCAGATGACAATATTCTATGTGATGCAAAGGGGAGGGAGTGCTTTCTGAAAGGGAAGGGACCTATACTCTAACTGATCCTACTTCAGTCTCAAAGTCAAGGAACCATATTGGGGTCATCAGGGAGGCCCTGTAGTAACAGACACCAAGAAGGCCAGAAGAGAACATGCTTATAACGGTAGAGGGCAACTGAGCTGACGATCCTGGCTCAGGATCAGGGCCTCAAGGATTTGAGGGTGAGGGCTGGTTTCAGAATAGCATGTAACAGAGTCTCACGTTCCTGGGGGTCTAGGTACCCTGGCATGGTTTTGCCACTTGGGGAAACAATGCTGAGCACCTGGACGTGGACGAAGATCCAAGTGTGAGTCACTGTTGGTAACTACACTAACATCAAGGCAAGGGCCAAGCTTTTGCAAGACTGCACAGGAACAGTTCATAACAAGGATACCCTGTGGCAGCAAGAAGCAGGAAAGCATTGGAAGCCTGTATTTAGAGGCAGGATTTCATCTGTCCCTCCTCCTTGCCAACTAGCCTGGTGTAAACCCCCGGGGCTTGTTTTATCGTTTGCTTGCTTGTTTTTAACAATTTGGGCGTGGCATTAGAGTAAGAAAAGCCTCAAAAAAGGACTCTATGTTTTCCTCTAACAATTCAGGGGATTTGAACAATAACCTGAGAAGTAAAAGATGGTTGCATCTTTGTACCCTGAGCTGGTAAAGTAGTTTATATGAGTTATATGTCATTTTGACATGTGAAATGGCATAATTTGACATGACTTTTGGAAACTACTGTCCTTCTTTCCTCAATAACTGCTTTTGCTTTTTGTACAACTTCTGCCTCTCTTTCTAGCCATCCTAATCTACTTTTTCCAGCTCTGTTGATAAGGTAGACATGGTCCTGAATCAATCTTCAATATTACTTCCAGATCGTGATCAGAAAAATATTGAGATATGATGAGATACTGGAACTGAGAATCAAACTGATATAAACTGATATTTTCACAATAAGGGGAAAAACTGCTATTGTTTCTGGGAGCATGTTCAACTATTCAACTACTGTTGAAAATTTCAACTATCATTTCTGGATGCATACATACATATGTGGTAAAAATGAAAGGAAAGTTAATGATAAAGTAAATTGGGGATAGCAATTACCTCTGGGGGAATTTGGGAAATTAAAAATTATGAAACAGTACTCAAGGAACATCAAATGGAAACCACTATTTCTCTACACTCACTACTTCCGGCACCAAATATGAGAGTTTTCCACACCAAATAATCCTCTAATTCTCTGCAGACACCAAATCCTGCAGTTCAATTGCAGGTCCTGCATTCAGTTATGACACTGACTATGTGGAGTTAGTGCAGACCAGACAGGTTAAGGGCTTGGTACCACAAGACTGCCCTCAACTTCAGATGCTAATTGCAAGTCCCAGGTTGTCATCTGTACTTCTGACTGCCTGGCTACATTGAGGATTCCCATGACACCTCCCCAGGTTTGATAATCTGCTAGAATGGCTCACAGAACCCAGGGAAACAGTTTACTTACTATTACTGATTTGTTACAAAGGATAGTTCAAAGGCTACAAATGAACAGCCAGATGAAGAGACACATTGAGTGAGGTCAGGAAGGGTCTTGAGCACAGAAGCTTCTGTCTCAGTGGAGTTTTGGGGTCTACCACCCTCCCAGCACGTAGATGCATTCCTGTTCACCAACCTGGAAGCTCTCCAAACCCCTACAGTTAGAGCTTCTCTGAAGATTCCATTACATAGACATGATTGGTTAAATCATTGGCCAATGGTGATGGAATTCAATCTCCAGCCCTTCTCCCTTCCCCAGAGGTCAGAAGTGGAAGGGGAGTAAGGCTGAAAGTTCCAGCACATGCTTGGTGCCCCTGGCAACCAGCCCCATCCTTAGAGGCTTTGCAAAAGTTTATTAACATAAACTCAAGTGTGGTTGAAAGGGGCTTGCTATGAATAACAAAAGATGGTTCTTTCACCTTTATTGCTCCACTCCAGAGCTATTTCAGGAACTGGGGACAAAAATCAAATATTGTAACAAAAGAGGCTCCTATCTCCATTATCACTTAGAAAATTGTGAGGGTTTTAGGAGCTCTGGCCAGGAGCTGGAGATGAAGACCCAAACATATATTTCTTATTAAATCACAGTATCACATGCACTTAACATACTGGTACAGTTTGAAAATAGTAATAAATGAACTTTCATATATCTACCCCCGAGAGGTTAAGAAACAGAATAGTGCCAGTATTTTGATGTTCCTTGAGTACTGTTTCATAATTGATTTCCCAAATTCCCCCAGAGGTAATTGCTATCCCAAATTTAGTTTACCATTAACTTTCCTTTCTTTACATTTTTACTTCTTATGTGTGTATGCATTCAAAAACAATAGTTGAAATTTTATTTTTCAAAATTTATATAAATAGGATAGTAATACCCTATGTGTTCTTATGTGAATTACTCTTTTTTCCTCAATATAGTATTTTTAGATCCATTCACATGCATGCTTATGACTACATCTGGGTTCATTTTCACATAAAATTTTTTATATCAACTTAGATTTTTGCTTGTAGCCAGTTTTTTGCCATTATGAACAATGCTATGAACATATTTACGCATGTGTTCTGTTAGACAAGTGCAAGAGTTTCTCTAAGGAATATAAGGAATATAACTAGGAGTGGAGGTGCTGGTTATTGTATGTTTTCATCTTCAAATTTATTAAGTAATATCAAAAGGCTTCCTGAAACAATTGTGTCAGGGAGGGGGAAATTCCCCCTTCTATGCTTCTTGTGTTCTTAGGCTGGACTACTAATAAAATTGACAGAAAACCAGATTGATTAACAGAAGAAAAACCCAATTTAATACATACGTATTGGAGATCATAGAGAAATGATGCTCAGAGAGTGAAAAAGCAGGCAGTATGTATATATCTTTTACGCAACGAAAACAATAAATTTGTGAGGAATGACAGGACGCAGAAACTTAGGTTTGAGGTATGTAATTAACTAGCAAAATTTGTTTATATAGGCTTCTCAGCCCTGAATTCCCTGGCTGTGATAAGGATGCAGGGAGAGCTCCTTTCACATGGGAGATTTATTTCCAGCTTTCAGGGGGAACAAAGACAGGAGGGTTAGAATGCATTTTTTCCTTCTCAAGTAACTTTAATTCAAAATAATCAATATGCCATTGTTGGGATATTTTTGCAGGCTTTCCCTGAGCTCCAACAATTATATCAATTTACATTCTAATAGCAGAGCTTACAAGTCCCTGTTACTCTACAACCTAGCCAAATTTTGGTATTTTAGTGTTTATGCCACTGTTGTTACATGCTGTCAAGTCGGCTTTGACTCCTCGCAGCCCCATGAATGAGTGGTGTCCACGATGTCCTATCCTCATGGTGTGTCCAAATTAGGATAGCCTCTGTTTCTACCATTTTTGTCTCCAGTTATAGTTCAGGCTTAATTTGCTCCAGGACCTACTTGTTCATCTTTCTGGCAGCCCAGGGTATCCGTAGAGCTCTCCTCCAACATAATATTACGAATGAATCCATTTTCTCCCTGTCAGCCTTCTCCGCAGGCCAGCTTTCGCACCCGTACATAGTAACCGGGAGTACTGGGTGTGGCTCATCTCCTGCTCCCGTGGCTGATGTGAAATGGAATGTCAGTGCCGTTTTAATTTGGGTACTAATGAGACTGAGCGTTTGTGGATGGCCATTTTGTGTTTCTTATTCTGTGAAATGCCTGTTTATATGCTTTTCTCAATTTTCAAATGGGTTGTTTATTGTTTCCTTATTAATTTTTAGGAATTCATACATTCTGGATATTGATCTTTTGACCATTGTAAGTCTTAAAAATACCTTTTTGTTTCCAGCTTGTGGCTTATTTCTGCATTCTTGTTGTAGTGTCTTTTAATAAACAGAAGATTTTAATTCAGATATACTTGAGTTTACTAATATTTACTTATGATGTGTATTGTCTTCTTGAAAAAAAATTCTAAGATCTAGGTCATAAAGAGATTCTCTTAAGTTTTTCTAGTAATAGATAACTGACTGTCTCAGTACCATTTATTGAATGCTATGTCTTTTCTTTACTGAACTGTGACAGTAGCTCTGCAGGTATCGAAGTTCAACATATGTGCACATCTATTTCTGGACTTGCCTTTCTCTTCTGTTGACCTATTTATATAGCCCTGCACCAGTATCACACTGTCTTGATTGCCAGTTGTTGATTTCTAGAAAGCCAAGTCCTCTCTCCACCCCCAGCTACCACCTTAGACTTCTTATTAAAGAATATTTTGGCTATTTGGGGTCCCTGCTTTTTTGTATAAATAAAATCAGTTTATCAAGTTCCATGCAAAACCCTACTGGGATTATGCTTGGAAAATTCGTTGATTCAATTCATCTTTTGGGGATAACTACCATCCTTACAATATTGAGTCTTCCTATCAATGAATATGAAATGTTTCTCAAGAAAGTTATATACTTTTTTTTCCATAAAGGGCTTGAACATCTTTTGCTGAATTTATTCCAAGAATAAAATCTTTTGATGCTCTTTTAAATGGTATCTTTCTCAGTCTTGCATTTTCTAAGTGTTCTTGGATCATTATCTTTGAGAATTTCTGTGCTTTATGTTTCAAGTTGCTCCTAGTAATAAATTTTGTGTTCTATTGGCACCTGGGGGCTTTACCAAACTGGGGCCACTTTAACTAGATTCTCAATTTGGGGACTTTCAGGCCACACAGGTAGTTGGGTTTTTGGCTGCAAATCATGCGTAAGCGGGTTTGTGGTTAAGATTTCAGAGACTTCTTCGTCTCTCCCCAGAGTCCCAAAGTAGGCACATGGCATATCTCATCAGACCTCCCTCCGTGCTCAGGTCCTAGGCCTGTCTGGTGCCCACTCGCATTTGCTTCTTACAGACCAGATCTAGGCCACCAAACACAGGCTGATGTCCTTGGATGAACATAGCTGTTATCCCACTGAGCTGTGTGCAACCCTGCTTCTGACTTTCATCATTTGTCTTCCTTTACCCTTAGCTCAACCAAGCTTGAAAAGGATACTTTTTGTATTTTTAAATTAAATGAAGTATTTTTAGGCATTTTGTCCCAGGAGGAGTTTTCTGTTAAGTCTTCCATATTGCCAGAAATAGAAGTAAGGGACTCCCCTGCCCCTTTTTTTATTTAGAAAAGAAAAAAGAAATGAGCCTATTTGGCATAATTTTCTTCATGAACTCATGTTGATTTCACATTCTCCTTAACTGCTCACAAACATTTTGTTTAATTATCACTTTAAACATTGTCTGCTAATTCATCAACCTGTACTTTTATTTTCTATGCTTTGCTTTTCCCTTTAAAAACGGAGATATTTGCTTTTTTCTAGTCTTGGCATCTCTCCCAGGCTTCGTGCTTTTCAGATAATTATCAAGGGTGACTCTGATGTCACACCTGCCATCTCTTGCAATATCCTCAACATAATTTATTTGAGCCTGGAAACTGGAAATCCAGACAAGGTTCTCTTATTATGTTCTCAGATAATTTGGGTATTTCGCTCAATCTTTCCGTTTTGAAGCCTGGTATTAGGGTTCAAGGCAAGCTTGGGGAAATGCAGTAAAGACTGAAACTTGAGCCACATTTCAAAGCCAAAACAAGTGTGTATGATCACCTAGATTTCTAGGTTCTAGGACAAGCCCTAGGCACTCTTTAATGCCGAAGCCTTGAGAAAGAGCAGCAGGGCTTGGGATCTGCTTTTTTTTAAATTGAGGTCATGTTGGTTTACAACATTATGTAAATTTCAAGCGTACATCATTATATTTTGACTTCTGTATAGACTACATATTGTTCACCACCTAAAGTCTAGTTGCCATCCATCACCATACACATGTGCCCCTTTACCTCTTTCTCCCTCCCCCACCCCCTTCCCCTCTGGTAACTACCAATCTCTTCTCTGTATCTGTGTGCTTGTTTGTTTATCTTCCACATATGTGAAGTCATAGGTAATTCTCTTTCTTCATCTGACTTATTTCGCTTAGCATAATACCCTCAAGGACCATCTATGCTTTAGAAACGGCAAGATTTTGTCTTTTTTATGGCAGAGTAGTATTCCATTATATATATATCCATTCATCTGTTGATGGGCACTTAGGTTACTTCCAAGTCTTGGCTATTGTGAATAATGCTGTGATGAACATAGAGGTGCGTATATCTTTTTGAATTAGTGTTTTCTTGTTCTTTGGATAAATACCCAGCAGTGGAATAGCTGGATCATAGGGTATTTCTATTTTTAATTTTTTGAGGAATCTCCCTACTGTTTTCTATAGTGGCTGCATCACTTTACATTCTCACCAGCAGTGTACAAGAGTTTCTTTTTCTCCATATCCTCTCCAACACTCATTTCTTGTCTTTTTAATAATAGCCATTCTGATGGGTATGAAGTGATATCTCATTGTAGTTTTGATTTGCATTTCCCTGGTAATTAGTGATGCTGAACATCTTCTCACGTGCCTGTTGGCCATTTGTATATCTTCTTCTGAAAATGTCTGTTCAGATCGTCTGCCCATTTTTTTGCTGTTGAGTTGCATGAGTTCTTTATATATTTTGAATATTAACCTCTTATTGGATATATGATTTGCAAATATCTTCTCCCAAATAGCAGGTTGTCTTTTTGGTTTGTTGATTGTTTCCTTTGCCGTGTAGAAGCTTTTTAGTCTAATGTAGTCCCATTTGTTTATTTTTTCTTTTGTTTCCCTTGCCTGAGGAGACATGACATTCAAGAAGATACAGCTAAGATCAGAGGATCTACTTTTTTTTAAGGCTTCAGTGCATTGTTGTGTATCCTAGTTGTTAGTTTTTAGTTCTCTATGTGAGCCACCGCCACAGTATGACAACTAACAGACGAGTGGTGTGGTTCCATGACTGAGAAACAAACCCGGGCTGTAGTGGTGACAGTGCCAAATCTTAACCACTAGACCATCAGGGCTGGCTCAGGAGGATCTGCATTTTAACAGATCCCCTGTGGTTCCTATGCACCCAAAAGTTTGAGGACTCTTGTTTTAAAAAGATGAATATAGAAATTCCAGGCAGTAATGAAACTGGGAAAAATTTCACCTGCATCTCTGAAAGTACACCATCTCTCGGTAGACAGCTCTGCCTCCTCCATACTTTCTTGTCATTTAGGGCATTGACACCCTGGGAGAGAGAGGACCTGGGGAGGAGTGACTGTGCGCTAGCTACTGTGCTAGGGACCGGCATAAACTACGCCATTTCAACTTCACAGCACTTAGAAGGCGGGTCTCTCCTGCCAACGTGTAATCAGCCCACGGGTGAGGTGGAGAAGTTTACCCAAATCACATAGCTAGTATCACAGTGAGAAAACGGTTTAATTCTTCTTTGCAGCACACTTCCATTCCTAATTGGTTTTTGTGTGTGTGTGTGTGTGTGTGTGTGTGTGAGGAAGATCAGCCCTGAGCTAACATCCATGCCAATCCTCCTCTTTTTGCTAAGGAAGACTGGCCCTGAGCTAACATCGGTGCTGATCTTCCTCCACTTTATGTGGGATGCCGCCACAGCATGGCCTGACAAGTGGTGTGTGGATGTGCACCCGGGATCTGAACCTGGGCCGTCAGCAGCAGCAGAGTGCCCTCACTTAACCGCTATGCCACCAGGCTGGCCCCTCCTAACTGTTGTTTACATTCTGAGATTGCACAAAAACTCTAAGCATTTTTTTTGCTAATTAAATTGCTTTTTTTTCATTTGAGAGGCTTAAATTTCTTCTAATACTAGCAAAATATCTACTAGGTAGTGGAGATTTACACATCTAAAATACCTTTCTTCAAACCTTTTCTTTTATTCTTTTTCCCCTTTTGGCAGAAATAGCAACATCATGATGGGAAAGTTGGTAAAGGTGAGCATTTTCAAATGATGCTTGAAATGAAAAGTGACACTTCTGCCCAGCAAAGGACTCATGCCCTGGTAGCTGACTCGAACCTGCCTCTAGCACCTCCATTGCTTCACCTTTGGCAGAAGTGGGCTTGACCACGCAGTTGTAACCTAAAGCAAATGAAACTAAATTCTTCATCACCCACTCGGAGTTTTAAACCACCCTTTTTTGGAAGTTTTGTAATGTCCCGTATGAGAAAAATGAAATATCCAACAGCTATTTACTGTTACTTAGTTTAATTCACATTTAAGATTTTTTGATTTTGAAGTTTTCCTAGTCAAATGCGAAGGGATGCTACTATATTAAATAAAAGCAAATTAGGTTATATAGGCTATGATACTTATGGGACATGGAATACAATAGAATTGAGGGGAGAAGCTATATTTAAACCTAAGACTATAATGTAATCATTTACATTTCTTTTCAAATGGCCTTCTCATCTTTTACTGCAGGGATTCATATCCTTGGTTTTCAGAACCATAGATTTATTTCCATTAATAGTTTCCTTTATTTCTAATTTAATAAGAAATGAAAAAATATTAAAGCCACATTAATTTCAGTTAATGTTATTTAGAAAACTGAATGTATATCATTGCGGCAAGGTGCTATGCTGCAATATTAAACCAACAGATATGATAATCCCCTTCTTATTACAACTAGTGGTGTCTTTGTGTTTCATCTCTAGTTAATGATAAGGCTGATAAATATCTGATAGAGTTTTTTCTTCTATTAAGTAATTTGCTTCTTTGTTGTTCTGTTTCATATTGGTTTTACCATAATATGTTTGATTGGGATTAAATAGATCAAGATTCATTATATTTGTGTTTTAACTTTATGAAAGCATTAATTTTATGCATAGATCTTTCTTATGTCCTTTTGGAAAATTAGCTATTGGGCATAATTATGTTGCCTTATTAGACCCTTAATAGACTTACTTTATGCCTTCACCACTGAGATGTTCTCTTTCTTTTTTCCATATTAAATACTCAGAAAATAAATGAAATTCCTTCAGTTATGCCACTTTGGGAGGTAAAGTTAACTTCTGTGTTTTTGTTTAAAACTTCTGTTAACTGTAACTATTTGGCTTTAAAGAATCTGATTCTCATTGTACTAGAATCTTAGGCCAGAGGAGAATATAAGAGAATCTTAAAATTGCAAATAGATGGTCGAGGATTTCAGAGGAAACCTGCTAGTTGAATCCCCATGCCTAATCCCCAAATCGTATCAGAGATTTCTCCTGCACCATCCCATCACCTCTGTAAATTTCCCTAAGGACTCCACACATCTAACCTCTTTTGGCACCTCTGTTGTTAGGTAAAGTCATTTCTGTTCTACCTTGTGGATGCCTGGGAGAAGGGACCATAATGAAACACACTCCCACACAGCCCCTCCTACGCTGTGTATCTGGCCTTCTTACGAGGCACGTAACTCATATATATCGTATATTACTCATTTCTGTGACAGTTGGAACAGAGCGTTCAACATCAGTGAAAATAAGCTGGGTGTTTATGATGAGTAGAATTTGACTTGTCAATTATTTAAAATGTCTTGTAAAAAATAAAGGCTGAAGTTAAGAATCAATAAAACATATTCTAGAATACACTTACATTCGTTTATTTTTTTCCCCAGCCTAGTGCATAGCTCAATACGGTTATGCAATGTTTTGTTGGCTCCCCTCTTCCCACCTTCTCCTTTCCTCTGACATTCAGGGTAGGGACCACCAGTCCCCATCCATGCAAACTCGGAGATGGAGCCGTCTCTGGACAGAAGTAATAGCACGCTTCTTCAACCTTGGAAACACATTAGGTTGGTTTTGCTATCGGTTCTTCTCTGACTTGGTGGCTTGATTCCTGCAATTAGATCCTTGGCCATGACTCAGCAACACTCTGTACTCAGTTGTAGCAAATAAATCTTTCCTCAGGTCTCTCACTGACCCTTATTTTTGGCCTGGACTTGCTTTCCTTCCACAATCTACTTCCCCACCCCAACAAGTCAACCTCAGTTTATCTCAGTTTTCTCAGCTTTTTCATTCCTGATCCATTCTGAGTGGCTGAATAGCCCAAATCATGATGGTTATTTGCCTAAGTGTCCATGAAGAACTGAACTCTCAATATGGAAAAGAAAATATAAAAAACAAATATTATATAATATCATTATGTACATGCACACACACACTTGAAGATCAAGACTATGTTCCATAAATGTAATGGACTTTAGTTAATGTTCAAAAAGTCAATGTCCTTCAAGCCCATGGATCTGTCTGCTCAACTTGGGATTTAGTTTCTAGTGAAACACGACTTAAGTCCTTGAACAGAAATGATTTGCTCTAAGCCAGTTATGACATCGCTTCCCTTAAATTGCTTCCTTAGAAGAACATGTTCAACTAATGAACAAAGAATAGTACTGAAACATCTTGTATTACTGAAACAAAAGTTAGATTGACAGCCATAACGTGACCTTTCTGGGCACATGTGATGGCCATGGAGATATGCCACTCAGATCTCCTTCCAAAAGAACCTGCTACAAGGTACAGAGTTGGCTGTCATACCTTCAGATCCACTATGGTGTTCATGTCAAAGCCACACTCCCTGACTCCCAGCAAAGGCCTCAGCACAGCGGGCCACTAGAGCTAGGTCTTTTCCTCCTGACACAGGACCACTCTAAACAGCGTTCTTTGCCCAGGGGCTCCCTGTCAGCCTGGCTGAGATCTTCTCAGGGAAGCACTGCATCTGCTGCATCTGATGCTTCTCCAACCCACAGCTACTTCCTTCTCTCTCTCCTTTGGTGGGTGTCAGACCCGTATCACTCTCCCTACCTACTCCTTTTCCCTTCACAGGCATTCCCCAATAAATGTCTTGTGTGTCCAATTCTGCCTTAGCATCTGATTCTCAGGGGACCTGAGCTGACATATCACATTTAGTCTTCACCCCCGAAAACACTCTTAAAACCAATTCTAGCATAGCAAGAAGCAAAACATAATGTCTTCTTTCCACGGTATACTATAAAGAAATCCCATGTGCTTGGATAAAAATAATTTAAAAACAGCCAAACAAAAGGTAAAAAGCCAAATTCATCATAAGGCCAGCTGTGCTTTGATAAGCCTACTCAAATGTAATTAGAAAATGACATTTCAAAATTGTGAAGTGTCATTAAAAGGGAAATTATTTTCTCTAGTATGTAGATAAGGTATTATTAAGGTGCAATCTAAATCTATAAAAGCAGGACACTGAGGGAAGAAGCTAAAATTTACTTTTGTCTTTATAATCTCCTGCTTTGGGCAGGCGGGAGAAAAAGTTGGGATTTTATGTCATGATATTAATCCTGAACAATCTTAGTTTTGGTAGCAGTCTGAGGCGATGTTATCTCTCACTAAGTAAGGCTTTCACTAACGCTGCAAGAGCGATCTGGGAGAAGAGAAAAATCAGGACAGCATTCTACTCGTGAATCACAATTGACTCAGAAAGGACGGCCCCCAGAGAGGCCAGAGGGTTAACAAACACTGTCATTTTCTCTTCATGTAACTGTCAAAAGATGGGGGGGGGGGGCTCAGCTTTATTTCATCCAGAAAATTGCTTTGAGAAATAAACATTCAGAAGAAGAAAAACATACCCAATTATCATTTTAGGAAACAAATTTTCATCAGGGCAATTGCAAAAAGGGCTAAATTTCTTGTTAGGGTCTAATAATGCAATTCAGTTTTGCTGTCTGCTAAACATGTTAATATTTTAAAGAAAAAGGACATTGTTTGGCAGTAAAAAGTAATTGCTGCATTAAAAGCTGTCTCAGTGTCTTCTTGAAAAGAAAAAGGGCTCAGTTGTCTCAGTTAGGATTACAAAATTGATGCTTCATCTTGAATTTGGTGAATATTATGAGAAATTACTTGGGTGAAGACACGTTTAAGACATATTAAGTCACTATTGTGATTTTCTTCAGAGCAAATGCTTCTGTGAAGGGTTCAAGGGAAAACAGGTTATGGAAATGAAATCCAAAGTCTCAAGACTGGTCTGAAGCACTGCTGAATGCATGTTTTATGTATGTTCTGTATTAAAAAAAAAAAAAATTCAGGAAACCCTGAGAGAGAGGATTCTGATTCTTGGCAGATCTATCATATGAAAGGAAATAAAGATGACTTTTATTGGATTTAGGGTGCTTGATTTTATGAAACGACATAAGATAATGTTGGACATTATCTTGGGCAGGCAAAGTGAAACGCAAGCAGGCTTCTAAGCAGGAGAAGGTCAGGAGGATGATGAATACCAAGCTTTCCAAATGATGTTTTGAGGGTCATGGGGAGATCAGCTGGAAGGGCTAGTGCTTCTGCAGTAGCTCAGGAGTGCAGTCCTGGGGCTTAAATTAGAGTGCAGAAAGTCACAACTGGAAGGAAGAGGGAAAAGGGAGAATTGCAAGTGTGGTCAATTGTTTGGACTCTATATGTCAAGTCTAAGAGATGGAGAGCAAAGTTACTTTATTTTCTTCATCTCACCTTCTCCCTTTACCACTTGGATCCCCATTCTTTACACCCATTATAATAGTAACAATCACAACAGCTGACACGTGTGTGGTGTTTGTTTATTTTGATATACTTTCAACAACATTTTGAGGAAACACAACCATTATTATTTCTCTCAATTTTTAATGATAAGAAAATGAGACTCAGAAATTTAGGGATCCATCTCAGGAATTAAAGCCATCAGTAGGTAAGTTGGGACAAGACAGGTCTTCTTGTTCTCTGGGTTCTGTTGTTGTTGTTGTTTTAACTTCACCCCAGAGCTCTACATGATGAACCAAGATAGAAATCTACGAATGAATCAACTGCACACTGACAAAGTCACAGGCTGATTATATGGAAGAACATCATGAGGCAAGCACAGCAGAGAAGGATGACTGGATGATGTGAGACTCAACGTACAGCGGCAGAATATGAAATATAGTTAACACTTAATATCTGTCTTCCCAGGAAGAAGTTACATTCCCCCATCAAAATCAGCATCCGCTATCTGCGCCACGGCAAAGCGACTCGGAAACTTCAAAACTAACAGCATCAGTATCCCAAAGGAAGTTCCACATTCTGTGTTCTTGCGAGCCTAACCATCTTCTTACTTTGATTGTTCTGAAAAGAACTTTCCTTTTATCAACTACTGTTTTGCTACTCTCTGTGTGTTAATCACCAGCCTTTACCAGTGGTAATAATCACAGCATTCAATCTCTGCCCAAGTGGAAAATTGCTGCACTGGAGGTTATGGTGTCAGTACCAGCCATCTAAAGGCACACTCATTGTGCTGGACTCGCACCCTGAGAGGCAAGATGTTTCCACCTCATTATCTTGAGCAGCAGGAATTCTAAATTCTGTCTTAAAAATTAGGTCAGTGTTGGGGCATAGGAGGGCACTACAAATGAAACCATCTGGCTGGTGATAAAGAAAAATAGCTGTGTTATCACTGAAGGCACAGCACTCTGTACCAAAAGTAGGTAATTAATCATTTTAACACACTGGCGTTTATACATGATGAAATATCTATCAGTGATGAGATTTTAAATTTTATTTTATAATTTACACACAGTGAGTTTACTTTTTTGGGGTATGAGTCTGTGAGTTTTGACAAGTACATAGAGTCATGTAACTCTAACTGCAATCAACCATAATCAAGACAGAGAAAAGTTCTCTTGCCTCCAAAATTCCTGTGTGCTTCCCATTTGTAGTTACACATCTCCCAATCCCTAACCCACTAGCAACCACTGATCTCTTCCCCATCACTATGTTTTGGGCTTTCCCGGATTGGTATATAAACGAATAATGCAGCTTGTAGCTTTTAGGTCTGGCTGCTTTCATTTAGCAAAAGTCAGCGAAGATTTTAAAATTTTTTTTGCAATGGAACAATTCCTAGACTTCCGAGAACTAAAGTCTTTCTCTGCTTTACAACTTATGCAGGAGTCAACTGAGCTGTAAAAGAGAAGCAGTGAGAACTTATGCAGCTCAGCCCTTTGCCCACGATGTCCTCTCTTGGGGCTGGAAGCGAGCTCACAGGCCATCTGCTTCACCCCTTCATCACGGGGTTGAGGGAGCTGTGGCCCAGGGAGGGCCACAGACGCAGAGCGCTCGCAGCAAAATCACGGCAAGAGTGCACGCATCCTGATTCCAAATGCAATCCTCTTTTGACTTTACTTCTAGCTACACAGTAATGCAAAGCTTCTTCTAAAATGAAAATCAAATATAAAGCCTGCCATATATAATATATTTACTCTGTAGGCTTCCACTTCAATTTCAACTTCAAATGAAAATAAATCATTAAATAGGAAAAATAAGCCAAACCTTGGTATGATAGTCTCTAATATATAGTATGCTTACTTTATGTCTTAGTTTATTCAAGCTGCTATAATAGAATACCATAGACTGTGGCTTATAAATGACAGAAATTCATTTCTCACAGTTCCGGGGGCTGGAAAGTCAAGGCACTGGCAGATTTGGAGTCTGGTGAGAGCTGGCTTCCTGGTTCATAGACAGCTGTGTCCTCACATGGCAGAAGGGTCAAGAGAGCTCTCCGGAGTCTCTTATATAACGGCACTAGTCCCATTCATGAGGGCTCTGTCCCCATGACTTAATCAACTCCGAAGACCCCATCTCCAAATACCATCACATTGGGAGTTAGGATTTAGCATGTGACTTTTAGGGAGACACAAACATTGAGTCTATAGCACTTCATATTATGCATCAGATAAGGAAGGGAACTGCTGCAGACTTTGAGCAATCCTTCCTTAAAGGTTTAAGAAAAACAAAGCAGACTGTGATTTAAGCAAAGAGCACAGATATCCAGTCTCTCTCTCTCTATTCTCTCTCAAAATCTCTGCTGAGATTTACATGCTGATGTGGATAACAATAATCAATACTCATACTAGCTTCAATCTTGTATTTAAACCTAAAAGAGCTTGACTTTGAAACAGATCATGAGGTTAGGGTGGCATGCGTTTGCATGTGAATGAGCAGATCTATGGATTTCTTCATAGAATTCTTTGCCTTCTTATTTAAGCCAGATCTGGGAGTCAGGAAACTTATGTTTCACTCTAAGTTACTTCAGAATTTTTGTCCCTATGCCAAAGATGTCAATCATGACACTTCAGACTATACTCCATTCCAAGTGAAATTATCCTTCCCAGCTCGTGCTAAAGGCCACGGGACCCCTGTCTCCCACCACCTACAGTCAAGTTGATTGCACCGGAAACGGACTTCTGACTCAAAGGTCAGCAGCCCACAGTATGGATAGTAAACAAGATCTCGCCTGGTACAAAGTGGTGAGCAAAGCCAGTCAGATATGCTGTCTCAATAATTCTAATCAAAATTTTCAAATTGAAGCGAGCACTGAATGTTGGAGCTGAAATGTCATGATATAGACAGGGGCCAGAGAAGTCATGGTGTGGAAGCTGGAATTGTGAGGAAGAAGAAACCATGAGAAGCAGAGGCAGGCGGTGAATGGAGACTGAGTCCTGGATCCTGTCATTTGGAGTGGTGGAGCAGCAGAGTGGAGACCTGTGACTTGTCTTTCCTGGGGCCCAGTTGTCTGGGGTTTTCCTGGGTCCTGTGCACATATGATCTTACATTAACCATCCTCCTGCTCCCGTTACTGGAGGCAACTTGACTGAGTCTCTCTAGTCTTGCAATCAAAAGAGCCTTAGATTCTATTTCAACAAAAACTGATGGCAAAGACTCCCTTCAGTGATAAAAGTAGCTTGGTGAGTTTCTTGAGTACAAGAGGAAACATTTCTCTCTTAGTAAAGTCAAATTTTATATTTATCTACTGAGTATGTGAGGAAAAAAAAATATGGGTTAATGAAATGCCTGAATAAGAATGTTTTAAATAAGTAAAGAGCTTTCTTTAAACTTTCAAGCATAAGCAATAAAATAGACAGTAACTAACAGACTGTTTCCAAGTAGAATTCCAGGGGCTGGCCCCGTGGCACAAGCAGTTAAGTGCGTGTACTCCGCTGCAGCGGCCTGGGGTTCGCGGGTTCGGATCCCCAGGGTGCACTGACGCACCGCTTCGCGAGCCATGCTGTGGCGGCGTCCCATATAAAGTGGAGGAAGATGGGCACGGATGTTAGCCCAGGGCCAGTCTTCCTCAGCAAAAAAAGAGGAGGATTGGTAGATGTTAGCACAGGGCTGATCTTCCTCTCTCACACACACACACACACACACACACACACACACAAACCAAGTAGAATTCCAGACAAAACTGTTTTAAATAAAAGTCATATTTGTAATGAGCACATTTATAGAAAATTTTTGCTAAAATACTTGTTTCCACTCCTTTCATTTTTTTCTTATATTTGTTTTCTTCTCTTAGAATGCCTTATTTTATCATGTTCCATTTTCAAACTCTTATTCATCCTTTAATGTTTATGTTAAATAGCACATTTTCTATACAACATTTCCCAAGTTTTCTTGTTTTAATTGGTTTCCTATTTCAGAGCCTAAGTGAACTTCTTTTACAGCACTGAGCACATTCTGTTTACAGCATGGTTGTGTCCATGCTTGTATATTGCTTCCTCTAGTCTGTAAGCTTTTCCAACCAGAAAAAATGTTTTCACTTAGTAGTGGGAGAAAGGAGATAATATCTTGAAATATATTATGGTAATTTTTTTGTTCACAGGTTCTTGGCTGTGACATTCTCCCTTTTTAGTCATAGACACACACTGGCTTGGAAAGGAACAGGATTGTTACAGCAGAAATGCAAAAAGGGTCAATATCCATATCAGAGATATTTCAAATTACAGAAGAGAGCCTCTTTTTGGAGAGGTATGTGTTAATCAGAAGAAGCAGGTATAACATATAGTTAGGAACAAATGATTATAACAAGAGTAAGGATAGGTCTAGATGATTCTGGACGAGGGGATTAGGGTTGGTCAGTTTGGAAAGGCTGGGAGGTGAAAGAGACAAGAGAAGAGAGGCTGAGGGACACATGGGCCATGAGGGACTTCAAGTAAGAGAGACTGCTCAGGCCTGCACAAGTGACATAGTCTGTGGCCAAGCACCCGGGAGCAGTGTGGACAACACCAAAAATCCATCCATATCTGTCTTCGTTGGCTCAGGCTACCATAGACTGGGTGGCTTAACCAACAGACATTTATTTCTCACAGTTCTGGAGGCAAGAATGCTAAGGTCAAGGTCCCAGCCAAGTCAACTCCTGGTGAGGACTCTCTTCCTGGCTTGCAGATGGCTGCCTTCTCACTATGCCCTCGCATAGTGCATGTGGGCTGGCAGTGGAATGAGGTGGGGAGAGCAAGCTCTCTGGCTTCTCTTTCTTATAAGGACACTAATCCTATTGGATCAAGTCCTGCTGTGGACTGAATTGTCCCCCCTCACGGATTCATATGTTGAAGTCTTAACACCCCAATGTGACTGTATTTGGAGACAGGGCCTTAATCTGATTGGGCTGATGCCCTCATAAGGAGAGTAAGAGACACCAGAGCACTCTTTCTCTCTCTCTGCCGTGTAAGGACACAGAGAGAAGGTGGCTGTTTAGAAGCCATGAAGAGAGCTTCACCAGAAACCACAGTAGCCGGCACCTTGATCTTCGACTTCCCAGACTCCAGAACTGTGAGAAACAAATTTCTGTTGTCTAAGCCACCCAGTAGTGGTGTTTTGTTATAGCAGTCCAAGCAGACTAATACAAGGCTTATCCTTATGATCTCATTTAACCTTAGTTATCTCCTTATAGGCTCCACCTCCATATACGATCACTTTAAGAGTTAGGGCTTCGACATATGAATTTGGGGGAACACAAGCATTCAATCCATAACAATACCCATTTCAGTGCATTCCACAGGTTGCTTGGACTGAGGAGCTTTGTTAGGAACATGTTTCATTGCCATTTGGAGAGGATGTACTGTCTACAGATACCTGCACCTTGCCCATTGACTGTCCAGCAGGAATGATGCCTGCCTCTAACTTCAGACATGGCTCAGCCTATCCTAACCACTCCATGTGGATAGCTCCAACTACAATGGCAAAAGACACAAATAAATCTCCTTCACATAGAGGGGGGACCTCTGGGCTCGCCAAGCTAGTTGGGGTGGTGTTATAAGGGGAAAGTTCCCTCATCCATTTTTGTGTTAATTAACTGCATCAAATTGAGATTTCCCTCTATCTTTGAAAAAGGGATAAAACTCACCCTCTATTTGAGACTAGTCAATTTTCGTCTCTTATGTTGACATTCTAGAAAAGTCTGCGGAGTTGGATTGCCCAAGTTCCATTTTAATGTCTTCTAGATATTTAAATCCACAAAAGAAGGTCCACATTAAATAGATTGATTTTCTTCTCAAGGTCACGGGAAAATAGTGGTAGGAAAATAAGTTATACAAAACCACACTGCGAGTCAGGGACTTGATTACTTCAGTGCTATTCTATAACGTTAATTTGAATCAATGCTTAATTACCAGTAATAATGGAAATTACTAATAAGCCATGAGTAATTGAAACTGCAGATTATTCTGCATGTTAGTTTAGCAATATACTTTCATATATACCCCCATTAAATCTTTCAGAGTTAAACACTCATTTCCTTGCTTCATCTCTTGTTGTGAGGTGTGTACAAATAATGACATGGACAAAATATGTTGAAAAATTGACCTGAAAAATCCATAAACATCATAATCAGCCCCTTGATGTTTGAAAATTAATTACAGGCATATTTCTCTCTGACTTTATTAGCACCAAAACGTAGAAGAAATTTTAATAAGAATGTTGAGTTTGGCTCAACCTGAATTAGAATGAATGCTAGAGTGCTATTCTCCTCTTGAGTCCATAAAGATCTCTCAATTTTTCTTTTTATTGTTCCTAGTGATATCAGTATGATTATTTTGGCAGGATGTTTTTGTGCTTTAGACTTAAGTGTCTTAGTTTTCACTGGAACTTTGCATCCTAGAGAGTGAAGATGACACTAAGGACTGAAAAGGGACATCTTTGGCCACTTCATCAGCCACACACTTACTCATTAACATATGAAGAGAATATCTATTGTTTCATTGTGGTTCAAAGTCCTGCCTCTGTCTAGATTCTCAAAATGACCGCTCCTGTCTAACAAAGGGTGACACTCTGCTCCTCCTTTCCCCACCCTGCTCACTCCCTTCCCCTCCCATCGTGCAGGCTGACATGAAGGGGAGACACTGCAGGCAGGATGAGGAGCTTGGAAGCAACAAGCAAACCGTGATAAGACAGTGGCGGGGTGGTGGGGGGCAGGAGGAGCAGTGAAAACGAGAACAGAGGAAAAAGCAACAGAGAAAAGCTGTGGAGGAGATAGGACATGGCTACTGAATAAAGAGCAAAGAGGGGAAGTTAACTATCAAAGATAGTTCCAACATTTCCCCCTGGAAGGCTGGAATTCTGTTCCTACTCCTGGAAAAAGATTTCTGAAACATGTTCAAAAAATATTTCCAAGAGCCCAAATGCAGTGGAACGGTGGTGCAGATTTGAGTATAAAATGGTGTTGGTGTAAGCT
The DNA here is from genome assembly GCF_020826845.1 of Diceros bicornis minor. Taxonomy (NCBI): domain Eukaryota; kingdom Metazoa; phylum Chordata; class Mammalia; order Perissodactyla; family Rhinocerotidae; genus Diceros; species Diceros bicornis. The sequence continues at coordinate 10,613,389 of NC_080772.1, read as the reverse complement.
ACAAGGCTGGTAAAATGTTATGGGTCACAAACCTAATTCAGAAATTGTGAGGATCACCTCTTTTTCACTCTTCTGTTATAGATTAAAGATTAATAATGGGCCCAGCTATGTAAGAGGATGTCCAGTGGCATACAGTGAAGAGTATAGATGGGAGGGAATGTGATCCCTTCTATTTCTCACCCTTACTCCCGTTATATAGTAAGGAAAAATAAAATAAGAATTAAGTCTGGGAATCCATTCTTGAAAAAATTCTAAAATAGAGAAAAAACTCAATTAGAACAATCTATTCCCATTTTCATGAAAATTTTATTTCAATAGAAACAAGGCATTGTATGAAATTGTTGACATGTTGATTATATAATTTAATGCAAGCAAAACTGAAGTTCTATAAGAAAAAATTCTACATAATTATAACTGATTGTATTCATTATTGGGGAAAGGTTATGTCAATAAACTTAATGAAATATTAACACAGTAAGCTCCCAAAATGATAAACAGGGTTTCTCAGACACAAATCATTAAATGTGACAAAGGAAGGCATCATTTGGCTAGAGTTCTAGAATAGAAAATCAAACTTAATTACATTAGATGGTAAATTGCTATTAAGTTACTGGCTGTTCTCCCTGAAGTCTGGCAACATGACTCTGCACTTTGATCCCTCGTCATCAATTAATATTTAAGCAATTGCTTAAGAAGATGAACAATCACAGCATGAGTTAACTTAATTTTGCCTATGGCTGAAGTATAATTTGCTGTTCTCCATTACTGTAAAAGCCATGAAACCATATTAGAAATATCGCATTAAGAGATGCACATGGTGACACTAAGATGGACATTTGCTCCATTGTGTAATTCTTTACACATAGGATGAAATCGGTGTCTTGCCAACTCTGATTTTAGAAGTCACCATTTTTTCACATCACACTCTTTTATTTTCTTTATAAATTCATCCTGCTTATTATGTTCCTGCTTCTGTCTTTTCTACTAGAGAGTGAGCCTCATTCCATTCAGGAAGTGTCCATCTGGTTTATGGCTGTATCCCCAGTGCTCAGAGCAGCCTGGTCATAACAAGAACCAAATAAATGTTGTCTAATGAAAAAACAAAATTGCAGAAGGGAACTAAAATAATCTAAAGGGAGAAAGAACAAAATTGCAGGTTAAAGGTTCATAATGAAACTTATACATAATGTGGTTGGTCCACTCCTCTGGGTGATGAGTTAGAAGCCCAGGTTCTGGATTTCTGTGTGATTGAAAGTATGACTCATTTAATGGGAATAGATGAAGCCCAGGTGTCGCTGGTGCTGCTCCTGTATTTCCTGGTCTTCTGTTCCTGAATCCTGGAGCAAGGGCCACAGCCACTGACTCCACTACGCTCAAATTTATAAGTAAAATACTTAGAGACATTTTTATGATAAACTTCAAGATGGCGTCTGGCCCATCATACACAAACTGATTGCCATTCCACTGTAATAATTAGAGGCATATAAAAGAATCCCAGATAATTTAGTTTATGAACTTAAATCTATCAAAAGCTAACTCTCTCTCTCTTTAAATCTTAGACTTACACATTCTCTAATATTTTTTCACACTTTTCAAAAGGTATTAGCTGTATTTCACAAGGTTGAAAATCACAAATGTTGAGTTTGTCTAGAGTATCAGCTAAAATATTTCATGTCCACAGTACAAGTTACGTGGAGCCAGGCTCCAGCTCACTTTTTTTCTGAAAAAAATTTACACTTTCAGTCTGACCATTAAAAATCATCCCTGCACCCCAAATGCATAGATGTAGGAAATTTACTGCAGATGTGAATTCATCTCGGAATTTTTATTTGTTGCAAAAAATACCTTGAAAAGATTTTACCCATTATGGGCCCAGGGAACAGGCATTATTCAATCATTTATTCCACAAATATTTATTTAGTTCCTAACGTGAGCTGGGCAAGTCCTTGGCATTAGAGGTACAGGGCAACAAACCTGGACGTGATCCCTCTGTGCCTTCCAGGCCAGAGGGGAGGGAGATTTTGATAGAGCAAGTTCAGTGCTCCGTGAGGAATAGTAAAGTAAGTCTCATTACATGCAGGATGTGTCTGTCTTGGCAAATGTGAGATGGGACAGTTCTATAAAGTAGGGGAACATAAGGCCTTCCTAAGGAAAATGCTTAAACTGAATGATTTATTTAGGTAAGGTAAAGGCAGGCAAAAAGAAAACAGTCCTGGGGCCGGCCCCGTGGCTTAGCGGTTAAGTGTGTGCGCTCTGCTACCGGCGGCCCAGGTTTGGATCCCGGGCGCGCACCGATGCACCACTTCTCTGGCCATGCTGAGGCCGCGTCCCACATACAGCAACTAGAAGAATGTGCAACTATGACATACAACTATCTACTGGGGCTTTGGGGAAAAAAAAAAGGAGGAGGATTGGCAATAGATGTTAGCTCAGAGCCGGTCTTCCTGAGCAAAAAGAAGAGAATTAGCACGGATGTTAGCTCAGGGCTGATCTTCCTCACAAAAAAAAAAAAAAGAAAGAAAACAGTCCTTATGATCTTCCAATCTCCTTCAATATCTAACTGTCAGTCTCTGAGTGCGTGCATTCAAATTTAGGGGAAGAAAATTTGATTGCCTCAGCTTGAGTCAGATGTCCACAGTCAACTGTCCAAACACAACCCATGGGCACAGCTGTTAGCAGGGCCTATTAGAGATGGAGACACATTCTCTTAGAAGGGGAACTGGGTGAGGAAGCAATACTTGTCTGGCACACGAAACGTTCTTCTTTTATATGCAATGCCATAGATGTTCTTGCATAATGTAAAATTTGAGCTCTCAAGGATGCCGAATGCCATAGTGGGTCAGGGTCCCCTGGACCACCCCCAGGTTTGATGATACACTAAGAGCACCCATAGGATTCAGCATACAGTTGTGCTCTTGACTGAGATTGACTACAGTGGAAGAATACGAAGCAAAATCATCAAAGGGAAGAGTACTTGGGGCAAAGTCAGGGGGACACCGGGTGCAAGCTTCCAGAGCCCTCTCCCAGCGGAGTCACACAGGCTGCATTTAAATGCACTTCAATCAGAAATGAGATGTGACAACATGTGTGAAATTTTACCAATCAGGGAAGCTCATCAGAGACTCAGACCCAGGGTTTTTATCCAAATTCTAGAACCTCCAGAAGGAAAGCAGGTGTTCGGCATAAACCATGTTGTTTATATAAACAGTTTAGGCACATTGAGCTACTTCTAATTGTCATTTAGGGAATGGTGGGAACACTCCAGATATCCAGATTGCCAGGGGCCCTTTTAAAGGATAACTATCAGGCCTGCTATGTTAACACTTTCTGCACACACGTCTCAGTAAATGCCTTCACTCTGTCCCCAAAAGGAAAGAGATCAAATTTATGTCCACATTAAGGGGTACAGTTTATATTTAAGTGATATTACCTATGAGCAATGCATTTGCCTTCTGTTTGTGCAGTTGGTTCTGTATCTTCAACAGTTCATTGTCTTTGAGTATCGAGTGTCTGGTTTAATATAACCCATCATTGTCGAACTACCATTTGTCCAGATGGTTATAGATTTGCCTGCTTCTTTAATACTTCCAAATTTTTCTACCCCACGTTCCTATTGAGAATTACCACATTTTATCATATACAGAGATCGGTTGTCCTTCGTATCAGTTTAAAGGCCAGTCTGCAGGGATCATCGTCTGTTTGTGGCATGATTGTAAAGGACATTATAGGTTTAGCTCCTCACTGATGCTCTGCAGTGTCTGGAGAGGCACACAGGCCAGGTCCACTCCTGAGAGAAGATCAGCTGACCCTGAATACTCTAAGTCCAGAGGATGGAGCCAACGTTTCTTTCTTCGTCCCAGGGTGCCTATCGAAACTTGGGTGGTACCCTCTCTCCAGCTTCCTCCTTCTCCCCCACCTTCATTTGCTTCAGTCTCTTCTATTTCTCAGCCTTTTTCTCCAGGGTCTCAGCTTCAGCCTGACAGGCTCTGAAAGTCCTCAAGTCATGTTGATTGTGGTGCTGGATGCCTGAAGAAAGGGCAGCCATAAATTCTTAGCAGGTCTTTCATATTCTTCAGCATGGCAGATCTAAAATACAAATAAGCCCTTCTCCTGCCGATATTGTTTGCCTCTCACAGCATACTCGAATGCATAATTTGCCAACAAAGTCACTTCTCCTGTGTCCTACATTACAAGGACTCCCTTCTCACTAGAGAAGGGAAAGAAAAAGAGGTGAGTGGGACAGAAAATTCCTTCCTGCCACCTGTGTGTCTTCTCACTTCTAACGCTCTCACCGTGTATGCTCTGCCTTCTGCTGTCTGAGCGTAGCCCTCCGCCAACTCTGTGAAGTCCATCTTCCTGGGATCACGTGGAAGACAAGTGTGACTTCAACGCAAGGAGGCAGATTCCAGCCTTGATTAGCGCTGATTTCACTTTGACATTTTGCTCTGGTGTTATTGAAATGACCTAACTTGAGTAATTTTCAAAGGGATTTCATTTGAAACAATACTGATTAAGTTTGAATTGTAGAGAGGCCTTCCTGAAGGCTTGTGGAATTACTTTAATGAGAAACTCGAATGTAACTTTTTTGTACATCCTTGAGAAAGATGAAATCTCTAACTGCTTCTGCTGTGTTTCTTTAACTCACTAGGAAGCTAATGTCACAGTGTCTGGAAAAATTAGCTAGCTACACTTGAGTAATCATTTTTAAAGTTATCTTGCAAAAAACTTTTTACAGCTATAACGAACAGTGTTCCACTTTCCCCAAAATTATGCTTAATCATACACTCTGTGACAAGTAGTGCTTATCTCTGGGGGGCGGGGAAGAAGAGGGCTGAAGGAGGCTGCCACCTTTTATTCTGTATATTTCTGTATTGTTTGAGTATTTTACACTGAGTATATATACATATTGTCTATTACTTGTACATATTAATATAAAATATCTTAAAAATTATTTTGAATAAAGTTAGAGTTCAAGATGTATAAGCTAACTTTTACTGCAAATTTTCATTATACCACCACCCCCGCAATCAACCACCCCACTACTCAAAAAACCTATTAAGTACTGTGTATTTGTGTGCTATGTGTGATTGCTTCCAATTTGTAAAAATTTCCACTTTTTATGGTTTTTTCAGAACCGTACAGAGCAACCTAGAAGAGCATCTCCTAAATTTGAGATATAGTGTAATAACAGCAATAATGATTGTTGCTTTTTATTGAATGTTTACTGTTGACAGTCTCTCTAATTCTCTTTCACTTTTATTGAGAGCGTACAGTAAGTAAGGCTCTGCATCAAGCATTCATGAGTATGTTTGCAGTTAACGCCCAGCAACACGTAAGACAGCCGTGATCATTTTCTGCTGTTCCCTGAGGAGTGCATGGAACTGCTGCTTGCCTCAGTGACTTACCCATGGCCATGCAGTGACTGAGAGCCAGAGCTAGGATTTGCCCCCAGACCAGTCTGCACACAGACCCTGGGGAAGGGAGGCAGTGTAGCACAATGGGAACACACACAGGCACTGAAAATTGGTGAGATTCAAGCTTGGCCTTCACCAAGTAGAAGCTGTGTGAACAAGATGCTTCATCTCTGTGTCTCAGTGTTCTTGTCTGGGAAATGCAGGCCCTATTTGTAAAGTAAGGGGAATAATAGATATGCTTCATGAGGTGGTTATGAAGATTAAATGAGACGATCTTGTAAGGTACCTAGTAAAATTTCCATAAGTGCTAGCTACCATTATGTCTAATAGACACCGTGCAAAGAACATTTATTTATATACGTACTTATTAATTTATGCAAAGAACTATGTAATTTTACTTAGACCTCACAAAAATATGGAGAGGATGTAATATTGTCTTCATTTTTACAGACAAGTGAAGCTCAGAGAATTTACATAACTTGCTCAGGACCACAAAGTTTGAAAGTTGTGACACAGATTCAAATTCAGATATTTTCCACTCACTGCCGAAGCTTTGCCCTCTACATCACTGGGGAACACAAACCAAAGTGGCTGCAAATGTGCACTTGCCCCTTGTGTGAGCTCCGGTGAGTCTGGACCTGGAGCCCGTTTCCTTTGTTTGCAGGCTGAGGTGACAATAGCGCCTCCCTCCTGCAGACCCTGCATGAAGTGCTTCGCCCATGGCTTGACCACACTAAGCATCAGGACCGTTGTTGCCTGACCAGCGTCTAGTGATGCTCGGAACCAGCACTTTGCTAAGTTCACTAAGTTTCCTTTGATCATGTGCTAGATGGTGATAATAATTGTATATTGGTTCTAAAAGTTAAACTATCAAATATGTGTAAAAATATTTTTTTACATCGAAAAGCTCTACATTGAATAGATATTGCCGTTATTATTAAGATTAATAAGCACACTCCTCCAGTGAGGTTGTGACTACTCCCAGCAGTCCGAGCATTGCTGCAGCACCACTCCACCCCCAGCAGCACAGGCTGAACTCGCTCACATTTCATCCCCTTGAACCTCCGTGACTATCTGGGATCTTATGTGCAAAGCACTGTGTTAGATGCTGTAGAAATGTCCTTCCTGCCAAAGGTTTTTAGTAAAATCCTTTGTTCCACATCATATTTCCCTCAATAAGACAGTTATACAGTTTTTTAAATTTTATTACTTCATTTGGAAATTAAGGCAAATTTTATGTGAAACATGCTTTAACAAAATCTTTATGAAAAAAGCACACCATCTAATTTTCATATTGAAGAATACCAGAGGAAACACCAGAGTCACTAGGGCCTAGATGAGTTTTCTTATTCTATGCAATTCAGAAAGATGGGCAAGAAACCAGGTAGGGGTGGAGAATAGGTTCATTTTGCGTGGAAACCAGGTAGGGGGAGAAGATGCTCATTGTCTCAGAGGTCAGGAAACATGTCTGGGAGGGGACTCAGAGCAGGGCAGCGGACACCACGGTGCCCCAGTACATTGGACACGGCATAGCAAAGCAAGGAGGCAGCGATAATTTTAAAGGCATGAGCAGTATAAAAGCAAATGATGAATAATTGCCATAATCCAACTTTTCTCAGTTTTTTTCTCTCTTTTTAATTTTTTTTTAAAAACATTGAGGTAAAATAGGGGTAAAAGGGCACACGTGTACTGTGATGGATGGCAATTAGACTTTGGGTGGTGAACACGATGTAGTCTACACAGAAATTGAAATATAATGATGTACACCTGAAATTTATATACTGTTATAAATCAATGTTACTTCAATAAAAAATTAATTAAATAAAAATAACATTGGCATTGTCTACTGCTGACAGAGTAAATTTTTGAGTTTGTTTTTTAAAAAAAACACTTCAACTCTAACAAGTCTTTGGGCTTCTTGTAAGAGACCAGAGCGTCCGTGAAATGAAAATATAAAATTGCTTAAAAATTTTTCTTAAGCAATTTTTTGACTTAAATTATAAAGAACATAGCCTGAGCACTCCAGTGATGCAGTCTGTCTAGAAGTTTCTCTCATTTGCACATGAAACTGTATTTTCTTCTACCTTTTGAGATTCATGTTTTCCCCTCTCCCAAGTAAGCTGTTAGTTTTGCAGTTTATATTATGTGTTGGATAATTATCATAAAAATTCATTACAATTAAACTACTATTTTATAATCTTTGTATCATCATCAAAACCCTTATCCTTCTCCATCCTATTTTCTTTTAGGACAAAACCAACAACAATAACAACCATGGCTCAGATTATGATCTTATTTTCAAGGTACAGTGGAAAAATTATTGAAAGGGGGAACATATACAGTAATTAGATGATGCCCTCTCTGTCTTAGACAATGACAGGGAGTTTTTGTCACTTCGTTGAGAAATTCAATAATTACGCCTCAGACAAGGATAATGCAAGATATTAGTGTTGTGTGACTTTCTCTTTGGTTTTTTGTGTGTTTCATTAGTAATTGTTTTCAGAGTGAAAATGGGTCTAGAGTCCTGGGTTTCATGGTTTGGGCATTCATTGACTTTCTTGGCATCTTTCCTTTTTTCTTAACCACCTATGATGATAAAACTCAAAAGGTCCAGTAGGTTTTAAGGGAATCATGGGAAGTAAACTAGATATAGAGTTTTAATAATGTAATATAAGATTTAATAATGTAATATAATATAATTAATAATGTAATATGATAATGTAATATAAGAGAATAAACTTGATTTTATAAAGACATAATGCTGTCAGAATAACGTAATATACCTGAATGATGTATAGTGAAGTTTGTAAAACGTAGAGCAAAGAAATACAACTTATTTTAATTTCCCTCCGCATTTGCAGTCTTTCCAAAACAGTACATACAAACCTATTTTCCACAATGTAAAGAAGAATTTAAAAGTTTAAAGAATAGTCATTGTAAAAAATGATAAAATAAGGAAAGGATGGGCCAAATAAACTATGAAAATGTGGTAAACAAAGTGGAATTTCCCCCCTAGTGGAGAAGTGTTAGCCTGGAGGGTAGCTTCTCTTTCACCTCTCAGCTCAGTCCTAACATTGGCATTGAGGCCAATCCTGCTCTGTGTAAGGGGAATTTTAAAAACCTTGAGCTGACTGAAATCCAATTCTAGTAACGAGGCTTTTGTCTTTCTCTCACGTTTTTGTTTATACACCCAAATGGCAGCTTTCATGCCTAAAGCGAGGGGCACGCTGTATAAGAACTGATATGCTAATATGAATTAATATATTAAATGAAATGAAAGACCAAACCAAACATATACACTTCCTGCTCTGATCATGATGAAGTAGCTTGTGTTGGATAGCTTTCCTATAGAAAACAATTATAAAAACTATACGGAATACACAAAATTATATTGCTGTTTAAAAGCATTGAGAGCAATCAAGGCAAGCAGGCCTCAAAATGCTGTGGTCCCTGAGAGAAGGTAAACATGATGTGGCGGGCTCCATTCATCCTGGTTTCTTCCTCAGAGGTACTTGTTAATCCACAGTGCAGTGGAAGAAAGCCAGCAGGAATTTGCTGTCCTACTACATTGATGAGAGAGAGTTTGGATCCAGGGCTGTCAAAGGTGCTGAATCTTGATGGTACAAATCCAGGAAAGGAGGGAATCCCAGGAAAGTGATCCCCAAAATCCATGTGCAGTCTCCTATAAAGGTGTTAGCCAATCCTAAGCTGTTTGGTTTAAAAACCAAGGAAGGTTTAAAAGGTTTACCTTTAAAAAGGTAAAATTGTTGCTACAGAAGGTAGGAAGGCAACAATTGGGACGATAAAGTACTGAGCAGACATTTTAGAAGTTCCAGGGTGCTGGGAAGACAGAGGTACAGTTCAAAGCCTATTAAGATGGAACAACTCTGGTAAACACTTCAGGCTCTCAGTTGAAATCAAAGAAGGGCCACAGAAATAGACCAGCCTTAACAAACTTAAAACTAGATAATCTTCTTGCTCTCTATCTACCATTTCCAGAACAAAACTTAATCATTTTAGAAGGAATAAAACACATTTCAGAACATTTACAGTTTTGATACATAATGTCCAGCATTCAATCAAAAATTACAAAGCATGCTCCCAAGCAGAAACAAAGACTCAAACATCAATATATTTACACAGCTTAGGACTTTTCCTAAGGCTACCTGAAAGGGATGCGCCTGAGCTGATGCTTCCAAGAGGATTGAGAAATGGTGGGAAGGCCAGGGATCTAGGGAACAGCGTGAACAAAGGCTGAGAGGCACAAAACAAGACAGCATGCACAGGGAACCCTCACCTGTTCCATGAGTGTTACCAGTGGGCAATAGGTGAGTGAGTCAGAGAGTGGCCAGGATGGGCCTAGGTTTTGAGCCACTGAGGGTATGTGCTTTAGCCTGAAGGTCAGGTTCTCAAACTATTTTAAATCATGTAACCATTTCTCTTCAATGAAATCTTAGATCCAAGTCACATAACAGAAAAAAAGGACTTTTCAAATTAAAAGAGGAAAGGCCTCACGGAGGCCTGGGACATCAGCAGCCCCCACTTGCAACCTCCAAACCCTGATCTTTCCCAATCCCAAGAAGTTCCTTCATAGAATCTGGTAAGGTACCCACAGTTTAAAAAATTACTCTCTGAGTGACAGGTAGACAAAAGAGACTTAATGGCTGAATGATATTGGCCAGATTTCTGCTTCACACGGGGGCAATAACTCTGGGAACTGTGTGGAGATAAATTGGAGAAGATCATAATGGCAAAAGAGAAGACAGATGAGAGGGTTATTGGAATTGTTCAGGTGAGAAATTATGGCAGTGGTGGTAGGGTTGGAGTAGGGGTAGGGTGAGAGAAACATTTAGATGGGAAATTGGGACAACTCGGTGATGGGTTGGATGTGGGTAGTGACAGACAACATTATCTTTTATAAGAAGAAGCCCTCCAGAATGAGGGACCATGGGGTTTGGACCTAGAGGGGGCACTCTAAAGAGAGAGACTGAATAAAATGCCCTGTATTTGGAAGTGATTTCAGAGGGCAGAGTGGCAGGAGTGTGTGTATGGGGGGAGTGGGAGGAGGTGGGTAATGAACTGAGGAGAAGAGGGAGAGATTGTTTGGGCTGGTATTCAGAGTACAAACAGTTTTAATCAGAGAAGTTAAGAAGAAATTGTTCACTGGAGACATCCAAAAATATTTTGAGACCAGAATAATTCATGTAATATGTAATTGAGAAAACTGTATCTCAGCTAAAATGAATGTCTTTGCAAAGGTTATTAAATGGTTCAGGCTCCAAGGCTATCAAGATCATGGTTGATCAACTGCAGAAACAAATTGCTTCATAAACAAATAATCACTTTAATTTTAAAGGAAGAAAATATACGACAATATCACCAGGAAGATGTATTGTTTGCACTTACATTTAGTACTTTGTTTTGCAACAGACCAAGAAAATGGAATTGGCCCAACAGAATTTTAATTAGGTACATTTCCACTGCCTTATATGGGTCTTGCCTGAGCTTAAAAATTTCCTTTTAATTATGAAAGGAATAGGAAAAAAATGTGTTCATCAGAATTATCCTTGAAAGTTGTTTTGGTTTGAGCAAATGTTTCAGATAGTGTTCTTTTTGCTGTGGGAAGATTTGTCTATCCAAAAAGATTGAGCCCTCTAATCTCATAGGAACACTGTGGAAATATTGAACATGAAGATTTGTCATTTATATGGAATTATACTCTGCCTTTAAAGTACTCAAGACCCAACAATGAGCATTGCAGCAAACACACTCCTCGCTCCCCATGTAATGAGTTCACAGTCAGTTTTTACGGTAGTTCTTTGGGTTCTTCTCTTCTAACTTTGCTTCTGGTCTGGAGTTGGGAGATTATCCTGGCTTATCCATATTGTGAGGTGCAAAGGGCTTAGAAATCAGACAGGCTGGGTGGGAACCCAGTGCTGCCCCTTAGCGCTGCATGCTTTTAGCCTTGTCTCCCTCACGTGTAAATGGTTAGGGACAATCATAGCAGACAGCCAGTGTGAAAAGTGAATGTGCTGATATGGGCAAGGTGTTCCCACAGGGTCTGGCCCATAGTGAGTGCCAGTAGGTTTTAATCCCCTTTCTTCTTCTCCCTTTTTTCCTAGAATGGGTCTCAATGCCATAACTGGTTCTAAGCAAAACTGTGAAAGAGGAGAGGTAAGTATCTTTTTGAGTCTCTCTCCTCTCCTTTGGTGCTCCCATTTTCCCTGGGGATCAGGAGGCAATAATACAATCATTGTTGGAGGGCTTTACAGTTTACTGAGCATGACTCATACAATGCCTTCCACACCATACCTCATGAATTTCTTATGATCTAATTTGCTTCTTGCTATAGCTCTGCAAAGTCGATGTGTTACTACAAACAGGAAAACTGAGGTGCAGAGAGGATAAATGACAGCCTCGAGGACACAAAGTTATACTCAGTAGAGCAAGGACTGAACCAGAGTTCTCACCTGGAACTTACCTTGCAGCCCTCCACTACACCTGGTTATTTGTTCCTGCCTCTGTGGCCTCTGCCAGGTCTGCCTCTCCCAGGCTATGTCTCCTGGAGCCTCCTCTATTAATCAACACCCCACTCATCTGTTCCCCAAATGCTCGACTTCTGCTTTCAGCAAGCTCCTACAGACAAAAAATGTGTTTTAATCTATTTCTTTATGAAAATTTAGAAATCGATACTCTTCTGTGATATAATAATGCCCTATCCCCACCTAGAGATGCTCCTGTCCTAATCTCCAGACCCTCTGCATATGTTACCTTACATGGCAAAAGGGTCTTTGCAGCTGGGATTAAGTTAAGGACCTTGAGATGAGGAGATTATCCTGGATGATCCAGGTGAGCCGAGTGTAATCATGTACATCCTTAAGATTGGAAAACCTTTCCTGCCTGTGGGTAGAGGGAGATGTGACAATGGAAGAAGGGTCAGGGAGATGCAATGTTTCTGGCTTGGAAGACAGAGGAAAGGGTACAAGCCAAGGAATGTGGACAGACTCTAGAGGCGGAGAAGATAAATGTGTCAGTTTGCTAAGGGCTGCCATAACAAAGCACCACAAACCGATAGCTTAACAACAGAAATCTATTCTCTCACAGCTCTGGAGGCCGGAAGTCTGAGGTAAAGAAGCAGGCAAGGCCATGCTCCCTCTGAAGGCGCTGGGAAGGGTCTGCCCCAGCCTCTCCCCCAGCTTCTGATAGCCCCCTGGCTCATGGCAGCATAACTCCAGTCCTCACACAGTATTCTCCCTGTGTGTCTGTGTCCAAATTTCCCCTTTTTATAAAGACACAGTCATAGCGGTTAGGGCCCATCCAATAACCTCACCTTAACTTGATCAACATCTGCTAAGATTCTATTGGGGGGTTGGGGAGGACACAATTCAACCCCTAACATCAAGAAAATGGATTCTCCCCTAGAACTTCCTAAAGAAACACAGCCCAGCTGAGGCCCTGATGTCAGCCCAATGAGACTCAGTTCAGACTTCTGAACTACAGAACTGTAAGATAATAAATGTGGATGGTTTTAAGCCACTAAGTTGGTGCTAATTTGTTATGGCACTAATAGAAAACTAATACATCCTCTAAAAGAAATTTCCAACTGAAAAAAGAAAAGGAAGAAAAAAACCCCAGAATGCCAAATGATGGGATGATGATGACAACCCACCACAAAAATCTCAAAAATATCTACTAATGATGAGCTGCCACAATCGGCACACTCATGATATTTCAGAAGGCCATTTCTCCCTTATTCATAAGTAAGAAGAAAAATTATTCACCAGACAGATGTCAGTACTTTCTTCTTTTCTTGAAATAGTCACACGTCAAGGATATGGACTACTGGCGGAGCTGATGATAATTGCTTCACTACACAGGCTTCCCCTTCCTCCTTGATGATATCATCACATTCTCTTCCTCTGCTCTAGCAGAACCAGCCGCCCAGTGTTAGCTAATGGAAAATGGGACAAGAATGTTCACGACCTATCAATGAAATTAGGGAGTGACTTGATCCGTGTTGTCTTGAAACAAAAGTGTAATTTTTAAAGCAGGAAGCAAAACAACAACAAAACAGGGTTAAAAACCAACTACACTTCAAAGTTTGATAAAATTACAGACTTGGAACCTAGCAAAATGACTAACTGGTCACATCTAGTGTTTCTCCAGGAACTGCTTGCTCGGTTTTCTGAGACCGAGTGCTTCTTCTCGTCTGATCCCCATCAAGTATTAAGTCTCCGAGCGATGGAGCCTGGGTACATTGGCTCACATTCAAGCTGTTATTGCTCTCTTTCTCTGTAATATACAAATACTGTTTTTATAAGTATTTTAAAGTAAACTTAGCAAAGTTTTCTTGAGCCTTTTAAAGGCCAAGGGTTTGGAGCTGGATTGAGTCTCACTACTAGAAGTGAAAAGTTTTTGTGAAAATGTCAGGTTGTCTCCTACCTGTCCTGCTGAGTCTCATGCATCACAAGGGCATTGGCCCAACCCAAGTGGCTACTTGAGTCAGGAATGTTTTGAGAGTGAGACAGGGGAGTAGTATGTGTTCCAGACTGGTATATCCAATTGCTTCCCGGATGGTCTAGTAAGCTTCTCGGACTTGTGACCATGTCCTACTTCCTGATTTCTGTCCTCTGCCTCGTCACTTCCCTCCATAACCTACCATTCCTGTAATGTTTTGCATCTCAGTTAATGGCAACTCAGCTTACTCAGACCTAAAATTTTGGAATAATCTTTGACTTCACTTTCCTCACACTCTGTATCCAATTTATCACCAAATTCTGTTCCTCTACCTTCAAAACATACCCAGAATCTAACCATATCTCAACACTTCCACTGCTACCACCCTGCTCCCAGCCACTGCTTCTCATTAGATTGTTTCAGAAGCATCCTAACCTGTCTTTCCATTCTGCCTTTGCAGTCTTCAGTCTATTGTTAATACATAAAATCAAGGAAACCTATTAAAATGCAAATCAACTCTTGATTGCTGAAAACTTTCCGGTAGCTCTCCATATCACCTAAAGCCCTGCATGATCTGGCCATTACCCACCTCCTGCCTTGTCTCCCACTCATCTGCCCATCCCTCATTCCTCTCCAGCCACTCTGGGCTCCCTGCTATTCCTTGAATGTTCTAAGCATGCTCTGTCTCAGGGTCTTTGCACTTAGTTCCCTGTCTGCTTGGAAGGTTCTTCCCAGACAACTTCGTATCTCTCTCCCTCAGCAACTTTGGGCTCCTACTGAAATGTTACCTGCTTAGTGAGGCCTTCCCTGCCTGCCATCTTCACTTTATCTTCCTTCATCCATTTTATCTATCTGATATACTACATGCTTTCCTCATTTATTTTGCTTACTGCCTGTCTTTCCCTCACTAGAATGGAAGTGCCATGAGGAGAAGTTTCTTCTGTTTTGCTTCCTGCTGGATCTGAATTCCTAGAATACCACCCGCTCATAGTTACCTATGTGACACTATAGGAGTGAATGAGTGAGTGAATGAATGAATTTCAGAGGAAAGTAAAGGAGTGTCCAAAGCACTAGTCTTCATTGTGTAACTAGACTTTGCCTCTAATGACAAGATGCTGGACAGAGCCTGCTGTCCACTCAGGGAGTTAGTAGTTGCTGCAAAAGTCAGCATGCCTATAATTGAATAGCAAATAATTGTGTTTAGGTTGGTGCTTTCCCACTAGTGAAGTTATAGACATTTTCAGAGGCTCGAGCAGTAGAGCTCTAGACTCCAGAAAATTCCTCACCCTTCCTAATTTGAGACATACTATCTCAGTTAACACAGAAGGGTAGGAGTAAGAATTATGTACGGGAAACCAGCCCTTATGCTATTAGGAGCTGTTGGCATAGAGTTATTATTTTCTTTTTAAGAAACTATTTCATGGAAGTTTTTCCACAGTGACTAGTGGTCTGAGAGTTTGTCCAAGAATGCTAACCTCTGGGCACAGGAGTGGTCAGGAGTGTGGTGGCATGCTAGCGGTCTGTTCATCCATTGTTCATGCGTTTGTTGAACAGCTACTATAAGCTAGGCATTGTGCTAGGCACGCAGTTACTGTGAGAAGGAACCAGATCCACTCCCTGTATTCAAGAACTTTTAGGCTAGTTAAAACTCAACTTTAATTCATAAGTCAATACATGGGAAGAATTCATGGAGCAGCTGCCCGCCCTGGGGTGGGGATAAGGGAAGACTTAAAGGAAGGATGTCTGAGCAAATCCTGAAGCACCAGTAAGGACTGGCAGAGCAAAGAGAGATGGGGGAGGCTGCCAAGCAAGAGCAATGCTGGACAGAGACCCAGAGGGAATGAGAACCAGGCATGCTTGGAGCCAGCAAGTGGTCTGAGTGGCCGAAGGCTGGAGGGGAGGAGATTGGAGCCGGGCGAAGGCCAGCTCTCCGACGGCCTGAACTGCTGACTTTTTCCTGTGGTCCATGGAGGCTATAATGTTATTTTCAGTGGGATCTGATAACAAACATAATCCTCTTAAAACTGTTTGATGAAGGCATAGGACATTCGCCTTCATGACTTTTGGCATCAGATGATTAGAGGAGAAGCAGGTGATTACAGATTATCCAATTAGACATCCCTAGACATCCAACACCCAGCGCAGCCGAATGGCTCGTGGGTCACACAGTGAACCGGTGGTGTTGTATAGCCTGTTTATAGGGTTTCTTTTTTCTATTTTATAATGACAGAAATTTCATATTAAAATTTGCCAAGAGGCAGTAAATTTATGAATGTAATAAATAATTAGTAATACCATCTGCAATGTAATTTCTGGATGAAAGTGAAATGAATCTGACTTTAAAGAGGACATTTACAGAAGTGAATAAAAGGGGGAGGTTTTTCACGGGTCAGACCTGACAGAGAAGCCAGGCTCTCCCTGGGCATGATACTTCCCCTTCCCAGCTGTTTGTTATCTTGTCCTGTAAAGTGGTACCTCCGGGCATCAGGCAGGGATGAAACGAGTTGCTGCACATTTAATGTCCATGATTCCTGACAAGTGAGCGCCCGATAATTAGGCAATAACAGTGATGTTGGCAACAATAACGAGTGCCAAGTATGTAAGGGGGCAAGAGTTCACAGATATGACCTTAGAGGTGAGCACTTATGGATTCAGAGGCCCTCAGCTGAGGACTCAGGCCAGCGTCTCTCTGCCTTAAGGAGCAGTGAGTATCAGGAGAAGCTTCTTTCTCAAAGGGCCATGTGCATAGGGGAGGAGGGTGCTGGCTGTCAGACTGTCAGACAGACGGAGCAAATGAGACTGAAACTGTGTCTGCTTGTGGAAACAATGGCTTTCACTCAATTATCTTTCTTTCATATGTGTATTTGTATATTAAAAATCACATCCAGTATTACTTTTGCACTTTCTTTAGATAATCAATTTCCCTGTCAGTATGTTCCAGTGACTCATGGTTCAAGCTCTGATAATGACTCACAGTGCGCAGGCCTTTTCTCAGGTCATGAACATAGATAGATACTTTATTTAATAACAAAGTTCAGCCATGGGGAGAAGAAAACCTGACCTTTTCTGAGCGGAGTTTTCTTTCTCAGATATAATAAAAGATACCGGGGCTGTATTAACTAAAGGCTTTTGATAAGCCATTTAAGAAGCTTCAAATACTGTTTTGGTTAAGTTGAAAAATGGCATGAAACTGCATTTGAGTTGTCTTATTACCAATAGCAAGGAAGCAGGAGTGAAAAAGAAATGCCTGAGTTTTGTGCTGGTAGGAAACTGACAAAACTGAGGCTACAATGTGTCAAGGACCACATAGATAATAAACAGTGTCTTTGCCAGGAAAAGAGTTAGTTTTAAAAAGCAACTTCCTGTTTCAAAAAACGCAGGCTAAACTCTTGCATACTTGTCTGAAACTCATTGTAAGTTTCTCCTAATTCTTTCCCGGAAAGAAAAGCCTTGTACGGAGAAACCCAGTCTCAGTGATGTCATGTGGCATAAAATGCCATTTTCTGCCAAAGGAATGTATGGTTCTGGCAAAAATACTTGGATATAAGTGTATAAAGACCCTTGCATACTGGTTTCCTGGGCTTAGCCCCCTGGCGCCCACTCTATGGAAGGATAACATGACCTTAACCTTAACTGAGAGAGTCAGCATTGCGGCCAGGTTAGTTGAAGGGGCCCCAAATTTTGGCATGTCTGTGACCTCAGTCACATCACACTACCTGGAAAGCCCATGCTCTGGTTTTTGCATCTCTAAATATTTCCTATTTTTAAAAGTCCCTGCTTAAGAACTGCCTCTTCCAGGAAGTCCTCCTGTCTTTGCCCGTTTATCAGTGTACGCTGCCTCTTGGGAAGCCTGGAAGCCCTGTATCTCTGCCTCTGAGGGGCACTGACTTTCTGCCTCAGGGAACAGGGTGTAGTTTGATGGCAAGAGCGTGGGGTCCTACACTGAAGGCCTGAATCCAGTTCTACAAGTTACCACCCCCCTGAGCTGGGGAACATACATAACCTCCTGGTCATTTCCTGTCAAACGAGAAACCAGACTTTTAAATTGTTAAAAAAAAAATTTTCCATAAATGATCTGTCACAAAGTGAGCATCAAGAATAACAATGACAGGAGAGAAGTCAAGATGGCGGCGTAGGCAGACTCTGAACTCACCTCCTCCCGCGGACACAGCCAATTTACAACTACTCGTGGAAAAATTACCCCGAGACAGAACTGAAAACTGGATAAGAGGAACTCCTGCAACAAAGGACAATCCTAACTGAGGTGGAAGAGGCAGAGACTCCCTTCTAGAGAGAAAAACGCCGCCTTCACAAGCCGCCGGCGTCACGGCCGCCCGGGAGCAGCTCACAGGTACGCAGCCTCCCTGGAGACGCGGGGCCCTGAGCCGGGAGCGCCCCCGCTGTGGGCATTGTGTGGACCCAGCACAATGGAGACGAGTGGCATAATATCTGCCTTTGCCCGCTACTAAAACATTGGGGAATACTCCCAGAAAAGCTGGTTCACAAAGAAACTAAAACCGGCTCTTCAGAAAGCAACCTAAAATCACCGGAAAGAAAGGTGCACAGTCCTTTGGTGAAAAGAGACTCACCTGATAGGCTCTGAGTGCATCGCAGTGAGAGGTGAGACCTCTCCAGGGACTGGGACATTGGCGGCGGCCATTGTTGTGGCCTGGTGTGGGCGTGGGCATGCTGACACAGATGCCATTGGAGTTCTCCCTGGGGCCTGCTAGCCCAGGTCTGCTCCACCCGCTAGAGCACCGATTTAATCCAGCTCAGCCAGGGCAGGCAGCCCACCCTAGAGACTGGCCCCACCCAACAACAAGCCCTCAGGCAACTTGTGGGCCTGCATAGATTCTCTGCAGCTTGGCAACTGAACCCACTACAGTGGGGCAGGGAGTGCACAAGGAGCGGGTGGAGAGTGTGGGGCAGTGGTGGAGTGTGTGGGGCTCCCTCCGTGGAGAGACTGGGTCCACTTCAGGAGGTCGGGGAACACACATGGGGCAGGACTGTGTTGACTGTGTGTGTGGACCTGTGGGTGGCAGGGCTTGTCAGCTGCAGAAGACTTGTGCTTCTCAAAGACCCACATAGGAGGTTTGCCCCACCTTCCAAAGCCTGAAACAATTGGGTGCCCCCGTGCCTGAGGCCAGCCTCACTCAGCTGCAATCCTCAGAGAGCTGACAAGAGACCTAAAGGCTGGAGGCTTATAGCAATTGTAAGCCCCTGAGCCTAACAACCTGCCACACTGGGGGCCTACTCACTTAAAAGAAATACTGCAACACAAATGTGGTATTAGAACTTGCAGCCAACTGTGCTGGGGCTCCCCACACCTGATAAAGAGACTGAAGGGCCCACAACAACTACTAGCAGCTGAGCATTACAACAGCTGGCCAGGAGCATAACTCAGCCTCCCTGGGCGCCTACAGGGAGAGCAACCACGCCACCACAGAAGGACACATGTAGCCCACATAGGGGTCACTCCTGGAACATTGAGAACTGAAGGAAGCACACTGGAAACCTCCTAAGGCATCACTTACATAAGGTCACCTATCCAAGAGCAGGAGACGTAGCTGACCTACCCAATACGTAGACACAAGCACAGGGAAAGAGGCAAAATGAGGAGGCAAAGGAATACATTCCAAGTAAGGGAACAGGACAAAACCCCAGAAAAGGAACTAAGTGAAACAGAAATGAGCAACCTACCTGACAGTGAGTTCAAACAAAGAGTGTTAAGGATGCTCACTGATCTGGGGAGAAGAATAGATGGACTCAGTGAGAATGTCAACAAAGAAATGGAAGATATAAAAAGAACCAATCAGAAATGAAGAATACAATACTGGAAATGAAAAATTCACTAGAGAGACTCAAAAGCAGAGTAGAGGATACAGAAGAACGGATCTGCAAGCTGGATGAAAGACTAGAAGAAATTACCCAAGCTGAACAGGTAAAAGAAAAAAGAATTAAAAAGAATGAGGACAGTCTAAGGGACCTCTGGGACAACATCAAGCACACTAACATCCATGTTATAGGTGTCCCAGAAGGAGATGAGCGAGACAAAGGGGCAGAGAATCTAGTTGAATAAATAATAGATGAAAACTTCCCTAACCTAAGGAAGGAAACAGATATCCAGGTACAGGAAGCACAGAGAGCACCAAACAAGATAAACCCAAAGAGGCCCAGACCAAGACACATCAAAATTAAAAGCTCCAGAATTAAAGATAAAGAGAGAATCCTAAAAGCAGCAAGTTACAAACAAAGGAAACCCCATAAGGCTATCAGCTGACTTCTCAGCAGAAACGTTACAGGCTAGAAGAGAGTGGCACGATATATTTAAAGTGCTAAAAGGAAAAAACTTACAGACAAGAATACTCTACCCAGCAAGATTATGATTCAAAATGGAAGGAGAGATCAAAAGTTTCCCAGACAAGCAAAAATTAAAGGACTTTGTCACCAAGAAACCAGTACTACAAGAAATGTTAAAGGGACTGATTTAAGGGGAAAAGAGAAGACTACAAATAGGAAAAATTATCTATTTCCATGATAAGACGGTGATGGATACAAATGCACAAAAAAGAGGTTAGATATGGTATCAAAAACATAAAATGAGGGAGGAAGGGAGTTAAAGAGTAGAGCTTTCAGACAGAGGTCAAACTAAAGAGACCATCAATTCTGTATAGAAGAAGAAAAGAACAGAGAAGGACTACTAAAACACTGAAAAAAAAAAGTTAAAAAATGGCAGTAAGTACATACTAATCTCTAGCTACTTTAAACATCAATAGAATAAATGCTCCAATTAAAAGGCATAGGGTGGCTGATTGGATAAAACAACAAGACCCATGGGGCCGGCCTGGTGGCGCAAGCGGTTGGGTGCGCGCGCTCCGCTGCGGCGGCCCGGGGTTCGCTGGTTCGGATCCCGGGCGCGCACCGACGCACTGCTTGGTAAGCCATGCTGTGGCGGCGTCCCATATAAAGTGGAGGAAGATAGGCACAGATGTTAGCCCAGGGCCGTCTTCCTCAGCAAAAAAAAGAGGAGAATTGGCGGATGTTAGCTCAGGGCTGATCTCCTCACAAAAAAAAAAAAAAAAAAACAACAAGACCCGTATATATGCTGCATACAAGAGACACACTTCAGACCTAAAGACACTCACAAACTGAAAGGGAAGGGATGGAAAACGATCCTCCACGCAAATGGCAATGAAAAGAAAGTTGGGGTAGCAATACTCATATCAGACAAAATAGACTTTAAAACAAAAACTGTAAAAAGAGACAAAGAAAGGCATTACATAATGATCAAGGGAACTATCCAACAAGAGGATATAACACTTGTAAATATCTACGCACCCAATGTAAGAGCACCTTAATATATAAAGTAAATTATTAACAGACATAAAAAGAGAAATAGACAGTAACACAATAATAATACGGGACTTTAACACTCCACTTACAGCAATGGATAGATCATCCAAACAGAAGATCAATAAAGGAACATTGGCCTTAAATGACACACTAAAACAGATGGACCTAGTAGATATATACAGAAGATTCCATCCAAAAAACGAAGAATACATGTTCTTTCCAAATGCACATAAAACATTCTCCAGGACTGATCACATACTAGGCCAGAAAACAAGTCTACATAAGTTTAAGAAGATTGAAATGATACCAAGCATCTTTTCTGACCACAATGGTATGAAACTAGAAATCAACTATAGGAAGAAAATCAGAAAAGCCACAAATAACTGGAGATTAAACTAAATGCTACTGAACAATGATTGGGTCAACGAAGAAATCAAAGGAGAAATAAAAAAATACCTGGAGACAAATGAAAATGAAAATACAACATGCCAGAATTTATGAGATACAGCAAAAGTGGTTCTATGAGGGAAGTTTATAGCAATACAGGCCTCTCTCAACAAACAAGAAAAATGTCAAATAAACAATCTCACAATGCACCTAAAGGAACCAGAAAAAGAAGACCAAACAAAGCTCCAAATCAGTAGAAGAAGGGAAATAACAAAAATGAGAGCAGAAATAAATGAAACAGACTAAAAACAATAGAAAAAATTAATAAAACCAAGAGCTTGTTCTTTGAAAAGATAAACAAAATTGATAAACCTTTAGCTAGACTCACCAAGAAAAAAAGAGAGAAGGCTCAAATAAGTAAAATCAGAAATGAAAGAGGAGAAATTACAACAGACACCTCAGAAATACAAAAGATTATCAGAGAATACTATGAAAAGCTATATGCCAACAAATTCGACAATCTGGAAGAAATAGATAAATTCTTAGAATCATACAACCTTCCAAAACTGGATCAAGAAGAAATAGAGAATCTGAATAGACCAATCAACAGTAAGGAGATCGAAAGAGTAATCAAAAACCTCCCCAAAAATAAAAGTCCAGGACCAGATGGCTTCCCTGGTGAATTCTACCAAACATTCAAAGAAGACTTGACAGCTATCCTTCTCAAAGTCTTCCAAAAAATTGAGGAGGGGGGGAAGCTCTCTAACTCATTCTACGAAGCCAACATTACCCTGATACCAAAACCAGACACGGACAACAAAAAAAAAAGAAAATTACAGGCCAATATCACTGATGAGCATCCATGCAAAAATCCTCAACAAAATACTCACAAATTGCATACAACAGTACATTAAAAAGATTATACACCATGATCAAGTGGGATTTATTCCAGGTATACAGGGATGGTTCAACATTTGCAAATCAATCAACGTGATACACCACATTAATAAAATGAAGAATAAAAATCACATGATCATCTCAATAGATGCAGAGAAATCATTTCACAAGATATGGCATCCATTTATGATAAAAACTCGGAATAAAGTGGGTATAGAAGGAAAGTACCTCAACGTAATAAAGTCCATATATGACAAACCCACAGCCATTATCATCCTCAATGGTGAAAAACAGAAAGCCATCCCTCTAAGAACAGGAACCAGACAAGGATGCCCACTGTCACCACTCCTATTTAACATAATACTGGAAGTCCTAGCCAGAGCAATCAGGCAACAAAAGGGATAAAAGGGATCCAGATTGGAAAGGAAGAAGTGAAACTGTCACTATTTGCAGATGACATGATTTTGTATATAGAAAACCCTAAAGAATCCACCAAAAAACTTTTAGAAGTAATAAATGAATACGGTAAAGTTGTAGGATACAAAATCAACATAGAAAAATCAGTTGCATTTCTATACACTAACAACAAATTAACAGAAAGAGAAATTAAGAATACACTCCCACTTACAATTGCAACAGAAAGAATAAAATACCTAGGAATAAACTTAACCAAAGAGGTGAAAGAGCTGTACACAGAAAACTATAAAACATTGCTAAAAGAAATTGAAGAAGACACAAAGAAATGGAAAGATATTCCGTGCTCTTGGATTGGAAGAATTAACATAGTTAAGATGTCCATACTTCCTAAAGCAATCTATAGATTCAGTGCAATCCCTATCAAAGTTCCAACAACTTTTTTCACAGGAATAGAACAAAGAATCCTAAAATTTATATGGAACAACAAAAGACCACGAATAGCTAAAGTAATCGTGAGAAAAAAGAACAAAGCTGGCGGTATCACACTCCCTGATTTCAAGATATATTACAAAGCTATAGTAACCAAAACAGCATGGTACTGGCACAAAAACAGACACACAGATCAATGGAATAGAATTGAAAGCCCAGAAATAAACCTACACATCTATGGATAGCTAATCTTCGACAAAGGAGGCAAGAATATACGACGGAGAAAAGAAAGTCTCTTCAACGAATGGTGTTGGGAAAACTGGACAGCCACATGCAAAAAAACGAAAGTAGATCCTTACCTTACACCAGACACAAAAATTAACTCCAAATGGATTAAAGACTTGAATGTAAGACCTGAAACTATGAAACTTCTAGAAGAAAACATAGGCAGTATGCTCTTCAACATCGGTCTTAGCAACATATTTTCAAGTTCTGGGGAATAGAAACAATAGAAAAAATAAACAAATGGCACTACATGAAACTAAAAATCTTCTGCACAGCAAATGAAACCATCAACAAAATGAAAAGACAACCTAACAATTGGGAGAAGATATTTGCAAACCATACATCTGATAAGGGGTTAACCTCCAAAATATATTAAGAACTCATGCATCTCAACAACAAAAAAACTAACAACCCAATTAAAAAACGGGCAAAAGACCTGAACAGACATTTCTCCAAAGAAGATATACAGATGGCCAACAGGCACATGAAAAGATGTTCAACATCATTAACTATCAGGGAAATGCGAATCAAAACTACCCTGAGATATCACCTCAAGCCCGTCAGAATGGCTATAATTAACAAGACAGGAAACAACAAGTGTTGGAGAGGATGTGGAGAGAAGAGAACTCTCATACACTGTTGGTGGGAGTGCAAACTAGTGCATCCACTATGGAAAACAGTATGGAGATTCCTCAAAAAATTAAGGATAGAACTACCATATGATCCAGCTATTCCATTGCTGGGTATTTATCCAAAGAACTTGAAAACACCAATGTGTAAAGATACATGCAGCCCTGTGTTCATTGCAGCGTTATTCACAATAGCCAAGACTTGGAAGCAACCTAAGTGCCCATCAAGGGACGAATGGATAAAGAAGATCTGGTATATATGCACAATGGAATACTACTCAGCCATAAGAAATGATGAAATCCAGCCATTTGTGACAACAGGATGGACATTGAGGGTATTATGCAAAGTGAAATAAGTCAGAGGGAGAAGGTCAAATACCGTATGATCTCACTCATTAAGTAGTACATAATAACAACAACAAACAAACACATAGAGGCAGAGATTGGATTGGTGGTTACCAGAGGGGAAGGGGGGAGGGAGGAGGGTGAAAGGGATAATTCGGTACATATATGTGCTGATGGTTGTAATTAGTATTTGGGTGGTGAACATGATGTAATCCATGCAGAAATAGAAGTATAATGATGTACACCTGAAATTTATACAATCTTATCAACCAATGTTACTGTAATAAACAAAAATTTTAAAAAACGAAGAGCTGAAGGATCAAGCAGCTGACCTATGTCAGTGGGACAGAGACCCCATTGTAGACACTAGAACCAGCAGGGGCATGTGTTGTGACCGTGGTTTTCATAGCTGATAGAAAAGTAGTGTACACACGATCTTTTCCAGCCTTCTTCTTTCTGATTGTTAATCTTGTCTTTTTCTCTGTTGTCTAAAATCAGTCTTAAAACAGGTGCTGAAACATTAAAAGAAAAAACTTATTAGAATTTTCCAAATAACTATCTTTCTAAATGTTACATACTGTACTTCATGGGTTTTTGGCAACTTGCTTTTTTTTTTTTTTTATTATTATTCAAGCTGGAAGTAAAATTGCCAGTAACAAAAAAAAAGAATGACAATGGTGGCAGCTATTGCTTAGAGAGCCCTTATTATTGATGGGAGCCTTAAACTAACTATTTTATTTAATCCTCACCTGGAGTCTATAAAATAGGTTCTATTATTATCTCCCATTTCACAGATAAGAGAACTAAGGACATGCCTAAATTCGCTGAGATTATCCGCGTCTGTCAGGCTCATCTGCCAAGGCCCCTCACCACTATGGCTATGACTCTGGTGGGGGTACTTGTATTATAGCTATTCAGGTCCTTTATAATTACTTATATGCATTGTATCTAGTTATGTCCATTTGGAATATTTAGGTAAATTCCTTCTTAAGGGCAAGATGCATGTCTGATTCATTTTTGTTTTCTTCAGAGCTGAATAATGACACCCAAGAAGATATCCATGTCTTAATCCCCAGGGTCTGGGAATGTTACTTTTATGGCAAAAAAAGGACTTTGCAGATACAATTCAGTTAAGAATCTTGAGATGGAGTGATTATTTTGGATTATCCAGACAGGCTCTAAATGGGATACATCTTTATAAGATGGAGGCAGAGGAAGATTTGACACAGATGAAAGAGGAAAAGACCATGTGACCACAGAAGCAGAGCCTGGAGTGATGTGGCCACAAGCCAAGGGATGCTGGATTGTCCCCGAGAGCATCCCAGAGGGTGGACAGCCCTGCAAATACCTTGATTTTTGGCCCAGTGACGCCGATTTTGGACTTCTGGAGGCCAAAACAGTGAGAGAATAAATTTCTGTTTGCAAGTTTGTGCTAATTTGTTACAGTAGCCACAGGAAACAAATGTATCAGAAATATTTGTTACATTACATAGCAAAACTCTGTGCTGTGGGGCTGCTCTTTTCTGTCAAACACGGTGGGAAAGAACATCTCTTCTGTCAACCTGTGATGATCCTATTTAATAAAAAATGCAGTGACTGCACAAATATAGCACTAACATAAACCTCTGAAGAAAAACCCATGAAAGTCAGATATGTTCACATTCTTCTTCCTCCTCCCACCAAGAATTTGTCCAGCACACCTTCTACCTTCTCTGCAGAAACTTTTTGAGCTTCTCTTAGAAGCATGAGTTTGGCCATCTGCATAGACATCAATGGGTCTTACTCTTTCTACCCAGAAACTCATTGTATGAGTAAAAATGCAGGCAAAAACTCCAAATTCTTGGCTTTTTTTAATGCTAACATGGGAATACTTTTTTAATTTTATTTTTTAGATTAACACAGTTAAATTAATTCTTTTATGTATATCTCTATGAATTTTAACACACTTATGTCTTTGTGTAACACCACCACAATCAGGATCCAGAATGGTCCTGTCACCCTAAAGGACTTCCTTGTGCTGTCTCTGTGTAGTCACAGTCTCCCATAGTTACCATATGTGAGATAATAGAAAATACGTATATTGGTGTCTGCCCCAGGTTCCCGGCACAGAGCTCTCAAAACCCTTGTAATTTCCTAAGTGATAAGAGCACTAGGAGCATCTTTTGTTCTAATACCTGGTCTTTGATCTCTATTTCTGACACCAAGCTTCTAAATTCCTTGAAATGTCCTTGATAAGAATGTCTTTTGTCCTAATGAGGTGACTCTGAGTGAGCTCTTGGGTGGCTCCTGGATGGGGCTCAGTCACTAGAAAGACCAAGCCATGACTAGAAGCTTAGAATTTTCAGCCTCAATCCCCATTTTCCAGAGGGGGGAGAGGGGCTGGAAATGGAGTTAATAATTGATCACGCCTACTTGATGAAACCTCTATAAAAATCCCAATAGTATGGGGTTCAGACTTCCAAGTTGGTGAACTCGTGGAGGTGTTGGGAGAACAGTGCACTCAGAGATAGCATGTAAGCTCTGCGCCCCTTCCCACATACCTTACCCTACGCATCTCTACCATCTGGGTGTTATCTGTGTAGGGGAGGAAGACATATCCTCTATCCACTCTGGGTCCTTCTCTCTGGGGTACAAATTAAATTGACACGAGACAGAATAACAGCAGAAAATCAAACAAAGTTTTATAACATGTATACATGGGAGAGACCCAGGAATAACTGGGTAACTTGACAAAATGGTGGAGGTTCCCATCTTAAATAGTATCTTCAGCTAAAGACAAAGGAGGATATTGGGGTAGGGGAGTCCGCTATGGGATATTACCAGAAAAGCACAGTAAATAAGAGTAAGGTTACTATGCAGATTTAAGTCCTTGCCTTCTGCACTGATAAGAGTTTTTAGAGATGAGGTCATCCCTGCTTCTTCCTGGTGCAGAGAGGGAGATACCTTTACAGATGGAGATTTCCTTTGCAAATGTAAATGTCTCTTACAAAGGGTAAACTCTACTTTTACTCTGTTTTCAGAGCTTTGATGAAAATTGGCTTAGCAAGGATCCTCCCAGTCTATCCATACCCAGAGTTATCTATGGTGATGGCCTGCCCTGGGGACAGGCCTTCTATCTTAAATTCTTTCAGTCAGTTAGTGGGGCAGGGGTGGGGGGATGTCAAAGTTTCTTTCTGAGTCTTCTGAGCGTTTGTTGTCTTCAGCTCGAAATAACCCACATACCAGAGTGGCACATCTTGGGGCAGCCTGCCCTGAACCCCATTGTCTGTATTCTTTATCATATTCTTTTATAAAAAACCTGAAAACAGTAAATAAACTGATTTGCTGAGTTTATTAGCTCTAGCAAATTAATTGAACCCGAGGAGGAGGTTGCGGGAACCTCTGAGGTATAGCCCATGGATCAGAAGCAC
Organism: Diceros bicornis minor; assembly: GCF_020826845.1. NCBI lineage: Eukaryota > Metazoa > Chordata > Mammalia > Perissodactyla > Rhinocerotidae > Diceros > Diceros bicornis. The sequence goes on along the minus strand of NC_080772.1, from coordinate 10,585,366 downwards.
AGGTGACAACCTGGACTTGTGATTGGCATCTGAAGTGGGGTAGGGAATTGTCTTGTGGGACTGAGCCCTTAACCAGTGGGATTGTTGGATTCCCAAGGGGAAGGGGAGGGAAATCCCAACTCACCAGGTCTCGGGATGACGCGGGCCCACAGACACAGAAGACCGAACTTGATGCAAACGCAAGAGGTTTATTGAGCGGAGCTCCGGGTCGACTCGTGTCCCTCGCAGGAGACAGAGGGGTCGACCCCGAGCCTTAGGGGGCAAGTTCTTTTATAGGATTTGGGAGCATAAAGCGGGAAAAGGTTGGCGCGGTTTTACATGATTGGTTAATTCAAAACATTCAGACAGTTACATTTTATGGCGCGAATTGCTACGGCGCGAAACAGCTATCAAGGTGCACACACATGTCCCCACCTGGCCCCCCTCCACCCCGACCCTCCCAAACTTATCCCTCTGTAGCACTCCCTTGTTCTCAATTTTCTCTGAACAGTTTAGGGTGAGTCTTCCGCGAACAGAGTCAGTTGGGATCGATAGACTCTATTCATAGAAGACTCGCCCCAACTGCCCCTTAAGGTGTTAACATATTAAATTTTTAACATAATTTACATCCTTCAGGATCTGATGCTGTCTGCAGGTAGACAGTGTCAGAATTGTGTTAAATTGTGGGACACCCTGCTGGTGTCACAGAACTGTTTGGTGGGAGAAACCCTCCCCACAATATTTGGTGACCAAAAGTGTCAGAGTGAAGAATTCTGTGTGAGTAGTAAAGGAAAAACACACAGGAGGAGAAGTGAGGTTTTCCTACATGCCATATGACCCAGCAATCCCTCTGGTAGAGAGACGGAAACTTACGTTCACGCAAAACCTGCACGGGAATGTTCATCGCAACTCTATTCATAATTGCCCAAACTGCAAACAACCCAAATGTCCTTCAGTGGCAAATCATAAACAAACTGTGGTGCAGCCATACAACTGAATAGTGTTCAGCAATTAAAAGGAATGAGGTATTGATACACACAACTTGGGTGAATCTCAAAAACATTAAGCTAGGTGAACAAAGCGAGTCTCAAATGCCTAGTTTTAGACAACTACTAAGATTTGATCCCTGGGCTGAAGGCCTCCTTCTGAAGGCTGCTAACACGAAGGGAGCTCGCGCAAGGCAGGGAAGCAAAGCAGCCCTGCACCCTCCGGGCGGCTGTGAATGGGCCAGACTGAGCTGGTTCCCGCAGGGAACCTACGACAGCTGCTGACCACAGAGGCCCCTCCACCCTGCTTCCTCTACCACCCAAACCCAGCAGTCCCCAAGGACGCAGCCTCCTCCCGGGAACTAGGTGTATGGAACTACAACATGGAGCTTGCACCACAGGAAAGCCTAGCCAGAGCCTCGCCCACTCGGAGAACAGAAAATCAGCCACTGTTCCTTCACGTCTCTCCCTTTTTCCTCAAAATCTTCCTGCCTCAGAGTGAGCAGGCTGTGAGTTGACCTTCAACATTAAACATCTCATTTAAGGGGACTTGGAGCACTAAACATCTGGAGAGAGTTAGCTAACTGACTCAAATTCTCTAAGATCCAAAAGGAAGGATTAAATGACAGGCTTGGCATTTGACTCATCGAGCAGGGAGAAATATCTTGAGCCTGTGTGGATGGTGACCCCATCCGTGGATTGGTGCATTGCAGATGAGGATGGAGGCCTGTGGCTGTTTTACGTAAACTGCTAGCTTTTGAGATAAGCCAAACCAATCCCTTTGTATCAGTTTTGTTGTGCTTCTTGAGTCCATAGATTGGTGTCTTTAAGATCTTGGAGATTGGAAAAAGAAAAACTATGGAGAGGATGAAAAGATCAGTGTTGCCAGTGGTTGGGGGGAGGGAGGGAGGGATGAATGGGTGGAGCACAGAGGATTTTTAAGGCAGTGAAACTATTCCGTATCGTACTACAATGGTGGGTACACGCATAATGATATATGTGTCCAAACTCATAGAATGTACAACACCAAGAGTGAGCCCAAATGTAAACTATGGACTTTGATGATGATGATATGTCAATGTAGGTTCATCAGTTGTACAAAATGTACCACTTGGTGGGGGGTGTTGGTGAGGAGGGAAGCTATGCACGTGTGAGGGCAGAGGGTATGGGGGAAATCTGTACCTTCTCCTCAATTTTGCTGTGAACCTAGAGCTACTCTAAAAATTGAAATCTATTTTTAAAAAAGTCTTGGAGAACTTCCGTTTCTGCCAAGATGGAAAAGCCTCCATTCCTCCCCGGATTTCCCCGTTATAACAAAAAACCCTGGACACAACATAACAACAAGCATAGGAAGGCTCTGCTCAGTAAAGAGAAGAAGGCGGGATGCCTGGGGACCTTGGGACCTGAGGAAAAACACACTGGCGACTTTCCTGGGTTTCCTTACTCCCTCTCTTATATCCTCAATAGGGCACTGCAGAAACCCCCACAAGGCACAAACAAAAGATCTCCAAGAAAATTCTGTTTCTCTGCTAGCCAATTGACCAGGAAAGGCATGGCTTTAACAACAGAAAAACTTTCAGACAAATACCACTGGATAAAAACCACATCCCCTTGGTTTTGGTGGAGCCAAGCAAGTGGGAAGTTGATCTCCTGGCCCACTCCTACCCCGACTCTATACACTCACAAAGCCAGTTGTGGGCTGGTGCTCCAATCCCCTGCCTGGTGGTGCCTACAGGGAAGCACACAGCTGACTTTCCATCACTTGTCCAGAGGAAGCAGACAACACTCTGAATCCTCTACCGGGATCCAGCTGTGACTAAGCCTCCAATCCCACCCAACATCAGCTAGACCGAATTCCTGAATTCAGTGGTACAAGTCAGAGTTAGTCAGTGTCCCTCTGTACTCCATCTCTGCTGTAAGCAAAGGCATGACGGTGAGCTAGGCTTCCATTTCCACCCATCATCAAGGAGACCAAAAAGGCAGAGCCCAAAATCGCTAGTTGGCAGTCCCATACAGAATTAACACCAAATTTACCAAATCTCTTACAGAAAAAAAAAGAGGACAAAACACTTTCCAACTTATTAGAGGCTAGTATTTAATATCCTGATATCAAACCAGACAATGACCACAGAAAAAAGAAAATTACAGACCAATAATTTTCATTAACTTAGATGTAAAAATCCTCAATAAATATTGGCAAATTGCAGTAGGCAGTGCATAAAAGAATTACACACCGTGACGAAGTGAGATTTTATGCAAGCCTGATTCAACATTCAAAAATCAATCAATGTAATCCACCATAACAACAAGCTAAAGAAGAAAAATCATGATCATATCACTTGACATAGAAAAAGGATTTGACAAAATCCAATATTCATTAATGATAAAAACTGTCAGTAATCTATGAATAGAGGGCACTTCATCAACTTGATAAAGAACATCTACAAAAAACCTACAGCTAGCATTACACTTAATTATAATAGATCGAATGCTTTCCTTATAGTGTTGGGAACAAAGCAAGGATGTCTGTTTTCACCACTCTTATTTAACATAATACTGGAAGCTCTAGTCCCCACAACAAAGCAAGAAAAAAAAATTTAAAGTCATACAGATTGGAATGGAAGAAATAAAACTATCCCTGTTTACCAGTGGCATGATTATCTATGCAGAAAATTCCAAGGAGTCTAAACAAAAAACACTTCTAGAGCTAATAAGTGAGTTTAACAAGTTTGTATGATATAAGATCAACATACAAAAATCAATCACATTTCTGTATACAATAATGAACATGAAGAAACCAAAATTAAAACACAATATCATTTATAATCACACCAAAGAAAATGAAATAGTTGTAAATCTGATAAAACATGTATGGGACTTGTATGCTGAAAACCACAAAACTCATGAAAGAAATCAAAGATCTAAACAGATGAAGAGACACATCATGTTCATGAATAGGAAGACTCAGCATAGTAAAGATGTAAATTCTCCCCAAATTGATCTATAGAGTTAGTGTAATTCCTCTCAAAATTCTAGCAAGGATTTTCTGTAGACATAGGAAAGTTTAACCTAAAATTTCTATGGAAAGTCACAGATCTTAGAACAGCTAAAACAATCTTAATAAAGAAGAAAGTAGGAGAAACCTGATAAAAGGTCTAATATATAGCTACAGTAATCAAGACAATGTAGGTAGAGGGATAGACACATAGACCAACGGAATTGAATAGAGAAACAAGAAACAGCCCCACACAGTATTGTCAACTGGTTTTGACAAGGGGGCAAAAGGAATTCAATGGAGGAAGGACAATGATAGTATTTTCAACAAATGGTGCTAGAAGAATTGGGTATCCATAGGCAAAAAAATGAACCTCAACTCAAACCTCACACCTTCCTGGTGTTAATTAAGATTAATTAATTATCTCTTAATTATGTTAAGAGGAGAAACATATGCTTCTCTTACATATATGTCTTACCCTCTTTTCTGTGTCATATCTTTTCATTTCTCCTTACTGAATTTTGGAGAGTTCATTCACACTTACCTTCCAGCTCACTAACTTTCTCTTCAGCTTCAGGAGTTAAAATGTGTTAAATAAAATTTAACTCAAAATGGATCATGGATTTGCATGTAAAACATAAAAATAGAAAACTTTGAGAAAAACACCAAGAAGAAAATCTTTGGGATCTAGGCTAGTGCTAGGCAAATAGTTCTTAGACTTGACATCAAAAACAAAATCCATGGAAGGAAAATTTGATAAATTGGATCTCATCAAAATGAAAAATTTTGCTCTGAAAAAAACCTGTTGAAGGGATGACAAAACAAGCTATATACTGGGAGAATATATTTGCAAACCACATACCAGATTCAGAACCAGAAACTATAAAGAACTCTCAAAACTCAACAGTAAAATAATCAAGCAATCGAATTAGAAAATGGACGAAAGACATGAAAAATCATTTCAACAAAGAGGATATACAGATGGCAAATAAGCACATGAAATGATATTCAGCATCATTAGCCATTAGGCAAATGCAAATTAAGACCAAGATGAGAGATTACTACACATCTATCAGAACGATCAAAATAAAAAATAGTGACACCACCAAATGCTGGTGAAGATGCACAGAAACTGGATTACTCATACATTGTTGGTGGAATGTAAAATAGTACAGCCATTCTGAAAAACAGTTTGGAATTTCTAATAAAACTAAATATGGAACTATCATAAGACTCAGTAATTGCATTCTTCAGCATTTATCCCAGAGAAATGAAAACTCATGTTCACACAAAAACCTGTATATTAATGTCCATAGCAACTTTGTTTGTGATAACCAAAAACTAGAAAGAACCCAGTTGTCCTTCAGTGGGTGAATGGTTAAACAGCCTCTTGTAAATCCACACTGTGGAATATCATTCAGCAATAAAAAGGAATAAACTATCAGTACACATAACTTGGATGAATCTGCAGGGAATAATGCAGAACGAGAAAATCCAATTCCAGAAGGCACATACTGTATAATTTCATTTATATAACATTCTTGAAATGATAAATTATAGAAATGGAGCACAAATTAGTAGTTGCCTAGGGTCAGAAAAGGGGGATGAGGAAGATGTGTGTGGCTATAGAAGGACAACAGGAGTGATCCTTGGATGCTGGAACTATTCTTGACTGTATCAATGTCAATTTCCTGGTTCTGATATTGTGCTCCAGTTTTGCAAGATTTATCTTTGGGGGAAACTGGGTAAATGACACATGGAATCTCTCTGTATTATGACTTATAACTATGTAAATCTACAGTTATCTCAAAATACAAAGTTTAATTTAAAAAAAAATTCTTGTAAAATATTCAGTCCTTTTTTTCCCTCTCCTTTTCTTCTAGGATTCTGATTAAACATATACCTCTCTTACATACATGTCTTACCCTCTTTTCTGTGTCATATCTTTTCATTTCTCCTTACTGAATTTTGAGGAGTTCATTCACCCTTACCTTCCAGCTCGCTAACTCTCTCTTCAGCTGTGTCTAGTCTGCTCTACAGCCTGCCCATTTTATTTTTATGTATTTTGTCTTTGTTCTTGTTGTATCAGATGGGAGGGTAAATCCAGTCCCTGTTACTACAACTTGAGCAAAAGCTGAAATTCCTCCTTTGAATTTTTTAAAATGATATTCTACTTCACATTTTTTCTGATTGATTATGTCCCTCTTTATCACTTTCTTTTCTCTACAGATATCTTGATGTTTGTGTTTTATTTCCTTATACATAATCAGCATAGTTACTTTGCAGTCTGGATCTGATAATCCCAGTTCCTCAAGATTATCAAGTCCTTTTCTGTTGTCGGTTGTTTCTGCTGGATCTCATTCATGGCATTTCCTCTTATGCCTTATTATTGTTCTCCTGAAGAAAATATTTGAAATATAATTTATAGAAACAATTTGAGGTTTAAAATGATGATATTTTTCTCCAGAGAAGATTCCTTTTTGCTTTTTGCCTGGAGATTGGGTCCACTATAAACTGAGCTGAAGGCTTGAGATGATTGATTAGATCTAAGCTGTGATTCCACCTTCATCCTGGGAAATAACATTTTAGGAGCCTGGTTTTCTGTAGGGAAGGTCTTCTATTACTCTCTCCACTTTGTTTTCAGTCCTGTTTTTCCATAGGTTGTCAAAGCAAATGTTCTACCCATCCCTCTTCCCCCACTTTAAATGCCCTCAAGGTTTCTGTGCAGCTTTACCTCTCTACATTCTATTTTTTCCACTCTCTTTTGTCCTGGTAATTCCTTTTGTCATGTAATCAATGCTTCTAAGAAAATTTTAAAATATGTATTTTATCCTTATTCTTCAATTGGTTTCCAGGGGAAGATTGATCTGAATTGTCTAATATCCCATTATCTGATATAGAAAGTCACAGATCTATTTTTTTTTTAATTAGGAAGGAATGAATACTTTTATAAAGTCTCAAAAAGTTTTGATGGTATCATTTCCAATTTGACTGAAAACTTGAGTGATTAGTTTATTAGTTTACATTCTGCAAACATCCATAAACATTGTAAATTCAAGTCTAATTGGAAATTATGCAGACTACGTGTGCCAAAAGATAATACATTGCTCATTAAAAATCCCTTTTAAATTACACCAGTGATATGTGAGGGATGCTTACTGATTTTTGAAAATAAATTAGTAAATTAAAAAAAAGTAATTGAGTCAAAGTTACTACAACTGAAAGGACATTTTTAATTTACTCTGATAATTTTAATTTACTGGCTGTGTTATTTAGCACATCTATGAATATTGATGATATAAACACTTGTGGGACAGCTCTCTTGGGTTCACTTAAAGGAGGAGGAGGCATCTCATTCATTTCCAGCTTCTTGATTTTCTATTTAGCAAAAAGAAGCTATAACAGCTGAGTATTGTTTTATGTGTTCCTGGAAGTCTTTTTGTGGCCTACTCCAGTGGTTGCTAAGCTCCTGGGCTTCTAACTCTCCTGGTAATCCTAACGTCTAGTCTATTTTGGATGCTATGGGTAGATTCAGGGTTTTTCAGTTTCCTGAACAATCTAAGGCAGATGTCTGGGTCACATTTAACAGGTGATCTGTTATCTAAGTAGAAACTAAGGTCTAAATCTATGTCTTCAGGCCCCAAGTGTCTACCTCTCAACAACCAAAGGTGTCTTGTCCATGCCTGGTAGATGAGACCATTTCCATCATTTTGGGAATAATAATAAAAGAAGAAATCATACCATATATTTGAGCCATGGTTTAGAGTTTACAAAATGCTTTCATTCACATTATATCATTTGGTCATCACAACAGCTGGATGAGTTGGGTTAAAAAAAGGAAGCAACACTGGTCACAAGCAGGGATAACTTGATCTCTCTACCTAGCCTTTCTTGCTATCACTACTCATTCTACCAGCTATGTGGAATGGGGACAAGATTTTTCTTTAATTTAGTTAAAATGGTGATTCAAGCAAAAGCCACTAATCCCTTTCTTAAGGGTTTCCTTTTAGAAAATGGGTATATATATATTTCTCATGTATTTCTCTAAGAATTTTCCCCCTATGGGTAACATATTTCTCTTTTATTTTCTTTCTATCTATCGGTTCTCCCAGCTGAAATATTTTCATCAATTCATATTATCCCCTCTTTCATTCAGTGTCTTTTTTATTTGAAATTTAGCGTAGCCAGATCATGCTGAGCATTTGAGAAAAATGAACTGAGAGTCAAGATAAGGTGAGGTTGATGTTCAATTCCAAAAGAAAGCTCACTCTAGTAGGACAAATGGGCTTTAAATTAAAACAGATAATTCTAAAATCTATTTTCTTTTGGAGCATTTTGATTCATAGAAAATGCTAAACAGCATGTATATTTTATTTGGAAAACAGCAGGTCTGCCCACAGAATTTTCAAAGTAATTGATTTAACTTTTTTTCCTGAACAATATCCAGATGAGAGCCTCAAATAAGAGAACTGAATAGTTGTAATGTTTATTGGAGGCGGAATTACTTTCCATGCTGATCTCCTCTTAGCCTTATTCATAGATAAGAAATGTCAGGATGAAATTAAGTATACATTTTGTGGTTTAAATAAGGTAAATAATGAGATTTCCTTAAGATGGTGCCTGATAAAGAAATGAAGCTCGTTGTTCCATGTAGATATACCAAACATACTGCAGTTTCCAGAAGGCGATATAGAACAATATTAACAGGAGTTTACCTGAGACAGCACTAGCCTGAGAGAGTTTGACTTTTCCAGTCCCATGACACAGGACCGAGAGATGGGTGAAAGGAAATTTGGCAGATTTAGTAGCCAGTGAACTACATTTATAACTTTTGGAGAGTATTGTAAGATGAGAACTTCTGCCCATTTAGTTGGTAAATGATTTTGATGTCTTATCTTTGAGAGATCAATAGAGTGTGAAATAAAGAAAATAACTGTCATAAACAAGAAAGACTTCAGACAGCCACAAAATATATATTAATTCAGCCAGCCTAATGGGCAACGCATAGACTGTAAATCTTCATGGAGATGGTCTATTCCATGTACCGCTTACCACTTCTCAACCACCTCTGAGAAGCATTCTGCTTCTCAGAATCTGTTTTTCTACACTAAGAGACTTAACATACCTTCTGTGTACCAGATCTTTCTCCCTTCAGATTACAAAATTTGTTGCCTTTGCTTGAATCAGAAAAAGCAGGCGACAGTAATACAGGGAGGGGGTATGGGAGACCCTTCTGGTCCTCTGAGTATATTTCATTCTCTTCTATCTCCTTTGCCTGGTCCTGAACCATAGAGTGATGATAGAACATTAGAGTTGGACAAACCCTTAATAATCATCAAGTACAGTGTTTCCCAAAGCATGAAATAAGAACTATTATTTTAAACTTATTTGAATCACATAGTGAAAAAAAAATGATTTCTTTTGCAATTGTATTTTAAGCTTTCTCTTAAGATAGGAGAGAAATTTTACTTGTGCTAGCCTGTCCTTAACACCTCTCCAGCATTTGTCATTTCTGCTTTTCATAAAGAGAAATAGAGTCTGATGCTCAGAGCCTTTGTCAGAACAAGAGACCCTAACTAGAATTTATTGGCATTGCTTTTCTGAAAATATTTATTTTAGAGTTACCATCTATTTATGAGATATTATACTGGTTACTATGTTTATAGAAACATAATTTCATTCAAAATAGACTTAAGCAGAGTGGATCAATAGAAAGAAAGTTTTTAAGTAAATAACCACAGGTGGAATGTAGCTCTGGCAAAAATCATGGTGGTCAGTCCGGCAACAAGTGGGGCTGGGGAAACAGGGCTCTAGCACAGCCTTCTTCTTGGACAGATGAGGAGACTAAGGACAAGGGAGCTGAGGTGCCCTGCCTAGGTTTACCAGGAAGCTCATGGCAGACTTAGACGAGAACCCATGTCTATTTCTCCCAATCTGGTGCATGTTCTACTCAGCCATGTGGTTTTCTCCTAATTCAGGAGACCAGGCTGAGCCAGCTTCTCCCATGGAAGTAGAAAATTTATTAAAAGGCATGGCCCCCATCTTCAGTGTTATAAGAATCATGAAGTCTAGGGTTTAAGAAGAGGTTTTTATGAAAATACTGAGTAATATTGAAGGGTCTAATGCCATTTTCAAGATAATTAAGAATAAAATACTGAAGCCCACATTCAAAAATTTCTTTAGCAAAGTGCCACTTGCAAAAGCCGTTTAGCTAATTTGAAACAATCAGGCAATTCATGGGTTCTCAAGCTTGCCTTCCTGTGGGATCACTTGGGGTTCTTTAAAAAATACCGATGCCTAGGTGCCACCTCTAGAAATCCTGATTTAATTGATATATGTTCAACTTGGGTTTTGGGAGTTTTAAAAGCCCACCAGATGATTCCAATATGCTGCCTCATTTGAGAACCACTTCACAGGTAGCCGCTGGGCCTGTCATGTGCAGGTGGACTATCGTCACGATGGTGCTCACCAGCTCACTTCAAAGCCCTTTGAGGGCAAACTTTCAGGGCCTGGGAGCAGTGAGAGGAAAAGCAGGGCAGCAACGTAGCAGAAGTTGGACTGTGTGACTGTTCCCATTCTGACAAGTGAGGCTCGCTTATTTGTGTCCTGCAGTTAATACAGAAATGCATATTTAAGGAGTGTGTTCGTGTGTCTGTGTGTGTGGTGCTGAGGACCTTGCTGCATTGTCTATGATCCTCTGCGTTTGTATGTATATCTATTCCTAAGCGTCTCTGAGCCCACCCAAGAATGCCAAGATATTTTGTTTTTAGCTAACTAAAGACTTTTCAAGAGAAATTTTCTGATAAAAGTCTACTTTTTGGGAGCCTCAGATGCCAAATTTATTTATTCTAAACTGTAAAGGCCATTTACTTCAACTCAGTAATTCTCAAACCTGCTGTGAATTAAAATCACCTGGGAACATAAATCCCTGAGAGAGATTATTTTTATTATAGTAAAACAAACACAATATAAAATTTACCATTTTAACAATTCTTAGGTATACAGTTCAGTAGAATTAAGTACATTCACATTGTTATGTAACCATCACCACCATCAAACTTCTGAACTTTTTTCATCTTCCCAAACTGAAACTCTATACCTATTAAACAGAAATTCCCCTCTCCATTCCTTTCTCCTCCCAGCCCCTGGCAGCCACCATTCTATTTTCTGTTTCTACGAATTTGACTATTCTAGGTACCTCATTTAAGTGGAATCATACAATATTTGTTCTTTATTGTGTCTGGCTTATTTCATTTAGCATAACATCTTCAAGGTTCGTGCATGTTGTATCCATATCAAAATTTTATTCCTTTTTAAGGTATTCTAAGTATTTTATTGTGTGTATATGCCACATTTTGTTTATCCATTCATCAGTCAATGATGATATTTGGGTTTTTTTCCACTTTTTGGCTGTCGTGAATAACGCTGCTATGAACACTGGCATACGAGTATCTGTTTGCGTCCCTGCTTTCAATTCTTTTGGGTGTATACACAGAAGTGGAACTTCTAGATCATGTGGTAGTTCTGTGTTTAATTTTGGGGAAACAACTAAACTGTTTCTGTAGCAGCTGCACCATTTTACATTCTCACCAGCAATGCACGCATGTTCCCATTGACCATATCCTCATCAATACTTATTTTCTATTTTTTTGATATTAGCCATCCTAATAGGTGTGAGGTGGTATCTCACTGTGGTTTTGATTTGCATTTCCCTAATGATGAGTGATGTTGAGCATCTCTTCATGTGCTTATTGACCACTTGTATGTCTTCTTAAGAGAAATGTCTAAGTCCTTTGCCTATTTTTCAATTGGGTTGTTTGTTTTTTGTTGTTGAATTGTAGGAGTTCTTTATATGTTCTTTATATTAATCTCTTATCAGATATAGGATTTGCAAATATTTTCTCCCATTCTCTGGGCCAGATATTTTTGTTGGTCTGTGGAGGAGCCTGGAGAACTGCTATTTTAGTCCCCTGGTGATTTCATGTGTCACCACATCTAGTTGTCTCCTCTCCTGTCTATCCTCTCCAGAAATAACCACCATTCTCAATGTTTTTATTATTGTCTCTTTGCGTTTGTAACAATAATTTTGTTACATATATGTGTTTATGTATATGTGTTTATGACACACGTAATACATTCTGAAAAATATATTGATTCATTTTCTAATGTTTGAGCTCTATAAAATAATATCATTTTATGTGTAGTCATTTGTGAGTTACTTTTCTCTGAATAATGTGTTTCTAAATCTCATCCAGGTTTTATGGTGTAGTAGTTATTTATTAATTTCACTGACATATAATTTCGATTGTTTAAATATGTTCTGTTCTTATGGTGATAGATATTTGGGTTGTTTCTCTCTGTCCACTTTCCCCTGTTACAGACAGTGCCACTTTGAGCATCTTTAGGAGCAGAATTGATGAGGCGTAGGGTATATGAATGTTCAACTTTACATGACAATGCAAACTCTTTTCCAAAGTGGCTGTATCAGTTTATATCCTCATTTACAGCATTCTTGTTTCTCCGCTTCCTGACTAACATTTAGTATTACAAGATAGCTTTCTGTCAGTCTGTTAGGTGTAAAATGCCTATGATCCCATTTTGCGTTCCTCTGATACTAAGGAGGATGAATATCTTCTTATTGGTTTACTTGCCATTTGAGTTTCCACTTCTGTAAAATTCTTGTTTGTATATATTGTCCTTTTTATTTCGGGTTATCTTTCTTCAACTTATTTATTTGTAATTTTTTAGTGGAAATTATCAATCTTTGTGTTTCTTGTCTAGGAAAGCCTTCCCTTTCCTGAAGTCAATAGTTTTACAGTTGTATTTTTTATATTAAGTCCTTGATCCATCTGAATTGGATTTTGGTCAACACCATAAGGAAATATCCTATTTAATATTTCTATATGGAATAACCAGTTGTCACAGAGCCATTTACTAGACCATCCACCATGCCTGCTCTACCAAAAATGCAGTTTCCATACAGCAAGGTCCTTGTTTAGGCTCTCTTGTCTCCATCATTGTTCTTTTCTTTTTTTTTCATCCCTAAGTCAAAAGCACACAAACACCTCAAGTATAATGCTCTGTATAGGAGAAGATACTTCATAACTGTCCTGCTTCTCATTTTAAAGGGAATACTTCTAATTTGTCACCACTGAGACCAATGTTTACCATGGTAGATAACTTTTATTGCGTTAAAGAAATTTCCTTATATTTCCTTTTTGCCAAGAGATTTTTAAATCATGAATAGATTTTGAATTGTATCAAATATTTTATCTAAATCCATTGAAATGTTTTCCACATTTAATCAGTAAAAGTGCCAAAGGACAGATTTTTTTTCTAACATTACACCATCCTTCCACTCCTAAAATAAACCATTATCGTTTACTTCACAAGCTAGGAGAGTCTAATACGCCAGAAGAAAAACAATTGACAGATCTCTGTCTTTTTTAGATTTGTTCTTGGTCTAATCTTTTATGTCTAGCATCAACGAACATGGAGGAACTGCATGACCAGCAGAGCTCAGGATCTTCTGTCAGGTAACGAACGTGTGTGTGCACGCGCGCGTGTGTAAACACATATATACATACGTATATATACATACATTTATGTGTGTGTGTGTGTATTTTTTCCTATTAACAGACCCTGTTTATTGCAAATAAAGCTTGTCCATTGTCTATCCCCATCTCAGCACGCACATGAAAAACAAAATTGTTTGCTACTAAGACTGGGAAATAGAACTGCAAATTGCAATAGTCCCTCCCTGGCAAGGCAAATAGGTTCTACAAACTTCTAAAATGCAATGAACTTAAGTTAGGTAACAAATTAATTTATTCTTTCACGAAACTATAAAGCTTAAACTACACAATTTATAAAGAAGACATAAAAATCTATTTGTGTCTTCAATATTTTATTTCTTTATGAAAGAAGAAAGTTCAGTCATAACCATACATTCAGTTACTTTTAAAAATATTTGGGTGCCTAGAATGCCCCAGGAATTTTATTAGGTGTGTAGCATAAACATCATGTCACTTTCTAATGAGAGTTATTCAAGAAGAATGATTGAGTACAGGATACTATGTGTGAAGTCAATAACTTTGCTGACAGTGAATCGATTTCTGGAACTACAAAACAAAGTGATGATTTTCCATTTTCATTTATATTTACAGAAGAAGTAGTCTTTTTCAGATGATTATCACTTTAAATATTAAAGAAAACAAAGGCAAAAACACTCAATAGCATATTCAAATGATACATTGATTTTGCAATTTCCACGTTTGTATATAGGCGTTAATATTTGTTAATCATAGTTTCTGCATCTGACTCTCAGAATTCTCAGGGTAAATTTTTAAAATGTATTTTAATTATTTTTTAAATTTGTCCAAAAATCATATTCATAATTTATGATCACTTAGTTTTTATAGTTATTAAATATTTTATACAGTAATTATTTCCTCTGCATGCCTTTTGTACGCTGTCTTATATTTAATAGTGTTTCTTTTAAATGACTCCAGCAGCTAACATGCTTGTAACCAAAATAATTACACTTAACCAGGAAGTGTGATTTAAAGTCATAAAATACAATATTCATATGTAATTTAAGCAAGTAGTGACAAAAATTAAATATTCAATGTCCTTTTCAGCAAAGATGAATTTCATTGTTTAAAAGTATTATCGTAAGAATATTAGGTTAGGAAATGTTTTCAGTGAGGCCTTAAAATGAAAAATGACGTATCCAGATTTTTCACATGTCCAATTTGCATAAAGCATTTCTTTTGCTAACCTCCACTCACCAAAGCGTGAATTGCTACTAACAGGAGAAATGAGGTAGCCTCATCCTGCTCAATTGTTGAAAGGTAGGTCGGATTACTAGTTAATGTGAAAAACAGCGGGAGTAAAACAACAGAGCCATAAAACTGCTCTTGCAGCAAATGGGAGACTGTACCTGTGAGATGGTAGCCTAGTGAGGCTGACGCCCACCTCAGTGGGCTGTATCCCTTTGCCTGTTACTGGAAGGGCTCTAAGAGATAATTCACTTAAGTTTTGTTTTAAATATGACTCAAACAGGTTTTTTACTTTTTACATTGTTTTCTTATAAGAAACCAGGGTTCTGGTTCTGTCTGCATTTATTATCCAGCTATGAGAGCTTGGGGAAACATAACACATTCTGAAATCTAAGAAGAGTAGCCCTCAATTTTCTGGAAATTCCATTCATATGGGATTCTTCATTCCTTGATAAAGTTTGACAAAGTAGATGCTAGTATGAACTTTATAGAACCTGTGATGATGTGATCCCCTCCCAGGTGTCCCATCAGGGCCCACAGAGTCCTACTGTATACCAGATTAGGAGTGCATCCAATCTATGGGCATGGAAATGCTTCTATCACAATTTAAGAACTGTGTCCTAGCTTTTATAATCAAAATATGGTTTCACATTTTTCCAATTCAGTATTGGAAAAGAAAAGGTCTTACTCGTATAAAAAAAGGCTGCATTAAAAGGCAAAGAATCAGGAAACACAGCTTTCTAGAGAGAGAAGGGGAAAAAGGCACTTAGGAAGAGGAAGTAGACCCCAAAAGAGGGATCTGATGCTGCAGACTCCCGACCTTGAAAGCCTGTGCAGGGTCGTGATACTCGAGATACTGGAGCTAGGCTTCATATCTGAAGTCTTCATACTAGAATTTGTGACCTTGAGAAAGTTTATTCATCCCTTACCTGGGAATAATGGGAGTACCATCTTCATAGGATTATTGTGAGGAGTTAAAAAGTTAGCTTAGAAAAGTTTCCAGTACGTAATGACTTTTCAACAAGTATTAGTGGTTCTCATTGTTTTCCCTGTGGTTCAAATATAGTTTGAAGCAGGAAGAAATAAAACCCAGGAGAACGTCATATCTGCTTCATTTTATTATGCCTGAGACATTGTAGGCTTTCAACAAGCGTTATTGAAATCTTTTCGTGTTGTCTAGAGTGCTAGGAAAATAAAGTTAAATTCAGCAACTAAGTTAATTGAAAAGTTTTTATAAAACAACTTTAATGAGATATAACTGATATATAATAAACTGCACATAGCTAAGGTATACAATATAAGTTTTGACATGTATATATGTGAATACACACACACATATATACATATATATCATGAAATTATTGCCATAATCAAAATAATGAGTATATCCATCACCACCAAAAGTTTTCTTATGCCTTTTGTAATCCCTTCCTGTAACACCCCTTTTTTCCCCTCCCAGGGCACTCTTTGTCTGGTTTTTCCCCATCAGCATAATGATTTTGAGATTCATCCATGTTGTTACAGGTATTAATAGTTCATTACTTTACGTTAGTGAATAATATCTCATTGTGTGGATATGTCACAATCTGGTTATCCATTCATTTGTTAATGGGCATCTGGGTTGATTCTGGTTTGTGGCTATTGCAAATAAACGTGCTGTGAAAATTCTCATACACCTTTTTGTGCAGACATGTTTTCATTTCTCTTGGGTGAACACCTAGGCGTGGAATGCCTGGATCATATGATAGGTGTATTTTCAACTGTTTAATAAATTGCCAAGCTGTTTTCCGAAATGATTGTGCCATCTTACACTCCTACCAACATTATATGAGAGTCCTAGTTCCTCGACATCCTCACCCACAGTCGTTCATTTTAGTCATTCTAGCAGAGATGTAGTGTGTCTAATTGTGGTTTTAATTTGCTTTTCCTTGATGACTAATGCTGTTTCATGTGCTCATTTGCAACCTGTATATGTTGAAGTATCTGTTCTTCTTGTTGAAGTCTTCTGTCTTCTATGTTGAAGTATCTGTTCAAATATTTTACCCACTTTTTATTGGGCTATTTGCTTTCAAATTATGAAGTTTTAGAGTTCTTTATACACTGTGTACAAATCTTTTATCACAAATATAATTTGCAAATGATTTCTCCCAGTCTGCACCTTGAGTTTCCATTATCTTAGCAGTATTTTTCTTTTTTTGAAGAGTACAAGTTTTAAATTTGATGAAATCCAATTTATCCATTTTTCTTTCATGGCTCATGCTTCTGATCTTGTATCTATTTTGTTCTAGAAATTTTATCATTGTAGGCTTACATTTAGATTTATAGTTCATTTTGTGTTAATTTTTGTAAATGGTGTGAGGTACGATAAAAGAGCTTTTTTTTTTTTTTTTGAGTGAGGATATCCATTTGTTAAAAACATTATTTCTCCATTCAGTTGCATTAGCACTTTTATCAAAAATCAGCTGTCAATATATGTGTAGATCTATATCTGGGCTCTCTGTTCTATTCCATTCATCTATTTGTCTATCTTGATGCCAATACCACAGGGTCTTGATTACTGTGGCTTATAATACATGTTTAAATTAGGTAGTGTCACTCTTCCGACTTTGTTCTTATTTTTCAAAGTTATTTTATCTATTCTAGGTCTTTTTATTTCCAAATGAATTTTAGATTGAGCTTGTTATTTTCTACCAAAACACCTGCTGGTATTTTAGTTGGAAGTGCATCAAACTTACAAATCAGTTTGGGGAGTATTGACATCTTACCAATATTGAGTCTGCTAGTACACGAACACGTTATGCATCTCCATTTATTTAGGTGTTCTTTAGTTTCTCTCAGCAATGTTTTGTAGTTTTACATGTACAGATCTTGCACATATTTTGTCAAATTTATCACCAGGCATTTCATATTTCATGATATTGTGGTATTGTTTTCTTCTTTCCATGTTCAAATGTTCATTCCTAGTACATATTAATACAATTTATTTTGGCCTGTTGCCCTTGCATCCTGCAACTTTACTAAACCTACTTATTAGTTCTAGGAGATTTTTTGTAGATTCCATCAGGTTTTCTACATACATTATCATGCCATCTTCAATAAAGATAATTTTACTTCTTCCTTTCCAATGTAGCTGCCTCTCTGCCTGCCTTCGTTTCCTTTGCTTCTTTATTTGTTTCTTTCTTTCTATTTCTTTTTTTTGTTTTTTGTGAGGAAGATCAGCCCTGAGCTAACATCCATGCCAATCCTCCTCTTTTTGCTGAGGAAGACCGGCCCTGAGCTAACATCTATTGCCAATCTCCCTCCCTTTTTTCTCCTTTTTCTCCCCAAAGCCCCAGTAGATAGTTGTATGTCCTAGTTGCACATCCTGCTAGTTGCTCTATGTGGGATGCCGCCTCAGCATGGCAGGACAAGCGGTGTATCGGTGCATGCCTGGGATCCGAACCCAGGCCGCCAGTAGCAGAGCGTGTGCACTTAACTGCTAAGCCATGGGGCCGGCCCCACTATTTCTTTTTTTTGATTTTGCCTCCCTGTCTCGAGCTCTCCTCAATCTCTTTCTCTCTGTCTAACTGAATTGGCTAGAACCTCCAGTACAATGTTGAATAAAAGTGCTAAGTAAGATTATCTTTGTTTTGTTCCTGATCATAGGGAAATAATATTCTATCATTAAACATTAAGTATGTTGCTAGATGTAGATTTTTTTTGTAGATGTTGCTATCAGGTTGAGGCAGTTCCTTTCTATTCCTAGTTTGCTGAGAATTTTTGTCATGAATGGATACTGGGTTCTGCCAAATGTTTTTGCTGCATCTGTTGAAATGTTCATAATATTTGTTAATATACTGAATTACATTGATTGGTGTTTTAAAATGTTAACCCCTCCTGTCTCACCAATCCAATATTGTTGGGTTCAATTTACTACAATTTTATTTATAAATTTTGTGTCTATGTTCATGAGGTATATTTGTCCGCAGTTGTCTTACAATATCTTGGTCAGAATTTATTATCAGGTAATGCTGGCCACGTAAAACGCGTTGGTAAGTACTCCCTTTTCTTCAACTGTCTGGAAGAGTTTATGTAAAATTGGTATTATTTCCTTCTTACATGTTTGATAGAATTCACCAGTAAAGGCATCTGGACCTCAAGTTTTCTTTGTGGAAAGGTTTTTACTACAAATTCAATTTCATTGATATATGTACAGCTATTCTGGTTATCTCTATGTGAGTTAGCTTGGTAAATTTGTGTCTTTTAAGAACATTGTTTCATCTAAGTTGTCTAAATTATTGCCATAAAATTAATGATAATTACTTATTTTAATAACTGTAGAATATGTGGTGATATTAACTCTCTTATTACTGATATTGGTAATTTCTTTCTTCTCTCTTTCTGATCTTGCTAGGTAAAGTTTTATCAATTTTATTGATCTCAAACAACCAGCTTTTGATTTCGTTGATTTTCTCTATTCTATTTCTTTTTTTTTCCTTTCGTTAATCTCCACTTTATTCTTTATTATTTCTTTTATTCTACTTACTTTGGATTTCATTTGCTCTTCTTTTTCTAGCTTCTAAAGGCAAAAACTCAGATCATTGAGATGAAATCTTTCTTCTTTTCTAATACAGGCTTTAGCATCTCAAATTTCCCATTAAGTACTGTTTAGCACTGCCAACGGATTTTTACATCTTATGTTTTCATTTTCATTCAGTTCAGAAATAGTTTTTAATTTCCCTTTTGCGTTCTTCTTCGACCTATGTGTTATTTAGAAATGTGCTGTTTAGTTTCTAAGTACTTGGGAATTTTCCAGAAATCTTTCTGTTATTGATTTCTAACTTAACTCCATTGTAGAAAGAGTACATACCTTGTATAACTTGAATTCTTTTAAGTTTATTGGCACTTGTTTTATGGAACAGATTATTAACTCTCTTGGAAAATGTTTGGCATGCACTTGAAAAAAATGTGTATTCTGCTGTCATTGGATGGAACGTTCTACAAATATCAACTAGGTTCAATTGGTTAAAAGTATTGTTGAAGTCTTCTGTATTATTACTGATTTTCTGTTTACTTGTTCTATCAATCATTGAGAGAAAGTTACTAAAATCTCAGACTATAATTGTGGATTTTTCCTGTTACACCTGAAAGTTCTCTCAGCTATTGCCTTACTTATTTTGAAGCTCTATCATTGATTGCATAAATATGTAGGCCTATCATATCCTCCTAAGGAGGTGCCCTTTTTATCGTTATGTAAGGTTCACCTTTATTGCTGGTAATTTTGTATGAAATCTACCTTGTCTGATATTAATACACTTACTCCAACTTTTGTTTAATAATGTTAGCATAGTATATCTTATTCCCTCCTTTGAACTTTTTTGTATTTTTTTCCCCCTCTAACCCACTCCTCGTTGAGACCAGTCTTGACTTTTTGTACTTTTATATTGAAAATGTACTTCTTGTAGGCTTTATATTACTGCCTATAGGGCCTCACACTTTTCTCCTACCTGACAATCTCTGCCCTTTAATTAGAGTGTTTAGACCATTTACTTTCAATGTAATTATTGGTCTGGTTAGGTTTAGAACTATCCTCTTGCTGTTAGTTTTCAATTTGTCCCATTTCTTGTTTGGTCCCTTTCTCTTCTTTTTTCAAATGCTTCTTTTATAATGAGTATTTTCCTGAGTCCATTGTATCTCCTTTGTTGGTTTATTAGTTATAACTCTTCACATGGTTATCTTAGTGGTTGCATTAGAGTTTCTAATATAATCAAGCGTTGGCAATCTTTTTTGTAAAGGCCCAAGTAATAAATATTTTAGATGTGTGGGCCACATATGGTCTTTGTTACATGTTCACTTTTCTTTAGTGTTTAAAAATATAAAATCATTTCTAGCTTACAGACCATGCAAAAACAGGCTGTGAGCCAAATTGATCTGTGAGCTATAGTTTGCCAACTGATGGTATACATCTTAACAAAGTCTTCAAGTAATATTGTACCACTTCATAGTATAACACTCTTGTAAGAGTATACTTCCATTTCTTCTTTCTGGCTTTTGTGCTATTTTTGCCATACATTTTACCTTTATGTATGTTAAAGGCCCCATGATGCATCATTGCTTTTATTTAAACAATTATCTTTGAAATAGATTGAGATTATAGGGGAAAAAATTTGATACTCCCTGCCATTCCTTGTGCTATTCAGTCTTTTGTGAAGATCCAGATTTCCATCTGGTATTATTTTCCTTCTCCTTGAAAGATTTCCTTCCATATTTCTGGTATTGTAGGGTTGCTGGTGGTGAATTCTTGCTTGTAGAGCAATTTTCCTGGTGATGATTTCTTTCAGATTTTGTACATCTGAAGAGTCTCTATTTTTGCCTTTGCTTTTTAAAGATAATTCTGCTGAGTACAGATTCCAGATTGACAGCTTTTAATTTCTATTTTAATTTATGTTCTGCAGGTTCTTGAAAAGAGTGTATATTCTGCTGTAGTAGGATGGAGTGTTCTATAAAGGTTGATTAGATTCTGCTGGTTGATGGTATTGTTGAGTTCTATATCCTTGCTGATTTTGTGTCTGATTGTTCTTTTAATTTTTGAGAGAGGTGTGTCAAAGTCTGTATAAGTGTGGTTTTGTCTATTTCTCCTTTTAGTCTTTTCAGTTTGCGCTTCGTAGAGCTTGAAGCTCTGCTGTTTGGGTGCATATGTATTTAGGATTGCAATGTCTTTGTGGTGGGTTGACCCTTTATCATTACGTAACGTCTCTCTCTGTCTCTGGTAATTTTCTTTGCTCTGAAGTCTGCTATATCTGATAGTAATATAGCTATTCTGCTTTCCTTTTTAAATCGATGTTTGCATGGTATATATTTTTCCATCTTTTTACTTTCACCCTACCTATGTCATTTTATTTGAAGTGATTTTTGGGGAACAACATCTAGTTGGGTCATTATTTTTTTATGATCTCTGTGTGTATCTCTTTTATTTGGGGCATTTACACCATTTACATTTCATGTAATTATTGAAATGTTAAGGGTTAAGCATGCCATTTTATTTTTGCTTTCTGTTTCTTCTCACTATTTATCTTTTCTCTGTTGTATTTCCCTGTTTTTCTGAGTTGCATGAACAATTTTTTAATATTCCATTTTATCTATGGTGTTTTCGGTGTATCTCTGTATATATTTTTAGTAGTTTCTCAAGGTACTACATTATATATTCATAACTTATCAAAGCCCACTGGTGTTGACATTTTATCCATTTGAAGGAAGCATAGACATCTTATCCCCATTTATGTCCCTTTCTCCACTTATAATTGTCTTAAATATTTCTTGTACATATGTTGAGAGCCACATTAGGTAGTGTTATAATTTTTGCTTCAAATGCCAAACATAATTTAGAAAACTCAGAGGAGAAGTAAAATCTATCGCATTTATTCTTATTTTTGCTCTTTCCAAATTCTTTCTTCCTTCTCAATACTTCAAGGTTCTTTCTTTTATCACTCCATTTCTGTTTAGAGAAATTTCTTCAACCATTCTTGTAGTGTGGGTCTACCAGTAATAAATTCCTCTGTCTGGGAACGTTTTGAATTCCCCTTAATTTTTGAAGGATATTTTGGCTGGAAATAAAATTCTAGGTTGACAGTTCTCTTCTTTCAACACTTTAAAAATATTATGTTACTTTTTTCTGAGCTCTGTGGTTTTTAGTGAGAAACCCATTGTTCAAATTGATTTCCCTTATATATAATGCATCTGTCTCTGTGGCTGTTGTTTTATTTTGTCTTTAGTTTTCAGAAGTTTCACTATGATGTTTTTTGACATGGATTTTTTTGTTTATATTTTTGGGAGTTCACTTATTTTCTTTAATCTGTAAATTTATGTTTTTTTGCCAAATTTGGGAAATTTTCAGCCATTATTTCTTCAAATACATTTTTAGTTCCACCTTCTTTCTCTTTTCATTCTATGACTCTCATGACAGGATGTTAAGATCTTTTGTTATAGTCCCACAGTCTCAAGGGCTCAGTTCAATTTTTTAAGTCTATTTTCTTTATGTTATTCAGATATTGCAATTTTTATTATTCTATCGCCAGTTCATTAATGCTTTCCTCTTGTCTCTCCATTTTGTCTTCAAATTCATCCACTGAGGTTTTAATTTTAGTTGTAATTTTTAGGAAAAAAATTTTCATTTAGTTCATCTTTGTATCTTCTATTTCTCTGACACCACTCTGGAGGTGTGTGGGGCAGGAAATGGGGTGCTTCATTACAGCCTGGCAGGGCGGAAATCTAGGCTTTTGCTGGGGGAGAGAGGTTGGTGTGAGGGTGGTGCCACAGTGTTTCCTGTGGTGTTTAGCTGGAATATAGCAGTTTTCTATAAGTCTGTTAGGTAAGACTAGAGTAATATTTAGTCTGGGGCTAATGATTCCCCACTTCAGAGTTAGAACTCTGTAAGTGCTCTACCCAGTGTGCTTTGAATTATGAGGCTTTCCAATCTTATTTGTGGGAATAATTCTTACACCTGTGAGAGCTGGGTACCAGTCCCTTTTTTGGCAGGTTCTTTCCTCATGCATGGATATTGATCAGTGTTCCGTTGAATACTTGAAGGAACTCTTTACAGACCTCTGGAGTTCTCTTTCTCTACAGTTCCCTCTTCTATACTTTGTCCGTCAACTCTAGCTGCCTTTTTCTCCCCAAACTTTCAGCTCCATCTCCTCAACTCAGGAATCTGTCAGGTTCCACCTGACTTCCCCCTCCCTGCACCACAGCCAGCTAACTCTCTCACGTTGATAAACCAGGCAGTGTTAGGGCTCACCTCATTTGTTCCCAATTTCAGTGATCACTGTTCTTCAGTATCTAGTGTTCAGTGTCTGAAAAACTGTTGTCTTATATACCTCATTTTTTTGTTTTGTTTTGGTTTTTTTTTTTTGGTGAGGAAGGTTAGCCCTGAGCTAACATCTGTTGCCAATCCTCATCTTTTTGCTGAGGAAGATTGGCCCTGGGCTAACATCCATGCCCATCTTCCTCTACTTTATATGGGACACCACCACGGCATGGCTTAATAAGTGGTGCCTAGGTCCATGCCCAGGATCCAAACCTGTGTAGCCTGGGGCCACCAAAGCAGAGCGCGTGAACTTAGCCACTATGCCACCAGGCTGGCCTCTCATTTTTTTTTTTTTTTTTTTTTTTTTTTACTATTTCAGGCAGGATCTTAAATCTAGATCTTATTGTTCCATCTTGGCAGGAAGTAGCAGTCTAAGAAGAAACTTTAGAAAATGTATGTGACTAGTTTCAAAGACAACTCCCACACTCCAGCTTTCAGGCAGCAAACACAACCCAACCATCAAGTAAGTGTCCCAGGAATGATGGAAAGCAAAGATCTCTGTGTTCAACAGATGCTGAGGGAAGAGTGAGGACATGTGAACCGCAGGAGTTACTTGAGGTAGTATGTAACAATAGTTGACATCATCCACCATTTGATGTTTAGGCCATTATTCTTTATCAAATTCTATATTAAGCTACCTATAAGTCTAAATATGATATTTAGCAATGAACAGGACCTTAGAGAATATCTAGCACAACACCTTTCCTTTCCACCATAACCATTTTACTGTCAAGAAAAGAGAGACCTAAAAATATTAATCTGTCCAAGGTTAAAAAGCTATTTAGACACAAAAAAGGTCTAGAATTTGTTGTCCTGCCTTCCAGTCTCACATATTTTCTACCACATCACATTAATAGGAATTCTAAATCCATTTCTATTTCCAGTCTTAAATACATCTTGTCCAGAATCCTAGTAATAATAGAAATTCCCATTTGTTTAGTTCTCTCCTTGTGCCAGGTGCTTTGTATGTGGTATCTTTATCCTTACCACACACCTCTGAGGAAACAGATAACTTGTCAAAGCTGAAGCACTCCTAAGTGACGGGGTCAGGGTTTACCTAGTTCTTTGGTAAAGTCTTCATTGTTTCCACAGTACATTATTATTACCCTTGTCACAGTCCAGCTTATATTATTGTTTTTATTTTGTTTGTTTTATTTACCTTAGTAGATTATATATATCTTGAGGGCATATGCAGTTTTTTAATTTTTATTTTATTTTTCCTTCATACTATGAGAAACATAGTATGAGCTAAAAAAAATTATTTAAGAAATAGTTTATTTAATTCCTGTTTTTGGAGAAAGCAACATTATATTACAGATCAATCAACTCAATCAGGGTCACAGGGTATATTAACAGTAGGAATTCCCACCAACATCCCCATATACCCAGTCTTAATACTTCTTGAGCTGGATTTCAGGCCTTGCTTTATATTCATTAACAAAAGAAATGAAATGAGGAATTTGGCATTTCTCTCTGACAAGCAGTTAGATAAGAACTGGTGAGAACACAATAAACAGGGACAACAAATAGCTTTTATAGAAAATGACTCTCCTTGGAGCTACACGGAGATGTACATCTGGAAATTCATCAACAATAGTAAACTAAATGGAACAGCTCTGACTCTTGCTATAGCAGAACTGTTATTGTGGTTTAATTTATGAGTCCTGTTACTACTCCTAATGAAATTGTCTTAAAGAAGAATACCCGAGTTACTTTGGAAGAATTATTTCATTAAGGACGCATTCTTTTAAAGCAGAACAATAAGTGGAAATATTTGAAATAAATTCTCATTGAAATAAGAGACTTTAATTTGCTTCAATATTATAAGCAGATATTTGTTTCAACTGTGTTCACATAAAGTAGAACTGACTTGACTTGAATCTGTTATATTCTCACAGAGTCTCCAAACCAGTGGTATACGGATAAATGGTTACAACTGGCTCTTTAGATGAGAGGCTGATTTGTAGTGTTTGCCAATTTTTGTGGTGTAAATAATCCCACCATGGCCAATTTCAAGCTACTGAGCTAACAACTGGTTTGCAAAATTCTGGAAAATTTAACAATGGGCTCTCATAGGCCCGTGTGAGCCAGCTCACTGCTCCTATCCCAAAGACAAGGGAAGCTCTTCTCTGACCCATGGCAGATTCTCTTTAAGAAAATATTAGCGGTCATTTTTGTAGGCATCAGGGATATAAACTGGTATAAGATAAGATTCCTGCCCTATAAAGGCCTAAAATCTAACTGGGAAGCAGGACTGTCAAAATATTTGAAACAAGCAATATACCAATAATTGGTATTGGAAGTAAAAGCTAAGAGATACAAACTGACAATTCGTAAGTTAAAATGCGCTTCTATTCTCTAGACCTTTGATATAGCATCACCTGTATTTGCTTTTTTAAGACTCTACACATTTGATCAAAAAAAATCTAAATGTGAGATTGAGAAAATAAGTGATCCTGTGTTCCTTTACTGGCAGGGCCTCAAGTTACAGGACAAATCATATACATGTTTAGAGTCTCTTTTTCCATATTCACCAATTAATAAATTAATTTTTGAGCTTCCATGTCACAAACATGCTACTGAATGCTGAATATGCAGAGAAATCAAGGTAGAGTCCAGCATTAGTTTCCTATTACTGCTGCAACAAATTACCACAAGCTTAGTGGGTCAAAACAACAGAAATTTATTATCTTACAGATGTTGAGAGTAGAAGTCTGAAATGGGTCTCAATGGGCTAAAATCAAGGTGCCAGCAGGACTGCATTCCTTCTGGACGCTCTAGAGGAGAAGCCCTTCTTTTTGTCTACAAGCTACCTGCATTTCTTGCCTCCTGCTCCCTTCCTCCACCTTCTGAGCCAGCAACCACAGGTCCAGTCTTTCCCACATCACACTGGCTCTTCTGCCTCCCTCTTCTACTTTTAAGAACGCTTGTGATTACTTTGCACCCATCCAGATAATCTGGGATAATCTATTAATTTTAAAGTCAGCTGATTAGCAACCTTAATTCCACCTACAACCTTAATTCCTCTTTGCCATGTAACCTACCATGTTCTCAGGTCCTGGGGATTAGGATGTGGACATCTTTGGGGGCCCATTACTCTGTCTATCACAAGTCCTTATATTGAGGAAAGTCAAAGTCTGTCTACCTTTGAAGCAGACACACAAACATCCACCTAATTCCTAAGTGTTGGTGACCTCTTGGGACCCCCATTCACCCATCCACTCATTCACTCACCCACTGTCATAGTTTCAGCTTCCACCACTCTGTGGACAACTCCTAATTCTATACAGATTTTTTCCCTGGACATGGACTCATATATCCAATTACCTCATATATATACTACCCTTATCATAGACACACTGAAAGCATTTCCCTCCTAAACTTGTTCCTTCTGTTTTCTCTAGTTTAGTCAACACCAGCAGGCAGGTTGTGGAAACCTGGGAGTCAGCCTCAATTCCTCCTTTCTCACTACCCCATCTTAAATAGATCGCCAACTCCAAACACTTTTATCTTTATTATTTCTCAAATTACTTTATTTCCCACAACCATCACAATGCAATGTGCAGAGAGTGACATCAATCTAGTTGGAGTCCCTCCCAAGCATCATGGAGTTTTATGCCCCTGTGTCTTTGCTTGGGCAGTCTGCTCTATCAGGAATGCCTTTCCTCTCTTGGCCTGGCTGGCTCTGACTCATTATGTGGGCTGGGCTCAGTTGCTCCCCAAATTCACTATAACTATACCACTGCAAACATTTCCTTGTCCTATAACGACTTCATTGTTTATTCCCCTCCTATAGAACATGAGAAACACCTCAAGAACAGAAACTGACTTCCTCATCACTTTTGTCTTTACTTTAGCACAAGCCTGGGGCATAATAGGCTCTCAACAAACATCTGTTCTAAAAACTTTGAGTAGATCAATTATTGATGTCCAGGGGTCTTATAAGTACTTAGAATTCTTTTGTATTTAGATGCTATAAGGATTTAGCATTTCAAAACACTTAAAGCATTTTGAGCTGACTGGAAATAGTAGAAACATTTAAGGTGCTATTTATAATGAATACTAATAAGTTTGTCCTGTAGGAAGCAGTAGATTTGCTAGCAGTAATCTAACCATGCATATCATAATTACATCACTCTGTAATTGATAATTGATTTTAAACTCAGCTGTTTGATGACTTTGGTCTTTATTTTGTGGTTGGGCAGTAAATCCTCAAGCTTTAGTCTGTATGATAGGGCAGAGATTGGAGGCAGCTCTGAGACAATATGCACCAGATTTCCATCATATGTTCCTCTTACCTTGATCTCTGAGGGTGGACTGCCGTAGAGGAGGCATGCAGAACAGTGGTCAGAAGAATGTCATCCATACTCAGCCAGGGATATTAGAGTTAAGGAAATTTTGAGTAAGAAGAAGTGATCCTGAAACCAGTTTGTCAAGACATACAGGAAAGCATCTAGACTATAAATGTGATTAAGAACTAGAACAAGCTACCTCAGGAATTTGTTAGTTTTTCAAGCCTAGAACTCATAAATTTGGACTATTGGACAGACATATTGGACACATCCATCTCTCTTGTCTAATTCATTTGCCAGCCTCGAGGCAGAGGATTAGGCCCAAGGAGTTAGTAATAGACTGTTCTGTTGGCACAGAACAATTCTCGAACAAATTTAGACAGGAAATAAACACTTAAAATGTGTAACTTTTTTTCAGTGCAGGAATAAAGCATTGACTCCGGTCAATTAATACTCTGTAACCTTGAATAGGATGATAACTGAAAAGTAGAGGGGAGACAAGGAGTGAGTTATACCAGGACAGGGGATAATCTGCAAGTACACAGTCTTTATTTTCCTCTGTGTGAAATGAAATGACTGCCTTGCCTACTAGTGAGACTGTTGCCATTTTAGAACAGATTGATCACTGAGGCTCAGCATGACAACTGCATCTGAAAGTCTGATATGCCCCCTGGAAATACAACAAAGACTCAGCCCACCTCACGCATACTCAAACTTGTCCTCTACTGCTCTGGGAGTCCCTAAAGAATCCTATTTCCTTTCCCCATTTTTAGTATCACACAGTAGATAGTTTTCTCAAGAAATATTCTGCATCTATTTAATTCAGCTCTATTTTAGAATGTTAAGTATTTTTTGTATTCACGGAAGATCACATGGTGAAGTATCAGATTTCCAACATCATCAATCAGTACTAGATAGACAAAATTAAGATGTACTACCTAAGCTAAATTATGAAATAGTTACTAAATAAATTACTAAACAGATTACTAAGTACATAATTACTATATTTCTAAATAGACAAATTTAAGATACACTACTAAAGCAGATAAAATCTCAAAATCAAATATTATTTGTTTCTTGCAGTATAATACATTTATTGAAGAAGTCAAGTGGTACGACTAATAAATTCCCTGTCCTATGTTAACCAGATTAACAAATGTGAAATCCTTAGAATAGTGTCTAGCACATAGTAAAGATTATATTACTATTTACTACTAGTATTATTATAGTTTTTATTATCTTCTTAAGGAATACACAGGAAATTTCCAGTGAAAATCTATTGGTCTTTTGATTAATACAATAAGAGTTTCTTTAGAACTCTAGACAAGATGTAAACGGTCAGACAGATTGACTATTTGAAAATTTATCACACATAATATTAGTGCTAATTTATTGAATATTGTCTATTGACAAACATTTGGCTAAATGTCTTGCTAAGTTATTTCACTCATTTAATCTTCACGACAACTTAATTATGAGGTTTTTTAGCCTCATTTTACAGAAAAAGAATGTAAGGCTTACAGAAGTAGAGTAGTATACATGCGTAATATTCAGATTAGTTTATAAAGCCAAGACCCTCACACTCAAGGCCCATGTTTTCAACCAGTACTCCTTTCATATCTCCATGGTTTACAAGAACTCACTCTAAAGATGATTTATAAATGTAGCTGTAAGTTGTTGTTCTGGTTGTTACAATTCAATTCAAGTAAATATTGATTGAGCATTTACCCTGGCATATCAATAAAATTGATTCTATGCATCAATTCCACCCAATCTACCTATTGTACTGGATAAACATTGTCAGGGACATGAAGGATAACTAAGATTGTACCACCTAGGGAAATGAGAAGTGAGTGAAGTTTTCTTTGAGCCTTTAGTCTCCATAATAGTCATTAATTTCCTTTTTACATGGTATCTCTAATTTTTTCTCATTCTTGTACCCAAAACCCTCACAAACATGCGTGCCCTCAGATCAGCCAGTTATACTATGATATAAATGACTACTTCAATGACATCTCTTGTTCTGTGATATTTAGATAACTACGATTACTCATTTGTTAGCATACATTGAACATACATAAGAAATCTTTTTTGAAGGGCCTTCATCAGTTTGTCGAAAATTTCTGAGGATGGTCAGTCCTTTGCTTGAAAACAATCCCTTGAGAAATAGTGCCGTTCTCAAACAAAGATCATGGCTATGACTCAGGACATGGGCTGTCCTGGGAAACAGAAAGAGTCAGCTTTTAACGTCAAGGCACTACCTGAGCAAATTAGTAACAACTTTCTGTTAACCTGATGTTGAGCACTTGGGTAGTCACTGTTTCAACCAACTAAGTATTGACTAAGAAACAGATGTGCGTAGAGCTGAGCTGAAAAAAATATATTGCAATTTAGATTGCTCATTTTTATTTTATTTTATCTACTGCGTTGTGTTTGGTTCTCAGAAGTACATTTTATGAAAGATATTGGCAAACAACAACAGGCCCAAAGGCAGATGGCAGGGATCTGTGAATCATGTCAGACAACATGACTGAGCTCCCTGGGTTAGTTTAGCCTAAGGAGGAGAAGAACAAAGGGAACATATCAACAAAATCCAAATATTTGAAGAATGTTTCATTTAATTTTGAATAACTCCAAAACAAACCAAAGCATAGGGAATAGTGAGGAAAGATTTTTTGATTCAATGTAACAAATGTTGTTGCCAGCAATCCTAGTCGTCCAATGAATATGGTAGTGAGTTCACTGTCACTGAACTCACTGAATCATGAAGTCCTAAAAATGCCAAATTCAGATAATCTTTAGGAAGCGTCTGTCACACGCTCCTCCCTTCACTAGTGAGGAAACAGAACCTCTAAGAAGCCACATGTCATGCTTAAGATCATATCACTTTTGGTGGCAGAGCCAGGACCTATGTCCCCAGGTATTTCTGCTCAAAGCCCTTCCACTATAGCCCAGGGACAGCAGTGCAGAGGTTGGGTGACCAACAATGCCATAGAAAATATGCCAAATTGTTAGAAGGTTGAACTAGATCACCTCCAAGGAGTCAGCTACTTCTCAGGGTCTGTGCTTCTAGTTTGGGAATTATTTGATTGATATATTTGTTTTTTTTGAAGAACGAATTTTGTTATTGCAAGTAAACTTCATTTCTCTTCTGTGAGTGCTGCTGTACTCAGTTTTCAAATCACAAAACTAGCAACACGCACTAAGAAGAAGCACCCATTCCCTTGGGGGAGGTGACCATGGGCACATCCAGAGATGTTTCTAACAGTCTCTTTAGGACTCTAAGAGCCCAAAGTGTTATCCCTCTCTAGGATATTTATGTTTATAAACATAAGGGAGGGCATTCTAATGATGTAATTTCAGAACAAAGTAATTAGAGAAAAACAGGATTGGTATGGGGAAAGGCGGAAGGGAGATTTGCCTAGATCCTTCTTTGGTCCTAAAACTGTATTACATATCCTTTTTGGTGGGCATAATGATCAGAAGGAGCTTCATCTTTGTCTTCTAACACATATACTTTGATTACTTTGTAAATATATGTTCTTACCCTTAACTCACAATTTCCAGACTAAAATTTTTCTTACCTATGAACATATGAAAGATGAGTTCATTATAAGCTTAAAGTTTTAGAAACTTGATTCCAGTTTGGCTATGCGTAGGTGGAATACTATTACTACAATGTTGATGATGATAATAAAAGTACTAATAAGAGCTAACATTTGTTGAGTAAAAATTATATGCTGGGCCACATGATAAACACTTTACATTCATTACGTCATAACTGGTGTCAGATACCATTATTGTTGCAAATTACATCGCTGCTAACCTAAATTTTACAAATGAAAAATTAGTTCTCTAAACAGACTTGCACAAGTCACACAACTGGGAAATGGCCAAACTGAGATTCAAACCCAGATCTACTTGAGCGAGAGAGTGAAATGGAGAGATGATGAAAACGAGCACATGGTAGAGAGGGAGGAGGGCTGGGGAGAAAGACTTATTTTTGAAGACAATAATTTTGAATACGACTAAAGCTATCTTTTTGTTACATTTATTGTAATGTGTTTATCATACCATTGGAAGAAACAAATCTTCCCTCTCTGATCGTCTCAAGGGAATGATCGAAGTTCTTTCTACCACCCTTTAGAACTTTGCTACATAAACCATCAAAATTAATCTGATTTTATTCATTTCTGCACTCTTTCTTTATTTACTAATTCAACAAATATTTGTTGAGCAGCTGGTAGGTGACAGGCACTGTAATTGATATACAGAATGTAATGGAGAGCAAAACAGACCCAGTCTTTCCCCCTCTGGATCTGTCAGCCAAGGGGGAAAGACACTCATTAGTCAAGTAATTACACAAATAAACACGCAATTACAAACTGAGATTCATGCTATAGATGTGACAGAGGAACTTGATGCCATGATGGTATATAACAGGTGTGTTAGTCCAGGGTCTCCAGGGTACAGACACCGAGACTCTTTGAGAAAAAGGAGAGAGAGACAGCAGAAGCTAGGAGAGTCATCAAATAGCAATGTAGGTCTAACCCATAGTGAAAGAGAGAGAGGAAGAAGGAAGGTTGGTTTGATATGTGCCTCAGGAAGTACCCAGGGAGTCACCTGTCAGAGGCATCCTCCATCCCCCTGCCATGCCCAGCCATTGCTAGGAGCAGCCTGTGGGAAGTGTGGCCTCAGGGAGCAGGCGTGGATGGAATCAATTCTGCTCCTACAGTTAGAGATCTGAGAAACACATTGTCATGGCGACCACAACAGCAAAGTGACATGAGATGATCAGAAAACAGTTTCCTGAGGAAGCTCTAGTTACCTGAGATTGGAGAAGGGGGAGGACCTCATGAGGTGAATGGGACGAAGGGGCATGTGGGGACTCAACTGTGTAAGATCTGAATTCTTTTTGTTTATTTAGGTTTTTTGTTTTTTTTGGAGTTTCAAGCAATATTTTATTTTTTCAGCTTTATTGAGATATAATTGACATATAGCATTATGTAGGTTTGAGGTGTACAACGTGTTAATTTAGTACACTTACATATTGTAAAATGATCATTCCATAGCATTAGCCAACAACTCCATCATGTCACGTAATTAGTATTTCTTTTTTGTGGTGACAACATTTAAGATTTACTCTCTCAACAACTTTCAAGTATATAATACAGTATTATTAACTATAATCATCATGCTGCACATTAGATCCCAAGAACATATTTATCTCGAGGTTTATACTCTTGACCAACATCTCCCCATTTCCCCCAATCCCCAGCTCCTGTAACCCCTGTTCTACTCTCTGTCTCTATGAGTTTGGCTTTTTAAAATTCCACACACAAATGATATCATACAGTATTTGCCTTTCTTTGATTTATTTCACAAGGTCCATCCATATTGTTGCAAATGGCAGGATTTCCTTCTCTCTCGTGGCTGAATAATATTCCATTGCTTATGTATACCACAATATAAGGTTTGGATTCTTTAAAATATTTTCAGCTCTGGAGGGGCTCCCCAAGAATCCCCATGACAGGATAAAACAAAGTGAGGAACTCAGGAATTAGGCCAATGGGACAATCTTTAGGGATTCCTGGCCCTTAAGGAAGGACCAGCCTGCTTAACTAGACACTTGTACTCCATGATTTTAGTTCTTGTCCTATTGTCAGCTTTCTACAAATTACTTACTTTATTATTACCTAATCTGTAAAGTGAGGATCATGGAATTTACTAACTCACACACATTAGTCATTGATTGGATAAAGTATAAATTAGGGGAAAATGCTGCATTTATTCAGTTGGCATAATGTTTTTCTCCGCCTGTTGTAGTTTCACTAAGATGACCATAGGTTAATCACCAATAGAACTGTGTCCCCTTCTGGGTGTAACAGCTATTTTTGAAACACCACAAATAGTCAGTTAATAGGAATCAAATCGTCCATCTGATTTAGAGTCCCCTTGGCATGTCATCCTTTTCTTCCTTCTGTATCTTTGAGGACAGTCTCGTTAGGTTCAATGCCGTGGTCAATACAGTTTGTAATTGGTGTCTGACTAGCTTCAGAATGAACATTTTTAGAATAACACTTTATATTTTCAAAATCAGAATATAAAAAGCCCACACTTCATAACCACAAAACTCAATAGAACCTGAAGCATTTGATTAAATAGTGGAGAGTCAGAAAATCTTGTTGATTAATTTCCATTTGTAGCTTAGGTGTATGCAATGGAATGAGTTCGTAATTAGCCTGGTCGGTCTCTGGGTGGAAGTGAATTTATCTCAGATGACACATCTAACTTGAGTATTTTGTGTGATGGGTGATTACCACCTCTGCATCTTTAATTTGGGGATAATGAACTCCAGATATGGAAGCAGGATCTTTAGACCTTGAATCTCCAAAACAGTGTTCTTCGTATTTGAATGTAACAATTGAGTATTCCAAGTTTTGGACGCTGCTGGTGTCAAGTGTTGGCATCAACGTGGACTAGAATGAGGCCTGAGGTCTACGGAAGCACTTGTCCATTTAAAGACTTTTAGGTTCTGGTCTTATTCAAGCCCCTCGTGCATCACTACACAGCCTCCTGACCTGCCTCCCAGCTCCTGTCTGCACCAACTCTAATCCTGCTACAAAACTGACTGTTCTAAATCACAAAAATCTAATCATGCTATTTCCCAGCTTTAAATTCTCTAACAGCTCAGTGGTGCTCTCTGACTCAAGTCCTAATTCCTTAGCATGGCGTTAGCCCTTCACGATCCAGTCCCTCGTTATCCCTCCAATTGCACCTCTTACCACCCCACATGCCATGTCTCCATACCACACATATACCCAGCTCACCATTTGCTGGACATGCCGTGCTATCTCTGGCTTTGCGCCTGCTGTTTCCTCTGCCTACAATTCTATTCCACCCCCTTCACCTTAGCCAGGCCGACTTCTAGTCACTCTTCAGAACGTGCCCTGCTATCCTCTCCTACCACACACCTTCTTTGCTTTGACTCCTTTGCCCAACCTTAGCTATGTGCCCTACCATGTGTCTGAACCTCTTGGTTTTCTTCGTTTTTTAAGAAAAAGTCAATATATCAAAAAATTTTACCCACTTAAAATGTAAAATTCAATGGATTCTGTTATGTTCACAGAGTTGGGCGACCATCACCATAATCTAATTTCAGAATGTTTTCATCAGCCCAAATGAAAACTCCTTACCCACGGGCAGTTACTCCTCTTCCCCTAACCCCTCCCCGCCCTAGACAACCACTAATCTACTTCCTATCTCTACTTATTTGCCTCTTCTGAACATTTCATATAAATGGAATCACATAGCACATGGTCTTGGGAGACTGGCTTCTTTCACTTAATATTTTCAAGGTTTATCTATGTTGTAGCATTCATCAGTACTTCATTTTTTTTTTTATGGACAAATAATATTCCATTGTACGGCTATATCACACTTTGTTTATCCATTCATCAGTTGATAGAGATTTGGTTTGTTTCTACTTTATAGCTCTTATCGATAATGGTGTTGTGAAGAGTCACATGCAACTTTTTTGAGGACATATGTTTTCTCTTCTTTTGAGTACATATCTAGGAGTGGAATTGCTGAGTCATGCAGAAACTTTATGTTTAACATTTTGAGAAATGGCCAAGCATTTTCCTATAGTGGCTGTACTAT
This sequence comes from Diceros bicornis minor, assembly GCF_020826845.1. Classification (NCBI taxonomy): domain Eukaryota; kingdom Metazoa; phylum Chordata; class Mammalia; order Perissodactyla; family Rhinocerotidae; genus Diceros; species Diceros bicornis. The sequence continues at coordinate 10,549,829 of NC_080772.1, read as the reverse complement.
TTTACATTCCCACCAGCACATGTGATGGTTCCAATTTCTCCTCATCTTCAACACTTGTTAGTGAATAGGAAGCGCTATTTTACTGTGGTCTGTGGTTTTGATTTGCATTGCGTTAATGACTAATGATTGAGCCTCTTTTCATATGCTTATTGGCCATTTGTACATCGTCTTTGGAAAAATTTCTAATCAGATTCTTGGTCAATTTTTAAATTGGGTTATTTGACTCTCACTTATTGAGTCATAAGTGTTTCTTATATATTCTGGATACAAGGCCTTTATCAATATCTAATTTCCAAATATTTTCTACCATTCTACGGGTTGTACTTTCACTCTCTTAATAGTATTGTTTTCAAAATAAGTGTTTTTAATTTTGATGAAATCCATTTTATCTTTTTTTTCTGTAGTTGCTTGTACTTTTGTTGCCATATCTGAGAAGGCTTTACTTAACTCAAGGTCATGAAGATTTACTCCTAGGGGGCTGGCCTGGTGGCGCAAGCGGTTAAGTGCACACGTTCCGCTGTAGTGGCCCGGGGTTCGCCAGTTCGGATCCCGGGTGCACACCAACGCACAGCTTGTCAAGTCATGCTGTGGTGATGTCCCATACAAAGTGGAGAAAGATGGGCATGGATGTTAGCCCAGGGCCAGTCTTCCTCAGCAAAAAAAAAAAAAAAAAAAGAGGATTGGCAGATGTTAGCTCAGGGCTAATCTTCCTCACAAAAAAAAAGAAAAAAGATTTACTCCTAAGTTTTTCTTGAGTTTCATAATTTTAGCTCTTGTATTTAGTTCTTTGATCCATTCTGAATTGATTTTTGTGTGTGGTGTTAGAAAGGGGTCCAACCTCATTTTTTTTTCATGTGGAAAAACACCATATGTTGAAAGACTATATTTTTTTCCTCAGTGAATTGTCTTGGCACCCTCATGAAAAGTCAATTGACCGTAAATGCAAGACTTTATATACGGACTCTTAGGAGTAACTCCAAAATCCAGCCTCCAATATCCCTGTAGGGTCCACAAGAAGCACCATTATTCTTCCTCTAAATAGCCTATTTGGCTTAATGTAGCCAGAGTCACGTTCACTCACTAGAATCTTTTTGTATTATTTTTCGCTTCTGCTATATGCATACTAGTGGCCTCCACTGGCTGAAACTGGCTTTACCCTTCCCTCGCAGAAAACACAGCCACATGGATGTCTAAGGGTATACTTGAGGCAACAAAAAATGTTCTTTGAAATCTGTCTGGTGAGTCTTTCTGTCACCAGGATGCCAGAAGCTGACTGGTAGGTCCCACAGAATGAGAGAGAGGTTGCTGGGTGACAACCAAAGGACAGATGGTCTGACCTCTAGTGGAAACAGAACAGTAAGGGTTTGCTATCAACATTCCACTGTGGGCATGTGCTGAGAGCCACAAGAACAGATCGCATGAGGGATTGCTACAATGCATCGCCCTTTTCTACATTTTTTGTTGCTTTCAACAGACTCCCACAGCACTCCGCTTACTCTCCTGGTCAACCCATATTGTCCTCTGTTCTAATTTTCTGTAGCAGTTTTTAGTGGGAGATAAATGGCTAAGTGAAAAGTCTTAATTGTCAGAATTGGATTAAAATCCCATTTCCACCACTGACTAGCTATGAGATCCTGGAAGAGGCAAGTAGCCTCATTAAACTCCGGTCTTCTTTTCTGAAAATAAGGATCCTTGTTTCATAGGATGATTATGAGAATTAAATGAGATCTTACCAGTACAACAATTCTGAATGGCATGCACATACATAAAACTGTGTTTTTGAAAATGATTAATAATTTTAGCTTCTATAGTCATATGAGTTTATAATTATGAGCTGAAACAACAATAACTCAAGCTTAATCTGTGTTAAAGTGGTTATTTGACTCCAATGTAAGGTAATATTCATTGAAGACTACTTGTGGTACGTAAATTATGCACTGAAACTAATAAAGAGCACGATATGTTATATTATTTCAACTATAGTTACAAATATGTATATGTATATTCTAGCTTTGATAGGAATTTTATGATGATTACTAAATGTGGTATCAAGTGTTAATGGAAATTATACTACGATGGTAAACTAGTCCAGCTTGGTTAATAGGAATGTGTCAGAGCTTTTGCTCTCCCTAGAAAACTAAAAAGCACATAGAATAGTAGGTGCTAAAAATTGATAATTATGTCCTTAATTCTCCTCTAGACGTGAGCTCCTTTAGGCACGGCTCATATTTTTCGTATTTGTATCTCCATTACCTAATTAGACTGCCTGTTAAATGTGTGTTTAATGAATGATAGACGGAAGGAGGGAAGGAAGGAAGAAAAAAAGAAATAGCTTGCCTGGGTTGGCTTTACCTTTTAACATACTGTCTCCTTGATTTTGAGCCCCTCATCCCAACTCAAAAACTGCATTGCAATTTTACCATCCTATGTCTATTCCCTCAGTGTCCAGCCTTCTGTTAAATATTGTTGTAACTGTAGTACTGATGATCCTTAATGATTTAATTAGATTACTTTGTGATAGCGTATCCTTGTAACATTTATTTACATTAAAGAAAAATTTAATGTCTAAGCTCAGTGAGGTCATTAGTGTGAGGATTTCTCATACCCTAATAGGGTGTCAGGAACCTATTCCTAAGTGGGGATTCTCTAGCACCCACCTTCCTTTTCCTTCTGCATTGCTGGGGTGAGCCACGCGCACCCAGTTAGAGCCCTATTTACAGGTAGGGTGATGGACCTCCTAGACACACTACCAGGAAGGAAATAATTCAACAGGATAAACTTAGAAAATGCTATCAAGTTTTTCATACTAAATTATTTTCATTCCCATTTAATTGAATCTTAGCCTTCCTACTTTTTCCTCCTTCTTTCTTGCTGTATGCTTTTCTACCCTACAGTTGCTGCCATATTGATGTGAATCTCCTCTCTAGTCTTACAAATTAGTCATATCCTGGATATAAAATGGTCTTCTTTTGGGGAAATAGCTACAATAAATAGTTCCTATAAATCAGCTGATGCTCTGGCTCAGGATTTTGAGTAATTCATGATGTTTCCAGGCTTACATGGAGTTCAGGAGAATGACTAAATCCTGGAAGAGACAGATATCTCCTGAGAGTTGTATTTCACTAGTAGTTTTCCACTAGTTTAAAAAATATATATATTTTTTGTGGGAACTTGGAAACTAAGCATTAAGAGTAGTATAAGACCAGGCTGGTAAAGTAGAAGGTTGAGAAAATATTCCTCACTCTAGAAAAACTAATGCCAACTTATTGAGATTCAATTTTAATCACTTTTGCTCAAGAATTACAGAAGTGAGGTTCTTCTTTGAATATTATAGTTTTGACCTTAGTTATCCTAAGTATGGGTTATCTGTGATTTCTGAAATTTATTTGGATGCTTTCTAACTCTATTCTATTCCAATTTCAAATATGTTTGCCTTGCTGTATATGAAGAATTCTAATGTGGCATTAAAATCTTTTTGTTTTAGATAAATAGGATTTTAGGTACAAGAAATGTTATTTAATCTATATACAAAAATAAATGAAGAATTTTTACTGTTACATAGTAATGAGATAAGATGACTTTTAACTTGAATAAATAAAAGGTAGTTTAAATCAGAAGGATGTCTGAATTTTTCATATTCTACTCATATTAATACACCTTGAATCATTACTACAATGCTGGGTAGAAAATACATTGATATCTTTGGGTTCCTTTTTTGCCATATTTTCAGCATCATGAAATCATAAGAGAATAAGAGAGTTTAAAAGAGCATTAAGTGTCTACTTATTAAATCCCTCATTTCAGCCTCAATGAAGTTAAGTGTTTGCCCAAGAACAAATAGATTGCTTCCTAAGAAAATATTAATTACCATGTTAGAAGACCAAATTTACTCAAGAAATGATAAAAAGTAGAAATAGAGTAAAAATTAGAGAGTTAAAAAGAAGTAAAAAAAAAAATCCTTCAAATTCTAAAATACCATTCAACTCAAATAGAAACAGATAATTTCACATAATTTAAGTTTATTTCAGAAGCAGAAAAGAATAGAGAATTTTCCAACTCATTCCTTAAGGCCAGCATAGTCTTGACACAAATACCAAACAAAAATAGCATAAAAATGAAAACTATGTCAGTTTTGTTTATTAATGTAGATGTGAAAATCCAAATAAAATGTTAAATGATTAAGCATAGCTATATTTAAAAATATTGATACATCTTGACAAACCAAAGTTTAACTGAAGAATGCAAGGATGGCTCAACCATATGGAATCTATTAATGCCATTTACTATATTATGAGATTAAAATATGATATGAGAAAAAATATGATCATCTTGGTAAATGTGAAAGAAATCATTTGGATAAATTCATCATTACTTTCTAATGGAAAAATCAAAATCTCTTGGCTAGGGAATGGAAAAAAGTTTTTCTGTAATTTGATGAAGTATATTTATACAAAACATAAAGGGTAACAATTAATGAACAAATACTGAAAGCATTACCATTATGTTTGAGGAGAGAACAAAACAGTCTACTTGCAAACTCAGTTCTTAACTTGGTCCTTAGGTGTTAGCCAACATGTCAAACCTTAAAAAAAGTATAAATCTTGGGAAAAAATCAATGAGTCTCATTATTATCTAGAAAGATCTAAAAACCTATTAAAACCATTACAAGATTTTAGTGTTTGTTGTATTTAAGATAAATCAATAGCTTTTCTATATATCAGTAATAACCAATATAAAAATATAATAAAAGTCTAATTTCTAATAGTAAAAACAAGAGAAAACTATAAAATGCCTAGGAAAAAACTTATGAAGAAATACGTTGGATCTTTATGAAGAAAAATATAAAGCTTATGTAAAGAACTGATATGTAACTAAAATATAGACAATTTGTTCTATTTTGTAAAGATATCAACATTTTTCAAATTAGTCTTATTTAATTACAATTAAAATCCCCAAAGTATTTTCTTAAAGGGATTTGGTATGTTTTATTTAAAGTTATCTGAAGAGAAAATCTATGAATAGGGCAAAGAATGTTTTAAAAAAGTATGAATAAGAACATACTTAAAATTATGTTTAGTAAAATTATGTGTGTTACTTTAATAGATCACAAATCAGTGGAAAACAGTAGAAAGTGAAGAAACAGATTCATGTAAATATGTAGTGTGAATATTTGATAAATTTGCTATTTTAAACCAATGAGGAAAAGATCAACTAGTCAAAAAAAATGAATAAAAACTGCCTATGCTTTGGGGGAAAATAAATTTAAATATCTCTGTCATACCATACACAAAAAATAAAGTCCAGATAAATTAATGAGAATATAAAATATAAGAAGATTTAAAAAACCAATTTAGGAGTAGGAAACTTTTCTTACATAAGACAAAAAACATCTCCAAGTTTGGAAATGACTGGATAGTTTTGCCTACATCTCAAAAGATATCATGAACAAAATTAAAAGCCAATGAACTAAAATAACATATTATATATATGTGTGTGTATGTGCATATAGCGACTTACAAAAAAGAAAATAGAAATGTCCCATAAACATATGAAAGTATCAGCAATGTCACTACTAATCTGAAATGCAATTCAGAACATGAGATGATATTTTTCTCCACTAGATTGACAATATTTAAAAGACTAATAATATCTAGTGTTGGCAAGGAAATGAGAAAAAAGATACTCTAATATACAATTGATAGGAGCATAAATTAGTATGGCCTTTTGAAATGCAATTTGGTTGTGTCTACCAAAAACAAGAATAAAAATGTTCAGCAGAAATACATTTGCATGTGCATAAAGATATATACACAAAGATGGTCATGTTTTAATAGCAAAATGTTGGGAGGGGGCAAATATATATTATATTCTTATCATCCGTCCATCCAATAATACCAGAGAATACTAGTGAATGGTTAAAAAGCATGAGATAGATGTACATTTCTGACATAGAATAATTTCCAGGGTATAAATGTTGAATCAAGAAACAGCAGTTGCAGGAAGTAAGTGTAGGGTGAACTATACAGTTAGAAAGAGAAAGCAAAAACAAAGCTAGGGGTGTGTATGTGTTTATTGTAAGATAAGAACGTATTGAAAGCTTGCACATCAAAGTGTTGACTGTGGGAGAGGCTGACAATGGAGTGGGACACCAAAGGAAGACTTGCCTTTTTTATTTTTTAGATTCCTCTGTTATTTACATCTTTACAATGAGAGGTATTCACTTGCGAGACTAAAAAAATAAAATAAAAATAGGAAAGCAATCATGCTTTTCCCCAGATAAGACATACTCAATATTTTTGGAGTCTTCTAGGGGAAAATGGCTAACGCAGAGTTTTTAAGCATTGATGAACAAGAAAGAGGTAGGGAGTGGCAGAGCTTTCAAGTAGAAATATACTAAAGTTTAACAAGAGCCAAACCACTAGCTGGTTTTCATTATGCTCCATAATACAGTTTTTTGATTCAGCATGTATATATTATAACTAATACTTCGAACATATTAAACCATATTTGGTGTTTACGGCAACTCTCCATAATTGAGACCATCCAGTTAACTGTAACTGTCCTTTGTGAAATGAGAATCAGAACTACTACCCCCAGTGATAGGTCCCTAAAATGGATGTGAAGATTTGTTGTTTTATTGGCTATAAGTAGTCAGCATATTCAAGCCTGCAGTAGAATAGAATGCCAACAAAAACATATGCTTTGTTTAGTCCAGCAAATTCTTCACCAAAACAGGTTAATTTTTCTCTGATGGTCATAATTTTAAGGACAAAGATTAATTTGACATACCAGAAAGAAAGTATACCACAGCTTGAAAAAGATAAAATGGAATTCATTTTAACTAAGGAAGAAAGGGCAGGCTGAACACTGGTCTCATAAGTCATATAAGGCAAGTCCTTCTTTTCGAGTGTTTTCTTATAAATTAGGAAGGAACACAATGTTTTTTACTAAATGCCTCAAGAAGAAAAATCACCTTCTTTAAACCAGTGCTGAAAGACTCTTGAAAAATAGGGGCTGGAGAGTAGGGACAAGAAACATGGTGATCAAAATCTTTTCAAATGTAAATCCAAACTAGAGTGAGAGATGTTGTCATCAACCTCTTTGGAGCTTTTAGGTAAGTTACAGTCTTTTGATCCAATTCTTCCATCAGTTGAGAAAAGAACTAAGGAGAGTTGAAATGACTTGGCATGGCCACGTGGCTAGCCTGTGGTTGACACTCTCAGATTATTGCATATTTGAAGTAGTTATCAAAATTTGTATATGTCTGATTTGTTTTGGAGCATCGGTATTAGTGCAATGCAAGAAAAGGACTAGAATTTTTGGTGAATTTATGCATTATTTTATCATTCATTCATTTATTAGCAAGCATTTACTATATGACGACACTCTGACATACACTGGGATCTGAAATCAGAAAATGAAGAAAAGAGTTTCTGATTGCAGGGGCCTCGGATTCCATCTGGGCCATCATGAAGGAATGGCTACAGGAATTGTCATCATTCTGTGGGTTGTGTTACTGTATCAGATGAGGACACATTTCCTAGGGCTTTCTCCCTCTGTTCATCAAAATAAAACGCCACAATGTGAAGTCTGATGTCCTATTCTGCACGAGCACCATGAAGACTGCCCAAGTCTGTTTGTGTGTGAGAGAAGGTATCCTATGTATATATCACATTACCTCAAATAAATACGGCAGTTTCCTCCCTTCATAATAACCCTTTACCGTATATTCCAAAGGTATTGTGAAAAACAGATGTGGGAATTAAAATATAATTGAAAGTTACCTGGATATTACTTTTGTCTTCAATTCCAGTGAAAGAATCTCTTAATTTGTTTATAACCATAAACAAAATAGGGATCTAAGGATTTGTCCAGTCCTGAGCCACGATATAAGGCATCCAGCAGTCATCTGTCCTATTGTAGACAGATGAATTGTCAGTGATCTTTTAGTATTATTTTTCCATTTTAAATGATGTGCATAATCAAATTCTTCCTGTAGCCTCTGAATGTTCTTGAGATACAACTGAATCCCATTTTGATTTCTTCTGCCCTCTCAGAACCTCTGAACACAAACTCCGCTGTTCAGAAAACTGCTACATTACCCTCTCACAGTTTGTCTCAGTCCTAAACATCTGGTCCCACAGTTCCATCTTCACTGCTCATCAAAATGGGGGGGGCGGGGGCGACTCTTTATGTACTCAGTGGATGTCCTTTCCTAGTGCAGCAAGTCTCTGATGGGCACTTAACAACCAGAGCTGTGCTGGACAGTAAGTGTGCAAAACAGAGTCAGTCCTGGCCCAGAGGAGCTCAGGAGGAAGTCTGAGTGTTCCTTGACTGCTTTCAAATCCCCACCTATAGAGGGACAGAAGAAAACCTGGGGTTCTGTAGCTTTTTGGGTGTCAAAGGTGCTCAAAGTGCTAAGGAGGCTCTCACCCCTACAGTGCTTCCTTCACCTTGCCTGTTCCCTCATACCCCTTATATGCTTTTATATACACGTATATAATATTTATTGACATGATGCAGTAGGCTGAATGGTGATCTTCAAAAGATATGTCTACCTGGAATCTGTGAATGTAACCACAGTTGGAAAAAGGGTCTTTGCAGATGTAATTAAGGATCTTGAGATGAGCTCATCCTGGATTTAGGGTGGGCTCTGAACCCAATGACAGGTGTCCTCATAAGAGAAAGGCAGAGGGAGATTTGAGACACAGAAACGCAGGGGAGAAGCAATGTGAAGACTGAGACAGAGGTTGGAGGGATTCAGCCACAAGCCAAGGATTGCCTGCAGCCACCAGAAGCTGGAAGAGGCAGGAAGGATTCTCCCTTGGGGCCTTCAGAGGGAGCACAGCCCTGCCCACACCTTGATTCCAGACTTCTGGCCTCCAGAATTGTGAGAGAATAAATTTCTCTTGGTTTAAACCACCAAGTTTGTTACATCAGCCCTAGGAAACTAATGGACTTGAGAATATGTAACAATATATGAAATATGAAAGATACAAAATAGTATATAGGGTTTAATACCATTTTGGTGGAAAGTACAATATGCACATATACAAATCACACACAGGAAAAAAAACTAGAAGGATGTACATACCAAAATATTAACAATTGTTATCTCTGGTTAGTGGATGAGAGGTGATTCTGCAATTTTCCCAATAAATTTGGTTTGCCCTCCATATTAGTATCTGCTTCATGTTATTTTTGCTTGGTGATTAATTTGATAAAATTCTCTTCAAACAGATTCTGTTTCATGATATGCTTCTCCAGAAGCATACTTTCAATGCTGCTATGCTATCTCTTTTAAAAATAGATGCTACCTGCTCTTAACTTTGCAGGTGGAGAATGTTTATAATAGAATAGACTAAAAATATGACACAGCATAGATATGGCTATAGAAGATTATTATTCGGAGGATTTTTAAGTCCTCTAACGAAGAGAAACTTTCAATTCAGAAAAAATATACCATCATCAGGTAGGGTCTCCATAATGGAGCAGTGTGAAACAATTCAGGATTAGAACTAACGCAATTTGGATCTCCCTTCTTACTAGCTGACTTTAAACAAAGAAGAGTATGTTCTTTTAGTCAGTAAAATATGATTGATAATTTTGTAGAAAGAAAAATACAAAATTTTTTTAAACGAGGGAAACTTAGATTATTGATGTAAAGAGTGCTTTGTTTTCTGTAAAGATCTAAACAGGTTTTAGATAAAATTCAAATTTGACGCTGCACAAAAATTGTCACATTTGTTTTTATGCAATACCAAATGCTTGCTGTTTTGTATTTTTTCACAGGTTTCACATGCCAATATTGGTAAGCCACCTAAATTAATGCTAATAATCATCTCCAACTTCTTTAATTTTTAACAGTTAATACATAAGACAAACTTAACTTTTCATAGAACCTGTGGAAAGTCATAGAGATATATGATTTTAAACATATATTAAAGATATAAATGTAGTATTATATATTATATATATACACAACCCTATACATATACATATATATGATTTTATGTATATATACATATATGACATATATATGATACGATTTCTGATAACCAATAATATTAAACACACTTGTAACAAAGATAATTTAGATTGTTTTTTCTCAGAATCCATCCTGGTTTAAGGCTATTTATTAATTTCTTATTAAAAATATCAAGTCAGGATGTTGGGTCTCTTAAAGGTGAAACATCAGACAAATTGGGTAGACAATTTGTCTACCCAAATGCCATCCCAAAGTTACCTTCTAATTTCTGTTCCCTCATTTGAGGAGGGAATCCCAGGGAAATCTGTTGTCAATTAATATTTTAAACAATTGTTTACAATCATATGGCAAAGAGAATAGTTAATTGCTTATTATTATATCTCAAAGGTAATTTTATTATCTAAATGCCTAAAGGTAAATCAAACAACTTGCAAATAAAAGAAGAAACAAAAGGCATTGATAATATTGGAAAATAAGAAGGATTTTCTTTGTTTTCAAAGCAAAAGACTTATTCTTTCTCTCCACAAAATCATGGAATTGAAAAGACGGCTAGAGTAGCAATGGGAAGCATGTATCAAGTCTGCGGTAACTACACAACATCCCCTGCCCCATATATACCTGTGTCATTCAGCCACCTTCTGTCCCATTCTCCAAATGTCCCATTGCCGTAGCTTAGCATCTAGCATAGTTTTGATTCCTCAATAAAGATCACAAGAAACATACTTTCAAGTTTTTATTTTTCCTTACATTTTGTTCTTTCCTAAAGTCTTAAATGGTGAGTTCTCTAGTGAATTTCTCCACTCATCTATCACTGGTACAGTTAATACCTACCAGCCATATGCGATCTGGTCCTAGCAGAATATCCATCCCAGTGTAATGCTGCCACCATAGCCTTTGTTACATTCAAAACCCAATGTGATGGTATTAGGAGGAGGAGCCTTTGAAAGGTGATTAGGTCATGAGGGTGGAACCCTCATGAATGAGATGAGTACCCTTCTAAAAGACCCCAGAAAGCGCTCCCTTCCCTTCCACTATACGAGGACCCAGCAAGAAGACAGTTACCTATGAATCAGGAAGCTTGTCCACAGGAGATATAGAATCTTCTGGCTTCTTTGTCTTGGACTTCCCAGCCACCAGAACTATGAGAAATAAATCTCTGTTGTTTACAAGCATCAGTCTATGGTATTCTGTTAACAGCAGCCTGAACAGACTAAGACACATGGCATTCTCCTGGTATGCATGCCTGTGTTTATGTGCAAAGTTCCCCTTTTCATAAGGACACCAGTCATATGGGATTAGGGCCCACCCTAAAGGCTTTATCTTAACTAATCACGTCTGCAATGACCCTATTTCCAAATAAGGTCGCTTTCTGAGGTATAGGAGTTAGGACTTCAACAGATGAATTTTTAGAGGACACAATTCAACCCATAATACTCTTCATATTTTCAAGAACTTTTCTCATGTTCTTTCAATTATATACCATTTTTTCAATTCTTCAAATAAACCATGCATCCCATGTGATCCTATCTTTGTGTGAGCTCACTCCCTGTACCGTCTCCCAACACAAATATATGGAAAGCCCTAAGTCTTCATTGAAGACCTAGCTCAGTTATCACTTTCTCTATCCCTCCAGAAATACTTGATCATGTCTTATTCTGTGTTACCATTGTACCGTTCTTTTATCATTGGATTTGCCAAACTACATTTATTAAAATTATATTTCTTATACCTATTTTCTATTAGCTGATTGGGGATATACTCAGAGCCAAGCACAATATCTATTTTCTATTAAGTGATCAGTGTATGTGTGTTGAATGAATAAATAAATGATAACTTATTGAATGATTATTGATATTTTATCTCTTTGTTTTCTCTGCAGAGCACTTTTGTACATATCATCTTAAGAAAGAGATTATTTGGTGTCTAGAGATATTGAAAGACTGACCAGCGACTGAGCAAGCTATGCAGAAAATTCAGGAAAACTCCCTGTAAAGTTGGAGGAAACTTTTATGGTCTAAGGGAGAAAAATAATTATAAGTACATCTTAAACAGAAACAAAAGATGAGGACCGTAATGTACCAACCTTTACAGTGCTGGTAAAATGCATTATCATTTTCTTGGTGGCTTAGGGAATAACAACTCAGGAATCACTTTAACAGCTTATGGAAATTAAATTACTTTGTCCCTACCTAAAACACTTTCATAATTATATCCAGTCCTAAAGTACTGCTTTCTTATCAGAAATAAATATACCTTTACCTTTTAAATCACAATATGGCACTATAAATTCAAGAACTGCTATTACCATTTCTCATACCTTTGCTTTTCTGTTAGCTGCAACATGCAGAGAGTTCCTACAGTTTTAGTGCTAGGTATTCAATCGAAACTCACTACAAGTTCAGTTTTCCTCTAACAGATAACCTTATACCCAAGAATCACCCCTGAAAGACTGCTGTGATAGTCACCACTGAACGTAGGCAGCTCGGTGATAAATGATGGCACAACAAAATGGGACTGCTCATAATAAGAATAGTGACAGCAAGATTTTATTTTTCTTCCAACTACTTAATTCTGCATTGAATCTACCATAATTCAAAACTATTTCCTTTCTGGACCATAACCAAGTCTGAAATTCAGCAAATATGCTAAGGTTTTGCTAGTGTCTATAATCATCATTAATATGGAATCCCACCATGGTTGGTGGCAACTCCATTTTTAGCTCAAGCTTTAGCTCAACTCCGTCTTTAGCTCAGCTCAAGTCCTTTAGCTCAACTCCATCCTTAAGCCTATCCTTTAGTTCAACTCCTTCCTTAAGCCTATCCTTTAGTTCAACTCCTTCCTTTAGCACAGGTTAAAAATTTTGGAGTCATTCTTGAGTTCTCTTTTTCCCTCACTACCACATCCAATCTTTCAGGAAATCCTACTGGTTCTCCCTTCAAAATATTTACAGAATCCAGCTGCTCCCTACAGTCTCCAATGCAATCACTCTGGCACTAGCCATTCCCATCCCATGCTTGGACTAATGTAATAACTTTCTGAATGTTTTCCTGCTTCCATCCTTGCCCTTTTCCCTTACATTCTCAACAAGCAGCCAGAATATTTGTCTTAAAATGTGAATCAGATCAAGTGCCTCCTCTGCTCAGAACCCTCCAGTGGCTCCTTCCCATTTCATTCAGCGTGAAGCCAAAATCCTTCCAATGGCATACACATAGCAAGATATCCTCCTGCCTTAGATTCTTTCCAAGGCTGTCTCCTGCCTTCCAGTGCTCTTCCCCCAAGCTATCCCCTTGTCTTTCCTCACCTCCTCCAAGGGTATGTTTAAATACCCTCTTTGAAATCAGACCACCTTATTAAATTACAAACTGTCCCTGCCCCCTGCACTCTCACTCTGCTCCACTTTTCTGTTATTTGCAGCACTTATTACCTTCTAGCATATGAGATAATGTCCTCATTTATTCAGCCATTTCTTAACGTTTATCTTCCTCTGCTAACACAGAAACTCTCTCAGGGCAGGGATCTGTGTCTGTTTTGTTCACTGATGTATCCCAAGCACCTAGAGCAGTGCCTGGCTCAATAAACTTTTATTGAATGAATGAATGAAGATAGATATGTAAAACCAGTATGTTTTGGTTGAATTGCATCCAGAATTCTAGATGAATTGAGTCCAGCCATCTCAGTGGGCTGAAGTCATGCACTAACCTTGCCCTTCTGCCCTTGGACTCCAATCTGTCCCACCTTGGGGTGCCTGTCTTCACCTTAGTGAGGAAGAGATAGTAACCGCTAATTTTTTAAGCAAGTACTATGTTCTTGGCATTGTGCCAAGCTCTTTAGAGACATTGTTCCATTGAATCCCTACAACATCTCAGCAAAGTAGGTAGAATTAGCCTCATTTTGCAACTAGTAAACTGAGACTCAGGAAGCTTAAAAAATGTTCTCAAGTCACAAAACTAACAAGCAACACTTCTACAATATGAGCCCAGATCTGTCTGACTCTCAAGCCCATCTTCTTTACCACTTTAGCAAACTAACTTCCTCTATACTGGTATTTTTAAGATGGATTGTATTCATGCCAAATTCTGGCATTTAGCAAATGGTGCTATTTGAGGTTTTAGAAAGAGATCTAGATTTGGAATCAGAAAATCTAGGCTTGAGACATTTATTTGCTGTGCAAAATTATCACTCAAGTTATCTGAGCCCAGTGCTCTTATACCTAAAATGAGAATGATAGGTGTGCCTTGCACTTAAAAGGGGCAGTCATCATGAGACAAAACACAAGAAAGCACATTCTGAAATTGTAAAGCCCTATTCAGCATAAAAGCCCTAAGATTTTCATTTTAACAGATGCATTTCATGGTGCCTGATGCTAACATTTTGCATGGAAAGGAACTGATCAGAAAGGGATGAAGTTGATGGAGATCAGTTTTCAGTTCAGTAAGTTAAGAGTTTGGAAGTCATAATGTCACCGACTAGTCGCCTCTGAGAAACTCAAAGCTGGGTTTGGAAGCGATTAACTGTTTTTCCAAGTTGTTTCTTTTCCTTTTGTATGTTAAGGAGATGTAACCACCAACCATCCTGAAACTGATCAAGTGAGAAACTCAAGGGAGATGTAACCACCAACCATCCTGAAACTCACCAAGCTGCACCACAAGAGCTATGCCCATGACCTTTGCCTTATGTTTAATGCAAAGATCTCTCCAGGAGGAGCTTAGGCCTCATTATGTGGAAACATGTTCTCCAACTGAGCCTGTGCAAGAGAATACCTGCCTCCCCCTTTTGAATATTCCTTCCCCAACTGAAATAAAAGTTCCTGCTTCCCTTCATTCAGAGATGCCACGACTTTGGAAATGATTCTTCATGGCCTTATACTCACTGCAAATACACTTTCCTTTGTGAGACAACTTCTACTGGTATAGAGTCTTATTTAACTCACCAGGAGGCGAGCCCACTTGGTTCGGTAGCAATAACTCCATCCTGACAATGAGTAAAAAAACAAACAAACTGAAAAATTGACAACTTTTCTTAGATCTCTCAGAGAAGTGAAGTCACAGGGTAAAACATTGCCCCCAAAATTGGAGACACAGACAAGTGAATACAGAGAATCACAATTTACAGGAGCAGGAACCCAAAAGCAGAAACGTCTATGGGAACCAGAGCTAGGGTAGGAAAATATGAACTTTAATTGGTAAATTACTGGAGGCTCAGTGTGGTCAAGTCTGAGAGACAAAAGTCCAGGGGCACCCAGTCATTGAGGGCCCTCCATACTTTTGTGACTTTTATCTCCAGGAGATTGACCATATTCTCACAGTGAATATCAGAAAAAACAAATCTCCTTGTGCTTGGGAGGAGGAATGGAACACTTTTGAAATATGTCAGAGCATTCTGTTCTTCTTACCAAGGCCTTCCCTCAAGAGAAACTAATTACCAGATCCTAAACTATTAGGGTTTTTTTCAGAGCTTAACTGTCTTGTGGGAAGGGAAATACCCAACTCCAGCCTCCTCTAACCATCCTGTCCCACCTAAAGCAAGGAAAAACTGAGAAGCACTGGTGAGGTTCACAGTCCAGGGGCACAAGCTCACCGAAAGACTGAGACTTAATTATAGGACTATAGAATGCTTCCCCTTCCCCCACACCTTACTACCACATTACTAAAGGCTTATTTATGGCAATTTCTTTTACCCAATATATCATGTCTGGCTATCAAGAAAAAAATTATAAAGCATAATAAAAGGCAAACACACGGTTTCAAGTGATAGAGCTAGCAGCAGAACCAGACACAGAAATGGCAGGGATGTTGGAATTATCAGACTAGAAAATTAAAACATCTATGACTAGCATACTGAGAGCTCTAGTTGGTAAAGCAGACAGTTTGCAAGAACAGATCGGCAATGTAAGTAGAGAAAGAGAAATTCTAAGAAGGAATAGAAAAGAGATGCTAGAGATCAAAAACATTGCTACAGAAATGAAAAATTCCTTGGATATGCTCATTAGAAGCCTGGATGTGACTGAGGAAAGATATGTCAATAGAAACTACCAAAATGGAAAAGCAAAGAGAAAAAAGACTGAAAAAAAAATGGAGCAGAATATCCAAGATCTATGGAATAACTACAGAAGGTGTGACATGTTGGTAATGGGAATACCAGAAGGAGAAGAAAGAAAGAAAGAAAGGAACAGAAGAAATATTTAAATCAATAATGACTGATAATTTTCCAAAATTAATGTCAAACACCAAACCAGAGAACCAGGAACTCAGAGAACATCAAGCAGGATAAGTGTAAATAAAACTACACCTAAGCATATCATTTTCAAACTGCAGAAAATCAAGGATAAAGAGAAAAATCTTGAAAGAAGCCAGAGGAAGAAAACACCTTACCTGTAGAACAAAGATAAAAATTATATCCAAATTCTCCTCAGAAGCCATGCAAACAAGAAGAGGGTAAGTGAAATATTTAAAATGTTGAGAGAAAAAATCCACCAACCTAGAATTCTGTACCTGTGAAATTATCCTTCAAAAGTGAAGGAGAAATGAAGACTTTCTCAGACAAAGAAACACTGAAGGAATTTGTAGCCCGTAGACCTGCCTTGCAAAGAAATATCAAAAGAAGTTCTTTAGAGAGAAGGAAAATGATATGGGTCAGAAACTCAGATCTACATAAAGAAAGGAAGAACATTAGAGAAGGAATGAGTGAACGTAGACAAAAACTTTTATTTTCTTATTCTTAATTGATCTAACAGAGAGCAGTTTGTTCAAAATAATGTCAACAACGTATTAGATTATGTATGATATACATTATATCTATATATTATTATATATTAGATTATGTAATCATATATATATATATATATACACACACACACATATATGAATGAATGGCAGCAATGATACAGGGATGAGAGGGAGGAATTAGGATTATTTTGTCATTATAAGGCACTCACACTACCCAGGAAGTGGTATAGTGTTATTTTAAACTGGACTTGGATTAGTTGTAAATGTATACTGTAAACTCTAGGGCAACTACTTTTCAGTAAATGTAAAAAAAAAAAAAAATAGTATAACTGATATGCTAGGAAAGGAGAGAAATGGAATCATATAAAATGCTCAATTAAAACCACAAAAGGCAGAAAAATAGTGAAGGCGAAAATAGGAACAAAAAACAAAGGCAAAATATAAAAAATAGTAACTAATATAGTAGATATTAATCCAACTATATCAATCATCACTTTAAAAGTCAATGGGCTAATTTCACCAATTAAAAGAGATTATCAGAGTGGATCAAAAAACATGATCCAACTTTATGTTGTCTACAAGAAACCCACTTTAAATATAAAGACACATCTAGATTAAAAGTAAAGGAACGGAGAAAGATATACCAAGCAACACTAATCAAAAGAAGGAAGGAGTAACTGTATTAATTTCAGACAGAGCAGACTTCAGAAGAAGTTATTAGAGATCATTATGGACTGAATGCTTATGTCTCCTCGAAATTCATATGTTGAAGGCCTATCCCCTAGTGTGGCTGTATTTTAAGATGGGCCCTCTAAGGAAGTAATCAAGGTTAAAGGAGGTCATAAAAGTGAGGCCCTGATCTGATAGGATTACTGTCCTTATGAGGAGAGACAGCAGAGAGCCTTCTTTCTCTCTCCCCACGCACACAACAAGGAAAGGCCACGTGAAGACACAGCAATAAGGCAGCTGTCTGCAAGCCAGGAAGAGAGCCCTCACCAGAAACCAAATTTGCCGGCACTTTGATCATGAAATTCTAGCTGCCAGAACAGTGAGAAAATAAATGTTTAAGCTACCCACTCTGCTGTATTTCGTTATGGTCTCCTGAGTAGACTAACACAGGAATAAAGAGGGGCGTTGTATAATGATAAAGGGTCAATTCTCCAAGAAGAATAACAATCCTAATGTGTATGTGCCTAACAACAGAACATCAAAATACACGATGCCAAACTACAAGAAGAAAGAGATAAATCTGCTGTTTTAGTTGGAGACTTCAATGCTCCTCCACCAGAAATGGATAAATCCAGTAGGCAGAAAATCAGTAAGGATAGAGTTGAATTCAATAGCACCATCAATCAACTGAATATAATTGACATCTGTAGACTACTTCATCCAACAACAGAATACACATTCTTTTCAAGCTCACATGGAACATTCACCAAGATAGACCACTTTCTGAGCCATAAAACACACCTCAACAAATGTAAAAGAATAGAAATCATACAATGTCTGCTTCCAGACCACAATGGAATTCAACTAGATATCAAGAACAGAAAGATAGCTAGAAAATCCCCAAATATGTGGAGATTAAACAACACACTTCTAAACACACAGGTCAAAGAAGAAATCTCAAAAGAAATTTAAAAAGATATTGAACTAAATAAAAATGAATACAGAACTTATCAAAATGTTTAGGATGCAATGAAAGAAGTTGTTAGAGGTAAACTCACAGCATTGAATGCATATACTGGAAAAGAACAAAGATCTAAATTCAATAATCTAAACTTCCACCTTAGGAAACTAGAAAAAGAAGGTCAAATTAAATCCAAAGTGCACGGAAGAAAAGAAATAATAAAAATTAGAGCAGAAATCAATGAAATTGAAAACAGGAATTAACAGAAAAAATTAATAAAACCGAAAGCTAGTTCTTTGAATACCTCAGTAAAATCTGTAAGCCTTTAGTGCCAGGCTAAGAAAAAAAGTAGTAAGACACAAATTACTAATATCAGAAATGAAAGAGGGGGCATCACGAGTGATATGATGAACATTAAAAGGTTAATAAATGAATACTATGAACAACTCTATGCCCACAAATTTGATAATCTAGATAAAATGGACCAATTTGTTGAAAGACATAATCTGTAAAAACTTACGCCAGAAGAAATAGAAAAATTGAATGGATCTATATTTATTAAAGAAATTGAATGAATAATTAATAACCTTTCAAAAAGAAAGCAACAGACCCAGATGGGTTCACTAGTGAATCCTAACAAACATTAAACCTGTAAGAAAGAAATTATAATAATTCTTTACAATCTCTTCCAGAAGATGGAAATGAAAGGAATACTTCCTAACTCGTTCTATGAAGCCAGCATTATACTAATCTCAAAACCAGGCAAGGACATTACAATAAAACTATAGACCAATATCTCTCACGAACATAGATGCAAAAATCCACAACAAAATATTAGCAAGTCAAACTCAACAAAGTCTAAAAGGAATATACACCATGACCAAGTGGGATTTATCCCAGGTATGCAAAACAGGTTCAACATTTAAAAATCAGTCAGTGTAATCTATCACATCAACAGGCTAAGTAGAAGAATCACATGATCATATCAATAGATGCAGAAACAGCATGTGACAAAATCCAACACCACCTCAAGATAAAAACTCTCAGGAAACTAAGAACAACTGGAACTTCCTCAGCTTGGTAAAGAACATCTACAAAAAACCTACAGTTAACATCATACTTAATGATGAGAAACTGAAAGCTTTCCTGCTAAGATTAGAAACAAGGCAAGGATGTCTCCTCACCACTTCTTTTCAACATCATACTAGAAATCTTAGCTAATGCAATAAGAAAAAAAGGTATATAGATTGAGAAGGAAGAAATAAAACTGTCTTTGTTCACAGATGACAGAATAGTCTAAGTAGAAAATCCAAAAGAATTGGTTTAAAAAAACTCCTGGAATTACTAAGCAATTATAGCAAGGTTGCAGGATACAAGGTCAATATACAAAAGTCAATCACTTTCTTACATACTAGCAGTGAACATATAGAATTTGAAATAAAAAACACAATATCATTTACATTAGCACCCCCAAAAATGATATAAATCTAACAAAATATGTACAAGATTTGTATAAGATAACTACAAAACTGTGATGAAAGAAATCAAAGAACTAAATAAATAGAGAGATATTCCATTTTCTTGGATAGGAAGAATCAACATTGTCAAGATGTCCATTTTTCTCAAATTAATCTATAGATTCAATGCAATCTCAATCAAAATCCCACCAAATTATTTTGCAGACATCAACAAATTGATTTTAACATTTATATGGGAAGGTCTAAAATAGCTAACACAATATTGGAAGAGAAAAAGAAAGTTAGAAGACTGACAGTACCTAATTTTAAGGCTTACTATAAAGCTACAATAATCAAAAAAATAAAATCATTTTGTATTTTTTGCAAATACCAAAAAAAAAAAAAAAAGGAAAATGGACAAGCACATCAATGGAATAGAATAGAGAGCCCAAAAATAGATGCACATAAATGTAGTCAACTGATCTTTGACAAAAGAGCAAAGGCAATACAATGGAGCAAAGATAGTGTCTTCACCAAATGATGCTGGAACAACTGGACATCCACATGCAAAAAAATGAATGCAGACATACACCTTACACTCTTCCCAAAAATAAACTCAAAATGGATCATAGACCTAAATGCAAAATGCAAAGGTATAAAACTCTTAGAAGATCGCATAGGAGAAATTCTAGGTTACTTTGGTTATGGCAATGACTTTTTAGATACAACACCAAAGGCACAATGCATGAGATAATTGATAAGCTGGACTTTATTAAAATTAAAAACTTGTGCTATGTGAAAGACACTGTCAAGAGAATGCTGAGACAAGCCACAGACTTGGAGAAAATATTTGCAAAAGACATATCTGATAAAAGACCGATATCCAAAATATACAAAGGACTCTTAAAATTCAAAATTAAGAAAATGAAGGCACAAATAAAAAGTGGTCCAAACACCTGAATAGACACCTCATGAAATAAGATAGACATATGGTAAATAAGCAAATGAAAAGATGCTCCAGATCGTATGTCATTAGGGAAATGCAAACTAAAATAACAACGAGATACTATTATATACCTATTAGAATGGTCAAAATCCAAAACACAGAGAACGGAAAATACCGACAAGAGTGTGGAGCGACAGGAGCTCTCACATATTGTGGTGGGAATGCAAAATGGTGCAGCCACTTTGGAAGACAGTTTGGCATTTTCTTACAAAATTAAACATTCTTACCATACAATCCAGCAATCACACTCTTTGATATTTACCCAAATGGGTTGAAAACTTACGCCCTCACAAAAACCTGCACCTGAATGTTGATAGCCGCTTTATTGATAATTGCCAAAACTTGGGAGCAACCTAGATGCCTTTAGTAGGTGAATAGATAAATAAACTGTGGTACATCCAGACAATGGAATATTACTCAGTGCTGAAAATGAAAGCCATGAAAAGACATGGAGGAACCTTAAATGCATGTTACTAAGTAAAAGAAGCTAGTCTGAAAAGGCTACATATTGTATAATTCCAACTATACGACATTCTGGCAAAGGCAAAACTATGGAAAAGATAAAAGAATCAGCGAATGCCAGGGGTTGGGAGGAGGGAAGGCTGAATAGGCTGAGCACAGAGGATTTTGGGGGGCAGTGAAAGTATTCTTTATGATACTATAGTGATAGAAACATGTCGTTATGCATTTGTTCAAATCCACAGAATATATGTCATCAAGAGTGAACCCTAGAGTGAGCTATGGACTTTGGATGATGGGATGTGTCAATGTTGGTTCAGTGCCTATAACAAATGTACCATCTGGTGCAGATTTTGATAGTGGAAGAGGCTGAGCTTATGTGAGGTCAGGGAGTGTATGGGAAATCTCTGCACCTTCCCTTCAGTTTTGCTGTGAATCTAAAACTGCTCTAAAATATAAAGTCTATTTTTTTTTAAAAAGGAATGAAGTCTGTTCCCGCAGTGAGAAAAATATGTTTTTTCTATGTCTTTCTGTCATGACATCTCTGATATCTCTCAAGAAGCTCCAATCAGATAAAATAGTGAAGGAAACAACAAAATTAAAGAGCAGCTATCAATCATCTAAATTTTCAGGTGAGATCACGTACCAGCAACTGCTGTCACATAAATATCTGTTTCTCTCTCCAACTAAAAGACTTAGCATTTTCCAAACTGTTTACATATTAGAAAAAGAATTAGAAAAAAAAAAAAAGGTTTTTTTTTTTTAAGGAAACATTGGGCAGAACAACTTAGATTTCTAAGTTTCCTTATTGTGACCATTTTTAGGGTCTCTGATATGCTAATACGCATTAGGAATGTCCAGAATGTGTTTAAAATCCAATATTTCTAAAACTAGTTTGACCAAGGATAGCTTTTTATCATGGAGCATCAAATACTGTCTCATAAGATATTAGCATTCTGAGGAAAGCACTTTGGGAATGCTGACTGAGAACTAGCCATGTAGTGAAAAACGGACAGACAGCAGGAGCTCGCTTCTGGATACATCAGAGTGCAATGCCAAGGCTTTTTCTCATTAGAAGTAAGTAGGACAGTACTGTCATTAGCAAAATAGTGACTCCTCAGGAACAAGAGACAGAAGAAAGAGTTATAGTGATATATTCAATAGAGGAAGAAGTAGCATTCTCATCCAATCCTTGCATTTGTTCAAAGCTCAGGCTTCAGGCATAAATCGACATCCTATTATAATCTATAAGAAAACCTCGAATAGTCATTCTATCAGGTATTCAAACTCCTGGGAAAATACAGACATTACCAGAGTTAGTTGCAAGACATGTTGGTAGGTATAAATATCTGGAATTTCTTCCTTCGTTTAAGCTCTAAAGGAGAACCTGCTTGTTTCCCTAAAAGTTGTTTTCTGAAAGAGGACAAAACAATCCTGAGGGGAAAAAAGGTAAGAATGTTAATTAAAGAGAAAGCAATCATTTAGGATTACATATAGTGTATCTTTCTAGAATAAGACATAAATGAGCATAAGACCAACACGTCTTGGCTGTGGCAGTTGGGACAGGCCAGGTGCAGCGCGCTCTAACATTGAAAATGTCCAGCATGGTCTCCAGCATACTCCTCCACAGTATATCCTGTGGATGAAGGGGACTTTAACAATGGCTCTCATTTAGCTCCCAACACAAAACAGTCTCTGTATTGTGTTGAACAGTGTCCTCTCTCAAATTGCATCTACCCAGAACCTGTGAATGCAACCTTATTTGGAAATAGGGTCTTTGCAGGTTTAATCAAGTTAAGATGAGGTCATAATGGAGTAGTGTGGGCTCTAAATCAAATATGACTGCTGTCCCTATAAAAAGAGGGAAATTTGGACACAGACACACACAGAAATGAGAAGGCCATGTCAAGTCAAAGACAGAGATTGGAGTGATGCATCTGTAAGCCAATGAACCCCAAGGATTGCCAGAAACCACTAGAGCTAGGAGAGAGGATGAAACGACTTCTCCCTCAGAGTCTCCAGAAAGAACAAATCCTGCCTTGATTTCAGACTTCTGGCCTCTAGAACTATGAGACAGTAAATTACTGTTGTCTCAAGCCACCCAGTTTGTGGTACTTTGTTATATTAGTCCTAGGAAACTAATAAAATCTCGAACTTGAGTTTTATAAAAACCTTTGAACCTGCTGGCTGCATTTTCCTTCTAGTTCCCTTTGACTAAAATTTGAAGAACTCTTGGTGAAGTGTGCCCACGTATGGTCATTTTTGGTATGTACATCAATCTTCAACCCCACTCTCCTACCACCACCAGTTAGCTTTGGGAGTGGGAGGGATGCACCATTAACTGGGATTTTCAGAGAGCCAGGTCCAAGTGTGTGTGTGTGTGTGAGTGTGTGCACGCGCGCACATGTACATGCCCTGAGGCTCTCCTCCATCTCAGGGTGGGAGGTTGGAGCTTGCTCTGGAATTAAACTCAGACACAGGAAGCTCTCTCATAACTAGATTCACAGAAGATGGACTTTCTTCATTTACATGCCACCTCTTCACTAACATCAGAGAGATGCTAGTTTTTTGTTCTCTTAGCTGAACTGATTACCGAATCACAGTTTTGCCAGCCCAGGAGATCTAAGTTCGATGACACTTTCCTTGCTGATAATAACACTGAAGAGCTAAAGCATTTGAAGGCCAGAGGCTCCAGACGCTGCTGAAAATGCAGCTCATGGCAGAGGCACAGGGACTTGCTCTGATTACCCAGGAGAAGCCTGGAGCAGAGTAGATTTCGTGATGACACAGCCCAAGAATCCTCTTCTCCCACCTGAAAATGCTCCAACATGTTTGGTCAGAAGAAATGTTTTCAAGGAAACTTTGGAAAGAGCTATTTATGAATCAAGATGCAGTTTCAAAACAATGAAAATCATTTGTTTTGTGTTTTCTTCAGTCTGCAAATATATGATGCTGTAGCCTAAGGAACTGGATGAAATCTGAAAAGTCTAACTCACAAGTATCTTACAGGTCTTTGGAGGATTTTACCTGAAAAAAGTGCTTCTGGAAAAAAAAAGGAAAGAAAAGATTTTTACATTTATATGGAAGCTGGTATAATTATTCCATTAGCATTATTTATACCACCTCACCCCAAATAGAAATCTCAACTAAGTTTCATTTAATATTACATCATAGAAGATTAAGTTTTAGGGGTGGATGGCACATTTTTCTTGGGTATTTTTTTAAACAACTTCATTGTGGGAAAGAGGGAATGGGAATTGGCTCTTTTGAGTATTTTGTTATAATCATTTTTCATTGTTTCAAGTCTGTTGTAGAATAAGGACAAAGAAGGAAAGAAGGGAAGCAGGAGGGGAGAAAAGAAATTATGCAGTAAGTTAAAAGCACTAGAAATAAAACATTGGTAGTATCTGGAACAGAATATAAAGCCCACATCAGAAATAATTGTCATTCTTCTCTGAAACCGGAAAGATGAAACTACTTGCTGTTTTGACTACCGAAAGAAAATTGGCTCTGGGAAGAAAAAAATGCCTTTTGTTATGACCACATTTTTTTTTAAAGTAAAATTTTCAAATTATTTTGTCTATGTTGAAAATAAATGCAGCAATGTTGACCAATGAGATAAAAACTAATTCAACAAACTAAAAAAACATTTACTGTAAAGACTAATGACTTAAGTTACAAAATAGTTGGCAGCGAGAAATATAACTTAAAGATTAAGATTTTTTTTGGTTTGTTATTCTTTGTTTGATTCTTTGTATGTTGTATGGGTCATACATACTAAATAGGTATGGGGCAGATTTAACAAAATGTTACTGGGAACCCATAGACTAGTTTATTCCAGGCTCAGAAAAACAATGTTTGGTCCCTGCATGAGAGCCAACATGGAAAATGGAGAAAAATCTTCCACTCAAAGGGCAACGCAGGTACTGACAGGTTCCTAATGGTATCATTTCACGTGAAAAATGCAGTCAGAGGTAATGTTGGAACCCAGGGCGCACAATGATGGACTGGGTAATTCTAGTCCTTACTTGGTACCCATTTTCCAAAGACGATCCAGCACTCTTGAGGACTAGCAGTACAGAGGGGTAGGACAGAAACCACAAGAATTATGTGGTAGATCTAACATGTGAGAAATAAAATTTTCTTGATTTCTTATGAACATGAATAAGCAATATAGTTACCCACTCTCTTTAGACATCTTAAAGACATTCTTTCGGTTATTGTTAACTAACCTGACAAATGTTTGTGCTTATGTAACTTTCATTGAGTGTGATATGCAGTGGCTAAAAAAAAAAAAAAAAAAAAAACCCAGCTATTCTGTTTAGCTTGTTTGCATTATAGCCTTGTGAAAAATCCAGTGTTAAATAAAAGTCTTGTCATCCCTCTTTCATTTATTTTCTCCATTTAATTTTATTTGATTAAAAATGTTGAAGAAATCCATTAGACAAATGGTTAGTTTTGAAGGTATATAATAGACACATTCTAAATATAGGTAACGAACTTATTAATACAGAAAATATTAGTATTTCTATCAAAGAAAATACAGAAACAGTTGCTATAACTTATATCTCAGCTAAGTAGCAGTGTTCTTATGAAATTCAAATTACTTAACTCTATAATTTGTCTTAGTCAAAATGGCACTTCTACAAAAGACCTATTTGCTAGAACCAGCAGGTTGGGAACAAAAAAAGACAAGATGGGAAATTTTCCTTACAAGTCAGTTGGTATGAGTCAGGCTCACCAAAGAAGAGGTAATAGAGTCATTTCCACGAGCTGAAGTAATTCTTTATAAAAATCTATCCAAAAAACAGGGTCAGTGTGGCCAATTTATTGTAAGCTTTAAAAAATCCATTCTAATGTTATAACTCCATTTATTTGAGCCACCTCTAAGTTCGCTGCCCAAACACCAGTGAGTGTTTCCTCTAAGGTGGCCAGCAGTCTGTCATTTGTGATTTCATAGCCACTCAACTGGAACATGGGAGAGAATGCCAGACGAGTTTTGGTTAACAGGCAACCACCAATGGGGAAAAGCTTCAGATGATGCAGTACGGGAATTTAGGACCTTCTAGAAATTCTCATCCTCACTCGGACTTTCAGGAACTAGTTTTAAATTCTCCTTTTGAAATAATTCTTCCTTAAATATCAACCATCTGCAACAGAAGCCTCAGCTGGAATTCAAATGGTGTTCACTCTAGACTCCAGCATGTCTGAGCATAACTGGAGGATTGGTGAGGGGAGATCGACAGCTATGTATTTACACTGATTGCCACCCAGCCAACTGGGGGAAGAACAGAGAAAGCATCAAAGTGAACAAGCTTGGGTGACAGGCAGTAGGTGAATTTCTGAAGACAGAGGTAATTCTGAGGACTTGCCTGAGATTTGACTCCTGGCGCAGCCTCCGTTGTTGGTCCCTGAGTCATAAGACAAAGACCAAGAGAAGGCTGAAGGAGCTGTTGCTGCATAATCTCTGTACCATGTTTGAGACCACCAGAGGTCTACAACATTGGTGCTGGTGGCAGCCGTGGAGCTGGCAGCGCTGTTGGAACAAAATGTGGCAACCCCATGAGCAATGAGTGTCACTGCAAAGGGCAACCATGGTGGTGCTCTGAGAGCCCTCAGCCTCAGGCATAGGTGCTCGTGGTGCCTCAGCAGCCCCTGGACATCTGCGACACCGACAGTGCCTTTAGATGCACCCATGCACAGCAGCCCTCTTTGACACGGACACCTATGTCCACGGCTATAGAGGAGAATGTAGGCAGACAGCACATCACACCCAAGAAGCCCAGGCACTTGTTGCAAGAAGGCAAATGGAAAGAACCACTCGGGATTTCAGTTCAATTTAACTAGTGAAACAAACTAACCTAAAATTTAGTGGCTTAAACAAACAGCATTTTATTATTTATTTATTTATTTATTTATTTTTTGCGTACATTTTCCTCTTTATTATTTCTTGATAGTTGGCTCAGTTAAATCTTTAAACAATGATAAATTTCTTTGTACCGAGCAAAGATTTGGATTCATCTGAAGCTTTTTCTTTTTTAATTTTTTGTTTATTGCACTAACATTGGTTTATAACATTGTATAAATTTCAGGTGTACATCATTATACTTCTATTTCTGCATAGATTACATCATGTTCACCACCAAAATACTAATTACAACCCATCACCACACACGTGCCGAATTATCCCTTTCGCCATCCTCCCTCCCCCCTTCCCCTCTGGTAACCATCAATCCAATTTCTGTCTCTATGTGTTTGTTTATTGTTGTAATTATCTGCTACTTAATGAAGGAAATCATACGGTATTTGACCTTCTCCCTCTGGCTTATTTCACTTTGCATAATACGCTCAATGTCCATCCATGTTGTCACAAATGGCTGGATTTCATCGTTTCTTATGGCTGAGTAGTATTCCATTGTGTATATATACCACATCTTCTTTATCCATTCGTCCCTTGATGGGCACTTAGGTGGCTTCCAAGTCTTGGCTATTGTGAATAACGCTGCAATGAGCACAGGGGTGCATGTATGTTTATGCACTTGTGTTTTCAAGTTCTTTGGATAAATACCCAGCAGTGGAATAGCTGGATCATATGGTAGTTCTATCCTTGATTTTTGAGGAATCTCCAGACTGTTTTCCATAGTGGCTGCACCAGTTTGCACTCCCACCAGCAGTGTATGAGAGTTCCCTTCTCTCCACATCCTCTCCAACACTTGTTGTTTCCTGTTCTGTTAATTATAGCCATTCTGACGGGCGTGAGGTGATATCTCATTGTAGTTTTGATTTGCATTTCCCTGATAGTTAGTGATTTTGAACATCTTTTCATGTGTCTGTTGGCCATCTGTATATCTTTTTTGGAGAAATGTCTGTTCAGGTCTTTTGCCCATTTTTTAATTGGATTGTTAGTTTTTTTGTTGTTGAGATGCATGAGTTCTTTATATATTTTGGAGATTAAGCCCTTATCACATATATGGTTTGCAAATGTCTTCTCCCAATTGTTAGGTTGTCTTTTCATTTTGTTGATGGTTTCCTTTGCTGTGCAGAAGCTTTTTAGTTTGATGTAGTGCCATTTGTTTATTTTTTCTATTGTTTCTCTTGCCCGGTCAGACATGGTGCTTGAAAATATGTTGCTAAGACTGATGTCGAAGAGCGTACTGCCTATGTTTTCTTCTAGAAGTTTCATAGTTTCAGGTCTTACATTCAAGTCTTTAATCCATTTTGAGTTAATGTTTGTGTATGGTGTAAGGTAAGGGTCTACTTTCATTTTTTTGCATGTGGCTGTCCAGTTTTCCCAACACCATTTGTTGAAGAGACTTTCTTTTCTCCATTGTATGTTCTCCGCTCCTTTGTCAAAGATTAGCTGTCCATAGATGTGTGGGTATATTTCTGGGCTTTCAATTCTATTCCATTGATCTGTGTGTCTATTTTTGTGCCAGTACCATGCTGTTTTGGTTACTATAGCTTTGTAGTATATTTTGAAATCAGGGAGTGTGATACCTCCAGCTTTGTTCTTTTTTCTCAAGATTCCTTTAGCTATTCGGGGTCTTTTGTTGTTCCATACAAATTTTAGGATTCTTTGTTCTATTTCTGTGAAAAATGCTGTTGGAACTTCGACAGGGATTACATTGAATCTATAGATGGCTTTAGGAAGTATGGACATCTTAACTATGTTAATTCTTCCAATCCAAGAGCACGGAATATCTTTCCATTTCTTTGTGTCTTCTTCAATTTCTTTCAGCAATGTTTTATAGTTTTCCGTGTACAGGTCTTTCACCTATTTGGTTAAGTTTATTCCTTGGTATTTTATTCTTTTTGTTGCAATTGTAAATGGGATGGTATTCTTAATTTCTCTTTCTGCTACTTCGTTGTTAGTGTATAGAAATGCAACTGATTTTTGTATGTTGATTTTGTATCCTGCAACTTTACCATATTCGTTTATTACTTCTAAAAGTTTTCTGGTGGATTCTTTAGGGTTTTCTATATATAAAATCATGTCATCTGCAAATAGTGACAGTTTCACTTCTTCCTTTTCAATTTGGATCCCTTTTATTTCTTTCTCTTGCCTGATTGCTCTGGCTAGGACTTCCAGTACTATGTTAAATAGGAGTGGTGAGAGTGGACATCCTTGTCTGGTTCCTGTTCTTAGAGGGATAGCTTTCAGTTTTTCACCATTGAGGATGATATTAGCTGTGGGTTTGTCATATATGGCCTTTATTATGTTGAGGTACTTCCCTTCTATACCCATTTTATTCAGAATTTTTATCATAAATGGATGCTGTATCTTGTCAAATGCTTTCTCTGCATCTATTGAGATGATCATGTGATTTTTATTCTTCATTTTATTAATGTGGTGTATCACGTTGATTGATTTGCGAATGTTAAACCATCCCTGCATACCTGGAATAAATCCCACTTGTTCATGGTGTATAATCTTTTTAACGTATTGTTGTATGTAATTTGCTAGTATTTTGTTGAGGATTTTTGCATCGATGTTCATCAGTGATATTGGCCTGTAATTTTCTTTTTCTGTGTTGTCCTTGTCTGGTTTTGGTATCAGGATAATGTCGGCTTCGTAGAATGAGTTAGGGAGCTTCCCCCCCTCCTCAATTTTTTGGAAGAGTTTGAGAAGGATAGGTATTAAGTCTTCTTTGAATGTTTGGTAGAATTCAGCAGGGAAGCCGTCTGGTCCTGGACTTTTATTTTTGGGGAGGTTTTTGATTACTGTTTCGATCTCCTTCCTGGTGATTCGTCTGTTCAAATTCTCTACTTCTTCTTGATCCAGTTTGGGAAGGTTGTATGATTCTAAGAATTTATCCATTCCTTCCAGATTGTCGAATTGGTTGGCATATAGCTTTTCATAGTATTCTCTTATAATTTTTTGTATTTCTGAGGTGTCTGTTGTAATTTCTCCTCTTTCATTTCTGATTTTACTTATTTGTGCCTTCTCTATTTTTTTCTTGGTGAGTCTAGCTAAAGGTTTGTCAATTTTGTTGATTTTTTCAAAGAACCAGCTATTGGTTTTATTAATTTTTTCTATTGTTTTTTTGGTCTCTATTTCATTTATTTCTGCTCTGATTTTTATTATTTCCCTTCTTCTAGTGATTTGGGGCTTTGTTTGGTCTTCTTTTTCCAGTTCCTTCAGGTGCATTGTTAGATTGTTTATTTGAGATTTTTCTTGATTGTTGAGATAGGCCTGTATTGCTATAAACTTCCCTCTTAGAACCGCTTTTGCTATAGCCCACAAATTCTGGCATGTCGTATTTTCGTTTTCATTCATTTCCAGGTATTTTTTGATTTCTTCTTTGATTTCTTCATTGACCCAGTCATTGTTCAGTAGCATTTTGTTTTATCTCCACGTATTTGTGGCTTTTCTGATTTTCTTCCTATAGTTGATTTCTAGTTTCCACAGTTGTGGTCAGAAAAGATGCTTCATATTATTTCAATCTTCTTAAATTTATGAAGACTTGTTTTGTGGCCTAATATGTGATCAATCCTGGAGAATGTTCCATGTGCATTTGAAAAGAGCGTGTATTCCTCGGTTTTTGGATGGAATGCTCTGTGTATATCTACTAGGTCCATCTGTTCTAGTGTGTCATTTAAGGCTAGTGTTTCCTTATTGATCTTCTGTTTGGATGATCTATCTGTTGGTGTAAGTGGAGTGTTAAAGTCCCCTACTATTATTGTGTTACTGTCTATTTCTGTTTTTATGTCTGTTAATAATTGCTTTATATATTTAGGTGCACTTACATTGGGTGTGTAGATATTTTCAAGTGTTATATCCTTTTGTTGGATTGTTCCCTTGATCATTATGTAATGCCCTTCCTTGTCTCTTTTTACAGTTTTTGTTTTAAAGTCTATTTTGTCTGATATGAGTATTGCTACCCCAGCTTTCTTTTCATTGCCATTTGCATGGAGTATCTTTTTCCATCCCTTCACTTTCAGTTTGTGAGTGTCTTTAGGTCTGAAGTGTGTCTCTTATATGCATCATATATATAGGTCTTGTTTTTTAATCCAATCAGCCACCTATGCCTTTTAATTGGAGCATTTAGTCCATTGATGTTTAAAGTAGCTATTGATAAGTATGTACTTACTGTCATTTTTACCTTTTTTTTCTCAGTGTTTTAGTAGTCCTTCTCTGTTCCTTTCTTCTTCTATACAGAATTTATGGTCTCTTTAGTTTGACCTCCGTCTGAAAGCTCTACTCTTTAACTCCCCTCCTCCCTCATTTTATGTTTTTGATATCATATCTAACCTCTTTTTTGTGCATTTGTATCCATTACCCTCTTATGGAAATAGATAAATTTTCCTGTTTGTGGCCTTCTCTTTTCCTCTTAAATCAGTCTCTTTAACATTTCTTGTAGCACTGGTTTCTTGGTGACAAACTCCTTTAATTTTTGCTTGTCTGGGAAATTTTTGATCTCTCCTTCCATTTTGAATGATAACCTTGCTGGGTAGAGTATTCTTGGCTGTAAGTTTTTTCCTTTTAGCACTTTAAATATATCATGCCACTCTCTTCTAGCCTGTAAGGTTTCTGCTGAGAAGTCAGCTGATCACCTTATGGGGTTTCCTTTGTATGTAACTTGACTTTCTCTTGTGGCTTTTAGGATTCTCTCTTTATCTTTAATTCTGGAGCTTTAGATTATGATGTGTCTTGGTGTGGGCCTCTTTGGGTTTATCTTGTTTGGGGCTCTCTGTGCTTCCTGTACCTAGATGTCTGTTTTCTTCCTTAGGTTAGGGAAGTTTTTATCTATTATTTCTTTTTTTTTTTTTTTAATATTATTTATTTATTTATTTTCCCCCCAAAGCCCCAGTAGACAGTTGTACGTCATAGTTGCACATCCCTCCAGTTGCTGTATGTGGGACGCGGCCTCAGCATGGCCGGACAAGCGGTGCCTCGGTGCGCACCCGGGACCCAAACTCGGGCCACCAGCAGCGGAGCGCACGCACTCAACCGCTAAGCCACGGGGCCGGCCCTATCTATTATTTCTTGAAATAGATTCTCTGCCCCTTTGTCTCACTCTTTTCCTTCTGGGACACCTCTAACACAGATGTTAGTGCGCTTGATGTTGTCCCAGAGGTCCCTTAGATTGTCCTCACTCTTTTTAATTCTTTGCTCTTTTACCTGTTCAGCTTGGGTAATTTCTTCTAGTCTTTCGTCCAGCTCACAGATCCGTTCTTCTGTATCCTCTACTCTGCTTTTGAGTCCCTCTAGTGAATTTTTCATTTCCAGTATTGTATTCTTCTTTTCTGATTGGTTCTCTTTTATATCTTCCATTTCTTTGTTGACATTCTCACTGAGTTCATCTATTCTTCTCCCCAGATCAGTGACCATCCTTAACACTCTTTGTTTGAACTCTCTGTCGGTTAGGTGGCTCATTTCTGTTTCACTTAGTTCCTTTTCTGGGGTTTGCCCTGTTCCCTTACTTGGAATGTATTCCTTTGCCTCCTCATTTTGCCTCTTTCCCTGTGCTTGTGTCTATGTATTAGGTAGGTCAGCAACGTCTCCTGCTCTTGGATAAGTGACCTTATGTAAGTGATGGCTTAGGAGGCCTGCAGTGTGCTTCCCTCAGTTCTCAATGTTCCAGGGGTGTCCCCTATGGGGGCTACGTGTGTCCTTCTGTTGTGGCGTGTTTGCTCTCCCTGTAGGCGCCCAGGGAGGCCGAGTTATGCTCCTGGCCAGCTGTTGTAATGCTCAGCTGCTAGTAGTTGTTGTGGGCCCTTCAGTCTCTTTATCAGGTGTGGGGAGCCCCAGCACAGTTGGCTGCAAGTTCTAATACCACATTTGTGTTGCAGTATTTCTTTTAAGTGAGTAGGCCCCCAGTGTGGCAGGTTGCTAGGCTCAGGGCCTTACAATTGCTATAAGCCTCCAGCCTTTAGGTCTCTTGTCAGCTCTCTGAGGATTGCAGCTGGGTGGGGCTGGCCTCATGCACGGGAGCACCCCATTGTTTCAGGCTTTGGAAGGTGGGGCAAACCCCCTATGTGGGTCTTTGAGAAGCACAAGTCTTCTGTAGCTGACAAGCCCTGCCGCCCACAGGTCCACACAGTCAACACAGTCCTGCCCCGTGTGCGTGCCCCGACCTCCCGAAGCGGACCCAGTCTCTCCATGGCGGGAGCCCCACACACTCCATCACCGCCCCACACTCTCCACCCACTCCTTGTGCAAGCCCTGCCCCGCTGAAGTCGGCTCAGTTGCCAAGCTGCAGAGAATCCAGTCACCAATCTATGCAGGCCCACAAGTTGCCTGAGGGCTTGTTGTTGGGTGGGGCCAGTCTCTAGGGTGGGCTGCCCGCCCTGGCTGAGCTGGATTAAATCAGTGCTCTAGTGGGTGGGGCAGACCCTGGGCTAGCAGGCCCCAGGGAGAACTCCAATGGTGTCTGTGTCAGCATGCCCACACCAGGCCACAACAATGGCCACCGCCAATGTCCCAGTCCCCGGAGAGGTCTCACCTCTCATCGAGATGCACACAGGGCCTATCAGGTGAGTCTCTTCTCACCAAAGCACTGTACACCTTTCTTTCTGGTGATTTTAGGATGCTTTCTGAAACGGGTGAGTTTGTGCGTGGGTCCTTTAAGAGCCGGTTTTAGTTTCTTTGTGAACCGGGTTTTCTGGGGGTACTCCCCAGTGCTTTAGTAGCAGGCAAAGTCAGATATTATGCCGCTGGTCTCGATTGCGCTGGGTCCACAAAATGCCCACAGCGGGGGTGCTCCCCGGCTCAGGGCCCCGCGCCTCCAGGGAGGCTGTGTACCTGTGAGCTGCTCCCGGCGGCCGTGAGGCTGGCGGCTTGTGAAGGCGGCGTTTTTCTCTCCAGAAGGGAGTTTCTGCCTCTTCTGCCTCAGTTAGGATTGTCCGTTGTTGCAGGAGTTCCTCTTATCCAGTTTTCAGTTCTGTATCAGGGGTAATTTTTCCACGAGTAGTTGTAAATTGGCTGTGTCCGGGGGAGGAGGTGAGTTCAGAGTCTGCCTACGCCGCCATCTTAACTTCCTCCTCGCATTTTGTTATTTTTAATGATTCTATGCGTTGCCAGGGACTCAGCTCGACAGTTCTATTGTAGTTATTCATTGATGAATAACAAACCACACACAGTTCAGTGGGCTAAAGCACACCTACTTTATTATTTCTCACAATTCTCTGATTGATTGGGGCTCAGGTGAATAGTGGTTCTGCTTGTTTTTTTTGAGGTCTCCCATACCACTGCAGTCAGATAGCAGGTGGCAGCAACTGCCCTGGGTGGTTTCACTTACAAGTCTTGCGTTTAGGCAGGGACACCCACCGGCTGAGCTCACCCAGACTGTTGGGATGGCCAAGTCTCTCGCCTTCTTCATGCAAGTCTCAAGGCCTCTACCTCTCCGCAGAGCCCCTCCTAGTGCTCTCTCCACACGGTCTCCAGCACAACAGCTGGACTTCTTATGCTGCAGCTCATGGGTCCCCAAAAAGCAAAAGCAGAAGTTGCTGGGGCCTCTTGAGGCTCAGGTTTGGAATTAGCATAGTGTCACTTCCAACAAATTCTACAAGTCAAAATAAGCCACAAGGTCAACATAGATTCACCATGGGATGCAAAGTACACAGGGCATGAATACCAAGGGGCGTGGTTCATTGGGAGACCAGTATCACAATTTTCATACTAATTTTGCCAGAGTTCCTGCAGAGGAAGTGGGAATGGAGCCAAAGAAACACTATTTAGTGACTCTTATTCTTCTATCCTTGGAGTGGTGAGGCCTGGAAAACACAGGTAGAAGAATTGGTAGTGAACTCAGCAGCCTCAAGACAGCGTGTAAACTCCTCTCAACCTAACACACAAGTGGCTCTTGACTGCTTATCTCAGTGTCCTTCATTTCTAGAGCAAGAAAGTTGGTGTCTTGAGCTAAAACATTCAAATTTATACCTTCATTACCTTTACATAAGTCTCCATAACGTTCATAATTAGCAAGTCCCCATAGAGCTCAGAAAGATGAGCGTCTAGGCAAAAGCAAGAATTTCTAGGCAGTATCCAGTTCCACGAATCCCTGAGACCATCCTGGGATCAGGAGTTCAACTCCAAATGTCCAGTTTGGACTAGATATTGGCCAATGTGTTCAGGGTAAGATTAAGCATTCTAACTTCACTTAATATGCTTCTGGATATCTGAAATAATTCCTAAGATCTTGGTCTCAAGAGACCTCTACGGATAGCTAAGTACAGCCTCATCTTCCCATGACTCAGGCCTTCTGTTTTTGGTTTTCGTCAAAAGCTGTCACATGATAGGACCTTCTAGGGTCAGATATAGCTGGACTAAGCTTGGGGTGAAGGGATGGGTTTGCTAGGTTAGTTAACTATGTTTGTCTTACAGACTCTTGATAATTTCCTACAAATAATGGACTTTCTCTCCCTAAAATGCATAGATTCAAACATGTAGTATAAAACTTCAGAGGTCTCCTATATAGCTTTTTAGGCTATATAGGCTTACTCATGGACCATCAAAAGCTCACAGGCTGCCACTGCTGATGAAATATCTCCCTCTCTGTTTACTTGTGCCCCACTCCTCTCCTGTCTTATCGTGAGACCCAAATCAAAAGTTGAAAATAAACACAAGACACACCTTTGGCCAGCTCTGTTTTTTTGGGGGGAGGGGTCTCTTAAGTCTGTTAAATCAGAATCAGATGTGCAAAAAAAAACTAGTTTCTTTATTTCTCTATGACCATCCCAATCTTTCTCCTAAGCCAGGACTTGATATATTAAACAAATAATGTCTCTTTAGGTAAGATGTTCAATGCTTGAGATCTTCCCCACCTCTGCCCTTCTCTCTCTACGCTAGTCTGGGTGCATGGAGAGATGCGCGGTGTATACGAGCGCATGACGAAGGAGAAGGGCAGATTCTCAAATTCCAGCATGGTTCTTTGTTGGTCTCTGGGCTGGGTCACTCCCTGCACTGCAAGTGCTGAGATGCCCCTGGACTCACCGTGGGCATCCTGCTGAGATATGATGTTCAGGTGGGAGGCTGGTGTTTCCTGGGGTCTCATCCCTCTCACTTGGAGTCTTGCTCACACCGCGGACCTCTCACTCTGCC
The DNA here is from genome assembly GCF_020826845.1 of Diceros bicornis minor. Lineage (NCBI taxonomy): Eukaryota > Metazoa > Chordata > Mammalia > Perissodactyla > Rhinocerotidae > Diceros > Diceros bicornis. Next base: position 10,513,521 of record NC_080772.1, on the reverse strand, counting down.
ATATCTCCATCTGACCCTGGCGTGGCTGCCATCCCACAGCCTCTGCTGCAGCTCAGCCCCACCTCCCCATGGCCAGCCCCATGTGACAGGCCCTTTGCTTTCAGCCAGCTGCTGGCCTGCTCCCTTTGCCCCTCCTGTGTGCTCATGGTAATCTCTAGCTGCCATAACTCCACTGGGAAACTAAGAGTGACTAGGAAAATGAAATGCCAGGCTCCCTCCTCCTTACCAGGTTTCTATGTCTCTGTCACTGACTACATTGACCTTGCTGTGGCCACCCCCAGATAACTGCGCTGCTCTTTGCCAGGCAGTCTTTTCTGCAAGTCCCAAAGACGAATATAGGCCCAAGTCCTCAGTATCTCAGAGTCTCTTTATACCTGCCTAGTAAATCTTCTCTGCCCAGAGAAGTTCTGACACAGTGCTTATTTCTTGCCTCTCCCACCTTTGTCTCCTTCCCCCGAATGCCTTGGGCTAGAAGTTGTAGGTTTGGTACATTTCCTCCCTCCACATCATGTTTTCAGCTCATCCTATAGTATCAAATCTCATAGTCTGGCTATCATAAAAGAATATCTTCTCTGCACATATCAGAAACTCTTCATTAAGAGAGCTTCTCCAAACGTATTGAAAATTCTGCGGTCTATGTCATCTGAGCCTGGCTTCCAATATGCTAAAGCAAGTTAGAAAATCCACTTTCGACAAAACCTGACTCTCCAGCAAATTGGCTTCTCTGAACACAAGCACAAATGTAATTTGACAGTCAAAGCTGAGAAACATGTACTCTGTCCCAGCAGGTATCACCCCGACCTTGAAATACTAACCCCTGTGCTTCTGAAAGGGGAAGCCCCCAGGGCAACAAGGTTTGCAGGATCTTTAAAAAAAATAGTTAAATGTTATTCTCTCCCACTGTAATGTTTCCATAAAGAAAGATGACAAGATCTGGTGACACTTCTGAATTTAAATTAGCAGCCTAGAGGGAATGGAATTTTTAATAATTAAAATTATAGGAAAACAAGCTATTACGAACATTTATGTGATGCCTATTGAAATTTATGTTGCTACTTTTAAGAGCATTCTTTATTCATTGTTCTTCCCTCTTTCCTCTGCGAGCTCATCAACATTAGTCAAGCGGCTTTGCCCAGACTCTGCAAGCCTCATTTAAAATACCATAAAGTTCGTAAAGCTGCACCCGCGACTTCCCAGTAATGTGGAAAACTCCAAGTCAAATATGTTCCAAAACTGGAACACCTACTGAAAGCGTTTTCGAAGAACTGGAAAATACCTATGAATACAATACACACATTTTCTATTTAAGACTTTCTCCTTCATTTTTGGGGGGTGAGGGAGGTACTTTTGGCGATGTTGCCAACTTTTACATACCCGTTGGAATAATATAAGCCATATGGGCAGCACTTATATTTGAATTTCCATATCATCCCCTCATTTCCCTTTCAAATTAATTCTGAATTATGAATAACGAGGAGGAAGGGAGTTCTGTGTTTAAAGTCGTAAAAGCAAAGGTGTCAGTAGTCAATGTTCCAGAAGGCAGTTTGACTTCTTTGTATTGAGAGGGGAATTAAGCGTAGCCTAGTCCACCGCTGACTGGGGCACTGATCTATAAAGGGACATTAGGAACAAAATGAATATGGCCCAGTTATCCAGGTTGCTGTCATGGTTCCTTATATAACTGAGTATGCAAGTTTGTCCCAGACACTATACTTGAGTAGAAAAAAATAATACTCCAGCGAAAGTTTTGCAATAGGACCAAAAAGGCTCAAATTGCCTGATGTAAGAGCCCCCCCTCTCCCCCCCCACCCGGCTTCTCTGAGACCAGCCACCTGGCAGTCACCTGAAATTGGCCAACACAGAGCCAGCATTCTGAAGTCAAACATTTAACGGCAAATCACCTTATGAATGATAATTTAAATCTGACACCTTGAACAAGCTTTCCAAGAAGTTGTTTAGTTCAGAACAATGGCAAAAGAGAACTGAAGAGAAAAAGAAATACAAAATATTTCGCAAATTTGAAAGATGAGGAAGAGAAATAGATGTATTTTGAATAATGTTTTGTAGCAATATTGGTGTAAGCTACCCCTATCCTGCTTGTGTTTGGGGAGAACTATCCAGTTCTAATGACAGAAAAACAGAAATGAAAGAAAATTTCAAATAAAATTATAATGTAACATTCAGTTCGAAAAGTAAATCACCTCTTTTATACATAAAGAAGTATAAACTTTTTTAGTTAGTAGAAAATCAATATCTCTCTTTCTCCCTAAATAAATGTTGAACAAAAATATCGAAGATGATCGCCCGGACAGAGCCTGTCTCTGTTAGTTCCATTATCAATTCCTGGGAAGATAAGAGGTGAGTTCTTCTGTACCCGGAAAAACCCGGGACCCTGTCACCGTGGCCGAATCAATGAACACAATGACCAGGGATAGAGGAAAAGAAAAATGGTTTAGTTTTGCCAGCAAAATGAGGCTGCGGTGGGCTTATGCCCCAAGACCCACAGTCCTCCCGAGGCATTAGGAGTTGGGGTTTTACAGGTTGTGAGGAACACAGCTGCTGGTAGGGAGGGGGACCCTGTGGGCTTCCCGGTTGGCGCTTTCCCATCAGCCTGCATTTGGCCTTCTGAGGCTGCTGGCAGGGAGGAGGGCGAGATAAGGGAATTGCAGGTGGATCTCCTTCAACCGCGTCCCTGGTGGATGGTGGATTTGGTGCCAGGAACCAGGAGCTGGGGAGCTTCAGCTCCTTGATCATTTCAGGATATCAGCCTCCCTGTAACACACCTCAAGAACTGGTGATTAGCCAGAACTCAGTGTAAGGCCACCTGGGCTTCTAACAATTTGTTACTTCCATTTGCCTTGCGGAATTTAGGGATACAAAGGCTAAAACAACTGATATCTACATGTGAACGGACCTTAGAGAAGCAGGGAAGGGGAAACGAGTGCTTTTTGGTTTTTAACCTCCTATATGCTGGGTTCAATGTAGGGGAACAGATATCAGGGCCGGCATCACTTCACGAACTTCCTCTCCTGATTTCCACACCAACTCCACTTGGAATAGCACCTCCTTGGATCTAGACACTTTCTGCCTATTAATAAAACCCAAGATAATTGGCACATTTTGAGCTTAATAAAATAAAATTTTCGAGTCTTTTTCAATTGAGAGATTGTCAAGCCATCTACCTTCCCTATACCATAAAGGAACATTGTGCCATATGATTTTAAAATTGACTGTTGTTCATTTTAACCTTTGTTCAGAACCATAATTCTGATCGATACGTCGTTTTGTGTCTTGGTTGTCATCTAAAAAATCAGCTGCTCCTTGTAGTATTGTGTTATTTACAAATGTGAAAATCAACACGATGGATTATAAAGAACACAGATTTGGGGGTCACACTAACCTGGGTTTGCCTACTATCTGCTCTACTTTCTATCTGCTTGATCTTGCTTAATTTCTCATCTTTTCTGAGCCCACTTTGCAGAGTTAATGAGTGGATCAGAGATAATATATATAAAAGTATTTATCATGCCCACTACAAAGTAAGTGTTTGATAAATGAGTGATACTGTTTTTACCATCATTCTTATTGATATTACTCAGCATGCCTTCTCTATCTACCCTGAGTTATGTATAGACAAGAATGGAGCCCTCTGACATTTCACAAACAGCTCACTCTTAAATCCAAAAACTTACTCCCAAGGCCAAAAGACTTAACCTAGTCATTTGATAGCCTTTAGCTATTGATTGCCGCCTTTTGTCAACCAGGGCTTTTCTGAGTTGCTCTCTCTATACCCACCCCCTACCCGCCGCCTCATCAGCAAATTCTCCTTGTCCATGAGGATTTCAGTCGAAACTTTGGGAGCACACCTATACCACATTAGGGAGAGTAATGAGGCTTCACCTGGCATGCCTGCTTTAAACAATTGGCGGTGGCTGCCTAGAGTACTGTGTTGAGAATGATTCTGAAGCTGGATCTGGACCTCGAAGAAAGGCTACTGTGACTGGTTAGCAACGTCTCTCCTGGGTATAGATATATGTGTGTATTTGCCTTCCCGATACCCAGTCACACCTCTACGGCATCGCAAAGAACTAACAGTCTGGCAAAAACACTGAAAAATGAAAAGCTGTTGCGTGACGTGGAATACATGTCATTCCCACACCCAGGATAGTCCTGGAAACTCAATCACCTGAGCAAGGACTTGCTGTTTCATTGTTTGGCATCATATCCATAAAGAATTAAAGTGCAATGATCGGCATGTGGACAAACTACTCTGCAAATGATTTGCAAGTATTTTAGACTTGGGCTAGCTTTATGTTCTCACTAACATGCTTCTAAATTATATACTCATTGCACATTGTTGTGTGCTCAGAGAGCACAAATTGACTTTTATAGCAGCTGATGTGCAAAAAAAAAGAGGGAAAATGTAGGGTACCTTACCAAATTAACCTGTCTTTGCAATATCAACTATTTAAACCGTCCGCCTCTATCCCTGATGCTCATAGCAGGTAATATTTAATACATTTTACTTATATTCTCTCTCCTTTTTTCACATAGCATATTTAAAACTGGGTTCATTTAAACAGCATCCCTCTCACCCCCCTTTGGCACTATGTCCTCTATTGCTTAGATCTTCAAGAAAGTTACATTCCCTGTGTTGTTGATGTGTATTGATTTCTCTGGTTACAATTAATATCCAAATTTGTTTCAATTGATTTCGAAAAATCAGAGAAAGATTTAGAATCAGCAAAGCCTTTTTAAACAAAATATGGTTTATGACTTACAAACTTATAAAAGTTGTTATAAAAAATAAACAGGAAGAAAAATCATTGATTTTGCTGGTATAGGATATAATTCAAATTTCCCCGCTGTGAATATTTTCCTCTCTCAAAGCAATTTTTTGCTTTGAAATTGATTATGTTCTTCTTTTGGAAAGGAAATACTCCCCTTGATTATAATAAGTTATCTGCAGGGTGTTTTCTCCTTTTTACATAATCTGAGGTCCTAAATACAATAAATGGTTTTTCTTCCTAATAAGAGAATTTATTTCTAAAGTAACTAATATCTTCCGTTTCATTTTGATTCATATTTAATCCATCAAGATGGTAAATATCACCCAAAACTTTCTCTAATTTCACGTCTGGGGACCAATATACAGAATTACAGGGAAACTTTGGACTTTTCTATCACACTGTTCTCATTTATCCAGAGTCATATTTTGCGTTTGTCGCTTAAAGGCTCAGGTTAATGTTAATGCCAAAGAAGCATATCCTCCCCTTTAGGGGGTGTTAAAAAAAATCCCACCAATGAGAGCCAGATTTACAAAGGTATATGTACAGTGATTACTTCCACTGCCTATAATTACTGCCTGCTTAGGAGAGTTCTGAACAGCGGCAATGTCCTAGAATGTTATTGCAGTGAGAAACAAAATATATATTCAGGCCATTTACAGGAACCTTTCTCAGGAGGCTCAAATCCAGGTGAGCCACCACAAGCCAACATTGTTAGGTTCTTTGACTCCTTGATTCTCAAAAGCTTAGGTGGCTGGTGTTTCCTGGCTCCTGCTCTGTGGGACTTGGCCCTCAGCTTTTAAAAGAATTGGGTTGCAGAGGACGGCAGCCACTGAGGCTGCCTGGAAAGTGAAGGCAGTTTCCACCCTGGTAGCCAGACAGGATACCATGGGATTAATTGTAGCAGAGCTGGTGCTGGACCCAGTCGGCTGAGGCCTTGTCCCCAGGCTTCCAGCCAGACAGGACGTCTGCTTTTGCGGGGAAAGCATATTAGCTGGAGCATCAATAATTCCGACATTAAGTGCTTCTCTCTACCTTGATGTGACCTTCTGGAGCAAATGTAATGACCGTGCTGACTCCATCAGCTGCAGGCGAACAATATTCTGACTGTTCCTACACTCTCCCCATGCTCAGAATCTCATATCGAACCAAACACCTACAGCTCACAAATCTAAAGGGAGATCTTCCAACTTTTTCGTTACTCGATGACGCACATTTGCCTCTCTGTAAAGAATTTTAAGGGCCTGATTCAAGATCACAAAAAATGGAGTCGATAGTCATGCCAAAAATGAAACTCAGGATTTGAGACTTCAGAGATGTAATCTTGTCTTGCATGTATATATGGTAGTGTATTATAACACTCTGGTTGATTCATCCAGTGAAGGAGTGACCCTAACTGGGCCGCCTGCTTCCACTCTGCCCCACCGCAACCCCAGCACAGTCCATTCTCCACAGAGCTCCCAGAATACTCCTTTCCCAATCAGAGCATAGACTGCCATCTTGACACACACACACCCCTCCAAAGTTTCACATTATACTTAGAATAAAATCCCAACTCCTCACCCTGGTTTATCAAGCCTTCAGACCTTGACTGCCAGCCATCTCTTTGGGTGATCTTCTACCGCCCCTCCCTTGCTCCCTGTGCTCCAGCCACCCCCACTTTCTTGCTGTTCGCTGAATGGGCAAGCTCTATCTCACCTGGGGCCATTTTACTCTCTCTTCTTCTGCTTGGAGCACTTGTCCCCAGAACTCGATGTTTCTCATCACTTTCTATTCCCTTATCCTGCTGTATTTCCTCTTCAGAGCACTCTCCCCAGCTAGCATAGTATGACGTATAATATGTGTATTGCCCCTCTGCTCCACTGGGATGCAGGGGCTATGAGGGCAGAGACATAATCTTGTACAGACTTGTGCCCCTGCCATGTGATAGTGGAGTAGGTGTACAATAAATATTTGAGGAATAAGTGAATCAGAAAGCTTACTCAAGCTTGGGTGAGGCTACACATGCTGCCTGGGTATCAGGCAGTTCCTGACAGACTGAGACGTTATTAACCCGACAGCATTTAGTGCTTATATGCAGTGTCCAAAATTGGTCACTTTGCACCAAACCTCATTCAGTCCACCCTCCCAGTGACAGCCCATGACTATTAAGCTCTATGAAAATATCAAGTCCACTTCCCATATTCTCCTGTGCTTCTCCTTATAGATTTTCCACCAATTAAATAAGATATAGAGAAAATAGAATCATTGTGGCTAATATAATTTTTTACCTCCTCCTAGCTGCATGATTTTAGAGAGGTTATTAAACCTCTCTGGCCTCAGTGTCTGTTAGGGATGGAATTGTGTCCTCCTCTCCCCCCAAAACTCAAATACTGAAGTCCTAAACCCCAGTACCTCAGAATGTAATCAAATTTATAGATAGGGTCCTTATAGAAGTGATTGAATTAAAATGATGTCACTAGAGTGGGTCCTAATCCAATATGACTGGTATCCGTACAGGAAGTGGAGATTAGGACACAGACATGCAGAGGGAAGACCATGTGAAGACACAGAGAGAAGGCAGCCATCTACATAAGGAGAGAGGCCTGGAACAGTTCCTTCCCTCACAGCCCTCAGAAGGAACCAACCTTGCCAACATCTTCATCTCAGACTGTTAGCCTCCAGAACTGTGAAAAAATAAATCTCTATTGTTTAAGCCACCCAGTTTGTGGTACTTTGTTACAGCAGCCCTAGCAAGCTAATACAATGCCCTTATCTGTAAAATGGGAAAGATAATGGTACATACCTCGTGACATTATTGTGCAGATTGAATGAAATAAAGCATATACAGATCTTAGCCCTGCACCTGGCATATAGGAGTCACTCATTTAAACTATTATTAACCCTATTTTTCCTAGTCAATATAACCACTTGAAAGACCTTAAAGTGGTCCGCCTCATTACTGAGGGAAAAAATCCACTGTTTAACAGTGAATAAAATGTTTATTCTTCACCCAGAAGAACACAGCCTTTCCAGGCACTGAGGGGAAGAAGGACTGAGAATCTTTTTCTTACTTTGTGAATATCTTCTATTCCCTGAGGACACAAAGTTCCCACAATGTCAGGCAATCAGCTATTTGGTGACATGGGACCATAGAACTTAATATAATGTGGTGCCATGTACATAGTAGAAACTAAAAAAAAAAAAAAATGTTAATTTAAGGACTAGATCCCCTGAAGGCAGCACAGAATAATCCAGTGGGGGGAGGAGGAGGGAAGGAGAATAGGACAGCAGGGAGAAAACACATTCCTCTCATCATATTCTGGTCACAACTGAACATAGAAAGTAAGAACTGGAAGACCTCCTAGAGATTTCCCTCAATTTCCAGACAACAGAACCCAACACTAGTCACAAATCTTGCCTAAAAGTATAAAGTTAGTGGCAAAACTCCATTTTTTCCCATTAAACTTTCTTTCAGGAGTTCATTTTCACAGCATCGTCTCTGCCTCCAAGTTTGAGAACACGACTGAGAGGTAGTCAAAGCCTGGAGGCTCAGTTGATAGACAAGATTGGAAACTCCCCAAAAAGCTGGGTGACAGCACTATAACCAAAATCATTCACTCTGGAGGCAGCGTTGTAACTGCTGGGTGCAGCTCCACGGTCAGACTGCTGTGGTTCCAATCTTGACCTTGTGCTAGTGACTCAAGTTCGCCAATCTTCTGTTTCCAGCTCCGTTCCACATTTACACAATTGCACCTGTGGATAGGAGTGTCGTAAGAATTAAACAGCAATGTTAGAAAAAAAGAAAAGGAAAAAAAATCTTGTCAGATCTTCACTACAGTAAAAACTACAGTGGTTTCCACACACACTAAATTGAGTAATTCTGGGTTTCAAAGCCAGAGCCACTATTCTCATTTTCCATATTTTTAATAAAAAGTTGTGAATTTTCTTAGCACTTGGCAAGTTTTTGATACCTGTACTCACTTGCAGAGTCACTGAATAACCACTTGGGAACTCCATGTAGCCCGCATGCCCAAACCAGGCACCTACAGGGACCGAGAGAGACACAGAGCATCCTCCACCTTCTGAAGAACAGCTGGCTACCAACCACTCACAACCTGTTGCATAACTGGGAGACAGGACAGATGGTCTTAATTTGTCTAAGGTTCCCATGATACTGCTCCCCCAAACTCTTATTTTCCTTTTGCTCTACTCACTTCTATTATCTATTGGGCATTATGCAAGTCACTGGATAGTCAATGACAAAATTAGAAAATCTCTCACTTCAAGGACCTTAAATCAAATGGGACCTTAGGTATAGGTATTTCTGCAATTATGTCTGATATCTGAAATAAATCTAGCATTTAAACTAACATTTGTTTGATTTAGCCCAGTTTTCTCATTTATTTTTCTTCTGGAAATCTATTCTGCATATATATTGCAGGGTCAGGGCTGGAAAACTTGAGATCTGTGTGTTCTCAGATGTTTAAATGAAAGGCACAGGGAAGTAGGGGTTCTTTCTTTTGGAGGAACACAGATCATTTCATGAAAGTTACTTTCTGCAGAAAGATGCACATATGTGCCACCCACAAAATTCTACACACAATTCCAGGGAGTGAATAGAGTTGCTGAAGACCATTCTTGAGCCATTTGAGGTCCATGGGTCCCAGGTTAAGCAGCTTTGCTGCAAAGACAAGTGCTAACACGGCAGGCTTACCTTCAACGTGCAGTACTGTTACAGCATGTAGACCGGTTTGTGTGAATTTGAACAGTAAAATAACAGAAAAGAAAAATGTGCAAGATTAATAAATATGTTTCTGGAAATTAAAAAAAATTCTCATACTTCATCAGCTACCCCAAGTCTCTGGAGTAACCAGACTCTGGTACTGAAAAACAGGGCGCCTGTCTGCCCAGTTAGCTGTGCCTCTTCGACACTCTCTGATCTGAACGAGCTGTAAATTTAGCAACTTTTGTCTCTATATCAACATATTAAACTGAATCCCCAAGGCATATAATAAATGACAACTAAATAATTGACTCTATTTACATGCATAGTACATTTTGATTTAAAATCAATCACTATTCACATATTGAAAAATTTTTTTAAAAATTTCACGTTCTATTGATATTTTTACTTTCATTTCATAGAATTGTACTGTAGTTCTTCTGTAAAACTTAAATATCATCCTGTGGGACTAATACAAAATCCTATAAAGAATCTGGATTTATAAGATCACTTACTTAGTTAAGCACTTTGCAATGTCTGCTGAGGTGAAGGTGTGGACACACCTTTGGGTTGGTAAAAACGCCCTGCAGTTTTGGCTCAGTTGCCTCTATGATGATTCTTAATACAGCCTCTACTTAGCTCCATTTTCTCTGCCAACAGCAGGTAATATATACTCTCAAAATGTCTTGTGCGTGTACCTTGATGACTCATAAGATGACAGCTAAAAAGCACTAAGAATATTTTTGAAGAGTACAGATAGTTCAGCTATAAGAAGCCAGAAGAAACCATAGAAAGGAATAAAGAAATAGTCAATCACATGTCAGAAGGAGAGTATTGCAATAAGATGTATTCATCTGACATGCCAAGAACACGTGGCATATAAACAGGGATTATGGCACACAACACAACACTTCAGACACACGACACTTTTCAGTAAATAAATCTGCAAAAGCATTTATGACCATTGGGTACATCACACTCCAATCCTTTATGTTTTTTTAATTTGGAGTATGATATTTGCTTTCTGACGTTTACTTAATGCCTTGAGTAAATTTTCCTCATTAAAATTTGTAGGCAACCTGATTTCTAGCCAGCGTGATTATAAGTATTCTTGCTGAAATTTCTCATTCTTTGACTTATCAAAAATCTACATCACATCAGACACAAAAACCATGTATTTGTTAGTAGACCCCCCCATATAACCTTCTGACTCTGCAGGATCAGCAAGAATTTCCTAAAAATTTGTTGCAATAACCAAAATACATTTATCTAAACAGTTCTCATCTACCTATCTCCTTTTATTCCCATTTCGTCCATATGAGATAACTAGGGATACATATTACTTGATATCCTCCCTTTCACAAAAAGAATAAGAAAAAGAGGCACGAGAAGGTGCTATTCCTTCACCAAAGTCCCACGACAATAGGCACGCACCACACATCTAGTTTCCTGCCTTCATGTTCCCTTAATGAGACCAAAGTGCTTTCCAAGTTAATGCCTCCTCACAAATGGATCCAGGAAGAAAAATAAAAGCATCGCATTATCAAGTTCAATAGACAGGTATTTTCCTATTTAGACAAATTTAAAATAATAATTATAAAATTCTTTATGACATTGGGTAAATAGAAAAAAAAGTAAAATGTGATGCCTTTTCAAAGAATTAGCTCATTTCTAAAACTATAAAAGTGACCTCAACTTTATCACAATAAATAAGGTAGATATTTTAGAGTAGCAATTCCAACAATCTTCTGAAATTATGCCCTAAATTTGGAAAAGTCCTTTTTTCTTAGCCAATTCTGATATTTTTGACTCACCTCAGCATCCTATCTGTGACATGTCATTTGAGAGTCGAACAAAAAAATCCATCAGTATAGAGAAATTACTAGAATTGCAATAGTCTACAAAGTAAAGAGCCAGGGCTGGCCTGGTGGCACAAGCAGTTAAGTGCGCGTGCTCCGCTGCGGCGGCCCAGGGTTCACCGGTTCGGATCCCGGGCGCGCACCGACGCACCACTTGTCGGGCCATGCTGTGGCGGGCGTTCCATGTAAAGTGGAGGGAGATGGGTGCGGATGTTAGCCCAGGGCCAGTCTTCCTCAGCAAAAAAAGAGGAGGATTGGCAGATGTTAGCTCAGGGCTGGTCCTCCTCACACACACACACACAAAAATAAATAAAATAAATAAAAATGAAAAGTAAAGAGCCAACAGAATCTTTTGGTCAGAGACAAAGCTCATGAGACAGATTTACAAATAATGCCCAGTTCTGTGGACTGTGGGAACTTGAGGACAGTCCTGGGGCAGCTCTGAGGCTTTGGAGCTGGGCTGAAGACATTTTATGCTTCCTCAAATTACGAAGGAATAATAGTGTTTCTCCATGTCTAGAAATGGTACCGCTTTCTTGGTTTCATTGTAATCTATCAGCTTGTTTTGTGGTAATCTTTTAACTCTGGAGTGCCTTTCTTATTCAGTTTTTCCTACCAAATCCTAAACACTTCTCTGTGCTACAACTCAAGGATCTCATCCTTCACAAAACCTTTCTTGAGCTGTCTAGTTGAGATTAGTCTTGCCATCCTGCCACCTACAGTCCAGTTTCTTTCCAGTGAAAGCACTTGTCATGCTCTACTTGGTATTTAGTTTTTGAAAATGTCTCTCTGTCCTGCTAGACTGAGCCTGAAAGCATGAGCACTTTTTAATGCTTATTACACTGAATTGAATTGAATTCCAACTAAGGCTCAACAGATAGCTTTCATTCAAATATAAAGGAGAATCGAATTTTGTTGTTACTCTTGGTGTTTCTACATCACAAGTAGCTTGTGTAGAGATAATATATTTAAATATAAAGAGAAATTCTATTTAGAGCTCATATCTTGGGCCCTAGAATTGATTTCTGCCCCCAACTTATAAGTAAGTAGCTTCCTACACCTCTACCACTTTGCCATTTGGCAAGAAGGCTCTGCCTCACCCACAGAAATAACTAGCATTAACTTCTATGGTGTTGAACAATTTTATTGAGTGAATCAGAGGGCACTTCAACAGAGAGCTGACTGAGACAACTCTCATCCGCTCTGGATGACGGAAGGAAATCGTGATTCATTACCATCTTGAGTGTGAGGATATAGCCTTGGCAATCTTCATGAGAGAAGACACTCAGAATTTACGGCTAGCCAAGTGGCTCTGACTACGCAGTTTCAGGCAGAGACGGAGGCGCAGAGCTTCTTTTGTATGTTTTTCTTTAACCAGACCCAAGAAGCTTCTGAATTTCCTAAAAGTGCAAGAAAAAATTAGGTGAGATTACTGCCGGAAATACCTCAAAAGTAAACATTCAAAGTCCTGAGAAAATTCCACGGGTTATATGACTCTTTGAAAATACTAAATGGAGAGTCCTGTTTCCAATTTTATTTCAAGTAAAACTTTACTTAAACGAGTTGTCAAGAATTCACCCTCAGACTCTTAGACCACGTGTGATTCTATTGAGAAATATCCTGTATGTAGTGCCCATTTATTATTTTTGCCCCATTCCTTAAAACCTTTTAATATAAGCAATAGTAAAGCCTGTCCTGTATCACTTACATACAGCTCTCCTCAGTTCTAAAGAGCAAGGGTAGTGGGATCATTGCAGCTTTTTGCGTCCTTCTCAGCAAATCCATCTCAGAAGTCCAGTCACCCGCAGGTATGAGCACCATCAGGCAGGGCTGCAGTAAGTTGTAAATTTGCTTTTATGTTCTAAATCTCTAACACATACTTCCAAAGTTGGCTGGATAAAAATGCAGTTAAAATATCAACCTGCCTCCACTTGTTATGATAAATTTGTAATTATATAGTGTAGTAACCATGCATAAGGTATTTAGGAAAAATCACTTGATTTTGCTTCTCTTTCATTTTATAGAGAATAAATAAGACAATTATGAAGATAATATTTTATAACAGGAAAAAGCCACTGGTGAGGATCCGCACAGAGCTACATTTCTCAGCTAACCTTGCCTGAATGAAAACACACCCTGATTAAAGACTCTGAAAGCAGGCATAGGATCGGCGTTATCCCAGCAGGAGCTGAAGTGTTGCCTGGAACAGAGTGATGCAATGGGAGCTGCGTGCTTCCTGGAGGTGTGGCCAGAACCTGGGGAAGACTGCTGCTGCTGATCGGAGCACTTTACTCATTCCCAAACTTCCATATGTTTTCCTTCTATGAGAAATTGGCATGATTAAGTTAAAGAAACATAGCCTTAAGAGTTAATTGCAGAGTAAAAGCAATTACAAATGTAAAGTAATTTCAAACTAAACAGAAGTTTGACTCTCTCTCTTTCAACCTCTATCTGTATCTCTCTTTTTTCTTTTTTCATCTTCTGGGGATAATTGCATGTCCATTAAGAATCCCAAAATTTCTTCCATTATTTCAAGCTCTTTTTCAAAGATGATTCATTGGCAGACATTTTAACAGAATAGGTCCCAATTGAAAATGGAAGCCTTGCTACCAGGAGATTAAGAATTAAATAAAGATGAAAAATACACATTTCTCATGGTAGAACATGGTTTAGAGTTGTTGAGGAGAGTGAAGTAATTTAAGAAATGAATTGCTATATTAGTTTCCTAGCGCTGCCATAACAAATTTCCACAAACTTGGTGGTTTAAAAACAACAGAAATTTGGGGCTGGCTTGGTGGCATAGTGGTTAAGTTCACGCATCCCACTTCAGCGGCCCGGGGTTCGCAGGTTCAGATCCCGGGTGCGGACCGACGTACCGCTTATTAAGCCATGCTGTGGCAGGTGTCCCATATAAAGTAGAGGAAGATGGGCACAGATGTTAGCCCAGGGCCAGTCTTCCTCAGCAGAAAGAGGAGGATTGGCAATAGATGTTAGCTCAGGGCTAATCTTCCTCACCAAAAAAAAAAAAAAAATTTCTCTCCTAAAGAAGTGCAATGTTCTTTGTTATTTTTCAAAAAAAACCCAGCCCATCTTTCCTGGTTACAAATCACAGCTAAGTCAGAAAGAGTGACCTTACTTCTCAGCAACTATATAATTTTCCTCACAAATTATGTTTTGTTGTTCTTCTGAGTGGGTGTTTTTATGTTGCATTATTTTGGCTTAAAATTCATTTTTTCTGATAAACACGTCTGTTTACTATAGGAAGAGCAAAAAGGTATTGCTCTTTATAACTTTAAGCCCAAGGAAAGCAAAACCTTACCTTAAGGACTCCTGGAGAATGCATGTTTCCTGAAGCCAGTGCTTTCTCTGGAATCAGAGACTGTGAGATTGACTCTGGTGCACTTTAATATTTGAGAATCACTGCCCTAGAATCCACCCAGAGGGGATGTTTAAACCATAGGTCACTGGACCTCACGCCCCACCCCCGAGTTTCTGATTCTGTAGGTCTGGTGTGGGCCCAATAGTTTTCATTTCTAACAAGTTCCAAGTGGTGTTGATGCACTGGTCCAAAGTCCACAGTTCAAGATAATCACTGTTCTAGAGAAAGAAAAGAAAGAAGCTAGACTGCATATTTTTTCCTTCTACATTTGTTCCCTTGTTGAGGAGTAAGTTGGAATGGAGGGAGGAGTGGGAAGGGGACGGTAGTGTTACATTAATGGATGTTCCTCCTTGTGAAAGAAAATCTCAAGAATGAAGCATAAGGGTTCCCTTCGATATCATGTTTTAAGCTTTGCACACATCGTCCTGCAACTCTGGAACCACGAGAAGCCAGTCCTGTGAAGAGGGCAGAAGGCCATAGACGGCACTGGTAGGGATGAGGCATTAGCTTCACATCAATAAGGAAACCAGAATCAAACACACAAAAGAGCAGTTCTTGAACATGTGTGACATGTGGGAGACCCTTGGAAATAACGGGAGTTGAAGGCAAGCCGTGTGATCCCAAAGGTAAGAACCAAAGCTTGTGAAATTTGAAGATAAAGGTTTATGTGATTTTATTTGAGCCCATAGACTGGTAGTACATTTGAGTTACAATAAAATGCGAATGCTCAATGTCTTTTGTCATTTACAAGGTGGCAATCTCTTTGTAGAACAGAGAATACATTTTAGAATTCCTTTTATCTCCACTGTATCAATTTCCATTTACTTGGGGCAGACTCATCTTTATCTATTTCATCTTCTCTGAACAAAAAATTGGTCATGCTATTTTTCAGTGTAAAATTTTCTGTAGTTTTGTATTGCCACAGAAGAATTCCAAAGTCCCTTTGTTTGACATGCAAGACACCACTCTATCTTAGGTCCTAGACTCTATCTTAGACAATTGTCTTGAACTAGCAACAGCATCAACTGAAAGCTTGCTAGAAATGCAAATTCTTGGGCTCAACTCCAGACTTACTCTGCCAGAATTTGCATTTTAAGAAGACCTCTCCAGCTGATTTCTGTGCACATTACAGTTTGACAAGCACTACTATAGTATACTGGCTGACTTTCTTTCTCCTTGGTAATCTTTTACCTATAACTAGGTGGCACAGTCCTGTCTGGGCTGCAAATATTGATGACAGATGAGACAGTGGATCTTGACTATTAAACCAGGTGGAAAACCTACTTCAGAACCAAATGCAATTCTCAGAAATGTTTGTATCTTTTCTTAGTTATTAGCACCAACTGGCCCTTTACAGAAGGCCCAGAGAGAACCACTGTTGGAAGCTAGAATGAAAACATGACTCTTGCTCCATATTAATAACAGCAATAACCAGAGACAACATTCCCCAGACCCTGATTTGTACACCTGTGTCTCAGGCCCTCTGCTACTCCAAATAGCAATTCAGTGAATATTGATTCCATCCAACTTTCAGTGATGGTTCTCTGGCCTTACCTAGGACAGTGCTTACAAGAAAGTACAGTTGTAAATTTCACCACCTGCTACTGAATTTAGTGATATTGAAAACAAAATAAGAACACTGTTATAACTACATTAGGCTTTAGTGTTGAATTATTTGCACTCTGCTGCACTTGTAAAAGAAAGCCATTCTTCTATGTTTACCCATGCAAAGAGCTATGTTTTGAAGAGTGTTTCCATCTAAAGGAGTGCAGGCTCCAGGGAAGATGGCCATATTCTTTTCCAATCTCTACTTTTTACATACATGATTTAAATGATTATCAAGTAAAGTCTTAAAGGTGAAAAATCACAAAAGCGTAATACATAGTCTGAGGGGTATGTGTATGCTTGCATGTGTTATTCTTTTTTTTAATTGCTTTAGTGTATTGGGTAGATTATGCAAAACCTGAGTATCTGTTTGCTTTACCAGCAAATGGGCCAGGCGGGGTCTCATAAAGAGCAGTGACTGAATTTCACTGGGCCAAAATGGCCTCAAATTGATGCAAAGTGACCTTTTGGTATTGCTCGGAAGTTGCAGGTGTTTTGCATATACATTTACAAAACATCTACCCCTTCTTGCACTGATGCTGCTCCATAGGACCCCATGGTTCTCCTGTTGGATCCCAGGTATTGCCAAGTGCACAGCCTAAGATGCTTGGAAGCTCTCATGGCACAATGTCTTTGATGGACAATAATTTCACTGAAATTATTCCTTCCAGCTTTCCTTACTTGTTTTTCATAGGGTCTAGTCCTCTGGAGTTTGAGACACAAATCCGGTTGACAGACACCATCCAATTTCAGAAGTTCTTTCTCCCCTCCAGTTGCTGAAGACATTTTAATAGGCTTAGGCTCATAGAGCCTGACTCCTTCCTTCACTGTGAGTTTTCTCTTGGGATGTTCCTTGGTCCCACGTGCAAATACACATCTGGACAGCCCCATAGACATGCCCAGATGTGTCTTCAAACCAATCTGGCTTTGAATTAAAGTGCCAACTATATGAGTGTTGCCCTCATGTTTTCAGTTCTCTTTTGGAAACAGTAGTGGCTGGAACTAAGTTCACTATACTATATGGATGACTGAAAATAGAAAATGAATAAAGAGATGGAAATCTCCAGTGGTTGATCTTAGAAAAACTTAAGTGTTATATTTTTTCATATGAAATATAATTTGCAAGCCAGAAATTTGAATTGATTTGAAAAATCTTTTCATTTACCTTAAGTTATTAAAAAGTGGCAACATGCTATCTTGTCACAGACACAATATATCTTATTCATATGAAAATAAATTAAAGATAGTAAGAAAGAAAAGTTGTGATGAAATTCCCATAAGAACACACCGTCATTAATATCATCACCAAAATTTACTCTGTGGCTCTTTTGTTCATAAAGTTGTATTCATTGTATGAACTTTAAGCCTGGCGGGTCTACTGACAAAGATATATGGAGAAGAATCACCGAGAACATCCAAATATATTTGCTTAAAAGATGAGATTATTTTTTTTGTGTGAGGAAGATCAGCCCTGAGCTAACATCCATGCCAATCCTCCTCGTTTTTTTTTTTGCTGAGGAAGACCAGCCCTGAGCTAACATCTATTGCCAATCCTCCTCCTTTTTTTTCCCTTTTTCTACCCAAAGCCCCAGTAGATAGTTGTATGTCATAGTTGCACATCCTTCTAGTTGCTGTATGTGGGATTCCGCCTCAGCATGGCCAGACAAGCGGTGCTTCCGTACGTGCTTGGGATCCGAACTTAACTGCTAAGCCACGGGGCCGGCCCCTAAAAGATGAGATTTTTAATAAAGGTAGTTTTGATAAGATGGGAGAAAATAAAATATACCAAAATAGAGTGAATTAAGAAGTAATTGTTGGGAAAATTTTCAATTAAATACATCGACTGATGAAAAATAAAAGAAACCGGAAATAGAAGAAAACGAAAACGGACAATTGAGAAGGTTGCTGTGGATGTGGTGGTGGTGAGGGTGGGTGCTGAAGGCTGAAAAGAATCTTCACTCAGTGACCCATCAAGAAATTTGAAGAAAAAATATGTTTGTAGATTTAATATCAATTTGGATGGCCTATCCCTAGCTTCCTGGGAACTACAAATGAAATATTAAGATGAGAGGGTGAGAGAAAAGCAATCTACATGGTGGATCAGGGCTCAGTTGGACAGTTGTGTAATTTGCTCACGTCTGGTGCCTTCTATCCTTGCTGAGACCCATCGTGTGAACCCTGCATGAACAGTGCAGCAGGCTGGATTGTCCTTGGGACTGAATGTCATTTCTTGTAATTATTGGGTATGGCAAAACATCCATTCATTGAGTCATTCACTTAACAGGTATTTATAAAGCACCTGCTATACACAAGGTCCTATGGGGAATCATAAGAGATGGGTGTTGCTTGTAAGAGTTTAGGGCATGAACTCTCATGGATGACTAGGACGTGTTCTTACATACCTTGAGTATAAGGAATTAAAGTGACATTAAAAAGATGTAAAATGCTTTTGGAGTTCAGAAAGGGAGATTATTTCGATCTAGAGGATCAATCTTTGTGAAGATGCTAGCATTTGAGCTAGGTCTCTAACAGTGTGATAGGAGCTGGACATTTGCAAATGGGAAGGAAAGCTATGCCAATACAAGGGAACATCTAAAGCCAAGGCATGAAATTTGGAAAATTAAGGCAGCTAGCTGGTACATACACAGTTGAAAATGGGTCTGGGTAGATCGTTGATGTCAGATCATGGGCAACATTAAATTTGAACTTTGTTGGTAAGAATTGGGAAGACGTAGAGAGATTCTGAATTGACACCAGTAGGGCTGTAGCTGCAGTTTTAAGATTAACCTGCCCCAAGTGTGGATGGTTAATTAGGATGGATAGCCCGGAGAGCACTTCTCAGACCGTTATTCCAGAGATATATCAATATTACGGCTGTCATTCCTATTATGTTTTTATTTCTAAAACTAGATGTTGCCTCAATTTTTTCAAACATGGTTTAAAGGGTAACACGTATTAAAAAGTCTCTCATATATTAAGGTAAATCAACTTTCCATTTTTTTTTAATTGATTATTTTTTTAACTTTACAAGTGAGAGTCTTAATACTTTTAGAGTATTTTTACAAGAAGCCCATTCTTGTCTTTGGTCATTCAAATTGTCCTTCTCTGTATTTTCTCTACAGCCACTACATCTTTTCTAAAGGGCACTGGACTGACCTCAATGACATCTGTGGGTTTTAAAGATCTCATAGACCCATTTTACCCAAATTCCTTTTTAGACTGAGAAAACTGACCCACTCTAGCGCAAGGGATTTCCATTGTGAAGTTATTTCAGTTCTTAGACAATTCTTTTTTATCTTGAGTTCAAATATACGTCCTAACTTTCCTCTTATTCCCAGTTTTGCCCTCTGGAGCTACCCACATTAATTCCAATCTACTCTTCTACACAAATATACTTCACATACTAAAACTACACCCACAAAGATATCAAAAACCAAGACTTTAAATATCAAAAGACATTTTACATGCATCTGTTTTCTTTTAGGCTGAGCAACCCTAGTTCTTTCACCTGTTTTCCATATGAGATAACATATAGAGCCCTCGCAATATCTTGTGAGGTATACGGGTATCCCTTAGTTTGTCAACTTCCTCTTCAAAATAGAGTACGCAGAATTAAACACAATATTCTGATGTGGTTTGATCTCTGTAAGAAGAACCCACAATGTAGACACAATATTCCTTTAATTCAGACTTCTTTTATTTCACAGTGCTAACTCACATTATGCAAGGAAAAAACAAAGGGTGAAGTAGGTTATATATTTAAAAACAACAAATGCATAAAAATTTTTATGGCTTCAACTCTAAGCACACATTTCTATGTTTTCTGTTGACAAAAGGTGTCTACCAGTGATCTCATTGCCTTCATGAATTATTAGGAACTA
Organism: Diceros bicornis minor; assembly: GCF_020826845.1. NCBI lineage: Eukaryota > Metazoa > Chordata > Mammalia > Perissodactyla > Rhinocerotidae > Diceros > Diceros bicornis. Next base: position 10,493,305 of record NC_080772.1, on the reverse strand, counting down.
GCCCTAATGATCTAAATAGTTTCTCCTTTAAAAAGTTAAATAAAAGGGGACCTAAACAAAGAAAAACAAATAATAATTTCCATGGAGCTGTAACATCATTCTCTTTAGCTAAAAATTCTGATTTTCTTTTTCATTACATTTTCTGGTAACCAAATAAGTTCCACTCAACTTCTTCCTCCCTTCCTCCCTCTCTTCCTCCCTTCCTTTCCTGGAATTATTTTCTGTGAGATTTCTTGCAGAGTAGATATTCTTCGGAGCCATAATAATAGAATTTTTTCAGGTTTCTCAATTTGAAATACCAGGCACCAATACTGGAATTATAAAATTTTATAGATTTATAACAATGCTTTTCCAGACTCGTCTGGTTTATAACGTGGCAAGAAATAGCGCATTTTCAATGAAAAATAAACAGTAAAAAGCTGGGATGCAGAATAGGAAATAGGGAAGAAATTTTCAGAGCAAAATTCAGGCCAAAATGTTTCTATGGGACATGATTCTTCCACAAGTCAATTGCTGGCTAAAATTGACCGTTTCCTTCTAAATGGACCAGTGAAAGTTCAAAGCAGAAGAGGCAGTAAGACCTGCCTGTGTTCTTCTACTGTCATATGTGACATTCTTTAAATAAGAGCTCACTTTTCCACTTCTGAAATTAAAGATAAAACCAGCTTGGGTTTACCAGAGAATGACTTTTCAGGATTCTTTTATCTAACTATAAGTGGTAAAATAATTATGAATTCCTAATAGTTCCTCATTGGCAGACTAGATTAGCTAGATAAGCCAAGCAGAAAGGGCTCAGCTCTTGCAGTCATCTTTACAGTCAGGCAACCAGATGCCTTATAAACTGAACGAGGCTTCTGGTGAAGTCAGATTGCTGACTTTCACTGTAGGTTCAACTTCTGGCTGGGCTTGGATCTTGGAACTTCACTATTTACAATATGATCTTCCAGTTTTAACCATAGGCTGTATCCTTAATCATACTATTTGTTGCTGTACATTTCATATATATATTTTAATATTTCTCCTCTTTCCTTGGTCCTGGATTCTGCTCCTGATGCAAACATCAGCCCTTGTCCAATAGACATCATTAACTCATAATGAATTTGAGAATGGGTTAGGTTTTATTTATATTTACAAAATTCTTTATATTTCCATTTTTTGGCAGGATAGAAAAAATACTCTGAATGACTTCCCACTACAAAACTAATAATGTTGAATAAAATGCATCACTGAATGGGTAGGAAAATAAAGAAAATCCTCAAAAGATTACTTGAATTATCTCTTTTTCCTCCAGGATAATTTCTGTTTCTTTACTTTTGTTTTTACATTTTATACTAATGGCTTTCCTTTATTTATTATTTCTTATAATATTTTGTTGTCTTTTCATAGTATTAAAAGAAAAGATAGATTAGGATAAGTAGTGGCTTGTGTTCCACTGAGTTGTTTAGATTCTTTGATCCAGAAGCCTCTCCCCAGTGTGAGCAGGACTAGCAATGGCCTGCTGTTGTATCTGCTCTATCTTTTGGGCCATGTTTTATTTAGCTCTTTGAATGTCATCTGTTTTCAAGCTTCCAATTTTTTTTCCTAATTACTGGATCACTTCTGAGACCTTTTGCTCTTTTTTAGAACCATAAGGACATATTATTTTTTAAATTTAGTATTTCTAATCTTAATAGGTTTGGAGTAGGAGAAGAAGTAGATAGGTGCACTCAATTTCCTTTAATTAATCTCCAATAGTGAATTTCAAGTTTTATTTTGATACCCTAGAAGACAGCAAGTTTATTTAGAAAGTATAGCATGAGACTGACATTGAATGGAAGGAAAAAATCCTGGATGGTAGTTGTTAAATGACTAAAGAAAAAATCTTAAAAGGTGTGATGGTGTTAAAAGGGTCTTAGATCACTCCTTCTGGGGAATGTTAAACGTCATGTTATGAGAAGTCCTTTGCGGAGACCCTGGTGGCAAGGAACAGAGGTCTCCAACCAACAGCCAGCAAGGAATCAAGGCCTTTGGCCAACAGTCATCTGGGTGAGCTTTTGTGGAAACATCCTCCTGTGCCAGATGTCAGCATTCAGATGACAGCAGCCCTGGCCAACATCTTACCTGCAAGATGTCATGAAAGGCTCTGAGCCAGAACCACCAAGCTAAGATGCTTTGGAATTTCTGAATTTAAGAAATTGTGTGAGATTAAAAAAAAAAGTTTATTGTTTTAAGTCACTAAATTTTGTTGTCATTTGATAGGCAGGAATAGACAACTAATATGTGAGAATTAAAGAGAAGTAGGAAGATTGGATTGATATGGAAAGAATAATTGGCAGCAAGTTACCAAACATTTTAAATCAAAAGATGAATGTAACAGCACTGAAAAATAATAACATGTATAAAGCAGTCCAAATTCAAGTATTATTCCCATACACACATTTTTTAATAAATACATACATATACATAGTTTACCGATTCACAATGTACATGATATTTTGTGAAAGGATTCAATTACTTCATAGAAAATATTTGGACCCAAATACCATATCATATGTGTTTTCCATTGATAAATAATGTTATTTTTAAAAGACATTTGTGGAGACAGGAGATGGTATCTTCCACTGGGTTATATCCAGAAACTAACTAGTTTTCTCTGTCATTAATTGAAGCAGTTATTGAGAATAAACACCTTTTTTAAATTTAAGTTTCCCAAACCTAGTTTTAAATTTATGTCTGACTAAACCAAAGAAGAGCAAAAGTATTTCCTTTCAAGACAAGTTTTATTGATACTGCTCTAAAGAGCTTCTTCCTAATGAAGAAAGAAGAGAGAAAATAAAACATTTTTATATGTACTAAACTATTTCTTAGTACCACAAAAATGTAAAAAAACTGTCATCATTATTTCCCCTTATTTCAGATGGAAAATGGACTTTTTATGTGTTTTATGAAAATTTATTATTAAAGTCACAAAAGAGCTTTCAGTTTTAATATTTGTCAGGATGATGAAAAGATCTATAAGCACCAGTGGGAAAGAATAAAAGGGCGAGCTTCATGAAGCCCTCAGCCCCTCACTTTGGGAACAATGAACTTCCATAATTTATAACAGCAGTTGGCTCTGAAATAGAGAAAAATGCTCCACATCCGTTCATTTTTATTGCAGCATTTATTATCGCATTTTTCTCATTTTTTTTTGTCAATTCTTTTGTCTTGTGTGCAACAGGCTATTATAAGATATTTTAGGGCTGCTTTTTTGAGAAGAGCTAGTCAATGTCCCCACCAAACTGTTCCTTCGGCTGATAGCTCAATCAATTCTTAGTTTACCGCTGAGCTCTGCTTAGCCCTTAAGGCGCTTCAAGTGAATTACACTGATAACGAGGTCTGCTCCATTCGGATCTTCCACAGGGCTAGTTATTTCAACTTGGAAAACAATGTCTCATATACTAACTCCAAATATATTATTCACTTTTTCTTCTCAGTCAAATATTAAGATATAAAGCTCTTTTTGGTTGTTGAATTTCTGTAGTCTTACACAGCAGCATTGGATTTTATTAGTCATATATATTTGTTTGTGACTTTTTAGAGTATAAATAAAGAGATAAAGTGGCAATGATCAAGTAAAGGTGAGACAGATAGTTCAGATTCTACAAACTCTGTGCTGGTTTGATCCCGGATTTATTTTCACGGATGGGTAGGTGAGCAGATGGGAGCTCATAACTAGCTTTTTGTGTCCCTCAACCACCAAATCTTGACTTCACTTTTGGTTTCGACAAACCTGCTTTGACATCACTGAATCTACGGATATCAACAGATCTTAATAAAACATGCTCTTGGATTATTAATAACCACATATCTACACACGGCCCAGTCCACACATATAGGAGTGAACATTTTTTCAGTTACAGTTTGCATAACACAGAATATTCTTTCTGAATAACTTTTCTGATTTGGTTGTTAAGTTAAGAATACCATCCCATTTACAACTGCAACAAAAAGAATAAAAGACCTAGGAATAAACTTAACCAAAGAGGGGAAAGAGCTGTACACAGAAAACTATAAAACATTGCTGAAAGAAATTGAAGAAGACGCAAAGAAATGGAAAGATAGTCCGTGCTCTTGGATTGGAAGAATTAACATAGTTAAGATGTCCATTCTTCCTAAAGCCATCTATAGATTCAATGCAATCCCTATCAAAGTTCCAACAATACATTTCACAGAAATAGAGCAAAGAATCCTAAAATTTATATGGAACAACAAAAGACCCTGAATAGCTAAAGGAATCCTGAGAAAAAAGAACAAAGCTGGAGGTATCACACTCCCTGATTTCAAAATATACTATAAAGCTATAGTAACCAAGACAGCATGGTACTGGCACAAAAACAGACACACAGATCAATGGAATAGAATCGAAAGCCCAGAAATAAACCCACACATCTATGGACAGCTAATCTTTGACAAAGGAGCCAAGAACATACAATGGAGAAAAGAAAGTCTCTTCAACAAATGGTGTTGGGAAAACTGGACAGCCACATGCAAAAAAATGAAAGTAGACCCTTACCTTACACCATACACAAACATTAACTCAAAATGGATTCAAGATTTGAATGTAAGACCTGAAACTATGAAACTTCTAGAAGAAAACATAGGCAGTACGCTCTTCGACATCGGGCTTAGCAACATATTTTCAAGCACCGTGTCTGACCGGGCAAGAGAAACAATAGAAAAAATAAACAAATGGGACTACATCAAACTAAAAAGCTTCTTCACAACAAAGGAAACCATCAACAAAACGAAAAGACAACCTAACAATTGGGAGAAGATATTTGCAAACCATACATCTGATAAGGGCTTAATCTCCAAAATATATAAAGAACTCATGCATCTCAACACCAAAAAAACTAACAACCCAATTAAAAAATGGGCAAAAGCCCTGAACAGACATTTCTCTAAAGAAGATATACAGATGGCCAACAGACACATGAAAAGATGTTCAAAATCATTAACTATCAGGGAAATGCAAATCAAAACTACAATGAGATATCACCTCACGCCCGTCAGAATGGCTATAATTAACAAGACAGGAAACAACAAGTGTTGGAGAGGATGTGGAGAGAAGGGAACTCTCATACCCTGCTGGTGGGAGTGCAAACTGGTGCAGCCACTATGCAAAACAGTCTGGAGATTCCTCAAAAAATCAAGGATAGAACTACCATATGATCCAGCTATTCCACTGCTGGGTATTTATCCAAAGAACTTGAAAACACCAATGCATAAAGATACATGCACCCCTGTGTTCATTGCAGCGTTATTCACAATAGCCAAGACTTGGAAGCAACCTAAGTGCCCATCAAGGGACGAATGGATAAAGATGTGGTATATATACACAATGAAATACTACTCAGCCATAAGAAACGATGAAATCCAGCCATTTGTGACAACATGGATGGACATTGAGGGTATGATGCAAAGTGAAATAAGTCAGAGGGAGAAGGTCAAATACCGTATGATTTCCTTCATTAAGTAGTAGATAATAACAACAGTAAACAAACACATAGGGACAGAGATTGGATTGGTGGTTACCAGAGGGGAAGGGGGGAGGGAGGAGGGCGAAAGGGATAATTCGGTACGTGTGTGGTGATGGGTTGTAATTAGTATTTGGGTGGTGAACATGATGTAATCTATGCAGAAATAGAAGTATAATGATGTACACCTGAAATTTATACAATGTTATAGACCAATGTTACTACAATAAAACAAAAAAAAAAGTCTGTGATTCTGAGAAATGAATTTAGTGGTGTAAAGAAAGAAACTCTGAGCCAGGAACTGGAATCCATGGCAGGTAGAGTTGAGGGGATGCCAATCCTGGCTAATTTTTCCTATAATTGGTTCATTCAGCAGGTATCTATGGGAAATTTAATATGTGCCAAGTGCTGTTCTAGATATTGGGGACACAATGTGAACAATATAGGCAATGTCCCTATTCTTATTTGGGATAAAAACTCTCTTGCTCCAGTATTCTGACCTTATTGAAAATAATGTCCGTCTTTCTTATTCTAGTAGGTGGGTAGGAAAGTGAAAATGAAACAGTATATGTGAAAATACTTTGGGAAATATAAAGCAGTATGCAAATGCAAGGCATGGTCTTGTCCCTGGAGATCAGTAGACTCTTAGTAAGTTCCCCTTGCAATTCTTAAATCTGATGGCAGTTCTCTCTCCCATCCCAGATTTCCGCAACTCTGAAATGCTAACTAAACAGCAAAAACTTTTTGTGTGTGTGTGTGAGGGAGATTAGCCCTGCACTAACATCTGTTGCCAATCCTCCTCTTTTTGCTGAGGAAGACTGGCCCTGGGCTAACACCTGTGCCCATCTTCCTCCACTTTATATGTGGGACACCGCCACAGCACGGCTTGATGAGCGGTGCAGCAGTCTGTGCCCGGGATCCAAACCTGGGAACCCCAGGCCCCTGAAGCGGAGCACGTGCACTTAACTGCTATGCCACAGGGCCGGCCCCTAAACAGCATAAACTTTTAACTGTAATAGCAATTTTTTTAAGTCACCTGTACAGATTGTTAAAAAATGGTTAACACATTTTGGGATGGCTCCTGGGTTGTGAAATGTGTGTTATTCTGTCGCTTCCGTCATCTATATACTCAAGATGACTTTGACGAGCAAAGGAGGGCAATTTTCAGCAGCCTGATCAAGCCTGCATTGTGGCCTGTGAAGTCAAGACCAAACTCACTCTCAGTCCACTATGGGTCAGAGGGATGATGAAATAAATACTCTGAAATATCCAGTCAGTCCAGACAAAAAATGTATATAATGTTTACACAATAAAAATCCCAAGATAGTTCCAACAACTCTAAGGAAATCTAAGTACATGGCAGTGGACGTCCACTTGCCCGACATATCCCAACAGGTAACTGGTCAGTGAAAATGCAAGGACACAGGCCTGCCGGGGAGCAACTGCCCCCTCATGGATGCCGGATGCCGTCAGCATGAGTAGTGTGTTCTGGAAAACAGAGTGTACTGGTCAGCAGAGCCCAGGAATCACTTATTAATTTAGGCAAATTAGTTATTTGTATTATTATATTCAATTATTTTACATAAAACTATTTACATTAGTATACTAAAACCTCTTAGAGAATTTTACATCATCTATTTTAGGATTTCATATTAGTTTAAAATCTTTTTACAAAATTAGAGGTAACAATGCAAAACACAATTAAATAGCTATAGAGAGTTTTCAGGATAACTTCTATGTACTTGGCACTATAATTTTTAACAGGATTATGAAGCTACATATTCTTTCAAAAGGGGGCAATGGATTAAAGAAACACCATTCAGAGGGAAAATAAAAAACAAATTGTAAAAGAAATTGTGGTTAGATTACTACCTAGAAATTACCAGAATAATGGCCAAATTAAAGAAAAAAAAAAACTTTGTGTGCTAATAGTGACATACACACACACACAATTGATACAGTAAACAATCCTGTACCTAAAGAGAATTCTTAGTCAGTTAGAATGAACACCTGGGTACATTTCAAAAGACAACTTAAAAATCATGAAAATCATCTTATGGAAAGTAGTAATTTTCTCTACCTTGCACAGAAAGAAATTGTGTTTGGAAAAGAAGAAAATGAATGAATGTTCATTTTTTTCTGGATGAAGGGTGAAACTTTGGGTAATTCTTTTTCTTTTCTCATTTTCCAATTTTGTATATGATTTATCTAATTAAAAGTTATTTTTAGTAGCTGTTTGCTTTAGAGAGAGCAATGATTGAAACTCTCTCATTTATTACTATCCAGAAATGATGACATTTTGGTTCCAGTGTAATAAAAGTATACTCTAGTAAAATATCATATTGGAAAATGGAACTTTTTTCTCAGTAAATGAGGTTTTTGGTTTGTATAAAATAATCAGTGTTTCAAGAACATGTTGAAAAAATGTAACATTGCATAGTTAGATATCACTAAAATGTAGTCTTTATTCAATTCTGGCCTAGGTGCTGGGTCTGCAAAAGTAATGTCACCACTCCAGACCCAAGGAAAAGACAGATATGACCCCAGAGGTAGTGATACTACCAATGAGTCATTAAAAACAATATAGAATCCACAATTCAACAACAGAAGAACAAACAACCCAATCAAAAAATGGTTAGAGGATCTGAACAGACGTTTTTCCAAAGAAGATATACAGATGGCCAATAGGCACATGAAAAGATGTTCAACATCACTAATCATCAGGGAAATGCAAATCAAAACTACGCTGAGAGGTGCCAGCCCATTGGTGTAGCTGTTACAGCGTGTTCCGCTTCAGGGGCCCGGGGTTCACCATTTTAGATCCTGGGCATGGAGCTACTTGCTGTTCATCGAGACATGCTGAGGCAGTGTGCTGTATAGAAGAGCCACAACTCAACAACTATGATACATAACTATGTACTGGGGCTTTGGGGAGAAAAAAGAAAAAAAGGGGAAGATTGGCAACAGATGTTAGCATAGGGCCAATCTTCCTCAAAAAAAAAAAAAAGGAAATCTCTCTAAAAAAAAGCAACTATACTGAGATATCATCTCACACCTGTTAGAATGGCTGTAATCACCAAGGCAAAGTAAAATATGTTAGAGAGGTTGTGGTGAAAAGGGAACCCTCATACACTGCTGGTGGGAATGCAAACTGGTGCAGCCACTATGGAAAAGAGTATGGAGATTTCTCAAAAAATTAAAAATAGAAATACCATACTACCCAGCTATCCCACTACTGGGTATTTATCCAAAGAACTTGAAATCAACAATTCAAAGAGGCTTATGCACCCCTATGTTCATTGCAGCATTATTGACAATAGCCAAGACATGGAAGCAACTCAAGTGCTTATTGACTGATGAACGGATAAAGAAGATGTGGTATATGTATACAATGGAATACTGCTCAGCCATAAAAAAGACAAAATTGTCCCATTCACAACAACATGGATAGACCTTGAGAGTATTATGTTAAGCAAAATAAGCCCGACAGAGAAAGACAAACACCATATGATTTCACTCACATGTGGAAGATAAACTAACACACGGACAAAAAGAACTGATTAGTGGTTAGCAGAAGGGAAGGGGATTAGAGGGTGGGCATAAGGGGTAGAGGGGCACATTTATATGGTGACTGACAAATAATAATACACAACTGAAATTTCACAATGCTATAAACTATTTTGACCTCAATAAAACAAAATGATTAAAAATAAAAATAAAAATAAATGTCCCTTGTTTCCACCTTAAAAAAAAATCTCACGAAAATTTTGAACAACATTTGTAGTAAACTATTTCTTAAAATATGTTAAACCAATTTTCAATTTAAAAAAAATAAGGGGCCGGCCTGGTGGCGCAAGCGGTTAAGTGCACGTGCTCCACTGCTGCGGCCCGGGGTTCTCCGGTTCGGGTCCTGGGAGCACACCCATGCACTGCTTGGCAAGCTGTGTTGTGGCAGCATCCCACATAAAGTGGAGGAAGATGGGCATGGATGTTAGCCCAGGGCCAGTCTTCCTCAGCAAAAAAAGAGGAGGATTGGCAGATATTAGTACAGGGCTGATCTTCTTCACTAAAAAAAAATATATATATGAACTAAGAAATAAGGCCTTTAACTCAGTCTCTCCACTACAGAGGTTTCCACCATTTTGTCTCTGTGATCTTGGAGAGGTGCTCTCAGAAAACCCTAGGACTCCTCGTCAGCCTCTGCAGCTTTCCTTGTTCACTGGGTCTCTCTGTGAGTGTAGTCTTTGTAGGGTGATAATCATGGGGAAATATTTGCTTCACCCTCCATAAAATGGATCTAAAACCTAATTTTTAAAAAAACGTAGCTTGTGCTAAAATTAAGTAAGAGAAGACGTGAGAAAGAAGGTGACAGCAGAACAGCCAAAGCAGGGAAAGTATATTCTTAGTATGGACATTGTAGAGAGAAGAAAATACAATAATTTAATAGCAATGAATTTATGTAATGGTATGCTTTTTTGGCTTAACACCATTAACCCTATGTCAGGAATTACAGGCATTTAAATGTGATCTGGGATGTTTTAAAATAGTGATAAGTATTCAATGTGGAGAATTTAGAAAACACAAACACACATAAAAAAGAAAATTAAAACAATTCATAAGCCCCACCAAGCAGACATAAACACTATGAACATTTTAGTCTGTCTGAATATGTGTGTACAGTCATGCATTGCTTAACGACAGGGATATGTTCTGAGAAATTCATCATTAGGTGATTTCGTCATTGTGCAAACATCATAGTGTACTTACACAAACCTAGATGGTATAGCCTACTGCACACCTAGTCTGTATGGTATAGCCTATTGCTCCTAGGCTGTGAATCTGCACAGCATGTTACTCTACTGATACTGTAGGCAATTGTAATACAATGGTAAGTATTTGTGTATCTAAACATAGAAAAATTACAGTAAAAATATGGTATAAAAGATACAAAATGCTACACCTGTACAGGGCACTTAGTATGAATGGAGCTTGCAGGACTGAAAGCTGCTCTGGGTGAGTGGGTGAGTGAGTGAGTGGTGAGGGAATGTGAGGGCCTAGGACATTACCGTATGCTACTGTAGACTTTATAAACTCTGTACACTTAGGCTACACAAAATTTATAAAAAATATTTTTCTTTCTTCAGTAATAAACTAACCTTAGCTTACTGTAACATTTTTACTTTGTAAAATTTTTAATTTTTCTTAACTTTGTGACTCTAGTAGTAACAGCTTAAAACATAAACATTGTACAGCTGTACAAAAATATTTTCTTTCTTTATAACTTTATTCTATAAGCTTTTTTCTGTTTTTAATTTTTCTTTTTTCACTTTTTAAACTCTTCTGTTAAAAACGAAGACACAAACACACACATTAGCCTCGGCCTACACAGGGTCAGGATCATCAGTATCACCGTCTTCCACCTCCATGTCTTGTCCCTCTGGAAGGTCTTCAGGGCAATAACACGCATGGAGCTGTCGTCTCCTATGATAACAATGCCTTCTTCTGGAACACCTCCTGAAGGACCTGCCTGAGGCTCTTCCTGAGGAGGTGTCACTCTTTTCAGAAATATGTCCATGGTGGTTGGCTTGGCTTGTTCCTTTTTTCATCATAGATTTGCTTGCAAGCGGATAATGCACCATAAACGTTCCCCTCTATTAATGAAAACCTTTCTGTGTTGGGGTCTATGTTTTCAAACTTTTTAAGGAGCTTGTTGAGATCTGCAAAAGCTTCTGCTAAATCCTTCACTGTGAATTTTATTGGAGGTTTTTCTTCTTTTCTTCTTCTGCATTTTTCCTTTTCTCTTGCCTCTTCTTCAGCTATGCATTCCCGTTCCAGTTCCAACAACTCCCCGTTAGTCAATTCCTCGGGAACCACCTCTAGGAGCTCCTCACTGTCATCCTCATCCACAGCCAGGTTAAAGTTGTTTGCGATCTCAACCACAGCCTTGTGGATTTTTGCAACCTCTTCAAGTTTGGCAAATCCTTTGAAGGCATGGATGAACCTCTTGAGTGTCTTCTTCCAGATGCTATTCATACACTCTTGGTGACATCAATCTAAGCCTAAGCAAGGTTCTTGATACAGTCATAGATGTTATAATCCTTCCAGAACTGCATCAGTGTCTTCCTCAGTTGTAGCAATAGCTTGGGCAAAGGTCTTTCTCAGGTAGTGGGCCTTAAAAGCTCCCATAACTCCTTGGTCCTTTGGCTGGATCAAAGAGGTGGTATTTGGAGGGAAATATACCACTTTGATATTGGGATGAAGATCATCAATAAAAGGAGGATGTTCAGGAGCATTATCAACAATAAGCAAAATCTTGGAAGATATGTTCTTTTCCAAACAGTACTTCTCCATTTCGCTGGCACAGCAATACAGGAGGGCATCTTGGAAGAGGAGCTGGGTCATCCATGACTTCTTACTGCTCCTGTAGTACACTGGCAGTGTGTGCTTACTGATACACTTGAAGGCCCTGGGGTTCTCACTGTGCCAGATCACAAAGGGTTTCAGTTTGTAGACTGCAACATTACCTTCAAGCAAGACTGTTATCCTGTCCTTAAAAGCCTTGAAACCTGGCATTGATTTGGCATCCTTATGGACGAAATCCCTCCATGCATCTGTTTCCAGAAGAGGAAGTTTCATCTGTATTGAATATTTGATCTGGCACGTAATTTTCCTCCACAACCATCTTATATAGAGTTTCTAAAAATTCTTCAGCTGCTTTCACATCAGCACTCACAGACTCATTGCCCACTTTCACATTATATAATAAATAACAATTCTTGAATCATTTAAACCACCCAGAGCCAGCAGTAAACTCAACATGGTAGTTGGGTTGAGCCTATTCTTTCAACATCACAAGCAATCTTTTTGCTTTGGCATGGTCGTCATGGTGCTGAAGGAGATACCCTTCTATATCTGGTCTTCAATCCAGGTCATTAGAAGTTTCTTCATATCTGATATAGGCCCTTCTCAAATTTTTGTTCGTCTCATTGCCTTAAATGAAGCAGATCCTTTAACATCTTCCCTTACCTTGTTCTTGTTCTTGGAGATGGTAGCAATGACAGAATGGGACATGCCTGACTGGTGAGCAATAGCCATCATTGATTTTCCTCCTTCATAGACCCTAATCACTTTTCATTTCATTCCCAGGTCAGTCACTCAACATGGCCTCTTACTGGCAATATTAACAATGGATTTTGTATGCTTGGAGTCCATGATGAATAAAACATGAGATTAAATCAAGCATCAGAGAAAATAATGAAATCAAGAGATGTGGTAAACACGAGAAGTATGAGGCTGCTGTCGGCATCACATGGTGTACTGTTTTACAGCCAACTTTTTTTTGTTGGTGACAAAGATTGGCCCTGAGTTAACATCCGTTGCCAATCTTCCTCTTTTTGCATGAGGAAGATTGTTGTTGAGCTAACATCTGTGGCAATCTTCCTCTATTTTGTATTTGGGACACCACCACAGTGTGGCTTGATGAGTGGTGTGTAGGTCCATGCCTGGGATCCAAACGGGCGAACTCTGGGCCACCAAGGCAGAGCCTGCAAACTTAACCACTATGCCACCAGGCCAACCCCCAGTAAACTTTTTTTTATAAGTAGAAAGACTACACTCTAAAATAATGATAAAAAGTATAGTCAAGTAAATACATAAACCAGTAACACAGTCATTTATTATCAAGTATTACGTACTGTGCATAACTGTATGTGCTATACCTTTATATGACTGGCAGCTCAGTAGGCTTGTTTACATCAGTATCACCACAAACACACGAGTAATGTGTTGCACTATGGCGTTATGATGGCTATGATATCACCAGGTGATAGAAATTTTTCAGCTCCATTATAATCTTATGGGACCACCATCGTATATGCGGTCTGTGCTTGACTGAAATGTTATGCGGCACATGACTGTATTTAGAGGGCAGCAGGCAGGTGTGTGTGCATGTGTGTGTGGGAGAGACAGAGACAGACAGAGAGAGACTGTGGACTCTCTGTGTGTGCTCACCCAATCATTTTTTTCCTTTATGTATGTGTAAATGCTTTTTGTTGTTGTTCATAATTGAGATCTTACTATATTTTACTTATTCCATGAAACATCAGTATTTTCTTATATTAATAAGAATGATAATTCCATTGCATGGAGGTACCATGGTTTATTAACCATTCTTCACTTGACATTTAAGTTTCCTATATTTTCTCTATTTTGAATAACATTATGATAAACATCATTACATAAAATATTTTTCACAGACTCTATTATTTTCTTAAGAAATTTATTAGAAGTAGAATTACTATGATAAATGTTATAAACACTAACCTTATTTTTAATCTTTAAATGTATTTTATTATATTTCTTTAATTTTTCCAAAAGAATGCACATTTACTATAGAAAAGTTAGACAATACACAAAAAAAGAAAATTTAAATAATCAAAATTTTAAAACCCAGTAATAACTGGTCACTTCACTTTGGCTTATAGGCTCTTAATTTTTTTTCTATTCAACTATAGCAAATAAACGTGAGTCTATTTTTTCTTTCTTTTTCTTTTTTTTCTTTTTACAAATACTCTAATATTCCCTATATTATGATCTATAACTTTTTAAAATTTGATAATGTACAGAAGTAATTTAATAAATTAAATAGAATATATTTGTCTAAATAACCTCAAGAAATATTGTGCCAACTTTGAGTCCCACCGTGATTTGTTTTTCCACATCAATAACAACTCTGAGTATTACTATTCTTTCTAAAATCTGCCAGTCTAATAGGTGAAAGGTGTTTTCTCTGAAATTTGAATTTGTGATTATTCGGTTACCAAAAGTTGACCATTTTCATCTTATATTTTCAAATTACTTTTCAAATATATTTTACTCATATTTCTATAGGAATTTATATAAATTATATATGCATACATATACACACATATGCTATTAACTCACAGAGTTGCATTCATTGCAAAAATCTTCCAATTTTCTTTGGTCTTTTAAGTTTGTTGTGTGTCTTTTGTCATACAGTTGTTTTTATTTTTAACGTAGAACAATTATTAGTATTTTTCCTGTGACTGTGTCTTGTTTAAGAAACTTTCTGTATTTTTGACTTTACCTCTATCATTCTCATGATCTTTTTTGCTGCCTCCAAACAGCTCCCACTGCTTTAATTTTTTCTGAAGCTATTGTTTGGATTCAAAGTTCAAGATGACTTGGATCCTATTATGTTAATTCCTTTTCCTGAGGGATTAGTCATTAAGAAGAAAAAATAACACTGTTTGATAAGTCACTGCTAATATTTCTCACATCTGATTTGAATATAGAATTCAAAGTCTTCATTTGAAAAATGCTAAAGAATCTGACAGCAGTGCCCATGGATTGTGGAAATATTGGCTTTTCTATGTTTGAAAGTCATTAAGGATTAGAGGATATTACAGATGAGATGAACCATGAAGATTACAACTCAGCCTCCATTACATGATAGATGAAGAAATGGAGATCCAGAAAAATTAAATTATTGCTTAGCATCACGTGGCTAGTCAGTGGCAACATTGGCACAAAATTCAAATCAGTACTCCCAACCCAAAGTTGCTTTAGACACACCAGGCAATGCAAAGGTTTTCTCTCTTCTAAAATTTAACTAAGAGGTATAAGACATATTCTTAAATATTAAGAAGGTTTTTTCATCATCATGCAATACTAGATCACAAAAATGATGGCCTTCTTGTTTCCAATGATTCCTCTAAGAAATCAAACTCAGAATATAATAAAAGATAAGATAACTCACTCCTTACTTAGCAGAACAGTCAAGTTGATTGAAGCATATTTTCCCAAAAGAACAACTCCTTGGAGACTTTTGTATCTACGATGGCAAATAAATGTTAATTCTTTTGTTCCAAGACTTTCTACCTGTCAGAAGATGAAATTTAAAATTTCCTCGTTTTAATAAGAATAATCTATCTGTTACAAATACAAAAGTGGGATTTTTCCAAAGCTTAAGTCAAACAGGTAGCATTAGAAATGAAATTGGATCCTGTGAAAATATTGCAAGTGACTGAAACCATGGCTAACCCAAGGTCTCACAGTTAGTAAAAAGTATGGAGAGTAAGGAATTGTACGGACTAACTCTGACGTTCACATAACATGTTAAACCTAAAATTTGAAATAATCCTACTCTTGTATATATCAAAAGCAGTTTATCCCTAAAAGCTTTATTTAAGTTTTCTGAGTGGTGGAAAACACCAGAAAAAAGTATTTAATTAATTTTTGAGTTAATTATCAATATGAATTCACAGCCTCCAATTTCTTCATCTGGAGAAAAATATATTTTCCACACTAACTTTCATTAAGTCTCCAGCTCAAGTTTAGTTCAGTTCTCTTTCTCCTACACAGCTATATGTGTCAAATCTAATCCTATTTTTAGAAATGTTTCCTGACTCTGGATTAAAAGAAGAGGAGGTTGGAAATTTTCCATTCAAACATTCCTTTCTCCTTTCTGGTTCCCAGAAAGGAGAAACTCAAATTTTTTTCTAAATGAAGGAAGTCAAAATCCCAATATATTACCTTCTCCACATTCCTAACCCCAAACAAACAACAAAACAACAAACAATTTTTTTAAATAACTTAAAATAAATAAAAATAATCAAGTATTTTTCTCTCCACTAATGATAAAATTTATGCCAATTCAGGCCTAAAATTACCACCTCCAAAGTTCAGAGTGAAATGCTGGATATATGAAAATAAAATGAACTCCTAAGTCAGCAGCTCATATTTTAGGATCCTCTTGCTTTGAAATGGAATTTACACATTCTATACTTAGATCACAAAGAAAATATATCATTTGGCCAAAGCATATACAAGAGTTGAAAGAGAATGTTCACCTTTTCTTTAAGAAGTTTACGTCTACTCACACAAAATTAATTTTAGAAATTAAGCAACTACCTAGATTAGTAAAACTGAAAGTACCTTTTTGACTTAATTACCCACATACATTAATAGGAGTGTTTGAATTATCTGTGTGCCTTATACCAATTTGCCACATTTCTAGATGGGTTGACATCAAAAGTCAGCCAGAGCTAGAAAGTGACAACTGTGGTTTTTTTATTATTTTCTGCAAGGACAATCATTTTAAAATAAAGTGATAATCTGTAGGAATAAAATGCTAAGAAAGAGGAGCTACTCGTGATTTGATTATGATACTAGACATGGAGTAAGACAAAAGGCACGGGTATTTCAATTACAAAACAAATGAGTCCTGGGATGTAATGTACAGCATGGTGACTATAGTTAATAACACTGTGTTGCATATTTGAAAGTTGCTAAGAGAATAGATCTTCAAAGTTCTTATCACAATAAAAAAGATTTTGTAACTATGTGTGGTGATGGATGTTAACTAGACTTATTGTGATGATCATTTTGCAATATATAAAAATATTGAATCATTAAATGGTACACCTGAAACTAATATAATGTTACATGTCAATTATATTTCAATTTTTAAAAATCTAAAATATAAAAATATAAATCTAAAATATAAATATATTTAGATATAAATATATCTAAAATATAAAAAAAAATAAGTATTTTTGTGGAAAAAAATAAAAGATACAGGTAACCTTCAAGACCCGTGAAAGATAAAGACAAATTTATCCCAAAAAAATGTCAACAAAAATTTACAAGGCTCCAGGTACAAGACAAGTTCTGCTTAATAAAGAGATTGATATTTGAGTTTTGCTCCATTTCGGAGCAGACTTGGTGACTTTTATGTTCCTTGTGGTTTATATCGTAACTCTTCCCCACAAAACCCCAACTGCAACTTAAATCAAACCAGGAAGTTAAATATGCTGGAGGTTTAGGAATAAAACTCGTCTTCATTTGGGAGATGTCAACAATGACTCTATTCATTTATTTTCAGAGGTTTCTAAAGCTACTCTTGGAATGGAGAGTTTTATAAAAACTTAAGGGATTTAGTTGAGCTTTACACTCATTTAAAGCTAGGGATAAATCCTAGCATTATATATGCACTCACATGTACAAAATGCAGGCAATATGCACTTCTATCCTAGCTACATGTCAAATTTTATCTCCTAATTGTTTAGGAAATTATTGAGAATTTCATTGTAGTTTTAACTCAAGGCTTCGGCATTAAGAATTGCAGACCTGATGAGTTTGTCTTTTCTGTAAGATAAGTGCTATGCTTTATTCAAAGATGAAGTGTTTATCCGGGAGGAATTTTTCCTTTAATATCCTGCAGAGTGGGTCGGGAAGTTTTATGAGAATAGGCTTTCTTGTGAGATGACAGTCTTCATAGGCAATCTGAAATGAATCACCCAAGGTTTGGTTTTTTCCTAAACATAATTCATCTTTTATCTCCAACTCCCACCCCATCCACCCCCATCACCATCTCTCCTAGAGGGTTGCTTTGGGAACAAGAGAGAAAAGAGTCATCACACAACTCTATAACAGGGTTTCCCAATTAATGAGCTATTTCTAGAGATTATATCACTCACCTTTGGATTATGTCACTTGCTTGATGTACATAGGCATGGACCATAGCTGTAATTTACAACATTAAATGGCACATTTACATTCCCCACTGGGAAAACCAAGAAACAGATATATTACCATTTTTGAGGCCTACAATCAGAAAGCCAATATAATGACAGCAGGTACAATTAAATTAAAATTAGTAAAATTCTCTGTCCATAAATTTGACAATAAAAGATAAATGGCCTAACTATAGAATAGCATTTTACATATGTGGACACAAAGGAAAAAAAACTTAGATTTTCTTTCCAGATCTTCTCTGTGACTTTAGGCAAGTCATCTATCCTCTCATAACTGATCATTGCACATCTACTAACCTCTAAGGATCAAATTAAATAATATGTCTTCAGGTTTGTAGTGACAACAAAGCGCTATCTAAATATGACAGACTATTAGGAAATCCCATTAAAATCTATGTATCTGTGCAATGTGGATTTTGTTCGTAATGAAACGATTCCAAGCCCCTTTATCAGTACAGTAATAATAGGTACAGGGACCATCTCAACTTGGGTCCCCTCTAGGGCAGACCCTTACCAAAGGACTTGGGGACGGGTAGTTAGGAGGTGACCGCAGGAAGCACAAGGAAGGAAGTGGGGAAAGTGTAAAAGAAAGAGAAAAATTTCAATCAAGTGTGCATGAACAAGCCAGTTACCACTGTGGAAAACAGGCTCAGTCTGCTGGGGACCATCTAGAAACCTATGGAACATCCCTTAGAATCGACCCCTACAGGATGTGGAGGGCTCCCAGTGAGTGTTACTCCCCACCCTGACCACTGTCACCACCATCCAGGTTGGTTGACTGAGATGGTGCTGGAAGAAGCCTTGGCCAGAGAAAACACACTCCAAGCTTGATGTGGAAAGCTGTCAACGTGCCAGAACCATCCACTGCAGCTTCAGGGAGACTCAGGGGCCAGGTGTGCGGGCAGGGTGTCAACAGCACCTGCTATGGTGACTTTCCAGCACAGTGAAACATAGCAGCCATTTAGGAGAGTGCTCTCTGAGAAAATGAGACCTCAAGTTTCCGACTTCAGTATCCCTCTCCCCTCTCTGTTCTCAACTCCAAGTCACTATAGATCCAAATTAGAGAGAACAAAAGGCCCAAAGAGAGAGAAGGGAAGAAAAAAGAATAAGCAAAAGAAAGATAATTTCTTCCCACTTCCCCCACTTTGTCAGCTTCAGAAGGAGGAGAAACAAATGAGTTTTATTCATTCAAATAATTTTAAAATAAAAAGAAAATCAAGATGATGTTGGAGGACATACATAGGGTTAGAGACAATACAAAAGAAAGAGGACGAGGAGAGAGAGGGGGAGGGAGAAGGAGAGAGCTCCATGTACAGTTGTTGTCAGGTGACTGGAAATCACGGTTTCCCAACTTCTAGGGGACCCCTATGCGTGTTTGTGAGATATGTTGTGTGTCAATTCTTGTCAGCTTTCAGGCAAAACCTGAAAGTCTTCTTCTCATTGGCTAAACATCTCTGTATGAAAGTGATGCTGGCCCTGATATCAGTTCCCCTTTAGTATTTGTCTTATTTAACCCACTGTCTTATTTACCTTATTTTTCTTATTATTATTTTAACAAACTCCTTTAAAAACTTTCACCTTGTTTTTCTCTTTATTTTTCCTCAGCTTCCTTTTATTCTTTTGTTAACTTAATGTTGTTATCAGCATCTGTAAGACCATGAGAAGAAGCTGAGACTCCAAGTTTGATTAAGTTCTTAAGACTAGTCATTGTATTTTCCTTTCAATTTGGTATTTTATAGGTACCAATAAAACAGCTGTTTATGATGAAAGCTCTCTAAAAATTTTTTCAACTTAAAGATCCATTGTTTGGCCATTTTCTCCCCAGAGTCTAAAGAATATTGTGGCCATGTGGTGTTACAAAAGAAAATCACCCCTTTTTAGGCATTGGCTTATAGCTGAAGTCAGCCCATTTAGCTGAGAGGTGGCCCAGAGGGCTTTCTTGGGGACAGATGGAGTTCTCCCCATTTCAGAATTATAAACAAACAGAACTGACAGCCAGATGGGATCCCAAACAGAACAGACAGGTGCACCCAATAGATTCCGGGTAAAAGTCCTACAACTATTCCCACTCTGATAGGGTGCCTTATTAACCAGATGGTCCTGTCTCTCAAAGAGGGAGGACCCCAGATGGAGGGAAAGGGAGTTCTCAGTGGTGCACCCCGAGGCGACTTACCCTACTCCGGATTGAGCCCATCAACTTACCATAAGCAAAAACAGACAAAAATAAATAAATAAAACAAATCTAGAGCCTGTTTCCTTGCCATAAGAAAATGTGCCTAGGGCCAGCGGTGCTGGGTCAGATGGACAGTACTGGGGCAGTCCCTAGGGCAAATCACCTAGGCAGCTGCTGGACTGCTTCCCAGGACATCCCAGTCAGCCTGGGGCTGCAGAGCCACGGGCAAGGAGCCTCCTGGCTGGCTCGCCAAATTGTTGCCAGACACAAACACAGGTTCTTTACCCGCCACATAAGAGGGGCCAAATAAAAACTGGAACGCCAGGCTTGTGGCAAGGAAAGGGTTTTTATTTCAGGTGACATCAGCCAGGAGACAAGAGTGAGCCCTCAAATTCATCCCATCTCCCCCAAAGAGGGGAGCCAATGGGTTTTAAACGTTGTGAGGGATGTGGCTGCTTGCAGGGAGGGGGAGTCTGTGGCCTTGCTGGTTGGCGCTCTCCCACCAGCCTGTGTTTGGCCTTGTGGGGCTGCTTGCAGGGAGGAGGATGGTGAGATAAGGGAATCCGTAGGTGGGTGTCCTTGGTTGTCTGCCTCTGTGATGGGTGGTAGATTATGGTGCCAGGAAGCCAAGGACTTGGGGTCTGGGGAGCTTCAGCTTCTTGATATTCTCTGGGTATCAGTTTCCCTGTAACAAACCTCAAGAACTGGTAATTAACCAAAACTTCAGTGTGAGCTCAGTGTGAGGCCACCTGGGTGTTTACCAATTTATAACTTCTATTTGCCTTGTGATGTGCAGGGATACAAAGGTATAAAAAACTGATATTTACATCTGAATGTAACTTTGAGAAGCAGGGAAAGGGGATGAGTGCTTTTGGTTTTAACCCCCTATATGCTGGGTTTAATGTAGGGGAACTGATATCAGGCAGCACCAAAAGTGCACCACACGTTTATTGTCCAACGTGTTTTCACTGTCAGCAAACATTCAGGTCATAACTGACTCGCCAGATGATGGAAAGTTAGGGTAAGTCATTTTATCCAAATGGAAGCTGTCGCTTACTGCAGAAGATAGAGAGCTAACAGCACACTCAATAGCCTTGGGTCTTTTAGAACATTTGCCAAGAATGTTTAGATTGAAAACTTAAGATTTCCACCTGCTTCCACAAAAGAAATATTACTTATGGAACTTTTCTTTCTTTTCATCTTCCCTTCTTGCCACCTAGAACCCAAGTGACATTTCCACATAACATTTGTTTCAAAACTATCAAGTGTAAACAATGAATTGAATAAATGTCTTTTTTTCCTTAAGTGCGAAGAACTTTATAGTTTCTTGGGGTTTGTGCTGCTATTTATTTGGGTTTGTTTTTGCTTTCATCTGCTTGTATGCTTGCTTTTTCCCTGAAGAACATATAAATTGTCTTTAATCTATATTGTATTTTCTTGGGGATTTGAAGACAACATAAGAGACAGGGCTGAGGTTCCAGAACAGGGTACCTATTTTCCCCTGGGTTTCCTTACTTATTGACTCAAATACAGATTTACACTACTAGAAAGTGTACGTGTTTCTCAACTTTAAAAATCTTAATAACTGAATAAATAAAAACTAATATTGTCTATACTTTCTTATGTGTTAAGGTTTAGAAACCAAATATTTAAATAAACCGTTTAAACGTCTTTTCTTTATTTTCAAAATGACAATAGAGAGCTCATGAGTGTAAATGCACCTAAAATAAATTCTAAACCACCATGACAATGCCAGTCATTATCAACTGCCCTATCCAGCTTCATCTGCTGCATAACATTTGGTCTCCCACCTACAGAAGGACGTTTTTTGTTTAAATAAAAAGATCAAAAATCTCAAAATACTTGCAGTTTTCAACAACGGCAATGGTTACATCTGGCTACTCCTACAGTCAGCTTGGAGAGTAGACAGTGCAGTAGACTGTGCTGTTTCAGGAGGCTCAGTCGCTGCCCCGCAGCAAACTGGTAACTGCCAAGTCGGAAGCGTGCAACCCACTGAAATCATTGCACCTGCTAGCGCTGTACTCAAGCTTCTGGTTACTCTACCAAAAAGCACTTACATTATGTTCAACTGTTTCTTTCAATTCTCCACCATCTAGGCTTGAGGCTAAACCATGATTTTGCTGCAGATGTTACTAATAGCAACAGTCATGAGTACTTCAGAAAAATAGAAATGTATCCCTTTCTTGAGTAACTGTGGAAAGAAATTGATAGCCATGCAATCTTAAGTTGATTTGACAGTAATCATTTTGGACTTTTAGTATTTAGCAGTATAATTAGCTTCTTTGGGGAAGTGTGTGTGTGTATGTGTATGTGTGTGTTTAGGGGGTTGTTTTGGATATTTAACAGAAATTAAGTTAGAGCAAAAATAAACAGAGTTCTTGTATTGTGACATGATGGACTTTACATTTTCAGGGCTAAAGAAAGCACCCCAAATAAAAAGACAAATATACCTACTTTACCATAATAATACTTCATATTTGTATAGTGCTTTATAGTTTAGAAAATGCTTTGAACTGTGTATATTTTAATTGCTCACTGTAGAAACTCATATTTTCTAAAAGCAAGTAAGGGGCCTCATTACAGTGGAGATGCATCATATGGACATTCAATTTTTGGGGTGCCTTTTAGGTGCAATTCTACCATCTTCTTAATCTTCTAAATCAGCACACTAACTAACGCAAATTAAGGTTATAGACAACAAATATTACAAAGAATGGAAAACAGTCTGTTGGCAACAGGGCATTTTAGAATTCTCCACTCATCTCCTATTTACCACTAAGGAGTTGATAGTTATTTTAAGGTGATAATGGCTTTAATATTCAGATATTGTGTGACAGACTTTCTTTTAATTCACTTTTCTAGTTATGCTTAAACTTGAAGTTTTATACAAACAGCTGCACAATTTTCACAGTACTTACTTTAAACTCTGATTCTCAAGTAACATATAACACATTGTCTTGGTGGAAATTATCACTGTCTAGTTGTGGCTCTTAACCTGCAGACTCAGAAATCTGATGTTTTTGACACATTAATAAAATGTTAATCTATCAGGAATGGAATCACTTGACCCAAGCTCCTAAGACCACTGTAAGAACACTACAATGTCAAATTATTTGTTCACAAACTAACTGGTTTACAATAAACCAAGTGGAGCGAGTAGTCCAGCCCGGGTCCAGTGGCCTCCCATCCCCAAGTTTCACCCCCACTATTTGACCCATAGTAGCTGCTCAGTCTCAGTTTCCCTGGAACCAGACTCTACTCCCCACCATTAGTCCCTCTACAAGGCTTGGTTCTTCCCCTCAGGCAGCAGCAGGGGTGGGGGTGGAGACTGGAACTATAGTGTTTGCTAATTAGTCCCAATGAGTTGTGAGAAGGAACCTATTTATCTGTGTATGATGGAAGCTCTGCCATCTTCAAGATATTGTTTCCAAAGTCATCCTGAACATCAACATCTAACTGTCAGACAACAGAAGAAACAAAGTGTGGAGAGGTTACCCAGATTTTCTTCAGCCTCAGCTAGAAGGTACAGAAAGCACTCTGCTCTAACATCGTCAGTGAAAACTAGTGCCTTAGCCCTCCTAGATAGAAGGAAGTCTAAGAAGTGTGAGCCCTGGTTGGGCAGCCACTTCCAACCTCAGTTCCGTACCTTGGAAGGAAAGCGTGACTCTTTGCTGGACAATTAGCCACCTTTGCCGCAAGTTCTTGATGGTATCTCCAAATACTACAGGCTTCACTGTTTCTAGAACACAGATATAGAAAACATCTCACACATTGCCAAGTGGCTCATTCTAGAAGCAACCTGCTGTTAGACCTGCAGTTCGAAGGGCAGAGTTCAAAGTTAAAGTAAATTTCTGATCCCTGCTAAGGATAGGACTAATGTTGTTTACTAAACCTACAGCATTCAGTTGTGATTTGAGGACTACCAATCTAAATCAGTGGAATGCCTAAACTATTTCTTTTTAAATACAGAAGATATATTATTTTTAGATAAATGAAGCAATGTAAAAGAAGGGACGTGTGAGAAAGAGAATTAACATTTATTGAGCATCCATGTGTCTCATATATTGAACTAGATATTCTCTGTACATTATCTCATTTAGCCTTTACAAGATTCCTGAAAGTGAATAAGAAATTGAAGCACACAATCCTTTTCAAACTGTTCCAAAAAATTGAAGAAGAGGGAACACTTCCAAATTCATTTTAGGAAGCAAGCATTACCGTGATACCAAAGCCAAAGACACCACAAGGAAAGAAAACTACAGGACAATATCCTTGATAAGATGCAAAAATCCTCAACAAAATACTAGCAAGTTGAATTCAACAGCGCACTAAAAGGATCATACACCGTGACCAAGTGATATTTATCTCTGAGATGCAGAGATGGTTCAACATATGAAAATCAACTAATGTGATACACCACATTAATAGAATGAAGGGTAAAAATCACATAATCATCTCAATAGATACAGAAAAAGCATTTGATAAAATTCAACACCATTTCACCATTAAGAAAGAAACATCTCTCAACAAACTAGAAATACAGGGAAATTATCTCAACATAATAAATGTCATATATGAAAAACCCATAGCCAACATCATACTCAACAGGGAAAAACTGAAAGCTTTTGATAAGATCAGAAACAAAGCAAGGGTGCCCACTCTTGCCACTTCTATTCAACATAGTACTGGGAGTCTTAGCCAGAGCAATTAGACAAGAAAAAGAAATAAAAGACACCTAACAGGAAAGGAAGAAGTAAAATTGTCCCCGTTTGCAGATGATATTATCTTATATGTGGAAAACTCTAAAGTCTCAACAAAAACTGGTAGAACTAATAAATGAATTCAGTAAAGTTTCAGGATATAAAATCAACATACACAAATCATTGCATTTCTATACACTAATAAACTATCTGAAAAGGAAATTAGGAAAACAATCCAATTTACAATAGCATCAAAAAGAATAAAATAATTATGCATGAACTTAACTAATGAAGTGAAGGACTTGTACACTGAACACTATAAAACACAGATGAAAAAAATTAAAGAAGACACAAATAAATGGAAAGACATTTTATGTTCATAGATTGGAAAACTCAACATTGTTAAAATGTCCATATCACCCAAAGTTATCTACAGATTCAATACAATCTCTAACAAAATCCAAATGGCATTTTTTACAGAAATAGAAAAAAAACTCTAAAATTCATATAAAACCACAAAAGACCTTGAATAGCCAAAACAATCTTGAAAAGGAAGTACAAAGCTGGAGGCATCACACTTTCTGATTTCAAAATAAATTACAAAGCTACAGTAATTAAAATAGTATTTTAGTGGCATAAAGACAGATGTGTAGACCAATAGAGCAGAATAGAGAACTCAGAAATAAATTCACATATATATGGTCAATTATCTTCAACAAGGGTGCCAGGAATACGCAATGGGGAAAGGATAGTCTTTTCAACAAAAGGTATTGGGAACACTGGATATCCACATGAAAAAAATGAAATTGGATCCTTACCTTACACCACACATAAAAATCAACTCAAAACTGATTAAAGACTTGAATGTAAGACCTGAAACTGCAAAATTCCTAGAAGAAAACATAGGGGAAAATTTTCATGACCTTGGTCTTGGCAATGATTTCATAGACATGACACCAAAAGCATAGATAACAAAAACAAAAATAAACAAGTAGGACTACATCAAATTAAAAAGCTTCTGCACAGCAAAGCAAACAATCAACAGAATGAAAAAGTAATCTACAAAATGGGAGAAAATATTTGCAAATCATATATCTAATAAGGGGTTAATTTCCAAAATATATAAGAAATGCCTCCAACTCAGTAGCAAAAAAAAATTAAAAATTAGATTTAAAAATGGGCTAAAGACTTAAATAGACTTTTTTCCAAAGAAGACATACAAATAGCCAGGTACGTGAAAATGTGCTAACATCACTAATCATCAGGGAAATGCAAATCAAAACCACAATGAGATATCAATTTACACCTGTTAGGATGTCTATAATCAAAGAAAACAAAAGACAACAAGTGTCTGTGAAGATGTAGAGAAAATGGAACCCTTGTACACTGTTGGTGGGAATGCAAAATGGTGCAGCCGCTATAGAAGACAGGATGAAAGTTCCTCAAAAAATTAAAAATAGAACTACCATATGATCCAGCAATCCCACTTCTGGGTATTTATCCAAAAGAATTGAAATCAGGATCTTGAAGAGATAATTAGCACTATCATGCTCATTGCAGCTCCATTCACAATATCCAAGATGTGGAAACAACCTAAATGGCCATTGATGGATGAATGGATAAAGAAAATGTGATATATAAATACAACGGAATATTGTTCAGTCTTAAAAAAGAAAAGAAATCCTGCAATATGCAACAACATAGATGAACCTTAAGAACATTATGCTAAGTGAAATAAGTCAGTCACAGAAAGACAAATACTACATGATTCCACTCATCTTAGACATCTAAAATAGTTATACTCATAGAAAGCAAAGAATAGAATGATGGTTGCCAGGAGCTGGGGAAAGGGTGAAATGGAGAGTTGATAATCTTCTATAAAATTTCAGTTATGCAAGATGAATAAATTCTAGAGATCTGCATTACGATAATGTGTCTATAGATAATGATAAATGCACGCTTAAAAACTTGTTAAGAGGGTAGATCTCATGTTAAGTGTTCTTACCACAATAAATATAAAGAAGAAAGAAATTGAGGCATGAGAAATCAAATGATTTACCAAAGGTCACACAGCAACTACGTGGTGAACAGAGATTTGAATAAGAATTCTGCAGCTCTTAGGTCCAGGCACATCCCACCACACGTATGTTATAGACTGAATGTGTCCCCCCAAACTTCACATGTTGTAACCTAATCCCTAGTACAGTGGTATTAGGAGGTGGGGCCTTTGAGAGGCGATTAGGTCATGAGTGTGGAGCCCTCATGATCGGGATTAGTGCCCTTATAAAAGAGATCCCTGAGAGCTTCCCTTTCCCCTTCACCATGTGAGGATCCTGCAGAAAGACTACCATCTACGAACCAGGAAACAGGCCCTTGCCAGACACCAAATCTCCCTTTGCCTTGATCTTGGACTTCTCAGTCCTTCTTCAGCTTCTGGAACCATGAGAAATAAAAGTTTCTGTTGTTTATAAGCCATCCAGTCTATGGTATTGTATTACAGCAGCCCAAATTGAACAAGACAGTACATGTCAACAGTATTGCCTAAAACAGCTCATTAGTGGACTGTTTTAGACTAGAGTAAGACAGAGTGAAATTGGCACATCAATTACACACATGAGTGGCTGATTCTGGGGTACAATATAAAAGAATCTGTTCTCTTGGACTTTTAAATAGTATTTTTCTCCACTTATTTACATGATTAATTTGTATCTTCTCTGGGGAATATTTTTCTTCTTGAAAAAAACCTCAGCTTAGTCTCATTCAAACTGTTGTTACTTTAGTATCTATGGACTCTGAATCAGGACAGGAGGCTGCAGGGCACTTCCCGAACAGTACTTGAGCTCCTACTCCTAAAGGCTACTGAATCAAAAACAAGGGGGAGGGCCGGCCCCGTGGCTTAGTGGTTAAATGCGAGCGCTCCACTGCTGGCGGCCCAGGTTCGGATCCCGGTCACGCACCAACGCACCGCTTCCCCGGCCATGCTGAGGCTGCGTCCCACATACAGCAACTAGAAGGATGTGCAGCTGTGACATACAACTATCTACTGGGGTTTTGGGGGGAAAAAAATAAATAGATGAAATCTTAAAAAAAAAAAGGGGGAAAAATCATGTATGGGCTTAATTAGGAGTGATCAGAAGTATTTTCTTCTTTTCATAAAGGACCTCAGAAGTAGCTCCACTTTTATATTTAACTTTGTTAGAAAATTAAAGAATAAATTCCATATATAATTGTATATATTGTCAAGTCAGATTAACACTGATAATTATCAACTGGGGTATATTTGGCAGAATTCGGTGGGTCTGTCATCTCAGAAACTGGTTAACCGTAACTGGAGCTGTGGGATAGGGGACGAGCATAGGGCATGGGGCAGGGAGATGGTGGAGCTGAGAGACTGAGGGTCTCACCCTTACTTCTTAAAGAGAGGCCGGAAGAACACTCGCCCTCCGCCGTTGGTTCAATGAGAAAGCAGAAAAGAAAAATAAAATAATAGGACAAGTATCTTGGAAACACGTCCTAAAGTACTTCCCCCATTTTGGTAAGCTTTTTCCTGTTGCTGATTCTCCTCTGCCTTTACTGCCCTAAACAGGGAGGGGTAACGAGGGAAGAGGGAGACGGATGGCCAGGCAGGTCCGGTCAGAAATGAAGCACGGGAGAGAGGGATGCTGTGGGGGCCAGTCCCACCTGCCTCCTCAGGACTGAAAGTTCTATGAGGAGGAGGAAAAAACAAAACCCAATAGATTATCGGGACTGAGAACATAGTAACCCACCCTCGCTTCCCCAGTGTCGCCTGGGAAGGCTGCCGGTCCCTCAGAGAAGTCTCCCGCTTGGCATGCGGTGGGCGGAGTCACATTGGCAGATGGAAGAGTTTGGGCACCAGGAGTCTGGGGCCTGGACATTTGCTGGAGGGGGCGCAGAAGTCCCCACCCGCCCTCGTGGACGGAGCAGGAGGCTGGGCTCAGAGCAGCGCGAGGTGGGCACCGAGGACCGGAGGCTTGGACGGCAGCCACGGACTCCAGCAGCGAGGACCAGCACGGTGCCCCCTAACTCCAGGCAGTGCCAGCACACCTCAGCAGACAGTTACCTGGTGGGACTCTGCAGAGGACGGCGATTTCCAGGGAAAGCATGGGGACGATAAGTCCTTCCCTCACAGCCACGGGAAATGGAAGCTCTCCTGCAGGCAGGTGCCTTCCTGGGAAGGAGCAGGGAGAGGGAGGCCTTTGGAAGGAGCAGAAACGATCCTGACTGAAGGTTTAACTGTAAATTGAAGAGATCCCTTTCAACTGCGAGAAACTGGCTTACCTTTAATTGGCAGGCTTAAATCCACCCCCACCCCCACTCCCATAATAGAAACGGGGGCCTTGAGAGCAAGAAGAGATCCGCTGGAGAAATAAAGGAAGTGGCATTGTTGTACATCTGAGTAAATTCAACCGCTTATTACAATCAAAAGACAGTTTACTTCCAAAGGGAAGGAACGGACAGAAAATCTCCTTCTGCTATGCTGAGGCTGTTTATCCTGGTCGTGAACAGAACCTCTACACAATGGGAGACAAGTGCAGACCTAACTAGGTACAGTGGCAGCAGAACTAAACTTGGGTCCCTAGACCAGCTGGCAGGAGAGCATCTAAGGCAGACCTGGCTGAGGAGGAAAGTCGGTGTGTAGGAGCAGCTGGCCCGTGGGGGAGCCCGGGGCAGCCTGCGCAGGTATCACACAGTACAGGGCCTCTGCAGACGGAAGCAGTCAGTCTGGGGTTTGAGCAACCTCAGGGCTTTTCACTCATATTGTATTTACTTTGACTGCCTGTAAGATTTTCTGCTGAATTCCTTTCCATAAAGCTTTAATAAAAGCATACACAGAGTGCCTCTGTCGGGGGAGGTAAGGAGATGGGTGGAATGCTCTTCTTCATCTCAATATAAACCCATGACCGTAGAAATCCTGAACCACAGAAGGCATTAAACTAATTATCCAAAGTAGTCCTCTGTTATCAGCCAGGCTTACTTGAACCCAACCAGATTTATCTTGATTCCTTATTGACCAACTCTCTGTTTGAGGAGAGCCTTTAGCTTTCTTAACTATAATAAACTATAGTTTATTAACTATAATAAAATTAGAGAGAGAGAGAAAAACAAAATGAGACTTGCTGAGACCACTGGCAAGTCTCAGAACTTCTTCACTACATATAGTCTTTTCTATTCCAAAATTTAGAATCCTGTAGAACCAGCCAAAATTGTTTTCTCTACCATCTCCAGGTCTCCAATAATATTTTGTGATCCTAGCTTGACACTTTCCTCTGTGCTCCATAGATCAGTTGGTTCAAATTCTGAGCATTTTGTTATATATTCCGAGAAATCTTCTTTATCATACTTCTGTTTTCCACTCTCCTTTTTGGACAAAATCAAACTTTTTTTTTAATCCAATGCCCCAAACTCTTCTACTGAACAAGAAGAGAATGTTCAAGTGCCTTGGTGACAGCTCAACCCTTTCATTTTATGCAGTCATTCCATACATGGGACACTACGTATCCCTGCTCTCTGTTAAGAAACATCATAAACAGCACCCAACAGCTATTGTGTGTGCTCTGAAATAAACAGCAAATTCAGAAAAAACAGTTTTGAAATCGAGCTACTCCACTATCTGCCTATAGCTTTGTTATTACTATGAAATTATTATTTTGTTATAATTTGCCTTTTTGTTATGGTAATGGTGCCTGCAGGTAATAAGTGCATTGAGTTCCTAAGTGTGCAGCACCAAGAAAAGAAAAGCAATCTTAACACTGTGTTCTCAGCGCACAGTCTGAACGAATTCTAAGTGGTTTGCAAGGAAGAATCTTTGGAGGTACACTGGGGGGGCTGTAGACCTGACAGTGATTGCAAACCAGTTCACTGAGCAAACATTTCGATATGCTGTATGGAACACTAAAAAGGATGAATTGACAAGAGGAAGGCAAAGGATTAGTCACATTTTAGGTTATTTTTATGTTTTTATCATCGGTCCTTTTAAAAACAAAAATCACATAAACCGAAGCTTTGGAACATATTTCCGCTAACTGGTGTCAGCAATGCTTTAATCATATTGCTCGCTAAGTATAACAACCAGATGTTCAGATTTTAAGGACATTCCACCCACTTCCAAAACTCCCAGTACAGTCCTAATTACCCACTTTCAGCGACTTGTTTCTTGCTTGTGGCTGAAAACATTGTAAAACTGGCACCAAAGTGCTGCGTGAATAAAACATGTTAGTAAAGCTCGTACTTAATAAGTAGCTGTCCTAAAGAAGCAATGTGGAAATCTCATAGCCTATATTGGACATAAAAACTTCCTCCGTGATATCCAAAATGATGCCTTCTTAAAAGTGAGTTGTGCCTTAATGGAAAGAAAACTTGTTTTTGTAATTCTTGCTCTTATACTTAGAACACCTATGCTCAAGCCCCAGTTCAGCCGTTTATTCAATGTGAACCCCAAGTCACTCACTTATTTCTCTGCAAAGGAAGGGTGATACTATTGCCCCCATAGCACCCTCAGACCCAGGAGGCAGAAATGAATCAATATATGTAGCAGCGCCCAGTAAACCGTGAACGCCCACCCACAGTAAAGTATAAATTATATGTAGAAGCCATAAAAGCATTGTGTATTTTGAATACTAAATAGAAAAATGTATTTAAATGATGCTTAAGGTATAAAAGATAAAGAAAATGAAAGCATGATCTCAACAAACAACCCATCAAATAACATTTACCAGGTCTGGCTACATAATTTACAGGCCCAGAGCAAAATGACAATGTGAGACCCCTTATTCAAAAAGCAGGAAAGAGACCTTTTTTTGGTGGTGTCTCTTCACTTGTTATAGTGTTTTTTTTTATTTCTATTTAATGTCATGTTGATTGGGCAGGGGGTACCCACAAGGTGTGTATAGACTTTCACAGGTGGAGAGCCTACCCCATGACTCAGAGTACTGGGTCTTACTCCATCCTTTCTGTGTCCAGTCCCACACCTGGTGAGGAGGGTAGCAGTACCCACTGGGCAGGGCCAGGGGAGCAGGTGGCAAAGAACTCATCCCAGGAAGGCATAGAGGTTCCAAGTCCCCAGAGCATGCTCCATTATCCCATCAGTCTTCACTTACAAAGCACATGTCCGAAGATACAGTTATTAAGAACTTCAATATGGTGACTGCAGAGCAGTAAACCTCAAGCACGGGGTCCCCTTCTGAGCATGGGGTCCTCGGTGACTGCACTGGTCACATGTCCCTGAATCCCTCCCTGTCATCTACTATGTTTGGGGCCCTAGATTTTTTCAAAGAGGCAGCATGATATAGTCAGTAAGAGAACAGACTGAAGCTGGGTTGCTGGCTCTGCCTCTCACCAGCTGTATAATCTTGGGCAAGTTATTTTTTTTTCTTTGGGTATCAGTTTTTTCACGTGTAAAATAAAGGTGATAAAAAAAATCATTGATCTCGTAGGGTCGTTGTGCAGATTAAATAAATTAATATATGAAAAGCACATAGTTCAGGGCCTGGCATATTTAGTACTATAAAAGTGTAGTTATTATTATTTTTCATATGAATTCACATTGCAGATCTAAGATGATTCCGAAAACAAACATGTTTGGAGTCCTTGCAGGGAAAATGTTCTACAGCAGACTGAGTAACCGTCTCTGTTCCTCAGTCCCAGGCTCATCCTGAACTCGGGTTGGCAGCATCCCTGTCTATATCTCCACCTCATGCTCCCAATTCTCAGATTCTCTCCCAACCATAATATCACCCAACTGTCAATGACCGAGCAAGAGAGAAGCATTCTAAATAGAACACAGTTTCCTTGATGAAAGCCTATGGACTCTTTGAAGGTGCAAAATGGTCAGTAACGGATAGAGAGAAAGGCCTACGAGTCGGCTGGGATGGATAACTTTAGGGCCGGTTATAAGACTGATTTTATTACACTGCTATCTGTGCACAGTAACGGCTTAGTAAATGTTATCAATTTGCAATTTACGAATAGAATTTAAATAATGAAAATTAATTCAAAAAATTAATATCAAAAGTGAGAGCTACAAAAATGTAAAAACAAAGATGAATACATTAAATTTAAAAAGAAGAGAGTGTAAATAAAATAAACAGGGTAGGGTAGTAATTTTACACTTACAGTTACTCTTTCATGGTATTATAAAATTGTGATCTGTTTAAATAATTTGTAAGCAACCTAAAAAATGGTTTATTGGCCAGTAATTCAAGAGTAAACAGTAGACTTTAAGGATTTCTTTTTTAAATAAAATAAAAACAAATATCCTATTTGTATGTTACACTGGAAAGTTTAATTTAAAATCTTTGCGGTCTAATGAGGTGCTGGAACATTGATCTCTTTAAAGAAAGGTAAAACAACTTTGTCAAGTATTTTTAGTGTTTCCACATGGTCTTTCTTAAATGGGTATAACTTCTTAGCCTAACAATCCTATTTCTCCATCATGTATTCCCACACTCCCACTCTGTACCAGACCAGGCAGAGTCCTTATTCTATCATTTTTGGTAGAATGTTGCTTCCTCCTACCACTTTTTCTTGCTTTTATATTTTTTCCTTTTTTTGAAACTGTCTTGCCTCTTCATTCATTCATAATCATCATTTTTTCCAAGACTTCCCTTTTTTAAGAGAAGCTTTTTAAATGCAGTCTCTTGGCTCTTTTTTATATTATATTGTTTATATTATATTTTTTAATTTTACGTTATATCTTATGTTTTTATACTATATTTTCTAATTTTGCATATGTTGATGAATTGTAGATGCATATACATTAAATGTAAAATGGCCTCCATAATCCAATTAAAAAATAGAGATCTTTAGACTGCATTATTTTAAAAGCATAAGTATTGTGGCTTTCAGAAAACACATTTAAAAAATAAGCTCACAGAAAAGGTAAAAATAAAAGAATGAAAAATATATAGAATGCATTCACTAGTCAAAAGAAAGATTGTATAGCTATATTAATATCAGATAAAGTAGACTTTAAGGTAAGAAGCATTTAATAAAGATAAAGATGAACATTTTATTAAGATAAAAGGTTTATTTCAATAGAAATATATAATAATTCTAAATTTGTACGCAGCAAATAACATTGCTTTAAAATGTATAAAAGTAGAACTACTCTCATTAATTAATAAAAATATCCTCAATAATATTTATAGCCTATATTTTCTAAAATTTGATGGGTCCAAAATAATTGTTTGTTAAATGAATGAGTAAATGAATTGAATAAACAAGAAACTCTAAGAAAATGATAGTTGGAGATTTTAACATATTTCTTATTAACATATTTCTCACTACAGCACAAGGAAACAAAAAATTAGTAAGAATATAAAGAATTTAAAACGCACAATTAACAAATTGGCATATGTAGACTGCTACACCCAAGAATTGCAGAATACACATGAGTTTGAAGCTCTCATTTAAAAAGTGACCATACACTGGACCATAAAGGAAATATCAACAAATTTTAATTGATTGAAGCCATACAAAGTATATGTTTTCTGACCACGGTGCAATTTGATGAAAAGTCAATAAAAAAATAAGAACTAGAATATCAGCATATGTTTGAAATTGAGCAACACATTTCAGAATATTCCATGAATCAAAAATCACAATAGTTATAAGAAAATATTTTGAGCTGAATGATAATAAAAATACAAATCAGAATTATGTGAGATGTAGATATACCATGCTTTGAGGGAAATTTATTCCCTTAAATATGTATATTAGAAAAGAAGAAAGACTGAAGATCAATGATCTAACTTTAGAAATCAGAAAAATAACAGCAAATTACAGTCAAGGAAATGAGAATAAAAGAAATAATAAAGAAAAGAGCTGAAATTAATATGATAAAAAACAAACATAAAATAAAAAAGATTGCCGAAGACAAAAGTTAGTTCTTTAAAAGAATAATACGGTTAATAAATCCCTGGCAAGCATATCACTGAAAAAAGAGAAAATGTGCAAACAATTAAATATCAGCAATGAAAAAGAGGACATAAGCACAGGCATTATAAAAGACAAAAAGTAGATTTCATGAACAAATATATTCTAATGTACTTGAAAATTTACGTCAAATGGGATTTACTTCACATAGAAGGATAATTTACCAAAACTAAACAAAGAGGGAACAGAATATCTGAATTGTTCTAAAGAAAAAGAATCTGTAATTTAAAATTTTGCACAAAGAAAAGTTTTGGGTGAGGTGGCTTCACCAGTGAATTATACCAAACATTTAAAAAAGAAATTATAGTCAATCTTACACAGTCTTCTAAGTAATAGAAAAAAAATAACAATGATCCCCAATTATCCCCATAAACATACTGCATATATTCAAACCCAAACAAGAACGTTATTACAAAGAAAACTTATAGACCTATGTCACTCATGACCAAAGATGAAAATTACTAAATAAAAAATTACTAAATAAAATGTTAGCAAACTGAATCTAAGTTAATTAAGAAAATAATATATCATGACTAAACCTGTTACTACAGAGATGCAAGATTTTTTTAATATTTAAAAAATCAAAGTAATTCACCACACTAAGAGAATAATGAAGAAAAAATCATACGAGCAGCTCAATAGTTGCATAAAAAGCATTTGATAAAGTTCAACATCAATTAATGATAAAAACTCTTAAAAAGAGTTTTTGGTAGGTAACACTAATAAAAAAGTCTATAAAAATCCTGCTTGACACTAAACAGTAAAATGTTAAAAGCTTTCCCTTTAAAGAGAAGTAGAAAACAGAGTTGCCTACTATCACTACTTCTATTCAACATATTATTCTAGGTACTGGCCATTCCAATACATCAACAAATATTAATTTTAAAAATGTGAGGATTGGAAAAGAAGAAAAAATTGTCATTATTTACAAATGATATTATTTTGTACATAGAAAGTGCAAAAGAGTCTTCAGATAAATTACAGACAATGAATAAATTTAGCAAGTTTTCTGGACACTGATCAATATAAAAAATTAACGTATTTCTGTATATCAGCAATAAACAATGAAAAAAGAAAATATTTTAAAAGATACTATTTACAATAACACCAAAAATATCAATATTTAGGAATAAATCTAACAAAAATATATAAGATTTCTACACAGGAAACTGTAGAAAAGTTATAGGAGACAAATAATTGTACGGATATACTATATCTATAATTTGGAAAACAATGTTTTTAGGAATTTCAATTCTCCTCAAATTGCTCCATAGATTTAAAGCAGTTCCAATCAAAACCCCAACAGATATTTTGTGGAAATTGAGAAACTAGCTGTAAAATATATCTGGGAAAGATAAGGGACAATAATAGACATGATAAACTTGAACAAAAGGAACAAGGTAGGAGGACGTGCTCTTGGCATTTCAAGACATACGTATTATAAAGCTGTAGTAATTGTGACTGGTAGTATTGGTGCAGGGATAGAAAAGGAGCAAGGCAACAAAATAGAAAATGCAGAAACAGATTCACTCATGCGTAGACACTTGATTTTGACACATAAAGAACAGTGAAGCAATGGTTGGCCCAGCAGCATAGCGGTTAAGTCACAGGTTCAGATCCTGGACGTGGACCTACACACTGCTCATCAAGCCATGCTGTGGCAGAGTCCCACATACAAAAAATAGAGGAAGATTGGTATAGATGTTAGCTCAGCAACAATCTTCTTCAAGCAAAAAGAGCAAGATTGGCAACAGATGTTAGCTCAGGGCCAATCTTCCTCCTCACCAAAAAAAATGAATAATGAAGGAAGAATGATAATTTATTCAATTAGATAACCATAAGGAAAAAGAATACAAAACTACCTTTACTTTAAACCATAATAAAAATACTAATCCTGGGGGCCGGCCCAGTGGTGCAGCAGTTAAGTGCCTGCACTCCGCTTTGGTGGCCTGGGGTTAGCAGGTTTGGATCCTGGGCAGGCACCAAGGCACAGCTTGTCAAGCCATGCTGTGGCAGCATCCCATATAAAGTAGAGGAAGATGGACACAGATGTTAGCCCAGGGCCAATCTTCTTCAGCAAAAAAGAGGAGGGTTGGCATCAGAAGTTAGCTCAGGGCTAGACATCCTCACACACACACAAAAAAAATACTAATCCGGGGTAGATTATAGATACAAATGTGCAAGGTAAAAGCAAGGAAGCTTTTATATTACAGTTTAGGAGAACATCTTCATGACTTGCAGTAGGAAACATAAAAAACATAAAAAACACATGAAGCACTAACCACAAAGGAAATGGCTGACAAATTGGACTGCATTAAAATTAAGAACATCAGTCATCAAAAATACCTTTCTGAGAGTGGGAAAGAAGGCTACAGAATGGGAGGAGTTATTTGCAATACATATAACCAACAAGGGCTAATATCCAAAATATGTTTATAATGACATATCAATTAGAAAAAGACCAGAAACCTAAGAGAAATAAATGCGCTAGTGGGGCCGGCCAAGTGGCGTAGTGGTTAAGTTCATGTGCTCTGCTTCAGCAGCCGGGGGTTTGAAGTTTCGGGTCCCAGGCGTGGATCTACACACCGCTCATCAACCTATGCTGTGGCAGCATCCCACATACAAAATAGAGGAAGATTGCCACAGAAGTTAGCTCAGGGACAATCTTCCTCAAGTAAAAATAGGAAGATTGGCAACAGATGTTAGCTCAGGGCCAGTCATCCTCACCAAAAAAAATAAAAAATAAAAAATGAGCTAGAGACTTGAACAGGCACTTCACAAAAATGGATATCCAAATGCCAACAAACAGATGAAAAGAGGCTCAACCTCATTAGTCATCAGGAAAATGCGCATGAAAACTTCTGTGAGACACTTCTACATGCTTATCAGAAGAGCTGAAGTTAAAAAGTCTGACAACACCAAGGGTTAGCAAAAATATGGAGCAAAAGGAACTTTAATTCCTTGCTGGTGGGAGCATAAATTGGTACACCACCTTTGGAAATGCGTGACACCATCTTCAAGATTTGAACATAAACATAACCCATGATACAATTCCTGTTGCCTAGGTATGCACCCCAAAAAATTTGTCCACATATACACCAAGAGACATGTATAAAAATGCTCATGGCATCGTAATTCACAAAGGCTAAGAACCAAAATATCCATCATCAGCATAATGTACATATAAATCTTTATACTTTCATACAACAGAAGACAACGCACTCATAGAAATGAATAAATTCTTGGTAAATGAAACAACATGGATGAATCTCATAAATGTAATATTGAGTGACAAAAACTAGACCCAAATGAGTATACATCATATGATTCCAATTATGCAAAGTTCAAAAACAGGCAAAACTATAGTGTTAGAAATCCAGGACTGTGTTTCTTTTTAGGGAGAAAAGCAACTGTATTCGGTATTGGGAAACTAAAGATGTACAAGTTATGATCTCTTCTCTCAAGAATCTCACAGTTTAATGAGATCATGTACATAAAAATGCATTACGAGCTGAAAACATATAAACCATTATGTTATTCTTTTGAATAATAATGTCCAGATAAGCTGCTATCTAAAATTAAATAAACTGATAGCTAAAGATTTTTTTCTGACGTTTCGTCAATCAGAAAACAAAACATCTCATTAGCTGAAACTCATTAAGCAGGCCAAGGGCTGTGTTTCCATCAAAAGTCTGGGGCAGATGAAATGGAAAGCATCTTCATTACATCTCATCTCTCCTCAGCCCATATGAATGCAGCTTAAACGACTCTCCCCTCAGCTGGAGAGGATTACAGACTAACTCAGATAATGCGACCTAGAGCTTATTTAATCATCGCTCTCTCGTCTGGGAAGGAATTTAAGCAGAGTGCGGCCACAACTTTCTCTCTGAGACCAGGAAAGCCATGATTTGTCTTTAGAAAACGAATAACAATGATAAGAACACAGCAGCAGTAGGAGCAAAAACAACAAAAATAATGCCTTTACAATAAGCTTCCCAGCCCGTGTCCCATTATTCAAATCTTCGTATAAAATAATCATCTCACTAATAGGATATTGTGCTTACCTATCACAAGTGAGAAAAACAACTTTCTAAACTGGAAATTTGAAACGCTATGACTTTTGCAAAGACTTCACTTGTATCACAAAAGAACTGAGAAATTACCAATAAATATAAAATGTTTTTACTTCATGTTTTAGTCTCCTTTAAAGTTATCTGATTATTTTTTACAGGGCACTACATCTCTTTATGTTTAACAGAATATTTGCTGCCTAGTTTATTTCTGCTACATTCATATAAAAGTATTCAATATTATGATCATACAGAGAAGGTTTCCAAGGACCAGGCATCCTTAGGGCTAAACATGATCTTTGCAGCAATAAAGAAAATGAAAGAATAAAAAAAGCATATTACTTAAACAGATGACTTGGAAGTTCAAATGCTTGAAGATTAAAAAGTATAAAATACAAAAGATACCAAATGACTGAAAACTAAAGAATAGGTTTTTTCCATCAATGTTGATTACTACATCTTGAAATACAACCTTTATTTAAGATTGATTTCCCTTTTTGTTTCTAGGTAAACAACATTCATCTTTAAAGACAGAGAAACAAGAAACACTACTACTTTTTCACCCATCTTTACCCGCCAAGCCCAATTACCCAATTTAGTAAGATTTTAGGTTGATGGTATATGAAAGAGAATGCATTCTTTTCTGACTCCGGTATAGCCCAGGAAAAAAACCTTCGTTTGGAGGTCACAAGTCTATCGTAAAGAACAATGCTATGTGCATTCTTCTGAGCATGTTTTAGTGAGGCATTTATGTACGAGTAAAATTCTGCATATAAGGATATGTATGCAATGTGAACTTTAGCAGGTAGCACCAAACAGTCCTCCAGAGTGATTAGATCAATTTAGTCTCTCAACAGATTTATTCCAAGTATTTTTATTTTGATGTTATTATAAATGGTATACCTTTTAAAATTTTTATTTTATAAGTGATGCTGGTATATAGAAATACAATTGATTTTTGTATATTGACCTGATGGTCCATACTAAATTTACTTATTAATTCTATCAGTTATCTGTAGATTTTAAATGTATTTTCTGTGTACATAATCATGTCTTCTGAGAAAAATAATAGTTTTATTCCTTCCTTTCCAAACTTAATAACTTTTAACTTCTTTCTGTCTTATTGCATTAGCTAAAACTTTAGTCCTGATCTTGAAGGAAATGTTTTTAATCTAAAACCGCTAAATATGATATTTTCTATATGTATTTTTTGTAAATACTCCTTCATTACATTAAGGCAGTACTCTTCTTGTCCCAGGTTGCTGGAAGTGTTCATTATGAACAGATGCTAAATTTTATCAAATGCTTTTTCTGAATCAACTGAAATGGTTATTTTGTTTTTTTCTCCTTTATCCCAACAATATAGTAGGTTATTTCAATTGATTTTCAAGTGCGAAACCAACCTTTCATAATTGGAATAATTCCAATTTGCTCCTGATGAATTATCTTCTTTATTTATAGTTAAATTTGCTAACACTTTTTTTTTTATCATTATTGTATCCATGTTTATGAGAGAGATTGACCTATAATTTTCCCTTCTTGTAATATCTTTAAGTTTTGGTGTCAAGGTAAGACGGGCTTCATAAAACAAGTTGCAAAGCATTTTCTCTCTTTCTAGTCTCTCAAAGAGTATTATAAAATGATATTATTTTATTCCTAAATGTTTGACATATTTTACTAATGAAGCTATTTGGGCCTGAAATGTTTTTGCAGTTGTTGTTGTTGTTTTGGTTTTTTTGGTAGAAACACTTTAACTTACTAATTAAATTATTTTGTAAAAGTAGTATTATTTAGACTTTAAGTTTTTTCTTGGTGTTATTTTGGCAAGTTTTGTTTCAAGAAATTTCTTCATTTCTTCTAAATTTCCAAATTTATTGGCACAAAGTTGTCCATAATTTCCTCCTTTTATAGTTTTAATTCCTGCAAGATCTGTAGTGATATCTGGTGTTTTTTCTTTTTTTTTTTTTTTAATTTCTAACATTGGTAATTTGTGCCGTTGTACTTTTTTGAATCAGTAATACCAGGAATATATCAATTTTGTTCCTATTTTCAAAAAACAGCTTTTGTCTTTGTTGAATTTTCCTATTATACGTAATTTTTTGCTCCATTGTTTCCTATCTTTTCTTTATTGTTTCTTTCCTTCTACTTATTTCAAAACTAATTTGTTTTTTTAACTTCTTGAGATGGATGCTTATATGATTGTTTTTCAGTCTGCTTTTCTAATATAGGAATTAAAGACTATAATTATTTCTTTAACCACAGCTGTGTCTGAATCCCACAGGATATGATATAGCATATTTTTATTATCATTCAGTTCAAAGTATGTTCTAATTTCTATGGCAATTTCTTTTTGAAGCTGTGGCTTACTTAATATAAGTATTTAGGTATTTCCTAGGAATCTTTTTATTATTCCAGATTATGTTTAATGTGTCCAGAGGACACAAATTCCAACTGTATGGAATTTGTTGAAGCTCGTTTTATGGCCCTTTATTGATAAGTATTCCATATGTACTTAGAAATAGAGTGTATTCAGAAATCTGAGGCACGATATTCTACATATGTCATTTAGGTCAGTTTTGTTACTTGCATTAATCCAATTCTGTATATTCTTATCAATTAGTATGTGCTTTTTTTTTCTTATAACTGAGAAAGGTACGTTAAAACCTTCCATTATGATTGTAGATTTTGTTTATTTTTCCTCTTAGTTCTGTTGGATTTTTCTTTACATATATTCACACTCTAAGAAGCCTACAAATTTAGAAATATTATATCTTTCTAATAGATTAGCCCTTTTATCATTGTGGAATGCCCTTGTCCATCTCCAGCAATATTTCTTGTGTTCAAGTCTACTTTGCCTGTTAATAGTATAGTTATGACAGCTTTCTGTTGGCTAGCATTTCCATGATTTATCTCTCCTTTTACTTTCAACTGTGCCGTGCTCTTATATTTATGTTATAAGTAGCATATGCTTGGGTTTTGTGTTTTTACCCAATCTGATGATATTTGTCTTTTAATCAGAGTATTAATCCAATTAAATTTTATTTAATGTTATTGCTAACATATTTAGAATTCTTCTTACTATTTTATTTCCATTTGTCCTATCAATTCTTTTTCCCTCGTTCTCTCCTTTCTTACCTTGGGTTAATCAAATAATTTTTTCCCATTTTTTTCTTTATTACTGCACACACACATGCACAATTATTAAAACCAGAACTTTTACCACTTCTCAGATAATGCAAGGACAAACATCATACTTCAATTCTATTTACCTTCCTTACCACTGTTTTGCTATTATTGACATGTATTTTAATTCTAAATATTTTTAAGCCATACAATACATTATCATCATTGTTTTAAATAGTCAACTTTCACTTAGATTTGTGATAAATCTATATTTTCATTTATCTTTATTTTTTTTTATCTTCTATCTGCATAAATAATGTTTTAGTATTTCTTTCAGTGAAAATCTACTCTCTCTCTCTTTTTTTTTTTCTTGCAGGGAAGGATTTGCCCTGAGCTAACATCTGTTGCCAATCTTCCTTTTTTTTTCCCCCAAAATCTTAGTACATAGTTGCATATTCTAGTTGTAAGTCCTTCTAGTTCTTCTATGTGAGCTGTTGCCACAGCATGGCTACTGACAGGTGCGTGGTGTAGTTCCACGACTGGGAAACAAACCTGGGTGACCGAAGTGCTGAACTTGAACCACTAGGCCATCAGGGCTGGCTCTTTCATTTTTTTATTTATCAACAATGTCTTTTTCTATCCCTATTTTTTAAAAGACTTTAACTAAGTATAGAATTTGAGATTAATTCTTTCAGCTTTCCAGTGATATGATTTCATTGTCGTCTGTCTTCCTTTACTTCTGTTGGAAAATCAGCTCTTGGTCTAATTGTTATTCATTTGAGGGTAATGAATCTTTTCCTCTGCATGCTTGTAATTCTTTCTCTTTTTCTTTGATCTTTGGCAGTTTTACCAGGATGTGTCTATGTGGATTTCTTTGTTTTATCTTGTTTGGGCTTCACAGAACTTATTGAATCAGTGGTTTGAATTTTTCACATTTTGGAAATCTTGTCTACTATTTCTTCAAATATTGCTCTTGCCCTCTTCTTTTCTCCAATTATACTCATTTTAGTTCTTATACCTATGTCACATATGTCTCTTACAATCTGTATGTTTAATTTTCTTTATACGTGTTCTTTAGTTTGAATATTTTCTTCTGACCTAGCTTCTGTTTCACCAAGTATCTCTTCTGCTGAGTCAAATTTTCCCTTAAACACATCTGTTGGGTTCTTCATTTTTGTTAATATGCTTTTCCAATCTAAAATTACCATTTGACTTTTCTTTTTTGGATCCGTATTCTCTGGCTAAATTCTCCATCCTATTGCTTATATTTTGAACATATTTATCAGTGTTATCAAATCTAGGTCCTAAAACTTCAACATCTAGATCACTTGTACATCTGTTCTTAGTGGGTTTTTCCTCTTGGTTTTGATCACTTGGACATCTCCTGACATGCATCATAATTTTTGCTTGAATGCTAGACATTATCTATGAAAAATTTCAGGGACCCTGGACGACATTTTCTTTCTACGGGAAGGATTTAATTGTCTTCTGTTAGGTGGTTGGGAGGGAGAGGTCATGAATCGATCCATGGATTGAGATGGTTCAAGATAGATTCCATTCTTTGTCTGGTTTTGTTCATTTTGATTTTCCTTTATTCCCAGATCGTATCTTCTCAAGGATATCTAATGAAAGCCAGGCGTGATTATTAGAGACCCTCCTTCTTAGCAAAACATAAACTCAAACTTTTGCATAGTTAGCCCCATGAGACTACTGAAAGGTCTGCTTTGTGCTGTGCCTCTTAGCAGCTCTTGCCCCTTCATTTCTGTCTCCCTGCCTTGTACAAGGTAGGAACTGGTGAATGGTTCAAGGGAAAAAGCAACTTCTCTGTGATTCAGTTTTGTTCAGGATCTTGGTCCTTCAAGTCTTGGCAGCCTTTGTAATTCTGAACTCCCATTATTTTCTTCCAAGGCCT
Source organism: Diceros bicornis minor (assembly GCF_020826845.1). Taxonomy (NCBI): domain Eukaryota; kingdom Metazoa; phylum Chordata; class Mammalia; order Perissodactyla; family Rhinocerotidae; genus Diceros; species Diceros bicornis. Next base: position 10,449,297 of record NC_080772.1, on the reverse strand, counting down.
CTGAGACTGCCAAATCTGAGCCACTTGCTGCTCAGCCACTGTGATCTGTGCTGCTTAGGAATCAGTGATTGTCTTAAAGAGAAAAGCAGAGCAAAGTATCATCTCAATACATCTCCTTGATGTGGTCCCACAAGGCCTGCTTTCCTTGATTGCCCTCTGATGCCTTCAAACAACTGTGTTTTTTTTTAATTCATATTTTATTCAGCATTTATGGGTCTTCTGGTGATAGGGTTGTTTGAAAGATTGATAGATAACAAACCACTCTATTAGACTCGATTAGAGTCTTCAGACTCTAACCAGTCTAAAGCTCACACTACAAGTCCTAGTCATTCTCTTATAAAACATATTACAAAAAGTGACCCTCAGAGGCAAATGATATAGAAATGATAGCTGGAAGCCTGGTTTCTCTTCTTTATCAGGTAAAAACTTCTCAACTGGAGCAAGTAATATCAGAAATCAAGTGGAGGGAGGAGGAAAAACTCTACATAATATTGGCATTATGTTGCACAAGAGAGGAATGGATCTTATAAATCTTTACATTTTAATTGAATTCCTGATGTCTTCTTGCATTAGATTAATGGGGCCACTGAGGCTGGAATATTTACGCTGCATCAAAGAGACTGCCTTGAAATGGGTAGCTTTCAGTATGATATTATTATATATTCATATTTTTCTTTCCCTCAAAGATACGTTGAGCTGGTCTTTGTTTTTAATCTGCATAGACTGAGAAAATGGAAGTTTTAAAATAACTCAAAATGGATCCCAAAACTGCAGTTTTGTTTTGTGTTTAGAATGGATGAAACTAAATTAGTTAGGTAAGATTTATTCTTTTTATACTTTATAGAAATGGAGATCCAGGTTACACTGATTATTTTAGAGAAAGTAATAAACTGAATGTGACATCTTTTCCCTGGGCATTGACCTCCTCATTTGAAATGAAAATAATTTCTCATGAATTAGGTTTAGGACATGACACCTTAGCTGCCTCTTGGGCAATCTTTCCCTTGATTTATTCTCTCAAATGTCCCTCATTGATCCAGGAGCCAGGCAATTTTCTCACTCAGTCACTGTAGATAACAGCCACCCACAAGGTTCTCCTTTGGACATTCTCTTAATTCTTTGACTCTTTTTGTGGCAATGTGAAAGAGAGAGTGAACAATGCAAGCCCCAAATTTTCAGGGAAATGGAAATGGCATGGAAGCACGTAAGCCTTTCTTATAAAAGCCAAATCCAAAATGTTCTGAGATTTGAGCAAAAAATAAGAAAGACAAAAGCATAAAAGCTCCTCGGAGTGAATCAACAGATCTGAAGTAGCTGCAGTGCTATTTATTCACTAAATCCTTAGAGAAGAATGATGATACTGAAGATGCTTTTGCAGCTGGTATATGAAGCAGTGAGCTCAGTAGAAATAGACTAAGAGCCTACAGATTACGAATCCAAACTGTTAGAACACTGCCACCATGATATGCAACTGCTTCAGGGAAGGTTAAAAACCAAAAGATTTCATGTCGCAAAGAGTCACTGGCCTAGCCAAAATTTGAAATCCTCAAAATTTTACCTAATATGATGTGATTTATACAGCTGAGTTTTTCTTACACATAATTACTCAACCATATAATAAGAAACATGAAGTGAAAATTATCCCCTTTTCTGTGAAAGAAGATGGAGGAAAATCAACCCTAGTTTCAGAGAGATTTTGCAGTTTGCATATGGGCTGAATGACAGAAAGTCAAATGCTCAGCCCCTCTCCCCACCCTCATCTACTGAATCAATCTCTGGAGGAGGATCTCAAGCATCTAAGATTCAACAGATGCTACAGGTGATTTTTCTTTGTCCTCCTATCGTTTGAGGAACACCAATTTAGAGTAACTCTCCATTAAGTCTTTAGTCAAACTGCTTTGGTAAGTTTATTTTTAAAACCAATTTAGGAAAGAACTTTAAAAAATCTACATGATATTACTTGCTTGTTTTTTTTGTGTTTTCACTCAGATGCTTGGTCTCTAAACAGTCATAGAGTGGGTATGGGGTATCGGGCAATGGAGAGCACATAGTAGAAAGTGAAAGTAGCCAAAATTTCCACTGAGGCTTGGGAGGAAGTGGCCCATAACTACTTCCTGTTCACAGTTTTATCCAGATTGAGTTCTGCTGCTTTAACCTGCTAAAGAGAACCAAGGGACAGTCTGAGATTATAGCAAGTTTTATGTACACATCTTTTGTTTCTCTTTAACTGTATGGATAGTTTTTGTATATGTTTTCTAAGAAAAACTCTGAAAGGCAGTTAAGCACTTTCAGATTCCATTCTAAGCAGCTTAGGAGTCAATCTTAAAGGGCAAAGAGATTTCTTCAATTACTCAGTTTATCTTCCAGGCACTTGCTTGTGTTGTGGAGATATGAAGGTAAGGAAAAGAGGTCAACAGAGAAAAGAAGTTAAGGGTTCTACCCTCAAGGAATTACCTGTTTAGGGGAGAGACCAAAAGACAAGCAGTTAGTTACCACAGTATTGAAAGTATCACCATAAGAGTATAAAGACTGAAGCTATGAAAGGATTATCTAACCCAGTACAGGGGATAAGATAGGGCAGGATTCCCTGAGGAAGTACAACCTAAACTGAGACATTAAGTGGGAATAAGAATTAATTCATGAAAAGCTTCAGGGAGACCAAGAAAAACCGTTGCTAATGGCAATGACCATTCATTTTTAATGCAATCATTTTATACATTTATTCATTCAGTGATTTAAACATGTGCCATGTGCAAAGTACTGAGCTAGACCCCAGAGATACAGCTATGAACATGTCAGAATGTCAACTGTCCCCATCCAGCAGAAGACACACAATGGAAACGTCGTCTGAGGTGCTGTGCAATAGAACTCTCTGTGATAATGGAAAGGTTCTCTGCACTGGCCAATATGGCAGCCACGAGCCACGTGGGGCCATTGAGCACTTCAATTGTGCCTCATGCAACTGAAGACATAAATTTTTTATTTTATTTAATTTTAATTTAAGTAGCCACGTGTGGTTAGTAACTACTACATTATATCGTACAGCAGTGAAAGATTTCTGATCTGAATCCCCATAGGAACCCAGAGATAGGAACCAGCAGCATCTTAAAGATTAGCTCAGATGAAAAACTGGCTACCATGAAATGAGACCCCAAGAGCATTGGCAGTGAGGTGAGGACATAGTGAATGGTTAAGAACAATGGAGTAAGTCCAACTTCTAGTCAGAGTAAGGCTTTAACATTCTAAGTATTTCAGAGCCATGTCACCATTGAAGGGTAATGTTACTGTCCTTTTGAAACATGGCTGAACTAGAATGTCAAAGTCTTGCAGGTGAGCAGATGATTTCACTCCTAACAGGATTAAATTCCAATTTGTGTTTGCTGAGCAGCCCAGGTATTTGAGAAAGAGTTGTCATTCAGATTGATGGTGCCTTAAAAAAAAAAAGTGCTTTCACATATAAGGAGAAATATTTTAGGGGTTGAGCTTCCTCAGATTTCATAGCACAGTACAGAGGCCACTGCATTCCCTAGTTTAAAAAAAAAACAAAACAGAATTGTTGCTTTTTCCCTGTAAACTTAGCAGTGTGGGAAGAAAGAAAGGAAGCTTCTTAAAAGGCGGCTACTCTTTGGAATGCTAACGTTGCGTTTCTGTCACGTGTCCCCTGGTTTCTCTAGCAAAACATTTCCCCAATTTGTTATCCTTTGTCTTTGCATAGGACATCTATCAAAGCTATAGTTACATTTAATTTTCCATCTATATCTAAAGCACTATCTGTACTCTTTTACTCTAAAATTAGGATATTAATTTTTCAAATGGTAAGATGGGTTTTCTCAGACTACCAAATCTTGAGACTGCTATTTTAAATTTCAGCTAAAATCAGCATGTAGAAGACTATAGCGACACTTTCCTGGATTCAGACAGCAGGTGACAAATGTAAGAGGGAAGTAAGTCCATGTGGAAATTAGCTTTCAACAAAGGTATTATGAACAGAATAGACCTCCAGTCGAAAAAGGGAAAACAGACTCAAATGGGGCAAAACGTTGTATGTAAAGAACGATACTAATGCTTCTCTTTCAAAAATGAAAAACCAATGCCTGTATTGAAAGATATTGCTATGCAAAAGCCTTGAAAAGAGAAAACCAAGGAGCAGGCATTTGGCAGGGTCTGTCCAGCACCTGCACTGTGCAAGAGAGACTGATTCTGGGGGTTCTGGGTTCCCAGGTCACCAAAGAGGTGGGCTCTATACTGAGCCACAAAACATGTCTCTGGAATAAGATAAGGGGACAAGGGGCAGGAGAAGGGAGAGAGGGAAGGAAAGAAGGAGGAGGCAAAAGGGGAAGGAGGGAGGGAGAGTTGGGGGAAGCATCATCCGTTCAAAAACACCTTCCTGAGCACTTATACATGCTGAGCTGTCTTCCAAATACCTAGAAAGCTAAAAACTGTGCTAGTGGGATCAGTCATTCATAAGATGGTTCCATGACTTGGCTGAAATGGGCCCCATAATATATTTTTAATATTCACAATAATTTCTGAGTACCCTGATACCAGATCTGATACATATCTCAGTAATTGGAGACATTTTCCTCCCATTAGACATCAATAAATTAGTCATCTAGTCACGTATTCATGTTTTATTAGTAGTCAGGCCCCAAGACCTATGTGGGTAGAAAAAAGAGATCCAGTTTCTGGACTAGGAAAGCTGAGGCCCAGGCCTCAGTGGTGATGGCCACCTAGGTTGTTGCCATCTGTGAGGACTGGCAGGGTGACAACTCAGTCTTTCGCCTGAGAACAATATTCTTCAATCACTATTCTTTTTTGAAAATTTCACTCACTCAAATTACAAATGAAACACCTTCTCATTGTAATAATTCCAAGGGCAGACATGCTTTAAAACAGAAGTTAGTAGTCTCCATTACATATCACCAGCACTGCTTTCCTGATGGCAGCCAGTGCCTCGCTTCTGCACCTTTTCTGTGCTTGTGCATTCGTACACCAACATAGAGGCTTGGATTTAATCTTTAATGAAAATGAGATCCCTCTCTATACATTATTTCATGATTTGCTTTTTTCACTTATATATGTATTATTGGGGCTATCCTTCCAGATCAATATGTATAAATCTACTTTATGCTTTTTAGTACCTTAATACTAGTCTCTAGTATGAATTTATCATAACGTATTAACTACTCTTCTGATTGATGAATATTCAAATTGATTTTACATTTTTGCTATTCCAAATGTGTTAGGATAATATTTTTCAGATATTTGTGCTTCATTTCCATTTTTCCTCCCTCCCAATATAAACAGGGATCCTATATTCATTGCCTCAGCAAACGGACGGAAGACATGAAGCAGAAATAGCCCAGAAGACCCTGTTATGGACTGAACGCTTGTGTCCTTCTAAAATTCATATGTTGAAGCCTTAACCCCCAATGCGGCTGTATTTGGAGATAGGGGGTCTAAGGAAGTAATTAAGGTTAAATGAAGTCATAAGGGTGGAGCTCTGGTTCAACACGATTAGTGTCCTTATAATAAGAGACACAAGAGTGCTTACCAGCACTCTCACCACCTGCACACACTGAGGAATGGCTGTGGAAGGACACAGTGAGAAGGCTACCATCTGCAAGCCAGGGAGAGTTCTCACCAGAAACCCACTCTGCAGGACCTTACCTGGGACTTCTAGCCTCCAGACTGTGAGGAAATAAATTTCAGATATGTAAGCCACCCAGTCTATGGTATTTTGTTATGCCAGCCTGAGCTGTCTGATACATACCCTAATTCTCTAAGCTCCAGCAAGGAACACAGGACACATAAATAAACTCTCTTGACTAGAAACAGGAAGTGAGAAGGTTTCCATAGTGATAAGGGAAAAATTTCCTGGGCAGAGCTGACTGGAAGTTAAGACCATCTCAGACAGAAAGTGGCTGGGAAGATATACCTAGACAGAGGGGACATCGGCAGACTCATAAGGACAACAATGTGTGATGAAGAGACAGCTAAAAGCTTCACCTATCCCAATATTTTTTCTAGCCTACAAAATTCCATATTTCCAACTCATGGCTCTATTGGTCATTTGCAGCTTCTGCTCTATGAATAGCTTGGCCCATCTTTTGTCCTGTTTATTTTTCATCACCTTTAAATTAGGTACAGCAATTCTTTGACATGTCAGCTGCAGATATTTTCTCTCGATATTGAATGTGATGTTTATTACTGTGCAATTTTTAAATGTTGTGTTAGGAGATTGACAATTGTTTTCACTATAGCTTTTAACTTTTTCAACAAAGACGGTCATCCTTGCACTCAAGCTATACAAATATTTTTCTAAACTTGATTCTAATACTTCATAGTTTTATTTTTTATATTGAGATTCTACTGGGATTTACTCATATAGTGAGAGGTAGGATTCTAACTCTACTTTTTTTCCAAATGAAAAGTCAACTTTCTGAACATGAGTTATTGAAGAATTTTTTTTTCCATTTATTTGTAATATAACCTTTAATAAATACTAAGTTTCCATATATATTTTTATCTCTTTCTGGAGTGATCCACTTATTTATTATTCTGTTGGTACCATGCATTTTCTTTAACTTCCTCAGCATCATTTTTTCCTCTCTTTTAAAATTAGTTATAATTCATTTTCCATAAAATTCATCCTTTAAAGTGCACAATTCAATAGTTTTTAGTGGATTACAAAATTGTGCAACCATCACCACTTTCTAATTCCAGAATGTATTCATCACCCCAAAAAGAAACCCTATATTAGCAGTCACTCTGCATTCCTCCTCCTCCCAACCCCCTGGCAACCAATAATCTACTTTCTATCTCTATGGATTTGCCTATTCTGGGCATTTCGTATAAATGGAATCACACAATATGTGGTCTTTTGTATCTGATTTCTTTCACTTACCAAAATGTTTTTAAGGTCTATCCATGTTGTAGTATGTATCAGTACTTCATTCAGATTTTATGGCTGAATAATACTCTATGGTATGGATATACCACATTTTGATGATCCTTTCACCAGTCGATAGACATTAAGATTATTTATACTTTTTGGCTATTATGAAAGATGTTGCTATGAACATTCACGTTCAAGTTTTTGCCTGAGCATATGTTTTTAATTCTCTTGAGTATATACCTAGGCGTGGAATTTCTGGAACATATAAGTCTATGTTTAACTTTTTGTGGAACTGCAAAACTGTTTCAAAGCAGCTACAACATATTACATTCCCACCAGCCACATATGACAGCCTCAATTGCTCCACGTCCTCCTCAACACTTGTTATTTTCCATCTTTTTTATTACATACATCTTAATGTGTGTACAGTGACAGCTCATTGTGGTTTTGATTTGCATTTTCCTTGCCTATTTTTTTATATTGAGTTGTTTGTCATTTTGTTGTTGAGTTTTAAGAGTTCTTTATATATTTTGGATAACAAGCCCTTATCAGTCAGATAATTTGCAAGTATTTTCTCCCATGCCTTGGATTGTATTTTCGCTTTCTCAATAGTATCCTTTAAAACACAAAAAGTTTTTTTTTAATTTTGATAAACTGTCTTTTATGTATTTTCCTTGCTTGCTTGTACTTCAAATGTCGCATCTAAAAGACTTGCCTAATCTAAGATCATGAGGATTTACACCTATGTTTTCTTCTAAGAGTTTATAGCTCTGGCTTTTACATTTAGGACTTTTATCCATTTTGAGTCAATTTGGTATGAGGTAGGGATCCAACTTCATTTTTGCATGAGTATATCCAGTTGTCTTAGCACCATTTGTTGAAAAGATTATTCTTTCCCCAATAAATTGTCCTGGAACCCTTCTTGAAAATCAATTGCTCAAAAATGGGTTTGTTTCTGGACTCTCAATTCTATTCCACTGACCTACATATCCATCCTTATGCCAGTACCACACAGTATTGATTATTGTAGCTTTGTATGTATTTTTTTGAAATTGGGAAGTGTGAGACCTCCAATTTTCTTCTTTTTTTTTCAAGATTGTTTTGACTGTTCTGGGTCCCTTGCATTTCCATATGATTTTTAGAATCAGTTGTCACTTTCTGCAAAAAAAATCTGGCTGGCATTTTTATAAGGATTGTGTTGAATCTGTAGATCAACTGCTATCTAAGCAATATTAAATCCTCCAATCCATGAAAATCAGTTATATTTCCATTTACTAACATCTTCTTTAGTTTCTAACAATAATTTTTTTCAGCTTTATTGAGGTATAATAGATGTATACCATTGTGCAAGTTTAAGGTGCACAATGTGATGATTTGATGCATGTATATATTCCAAAATGACTACCAAAATAAGGCAGGTAAATATCTCCATAATTACCTCATATAATTACCATTTTTGTGTGTGTAGTGAGAACATTTAAGATCTACTCTCTTAGCAACTTTCAAGTATATAATAATACAGTATTGTTAACTATAGTCAACATGCTGCACATTATATCACCAAAACTTTTTAACCTTATACCTGGAAGTTTGTACCCTTGACCCATTTACCCCACCCCCCAGCATCTGGCAACCACTATTCTACCATCTGTTTCTATGAGTTCAGCTTTTTAAGATTATACATATAAGCGAGATCATGCAGTATTTGTCTTTCCCTGTTTGACATTTCACTTAGCATAATGCCCTCAAGGTTCATCCATGTTGTCACAAATACTAGGATTTCCTTCTTTTTATGGCTGAATAATATTTCATTTCATATATACCACATTTTCTTTATCTGTTCAAAGGATATTTAGGTTGTTTGTATACCTTGGCTGTTGTGAAAAATGCTGCAGTGAACATGGAGGCGCAGATATCTCTTCAAGACAGTGATTTCATTTCCTTCGAATATATACCCAGAAATGGGATTACTGGGTCATATGGTAGTTCTATTTTTAATCTTTTGAGGAACCTCCATACTGTTTTTCATAGTGACTGTATTAATTTACTTTCCCACCAACAGTGCACAAGGGTTCTCTTTTCTCCACGTCCTCACCAACACATGTTATCTCTTGTCTTTTTAATAATAGCTATTCTAAAAGGTATGAGGTCATATATCATTATGATATTTCATATACATTTTCCTGATGATTAGTGATGTTAAGCATCTTCTCATGTGCCTGTTGGCCATTTGTATGCCTTCTTTGGAAAAATGTCTATTCAGGTTCTCTGCCCATGTTTGTTTTTTCCTGCAGGACTCTCTCAACTCCTAGACCTTTTTAATAAAATATTTTCATTAAATGTTCATTCCTATCTCTCTGACCCCATATCTTGTTAACACATAATACCCATTTTAATTGAATTATTTATTTTTTTGTTTTGAGTTGTATGAGTTCCTTATATATTTTGGATATTAACCCGTTATCAGATATATGGTTTGCAAATATTTTCTCCCATTCCATTGCCTTTTTATTTTGTTGATTGTTCCTTTTGCTGTGCAGAAGCTTTTTAGTTTGATGTAGTTCTACTCATTTATTTTTGGTTTTGTTGCTCGTGTTTTTGGTGCCATATCCAAAAAATTGTTGCCAATACCAATGTCAAGGAGCTTTTTTCCTACGTTTTCTTATAGGAGTTGAATAGTTTCAGGTCTTATATTTAAGTCTTTAATCCATTTTGGGTTAATTTTTTTGAGTGGTGTAAGATAGGGGTCTACTTTCACTCTTTTGCATGTGAATATCTAATTTTCCAGGCACCATTTATTGAAGAGACTATCTATCTTTTCTCCCATTGAGTATTCTTGGCTCCCATGTCAAATATTAGTTAGCCGTATATGTATGTGTGGCTTTATTTCTGGGCTCTCAATTCTGTTCTATTGGTTTATTGTTTACCCATATTGTTTTTATGCCAGTAACGTACGGTTTTAATTACTATAGCTTTGTCATATAATTTCAAATCAGAAAGTGTGATGGTTCTAGCTTTGTTCTTCTTTCTCAGCATTGATTTGTCTCTTCAGAATCTTTTGTATTTCCATGCAAATTTTAGGGTTGTTTTTTTTAATTTCCGTGAAAAACGCCATTGCAGTTTTGATAGGGATTACATTGAATTTATAGATGGCTTTGTGTTGTATGGACATTTTAACAATATTAATTCTTCTAATCTGTTAACACAGGATATTTTTCCATTTATTTGTGTCTTCCTTAATTTCTTTCCTCAATGTCTTATAATTTTCAGTGTACAGTTCTTTCACCTCCATGATTAAATTTATTCCTAAATCTTTTATTCCTTTTGATGCTATTGTAAATGGGATTGTTTGTTTTTTTTAATTTTCTTTTCAGATAGTTTGTTGTTAGTGTGTAGAAAGGCAACTGATTTTTTTATGTCAGCTTTGTGTCCTGCAACTTCACTGAATTTGTTGATTAGTTCTAGTGTTTTTGGTGGAGTCCTTAAGATTTTCTATACATAAAATCATACTTTCTGCAAACAGGGGCAATTTTACTTCTTTGTTTCAGACTTGGATGCCTTTTATCTCTTTTTCTTCTCTAATTGCTCTGGCTAAGACTTATAGTACTATCTTGAATAGGAGTGGTGGGAGTGGCACACTTGACTTGTTCCTCATCTTAGGGGAAAAGCTTTCACACTTTCACTGTTGAATATGATGTTAGCTGTGAGCTCGTCATATATGCCTTTTATTATGTTGAAGTACATCCTTTATCCAATTTTTTGAGAGTTTTTATCATGAAAGGATGTTGAATTTTGTCAAATGCTTTTTCTACATCTACTGAGATGATCATATAATTTTATCCTTCACTCTCTTAATGTGGTGTGTCACATTTATTGATTTGTGTATGTTGAACTGTCTTTGCATCCCATGGATAAATCACACTTGGTCATAACATGATCCTTTTAATGTGCTGTTAAATTTGGTTTGCTAACATTTTGTTAAGAATTTTTGCATCTATATTCTCAGAGATATTGGCCTATAGTTTCTTTGCTTGTAGCGTCCTTATGTGGCTTTGGAATCAAGGTAATGCTGGCCTCGCAAAATGAGTTTGAGAGTGTTCCCTCCTCTTCAAGTTTTTGGGAGAGTTTGAAAAGAATTGGCATTAATTCATCTGAAATACTTGGTAGAATTCGCCAGTGAAACCATCTGGTTCTGGCTTTTCATTCATTGGGAGGTTTTTGATTACTGATTCAATTTCCATGCTAGTAATCAGTCTGTTCAGATTTTTCTATTATTTTATGATTCAGTATTAGTAGGTTATATGTTTCTAGGGATTTATCCATTTCTTCTAACTTATCCAGTTTTTTTGGCATGTAATTTTTCATAGTAGTCACTTATGATCTTTTGTATTTCTGTGGTATCAGTTGTAATGGCTCCTCTTTTATTTCTGATTTTATTTATTTGAGTCCTCTCTCTTTTTCTTGGTAACACTAACTAACCATTTGACTATTTTGTATATTTTTTTTAAACAAAGCTCTTAGTTTCATTGATCTTTTCTGTTGTCATTTTAGTCTCTATTTCATTTACTTTCTGCTCTGATCTTTGTTAGTTCCTTCCTTCTGCTGACTTGGGGTTTAGTTTTTTTCTCCTTTAACTAGTCCCTTGAGGTGTAAAGTAAGATTGTTTATTTGAGATCTTTCTCTTTTTTTATGTAGGCATTTATTGCCATAAACTTCCCTCTTAGAATTGTTTTGGCTGCATCCTTTAAGTTTTGGTATGTTATGTTTCCATTTTCATTTATCTCAAGATATTTTTTTATTTCCCTTTTGATTTCTTTGACCCACTGTTTTTTCAGGAGTGTGTTGTTTAATTTCTACATATTTGTGAATTTTTCAGATTTCCTTCTGTTATCAACTTCTGGCTTCATACTATTGTGGTTGGAAAAGATACTTTGTAGTGTAAGTCCTGACCATTGTTTTTTTTAATTTTTGTAATGCAAGTGCCTGACTTAAGCTTTGATTGCTGAGGCATCCGCTACAAAGATGGATGTCTCAAATAAACACACTGCCAGCCACATGACTAGGTAAAGAGCCAGGCCTCCTCCCTGCACTGAGCCTCTTTTGTTTTAGAGATCTTGGTTCATTTTCATAACTGACCATTTGGGCCACTTGTTTTTCCCTCTTCTTAAACTTTAAATTCCTGCTTTTATGTTTTAAGTTCACCAATAAAGAGTGAGCCCACAAAACCCTAGGCCCTAACCCTTGACCCTATTAAAAACAGAACTCCAGGCTCATGCTCTCTCTCGCTCTATACTTGTGACCTCACTGTGTAGCCCAGGTGTGCTGTGTAATTTCTAGGTTCTCTAAGTAATAAACCTTTATTTTTTTTCAAAATTTCCTGATGGTTATTGCTAAAGGGTGTCTTCCAATCATAATAAGAACCACTAGGGCCAGTCCAACCACAACATTGGTTACTGGTAGGCTGAGACTGGCCCAAAACATATTTGGTATAATTTCAATCCTTAACTTTGCTGAGACTTGTTTTGTGACCATTATATGATCTACCCTGGAGAATATGCCAGGTACACTTGAGAAGAACATATACCCAGCTGCTGTTGGATGGAATGTTCCGTATATGTCTATTAGATCCATCTGGTCTAAAGTAAAGTAAAAGTCCAATGTTTCCTTATTGAGTTTACATCAGAATGATCTATCCATTGTTGAAATTGCGGTATTGAAGTATCCTGCTATTACTGCATTCCTATTTCTCCCTTCATATCTGTTAGAATTTTCTTAACACACACAGGTGCTCTGATGTTGAGTGCATATACATTTACAATTGTTTTATGCTCTACAGGAAATGACCCCTTGATCATTATATAATGACCTTCTTTTTCTCTTGTTCCAGTTTTTTACTTAAAGTCTGTTTTATCTAATATAAGTATAGCTACCCTGCCTCCACTGTTTTCCATTTTCATGGAATATCTTTTTCCATCCCTTCACTTTGAGCCTTTATATGCCCTTGAAGCTGAAGTGAGTCTTTTGTAGGTAGCACGTAGTTAGGTATTTTTTTTATCCATTAATCCACTTGATTCCTTTTGATTGAAGAATTTAATCCATTTACACTTAGAGTAATAGGTAAGGACTTTTACTAATGCCATCTTAGTACTTGTTTTCAGGTTTTTTTGTAGTTCCCTTGTTCCTTTCTTCCTCTTTTGCTACCTTTGTGAATTGATTTTACATAGTGATATGCCTTGATTTCCCTCTCTTTATCTTTTTTATTCTTACTGTAGGTTTTTACTTTGAGTTTACCATGAGGCTTACATAAAATATCTTATAGATATAACAGTCTACTTTAAGATGATAACAACTTAACTTTGATTGCATACAAAAACTCTACCATTTCACTCCCCACCTCACATTTAATTTTTGAATGTTACAATTTACCTCTTTTTATATTGTATGTACACTAACAAATTATTGTAGCTGTAGTTATTTTTAATACATTTCTCCTTTAAATTTTAGGGTTAATTGATTGACACACCACCACATTACAGTGTTGGAATATTCTGAATTTGACTACATATTTCCCTTTACCAATGTGTTTTATGTTTTCATATATTTTCATGTTACTAATTAACATACTTTCATTTCAGCTTGAAGAACTCCTTTTAGCATTTCTTGTAAGGCAGGTCTAGTGGTATTGAACTCCTTCAGCTTTTGTTTGTTTAGGAAGGTCTTTATCTCTTCTTCATTTCTGAAGAATTTTGCCTGTTGAAGTATTCTTGGTTGGCAGTTTTTTCTTTTATCACGCTGACTATATCATCCTACTCTTTCCTAGCCTACAAGCTTTCTGCTTAGAAATCTTCTGGTAGCCTTAGGGAGGTTCCCATGTACAGTCATGTGACACATAACAAAATTTCAGTCAACAACAAACCACATATATGACAGTGGTCCTACAAGATTATAATGGAGCCAAAAAATTCCTATTGCCTAGTGACATCATAGCCACCATAACATTATAGCACAAAGCATTACTCACGTGTTTGTAGTGACACTGATGTAAACAAACCTACTACACTGCCAGTCATATTAAAGTATAGCATATACAATTAAGTATAGAATGTAATTCTCAATAATAAACAACTATGTTCCTGGTTTAGGTATTTACTATAGTACATTTTTATTGTTATTTTAGAATGTACACTTTCTACTTAAAAAAAAGTTTACTGTAAAACAATATGTAGTGTTATGCCAGCAGCAGCTTCATACAGCTTGTGTTTACTGCGTCTCTTGATTGCATCATTTTCTCTTGTGCTTGATTTAATCTCATGTTGTTTTGTTCACAATGGCCCCTAAGCATATGAAATCCACTGCTAATGTTGCCAGTAAGAGGCCACATTGAGTGATTGACCTGGAAACAAAACTAAAAGTGATTAAGGACCATGAAGGAGGAAAATCAGTAATAGTTACTGCTCACCAGGCAGGCATGTCCCATTCCACCACAGCTACAATCTCGAAGAACAAGAACAAAGTGATGGAAGCTGTTAAAGGATCTGCTTCATTGAAGGCAACCAGACTAACTAAAATTTGAAAAGGGCCTATATCAGACATGGAGAAACTTCTAATGCCCTGGATTGAAGACCACACACAAAAGTGTATTCCTCTTAGCACCATGATGATCATAGCCAAAGGAGAAAGTTTATTTGTGATGTTGAAGAAAAGACTGGAGCTGCCTATGATGTTGAATTTACTGTTAGCTCTGGGTGGTTTAAACAATTCAAGAGTTATTATTCATTACATAATGTGAAAGTGAGCGGTGAGTCTGTGAGTGCTGATGTGAAGATAGCTGAGGAATTTTTGGAAACTCTAAATAAGCTGATTGTGGAGGAAAGTTACTTACCAGATCAAATATTCCCTATTATGGAAACAGAGGCCTGAAAGGTCTTTCATCCATAAGGAGGCCAAGTCAATGCCAGGTTTCAAGGCTTTTAATGACAGGATAGCAGTCTTGCTTCAGAGCAACATTGCAGGCTACAAACTGAAACCCTTTGTGATCTGGTGCAGTGAGGACCCTGGGACATTCAAGATTATCAATATGCCAGTGTACTACAGGACCAATAAGAAGTCATGGATGATCCAGCTCCCCTTCCAAGATGCTCTCCTGAATTGCTACGCAAGCAAAATGGAGAAGTACTGTTTGGAGAATAACATACCTTTAAAGATTTTGCTTATTGTTGATAATGCTCCCAGACATCCTCCTGTTATTGGTGATCTTCATCCCAATATCAAAGCAGTATTTCTCCCTCCAAACACCACCTTTTAGATCCAACAAATGGATCAAGGAGTTATAGCAGCTTTTAGGCCTACTACCAGAGGAAAATCTTTGCCAAGGCTATTACTGCAACTAAGGAACACACTGAGAAGACACTGATGCAATTGTGGAAGGGTTACAACATCTATGACTGCATCAAGAACCTTGCTTGGGCTTGGGGTGATGTCACCAAGAAGTGTATGAATGGCATCTGGAAGAAAACACTCAAGAAGTTCATCCATGACTACAAAGGATTTGCCAAGGATGAGGAGACTGCATTAAAAAACAAGGCTGCAGTTGAGATGGCAAACAACTAACTTGGGTATGGGTGAAGATGACCATTGAGTAGACCCTAGAGGTGGTTCTTCAGGAATTGAGTAATGAAGAATTGTTGGAACTGAAACAGGAATGCATAGCTGAAGAAGAGGCAAGAGAAAAGGAAAATGCAAAAGAAAAAGAAGAACCCTCAAGAAAATTCATAATGAAGGATTTAGCAGAAGCTTTTGCAGATCTCAACGAACCCCTTTAAAAGTTTGAAAATATGGACCCCAACACCAAAGGTTTTCATTAACAGAGAGAAAAGTTTATGGTGCATTACCTGCTCACAAGCAAATCTATAATGAAAAAAAGAAATAAACCAAGCAAATCACCATGGACATAATTCTGAAAAGAGTGACACTTCCTTAAGAAGAGCCTCAGGCAGGTGCTTTAGGAGATATTCTAGAAGAAGGCATTGTTATCATAGGAGACGACAGCTCCATGCATGCTATTGTCCTAGAAGATCTTCCAGTGGGACAAGATGTGGAGGTGGAAGACAGTAATATTGATGATCCTGATCCAGTATAGGCCTAGGATAATGTGTGTGTTTGTGATTTAGTTTTTACCAAAAAAGTTTACAAAGTGAAAAAATAAAAAATTTTAAAAATAGAAAAATCTTATAGAATGAAAATATAAGGAAACAAAATATTTTTGTACAGTTGTGCAATGTGTTAGTGTTTTAAGCTGGGTTATTACAAAAATTTAAAAAATTAAAAATTTATAAAGTAAAAAAGTTACAGTAAGCCAAGGTTAATTTATTATTGAAGAAAAAAATGTTTTTCATAAATTTACTGTAGCCTAAGTGTACAGTATTTCTGAAGCCTACAGTAATGTCCTAGGCCTTCACATTCACTCACCACTCAGTCACTGACTAAACCAGGGCAAGTTCTAGTCCTGCAAGCTCCATTCATGGTAAGTGTCCAATTCAGGTGTAGCATTTTTTATATTTTATACCATATTTATACTGTAATTTTCCTGTGTTTATATATTTTTAGATACACAAATATTTACCACTATATTACAATTGCCTACAGTATTCAGTACAGTAACATGCTGTACAGGTTTGTAACCTAGGAGAAATAGGCTATACCATATAGCCTAGGTGTGTAGTAGGCTATACCATCTAGGTTTGTGTAAATACATTCTACAATATTCACACAACAATGAAATTGCCTAACGATGCATTTCTCAGAATATATCCTTGTCGTTAAACGAAAAATTACTGTATGTGAGGATTTTTTTCTCTACCTGCTTTAAAAAAATCTCTCTTTGTCTTTGATTTTGGACAATTTGCTGTAATGAGTCTTCAAGATAATTTGGGGTTGAAATTTGGGGGAGACCTATAAGCTGCATGAATTTAGATGTCCAAATCTCTCCCCAGATTTCAGAAATTCTCAGCCATTATTTCTTTAAATATGCTTTCTGCACCTTTCTCCTTCCCTTCTCCTTCTGGGGGTCCAATAATGTGTGGATTGTTTCTTTAAATAGTATTCCATCGTTCTTGTAGGCTTTCTTCACTCTTCTTCCTTCTTTTTTTTTGTTCTCCTCTGACTTGATAATTTCAAATGATCTGTCTTCTACTTCACAGATTCTTTCTTTGATTGGCCCAAGGTGATGTCGATGCTCTCTACTGCATTTTTTTAATTTTATTCACTGTATTCTTCAGTTCCAGAATTTCTTTCTGATTCTTTTCTATGATCTATCTCTCTGTCAGACTTCTTATTTTTGTATGTATTTTTATCCTAATATTGTTGAATTGTCTTGCTGGCTTCTTTTTAGCTCACTGAGCTTCTTTAAAGTAACTATAACTGGAAAATCATTGTTTTCCTTTGTTGGTGACATGTTTCTTTGATTTTTTGTTTCTTGATGTCTTGCATTTTTGTTTTCACATTTGAAGAGGCAAGCACCTCCTCCAGTCTTGGCTTCAGGAGAGAAATACCTTGCTTTAGCCTGTTAGGGATTCTGAGGCTTCCTCAGATCTTTTTTATGGATATGCCTGCTCCACCCTTCTTGTGCCCTCTTGTGGAGTGACTCTAAGACCTTCTCAAGGGCTTCTCTTGGTCCTGCACAACCAGACTGAATGTTGGCAGCCTCTCATTTGCTTGTTTTCCCTAAGGTGATGCTGAAAGCTTAGATTTGTGTCCTTTCTCCAATCCTGAAAGTGAGGCTAGCTTTTTTGCATGTACTCACTAGCCATCTGCAAATGCTCACTCTCATCACCAACAGACGTATGCACAGGTAGCCAGCCACAGGGTGAGGTGGTGGGTAGGTAAGGCACACAGAGCATTGGGGTGCCTATGGGCCAGTTGGGGGGATCCACAGGTAAGGCAACCCCAGCAGCTCATGAACAGACGCTCTCATGGCATCTACAAAGCAATTAGTAGGATCCATGTCTCTGATATATTTCATTCTGAGCCCTGGCTGCTGTTCTCTCAGCTGCTCACCATTCCCCAGTCATGCAGTTCACAATACATTATTCTGGATGGGGTGAGAATGAAGTGAGTCTCTTTTGCAGCATCCCACATAGCTGGGGAGACCAGATACCCATTCCCACACTCACTTTCTCCCATGAGAGATATCATGGGCTGAGAAGGTCTCTCTTGATGCTTTAGGGAGAAGTGATGTTTGTAAAGGGAAACTGTTCCTCTTACTCTCTTCAATGTGTCCAGTCTTGGATATTTTTTGCCTCAAGTGTGTGCTGAGACTTCTCCACTGGACTGCTGGACTTCCACAAAGACACTCTTATCCATGGGTGATTGCCAAAATCAGTGTTTTTTGGTGGGAAGATGGTAGAAAACTCTTGTTCCACCGTGATCATGATGTCACTCCTCTCTAGCAATGATGTTTTGTAGTTTTAACTATACAAGGCTTACAGTTCTTTTCTTAAATTTATTCTTAAGTACTATTTTATTTCTTTTGATGCCATTGTAAATGGAATTGTTTTCTTAGTTTCATTTTTGGATTGCTTTTTGCTCGTGTATAGAAATACAATTGATTTTTGTATAGTGATCGTCTATTCTGAAACCTTGCTAAACTCATTTATTAGCTTAACAGTTTGTGTGTTTGTGTGTGTACGTGTGTATTCCTAAGGTTGTTCTATATACATGTACATATCATCTGCGAATAAAGGTAGTTTTACTTCTTTGTTTCCAGTCTGGAAGTCTTTTATTTATTTTTCTTGCATACTTGCCCTCACTAGAACCTCCAGTACAACGCTTAATTAGAGTAGCAGAAGTGAACATTCTTGTCTTGTTTTTGATCTTAGATAGACAGATTTAGTCTTTCACCATTTGGTAAGTTGTTAGCTGTGCTGTACACTGTTTTGACTCTAGACATTATAATATTTTGTAAGGTAAATCCCCACCAACTATTGTTTTTCAGATTTTTAAAATATGCTCCCACATTTATTTTTCCATATAAAGTTTAAAACCAGCATATTATCTACAAAAAATCTAGGGGATTCTGATTGCATTAATTATATCTATATAAACGTGATAAGAATATACATTTTTATGGCATTAGGGCTGGCCATCCAGGAACACAGTATGTATCCTGGCTTTCTTTTATGTCCTTAATTGCCAATTTCATCATACATTTCATCATATAGGTCCTGTACCTTTATTTAAATTATTCATACATTAATCTATATTTTGTTGTATCGAGCATATATATAAAATTTATATCCAATGTGTGACCAAGTGTTCACAACTGCCTATTTCTTACCCTCTGTCTTTACCATACTTGAGCCCGGCTTCACTCTTTCCTGTAGGACCCTGAACTCTTCTTAACTCTAAGCCTGAACAAGCACAAAAAAGCTGAACATGTGCATTTATTAGCTTCACCTGGGAATCAGGTGACCACAGCAAGATCCTTTTCCTGACCCCACTGGTCATTTCCCTTGCTTTTCCAGCTTCCCTTTCAAAGATTCTGCTTGTCTCTGCTTGCTCCTCCCTTAATCTATAAGAGAAAAACCTTTCTCTGTTTGATTTTGAGATGCTCACAGATTTCTGAGGTTGGAACATTATTCCTATCACATTAGTCTTTCTTTCTAATTAAAGTCTCTCTATCTAAGTCCAGATTTCTTTTTATTTGATGTTAGTATAAGACTATATAGAATGAATATACATGTGTGTGTGTGTGTGTGTGTGTGTGTGTGTGTGTGTATTTACTTAAATCTTATGTCTATCTACCCTACTGAAACTCTCATTAGGGCTAATACATTTTTTAAATGGAGTTTCTTCTGTTTTCTCAGCATTCAATGAAGGTATCTTCAAACAATTTGAATTTGTCTCTTCCAACATTTATACCACTTATTTTTCTTTCTTGCCTTTTCACTTTAGAGAGAACTGCCAAAACACTGTTGAATAATAGTGCTATTAGCAGACACCCTATCCTCTCTGTTTCTCAATATGATGGAAAAGTCTATTATATTATTCAATTTAATATATTAGTTGAAGTTGGTTTTAAGTTGTGTTGGATTTAGTGATGCTTAAGAAAATTTCTTTCCATTTCTGTTTTACTTTAGAGCTTTTTCATTGTAATCAGAAATGATTCTGAAATTTTATCACAGGCTGTTTTGATAAAATGCTTCAATAATTTTATATCTTCCAATAATTTTTTAATATAAGGATTTTACTGATAGAATCCTAATGATAAAACTTCTTTGAATATCTGAAATAAACTTTATGGTTCATTTTTAATACACTACTGGATTTTGTTTACAAATATTTTATTTAGAATTTTCTCACATTTATAAGTAAAATTGGCCTGTAATTTTCATTTTTGAATGTTCCATCAGATTTTGGTATAGAAAATATCTGTACTGAAACCAGCAAACAGCCATTAATGATTAAGCAGCTAGTAACTATGGGGGATTGGAATTTGCCAACTCAAAATATGTCTCTGCCTGAATGACATTTTGATCCCCACCCCCACTAACTGACCAAAGGAGTTTGGGATGGGAGGACTGTCCCCAGAAAAGGTCATTACCATAGACATCTTTGGGCATCTGGGTGGGTTGTGCTAAGCCCATTCTTAGTTCTGGCTACCCTTTATAGGAGAGATTTACATTTGTAAAGAAAATCTACATTTGTAAAGGTATCGTCTTTCCTGTCCCAGGAAGAAGGGGGGGATGGCCTTACCTAGAAACTTATCAGAATGGAAGGCAAGGACTTAAATCTGCATGATAAACTTACTCATTGTTAATTGTGCTGTTTGAGCAATATGCTATCTGTCTCCCACTAGGTTCCTGTAGATGACGTCTCCCTGGAGCCTGGGTTACCATGGTAATGGGTGTTTGGGCTATTTTTTTTCAGGAACTGAACCCCTTGTCCACTTCAGGCCAGATTGAGACCACCAACCCATCAACTGTGCCCTTTTGATGGCAAGAGGTTGGAGCTCCACCCTCCAGGCATGCAGGCATGCTAATGCCGCCATTCTGTGAACATGTGTCCTACGAAGAGACATGAAGCCTGACTACGCTTGCGCAGATCATCAATTGACTCATCTCTCCTCACCTCCAATCATTTCAGATCACCTTGCCCCCTTCCCCATAAAGACCCCTGAGTCCCTATTTTCGGGGAAGCGGATTTGAGACTTGTTCTCCCGTTTTCCTCACTGGGCTGCCTTGTGATTAAACCCTCTCTCTCTGCAATCTCATCATCTTGGTGATTGGCTTTCTGGGTGGTGGGCAAAAACGCACCTGGTGTGGTAACAGTACCTTAAGAAGTAGATAAAACCTGCTGTAAAATCATGTCCTAAAATCTTTTCAGATCCTTTTTATTTATTGGTCTGCTCCAAGAAAAAGATCTTAAGAGACCGTGATAGCAGTGTTCAAATTGATTAAGGTCTAGTATCAGGAGAGGGATTAGATCCTGAGAGTCTATTTTCTTCATCTTCTTTAAATGACATCATTCTAATGCAGGGCCTGGTTTTCCAACTAATTCCTGACTAAACTACCCGCACTTATTATTCTTCTACTTCAACATTTTTTAATATTCTGTTGCTAGATTGTACTACATTGTTTTTCACATACGTGTATCATCTTCCAAAAGAGATTACTGTCAGCTTAATTGTATTTGCAAGACGCGATTGCTTTCAAAATATTGTCACCATATGTTCTCTAAATGCTTTGCCGAATTGAAAAAATGTAATTATACAAAAAAAATATGTGTTTGATATTCTATAAATATTAGACCACCTTTCCAAGCGGTATTTCATCTGCATCTTAGTTCTTCCAATATCATTTTTCAAATGTACCTAATGGCACTTATTACATTGTTTTGTAATTAAAAGTATATGTGTCTGTCTCCCAAATTTAAGGGTGAAGTCCAAGGCTTATTTATCTTTGTATCCTCCATACGCAGCACAGTACTTGATGCACAATGAGTACACAACAAATGATAGTTATGTGAAGTAATAAATTGTGTGTACATACCTCTGTAGTCAACTCACACATCAACATTCATTACTAAATTGAAAAGAGTTGGTGTGTTTGAATGCAACAGAAATCGTTTACTTGAGATAATGACTCAGCAACTGACATCATGAGTCCTGCATTCAAGACTCATCCAGAACCTTATCCAACTTTAGCACCCAACCCCTCCCTTAACAAAACAAACATTAGTCAACTTTAGATAGCATTCATGTAAACATTCTGGTAAGATTGTTTGTTGACTTCTCATAAAAAATGTGTTTGAATATAAAGAAATTAAAAGTAGGTTTGACTTTGTTTTAGAACCTCCATGAATAGCATATTGTTCTACTTTTACAAATATATATGTCAACTATCACTCGAAATGTGTTTTATTGGCAAAATAAAAAAAGTTTAAAAGACATGTAGTAAGGCAGACACAGTAGCTTTCCGATATAAAAATTTTATCATATAATTTTATCATCTAATCTTCAAACACTAAGCAATAGAGTCCACATAGCTTTGTCATAACACATGTTAATTATAATAATTCTGAAGCCTCTGTTCTTTTTTTTTAAAGAGTAATTATTAAAAATAAAATTGTAATTCATTTTTAAAGAGAAGTTAAATTTGTAATTCTGTGTATAATTCCTCACATGTGAATAAAGCATGAGTAACAGCTAAAGAAAAAAATTAAAAATTCACAATTTTAAAAAAATTAAAAACCAATATTTCTTGCTTATACAAGAAGCAGCAAAATCTGTATGGATAGAAAAAGACTGCTGTTTCCCACATAGAACTAAACACCTACAATAAGAGGCCATAAGGTCCCTTTTCCTTGAAATATCCTCAAACAGGATGGATTTCTATATTTCTCTGGTGTCTTAGCAGTGATTATGTCCAGCCTTATGAGGAAGGTCTAATGAAATCTGGAGACCCTGTCAGCTAGTTGTTATATAAAATACTCACTAAAGGCAACAGGCTCTGTGTGTACCAGGACTGATCAGATATGGAAGTATACAGATGATGTAAGATTCCAATATCAGAAAGTTTAAGAGTCTCCCTCCTATCCTTAAATCTCTGCTTGCTGTTAGTGCTGTCAAATTGATTCTGACTCCTAATGCCCCTGTGAACAGCAGAGTGGGACCCTGCCCGGTCTTTTTGTGCCATCCTCTCACCTTCTGGTGCTGTATCAGACAATGCTCTGCTGCCATTCATAGGATTTTCATGGCCAATTCTTTCAGAAGTGGGTGGCCATGTCCTTCTTCCTAGTCTGTCTTGGTCTAGAATCTCCAATGAAACCTCTCCACCATGGGTGACTCTGCTGGTATTTGAAATACTGGTGGCATAGCTTTCAGCATTGCGGCAACACATGGCCACCACAGGATGACAACTCAACACACAGGTGGTGTGGTTCCCTGACCAGGAAACAAACCCAGGCCCCCTTGGTGAAAGTGCCGAATCTTAACCACTAGACCACCAGGGCTGCCTAAATTTCTCCTTACCTACCTTAAATTCTATCCATGGTCAAATGATGAAATCACTCCTTGGCATACCCCTTCGTCTCTTAGCCCTTCTTCCATTTAGTTGTATTCTCTGAGCTAAGCCACAATCTGCCTACTCCATACGTCCACCCTGCAGCTGGATGTGACTAGAGAAAAAACACAACCATGCTGTGAGTCTCACTTTTAAGTCAGGATGGCTAACCACTGGGGGCCCTTACAGCTGCCTGGCAAATATACTAACCCATTTTCATCTACTCTTTTCTTCTCATTTCATAATTTCTTCTCTTTACAAGAGGAGTCTCTCTTTCTCAGCTAATGAGTTCTGTTTCCTACCACATGGAGATAATGTCTTCCACGATGTTCCATCACCCTCTTGCTTCTGTGCTCACACACTTTGCCTTCTCTCCTGTTGCACAGTGTGTTTTTCCATCTAAGGTCATCTCTCCATCCCTTTCGCCCACACATGGACATGGCTCCAGCAGTTCTCCTTTCTCCTGCATCAACAGCTTTCGCCTCTCTATTCTGTTTTTTCCTTCACTCTACAAATATGCTAATATTCCTCCCAACCTAAAAAAAAGATTCTTCTTGTTTCTATTTCACTCTGTTGGTGAGACTCCAGTTCTCTACTTCCTTATATAGCAAAACTCCTCACAAGAGTTACCTACGCTTGCCATCTCTGGTTTATGTCCTCCCATGTTCTTTTGAACCTACTCTGATCAGGCTTTCACCCCCACCACCTTAGCTAAGCAACTCAGGTTAAGATCTCTGATGGTTAATTCTCAGCCCTCATCTTCTTTGACCTAAAAGCATTCGACACAGTTGATGACTTCTTCCCTCCTGACACCTCTTCACTCTCCTGGACCTTCTCCCACAGCACTGGTCACTTCTCAGTGTTTTGTTGGCCTTTCACTGTCTCTTTGACTCCTAAGGGTCCTAGGGCTCACTCCTTGAACCTCATCTGTTTTCTATCCATGCTCATGGAGCCTCATTCTAGTCCCATGATTTTAAATATCACCATATGCCTAGGCTCCCTAATTTCTACGATTGTCTTCTAAAGCTCTCCCTTGGCCTCTAGGCCCCATATAGCCAACTGTTTGCACAACTCCACTTGCGTATTCTTTGGGCATCTCAAACTTAAAATGTCTGATATTAAACTCTTAATTTCCCCCCCAAATCTGCTCTCCTATTGTTCCCCCCAGGTGTGATAATAACAAGTATATTATTCTTATTGTCCAGGCCAAACACCTTTGACTCACTCTTAATTCTTTGCTTTCTCTCATACTCTTCCTTAGATTTTTCTTGAAATTCTCTTGGTTCTACTTTTGAATATATCCAAAATCCCTATCATTTTTCACCACCTCTTCTGCACTACCCTGAATCAAGCTACCATCATCTCTCTCCTGGATTATTGCTTAGATAACACCAAGGATCAGATTATCAAATAAGGCCTCCAAATCAAAAGTATCATTCAGTACCAAGCTGTACTAATAATAATTTCAAGGGTACAATTAATCATGAGATGAAACAGGGAGAGACCTAGAACTCTCAAGTGAATCCTCTGGCCCTTCCTTTTGGTTTCAGAGTCTCTCCGGGACATGGTAGCTGATGAGATTTTCAGTGAGGACTGCAGTAACCTGGTTTTTGTAAATGGAATGATTTGATCACAAAAAATAGCATAGATAACATATTCAGGAGAGAGTCATGCCCCGTAAATCCACGAATCCCAGGTTTGTTAATGAAGGCCATGCTAGAAACAGGGTACATCCTGGTGAAAGCCTTCCAAAGATAAGGACAGTCTGTGAGCACAAACTGCTTAGCTTTTTTGCCAGGAGGTCTGTCCTTCCCATGTTTACAGGGAGAAGAGACTGAGTCATTGCCTTCTTTCTTTCTCTGAAATGTGGCCCCTCCAATCCCCATTTCACATAAAGGGAGTGAATGAATTGCAGTCTTCTTGTCTTGTATAAATAAGACCTACTTATTTCCCAATGGTGACAATATTTTTCAATAAACTAATTTTCCTCTTCTCATCTTTACCCCCACTCAGTCTATTCTGAATCAGCAATGAAATTGATCTAACAAAGCAAGTCCAATCATGTTACTTCTCGGCATCAAGCCTTCCAACGGCCAGACCTGCTCCTGCCTCAGGATCCAACACTTGCTTTTCCTGCTGGATTGTATGACTTCTTCCAGATACACTCTGAGCTTCTTCCTCATCAACCTCAGGGTGTTCCTCAAAGGTCACTTCCCTGGCCACCCTACCAACAATTGCAATTCCCCTGAACATAACCACACTGCATATCTCTCTTGCCTTTGTAATTTTTATGTTAGAACGTCACTGTCGAACATGCTAACATTTTACTTATTCATCATGTTTATTTTCTGTGATGAGAATGCAGGCTCCATGAGGTCAGTATTTTTTTTTTTTTCTGTCTTATTCCCCGTTCTATACTCAGAGCCTGCCTGGAAATGTGCCTGGCATGTGACAGAAATTCAATAAATGCTTGTTGAATGAATGAATAAATTTTCCCCTTCTCATTTTTAATTTCTTTTATATGTGTGAATTTTTTATTCTTGATGAGACTAGCTAGTAGTTTAATCATGTTATTATTTGTTTCCTTAGAGAACCAGCTCTTGGTTTTATTAATTCTTTTTGTTTGTGTCCTAATGTATTATTTTCTATTTTTCTAATAAAAATAGAAAATATATTTCTTTCTTTTGGTCTATGTTTCCTATATTGAGATTAAGAATTAATTAATTTATTGTCATCCTTTTTTAGGCCATATAAGTATTTTATAATACATATATTTTACATATACAATATAATACATCTATTGTTCTGAGTTTAGTTTTAGCGATATCCTCCTAGGTTTTCATGTATAGTGCTTAACTCTCTAATATTTTGTAATTATGGTTTTTTATTTTCCTTTGAGCCAAGAGTTAAGAGAGCATGGTAAAATTTTCAGATTTTAAAAAACTTAATGTTTTCCTGTCATTAACATCATACAAACAAGGGTGAGTAGCCAGAGAACACACACATCAGTCAGCAGGAGGAGCATTTATTGGAGAAACCACAAGGAGACAGGAGCAGAGAGAGGTGTGCTGGGCTCCCTTGCCCACTGCATCCCAGCACCACACAGGGATTTGGAAGGGCTGGACTTGGACTCTGAGCTGCTGACCTCACCCTTGGATCCGGAGTTTTTAAGCTTTCTGGTTGGGAAAGCACTGGCCTCTCCCCTA
The DNA here is from genome assembly GCF_020826845.1 of Diceros bicornis minor. Lineage (NCBI taxonomy): Eukaryota > Metazoa > Chordata > Mammalia > Perissodactyla > Rhinocerotidae > Diceros > Diceros bicornis. The sequence goes on along the minus strand of NC_080772.1, from coordinate 10,422,634 downwards.
GTGTGACCAGGGGCCAGGACACAACGAGCAATACAAAATGGCTGAAATTTGGCTCCAGACCTGTCCTGCCAGCTTAGCGTTCATGTCTGGGGGAATTACCAGCCTCGTTCTTGGCATGAGTAGGGGCCAGGGTCCAAGTCTTTGATTTGCAGCTGGATGTGTAGGAATCGGTACATCAGCATTCATAGTTAGGGAAACATCAGCCTGTCTGCTGGAATGATTCAGGAAGGGGTCCAAACTTGTGATTGTCCAGGATTGATTACCCAGGCACTGGGCTAAAGCCAGTTTCCACGATCTTTGCAGAAGACCAATTCCTCCTCTGGAATGTTAGGCCATAGACAATCAGCCTTCGACCCATTAAACTTTGCATCTCAATTTTTAATTGAATATCAGTGATTTCAAAATTCTTCCCTGGATTTTTTTCTCTCTTTGTAATTAGATTCCTTTGGGGTATATATGTGTTTGTTTTATTAAAATTAAATGGCATTTGAAAAGGAAGTTAATTTTCTAATTAAAGTTGGATGGATGCGTGTGGTCAACCTTAATAATTATACTATTTGGATTCGTAACATTATTTAGTTTTTCACTACTTGAGCTTTATGGGATAAAAGAAGTAAATTAAATATCCTAACTGCTATGTTTTCTATGTTGTCTTTTGTATATTTTCTGCAGTTTTGCACTTTTAAATGCTTTGTTATTTAGTAGGAAGAAAATAAATAAACACTAGCTCTTCATTTGAGTTTGCATATATTATTTTAAGCATTCTTGTTTGGAATTATCTTTTATTCCAACCTTATTTAAACATCATGATCCCTGGTTTATTTTGTTTGCCTTTGTCTGACATATTTTTAACCTTTTAGCCTTTCTGTGGCATTTTGTTCCAAGCAGACCTCTTGTAAACAGCCTATAGTTCATATCTTTTAAAGCCATTCTGAGAGTCTATTTTTATAGGTGTTTTATTTACATTTATAGTATAATAGTTTGGCCTTAACTCTGTAAATTTATTTCATAATATAAATTCTTGATTTTATTACTTCCTTTTCTCCACTATATTTCCCACTGTATCTTCAGTATGTTCTTTTGTTTTGTATATTTCTATGTGGGGTTTTTCATTACGATAAATTGAAAAGCTTATTTTTTGGTCCCATATGTATGCTTTTCTTTTTTTAATAGTGGCACTATATAAATTCTTCCTTTTTTTAGTAATTAAAAAATAACTTTAGGGGCCAGCCCCATGGCCTAGTGGTTATGTTCGGCACGTTCTGCTTTGGTGGCCTGTGTTTGCAGGTTCAGACCCTGGGCACAGACCTCTACCACTCAGCCACACTGTGGCAGCGACCCACATTCAAAATAGAGGAAGATTGACACAGATGTTAGCTCAGGGCTAATCTTCCTCAAGCAAGAAAAATAATAATAACAACTTTAGGTAGTTTACTTAAATCTCTCTGTGATGATTTGTTAATCTTAGACAGCACTTATTGACTCTCAACTACAAAAATGATGATGTGAGAGTACTCGTATTCTCTATTCTGAGCAAAAAATATTCTTAACACTCCTAATAATTATTTTTTCATATAATATGAGGTATATTACTTTATGTGATTATAAGCTCCACAATTCGTGGGCCACATTTCTATTATTGCTCTACTGTCTTCTGCATATGACTACTGCTGAGGAAAATTCAGTGGTCTGCAAGGTTGAGCCCCTTGGAAGTGACTTCGTCCTATCCTGCCCACAGGGACTTTTGTTGTTTGTTGTTGTTGATGTTTACTGATGTTACAAGAATATATTTTATTCTCTACAGTTTTTCTAGGAATAGCTTTCAATGTACAGATTTAGTTCTTTATTTTGGAAACTCTTCCTCAATTATCTCATTGAATGTTTTCTAGTTATACTAGCTTTTCTCATTTTCCAGAACACTATTCTCTTTATGGGAATTTCTTTGTTTTCTGTTTCATATTTTCTCTAAATACTTTCATCTTTTTGTTCTTTTCTGCTTTATTTTATGTGCTATTTTCAAGTCTGTCCTCTGTGTTCCTAATTCCGTGCTCAGCAATGCCTTGCTTCTTGTCTCTTTGATTGTAGCTTTTCTTTCTGCAGTAGTTTTATTGCTAATTTCAGTTCTTCCTTAAGGTCTGTCAGCTTACTTTCTAACTCTTTATATGGGCTTTTCTTATTTCATTTTATCTCATATCTTGCCTTTAAAGGATTGTTATTACAATGAGTTTGCTTTTACAATCTTTTGCTAGTATAGAGAAAAATCTCATTTCTGCATCTGTGTTTTTGTTTCCTGGAGTAATTCTTCTAACATGCATTCTTTGTCTGCTCTTCACTTATCATGCTCCTTCCTACTTATGTTTTCCAGATGACATCCATGCAGAGCTTCCATGTGGATCCTTTGTACTTACTTCTCATTTTTTAAACTAAGACCATTCCATTAGGACCTGCTAGTCACTCAACCCGGGATGGGGATTTGAATGGAGGGGAGATGTGGATGAGCAGAAGATCTGAAAATTTTCAATTTTATTTTTATGCCTAAATGCACTATATCTGCCACATTCTCTGACTGGGTATGTCTCTCTTCAAGAATGTTATGTTGGCTACCTTGGGGTGAGCATATCACTCAGAGAAGTCTGTGTCACTCCCACTGATGCAATATATAAAGAAAGATCTCCATATGTAACAAATTTAGTGTTTTTGCTCCTTCCTCCATCCTAACTTATCTCCAAACTACTCCTCATTATGAGGAGGCTAGTTTCCAGAAAGTTAAGAAAATATGCTGTTCCGCCTTCAGAACTGCCCTCTCTGCTTTTTTGCAGTGTGGAACTTGCCCCCCCCCCATCCCCTAAGGATGTTTCTACCTTTTTCTGTGGCTTCTCTGCCTTCTCCAAATATAGTTGCTACAATCTAGTTAAAATCTGGAACTGTATCCATTGGCTATCAGTGTTTTCTCTCCATTTGGCCCAAGGTTCCCCATATTTGGCTATCTTGTTCAAAAGCTGTATTTCAGAGTTTTAGCCAATTCCTGATTTCACTGAAGATGTAAGTTTTGTAGTTCTTGTTCTCTTTGTTAATAACTGTGGATTTCAGAGAAGGGAATCGAGGAAAGAGCATGCTATTTCTTACCAGAAGCATTATAGTCTTGTTTTGTTTTTTAAGCTAATAAATCATTGTCATTATGCTTGACTACACTCCTAGTCTCTGGTCACATGTCACGTGGGATGGCAACTGCGAACTCAGCGTGCTCGTGGTTACCTAGCAACCAGAGCTCTTTTCTTCCTTCCAACAGCCTGCCCCAACCCTATCCTTACGTGGCCCGGCCCACCCTGCCTTAAAAATAGACCGTGTGGTACCATGAGTCACTTGGAAATGCTTCTCTGACTATAGAGAAACACTCATGGCTTCCAGAGGGCAGTGCTAATCAAGAGGGAATTCAGAGGGGAGAAGCTATTCAATAGTAGGAGGGAAAGATATTAATACAGACAATAGAAATAAAATAAATTATTAATAAATTAAAGAAATGTAAATAGGCCAAAAAGACCTTGGAGGAAAGGCAAAATGAAAAGATGAAAGTGAAAGAATATTTGTATGTTTTCTTTCACAAAGGTGAGGTGATCCATGTACACATTTGGAGTTCCACCAGATAAAGCAGAGGGTCCCAGTGAGAGTAAACTACATACTCCCAGACGTTCTTGGTTGCTTTAATAACATGATTGTTCATTTGCTAAAAATATTAAAAAGAGGAAAATGACATGTAAATGAGGTAAATAGTAAATTGGAGGTGGGACATCAAACAGTCTAGCCAACACTCTTTGGGGTAAGGCCTGGAGAGGGGTATGTGCCCCAAAGACGATACCACGGAGAAAATGTTGACCCATGTTTAAATAGATCAAGTTGAGTCTGTGCACACAGGGGCTTCTGGGACACTGAGATTGCACAGGGCACCTCGGGTCAGAGCAATGATGGCAGCCCATGGTCTGGGCTATTCTCTCTCTGTCCTGTCTGAACATGCTGACCAGCCCCAAAGGGACAGAGGGAGTAGAATAGGGAGTTACCAGAAATGTTTACACCCCAAAAGTGTCTATTACTAAACAAGAATGGAAATAAGTGCACTTAGATGAGAAAATTATATTTAAAAAATGTAAAATGATTTTGTATGTTATTAAATACAATAAGTGACTTGTTTTACAAATAAAAGTGGCTTGATTTTCAGGCATCAGATAATTTCTACATGGGATATGCCAAGGTTAAGAGATATGTCATTTTTTTCCCAAAGTAGTCAACTTTGGGAAACATAAAACATGTAAAATAAAATCAACATGTAAAATAAAAATCAGTCAATAAAGTATATGGGAAGTAACAAAATAAATAGTGATATTCAAGTGGAAATAAAAATAGACAAATAAAAATATCTTTAATACAATTGAGTTAAGACTACTTTCCATGTGTGGAATTTTAACACAAGCAATTTGCTAAATAGCGATAATTCTGATGATTCATTGTGTATGAATTAGAGGTTGAATTATCAACATCTGGCAAGTTAGGCAGTATAAATCAAATTTTAATTGTTTATTATTAAATTTTACAGAAATTTTTAAGATTACAAAATACTCTTCAGTGATATGTCTAAGCTAATGATGTCGATCTTGCCCATTCTGTTGATAAGCTTCCCCATCCAGCTGAACGAAATTTCCGTACATCCCATCGAACAGTTGCCAGGACTTCCCACAGCTCTCTGGTTCATATACTTTAATTTCTCGAATCTCAATTTATTTTAGTATAAAAAAAAAGATTATTGCAGCAGATATACAAAAAGATATACAAGCAGACTGTATGTTTGCCCAGCTTTTAAATAAACAAGAATGTTACCTGCAGAATAGTTAGATGGAAAAATATACAGGTTCATAAACCACATCCAAGTGGTATAATGCTATCGTCACCTCCACGGACCAAGCCACAAGGGCTGGGAACCGACACAGGCCAGGCAGCCTCCTCCAACTAAGGCGTCCACAATCGCAGTCAAGCCCCACTCACATTTGAAAGAGATTTACAGGTTATTTTTTGCTCTGCCAAAAAATAACTATAATAAGTCTTCTGTGCTTAATGGAAATGAAAGTAATGGACCTTTGCCATCCGCAAGGGTAAATTACTTGGAAGCTGTACTCAGAGATGTTATCTAAAAGCTAATGTCCTGATCAAAGAACTAGAAAATAATAATAATAATAACACCATCAAACATAGTTCCTCACATTTTACATATAATTGCACCTGTATTGTATTATATATGACTATGCTTTAAATTTCTGTAGAAAAGCCTTTTTAGCATCCCTTGACAAAACATTTTCCAATCACATTTTATTCGATGCTAAGTTCTATGAGGTTTCTCCAGCGAACCTCTGAAACAATGATCTGTATTATCTTCAGGCTCTATACTAAGTATTATATAAGGACTCAAAATTGTAGACATGAAAATACTTCCACAAGTGTTCATGTCTTTAACAATTTCAAAAAAATGCTGCCTTACCTGGAAGCTTGCGCTTCAGATTTCTGCATGATTGTTTCATGCTCATTGCTCTTTGCTATGGATTAAAACAATGATACTAGTCTGCATGTTAAGGAGAGAAGAAATGTCTTCTTCTAGGGTTCAATCCATTCAGATTTTCTATTTCTGTTATTCTAAACTGTTTTCTTCGTTTGGGGCAGATTAGAGGGAAGTGAACTTACTTAGGAAATCATTGATTCAAATTTCCTCTGGGACAAATACTTAACTTACTTTGAAAATCTATTTCCATGTAATGAACTCCAGAATCCTAAAATACTAACAAATGTTAAATAAATACTTTGAAAACTAGGACTATAAAGACAATCTCATTCTTTAATTTTTTCCAGGAATAATTTCACTCAAAAGGCACAGATGAATAAATGAACCTCATCTTTTTGGCCTTTTTAAAGAAAAAGAAACTTCTTCCTCAACCACTTTTAAAGGAATTCAACCTGAGTTATACAGAATAAACAAGTGGGGAGAAATACCGCCATTGTCACATTTTAAGAGACAGCTGAAATTAATTATATATGTGACAAATGATAAAGTGGGAGTATTTCATAAAGGAAAAAATCGAATTTAGCTCTCAATCAGAGGAAAGCTATCAGTCAGATAGCTGCTAATGACGCCCAAGAAATGAACTGAAATCTTGTACTAGTAAAATGACAAGACTGCAGACGGGTTTCTTTAAGAGCTGTTTTAATTACCTACAGCTCAGGCAGAATTCTCAGGTCACATGGACGTGAGGCAAGGAGATACAAGGACTTTGTTACCTGCCCTGAGACTCAGGAACTGTTTTTCGCACGCGGTACATTGGGTTCTAGTTCTGTCTGCCTCCACCTGGCCAAGTTTTCTGCAGCAAATCATTAACGCCCTGGGTATCTTGAGCTCAGGATGTGAAATGAGGATGTAGGTTACATGTAATCGCAAACGAGCTTTGCACACCTCCCAGGCTATGATCAACCCTCTAGACTAGACTTGAAATAAAAAAAAAAAAAAAAAAAGGAAGAAGAAGAGGCTGAGAATGTGCATTTATTGAGTGCGTACGGTGTGCCGAGCACTGAGCCAAGGACTCTACCTTTGGTAACTCACCTAATCCTCACAAAAATCCTCACAAAAATGAGTGACTCGGCTATTATTCTCACTCCCACTTCTGAGGCACACACATTTCCCAAAGATCGCACAACTGGGAAGCAACAAAATCAAAATCCAAAAGCCTGTTCTCTTTACCCAGAGAAGGAAGTCAGAGAAAATAGCAAACAGGCATGTGGAATGAACTTTATATGTCCCCGTATGAAATAAAAACTGGAAAATATTTCTACAAATGAGAGATCTTAGGAAGGAAATCCTAGAACAAGGGACCGATATTCCACTGATTTATCCATGGACCACAGTTTCAAGCCTAGAAAATTTCTCTCTCTCTCTATTCCTCCTTTCCTCTCCTTCCCTCTGTCTCTCTCTTTGTCTCACTCACACACACACACACACACACACTTCCCCACTCTCACACGGATTGTGCACTGTTACCATCGTCCACTCAGAGTAAGGAACTACCATCTCAGCATGGGGCTGGAGGCATTTTTAATTTCAGAGGTGGGTGTAACGAAATGTCCCAGGTTCCATTTCCACAGAAAGGCTGAGGAGCTTCCTCAATCACATGCCTCTGCTGACTTCGTTTTCTTTTCAATCAGTGTGTTACAGAAGCAGAATTTGCTTAATCTTCAGGTAAGATCTCATTTATCTGCTGATACCTACTGAGAGAGGAGGCTCTAAACAACAGAAAGATCACTTCACCGATCTTCAAGCTCCGTGTGCGTGAGGCACTCACCAGTCTGTTGACCATTCAGACCGTGGGAACTGGCCTTCTGTTGGGAAAAGCAAAATCAGGTCCCCAGACCTTCTTTGGAAATCACTCATTTCTTCCTTTCACCTTCCTCTCAGATTAGTTTCAAGCTGCAGTTTTCATAACTTGAGCAATATTCCATCAATCAGCCATTTTGCATTTGCTCTGAAAAAGAGAGCCATACTGGGCTTGCAAGCTCATAATTTATTCTAAGAATTATTAAAAAATATATGATATATACAAAACTATTTCTAACATATTCATAAGCTATGGAACATAATAATACCATAAACACCCATGAACCCACCTTTCAGTTTATAAACTAGAATATTTCAAAAACCTTACATCTACTCATATTCTTTTCCTAGCTCATCCTCTTGCTCGCCCTAACAAAGGTATCCACTATCTTGATTTCAGCGTTGATCATGGCCTTGGTTTTTTATTTAATATAGTTTTATCAGGTACCTTTTTATCCCTAAAGAATGTTATTTAGTGCTGTTTGATTTGGGGCTTCATTAAAAAGATGCCACTCTGTATGTGGATTTTTGCAACATACTTTTTCTCTCATTATGTTTCTATAAATCATCTAAGTGTTTGTATGAAGCTAGAGGTCATCCATTTTAATTTCTGTAGATTACTCCATGTTGTAGACACATAACAATTTGTCCTTTTCCCAGGCTACGGCCATCTGGGTGGTTTCCAGGCTTTTTCTATATGTACAATGTTCCTAAGTTTATTCTTTTTGTGTTTCCAGGGGCACATAAGTACAAGACTTTATGGTAGAAACTTAGAAGCAGGATGGCTGGGTTGTACAAGGAATGAATGTTCATCTTTATAAGATAATGCCGAATAGTTTTCCACAGTGGTATACTAATTTGCACTCCCACTAATAGTACACAAGACTTCCTCCTGATACACATCATTAACAACTCATGATTTACCAGAAATCTTAATTTTAAGCAATCCAGTTAGTGTGAAAAAGTATCTCATTATGGTTTTAATTTTTATTTTTTTAATTACTAATAAGGCTAGGCATATTTTCATGTATTTTGACCACTCATATTTCCTTTTCTATAAAATACCTGTTTATGTGTTTTGCCCTTTTTTCTATAGGGTTATTGGTCTTTTTAATTATTGATTGGTATATGTTCTTTATATATTCTGAATAGTTATTCTTTACTGCTTGTATGTTAATTATATCTTCCAACCTGTGTGGCTTATTTTTCACTCTTATTATGGTTTCTTTTGATGAACAAAAGTCCTTAATTTTAATGTAGTCAAACGTGTTAGTCTTTTCTTTTATGGTTAGCAGATTTTTGTCTTATTTTAAAAATCTTTCCTATCCTGATGCCATAAAGATCTTTCTCTTTAATTTCTAAAAATTTTGAAGTTTTGCATTGTATATCTAAGTCAATTAAAACACCAGAAATTTATTTCTGTGTATGGTGTGAGGCATCAAACCAATTTCATTTTTTCCATGGGAATTAGCAATGCCACTCACCTTAGATATAGATCAAGTTTCCTTACATATGTGGGTGTTACCTGGCCCTCTATTCTGTTGTATTTTCAATCTGTTGACCCTGGTGCCAAGACAGGTTGTCCTCACTGTGCTAACTTTACAACAATTCTTGATAACTGATAGGGGAATTCCCCCACCTTCTTCTTTACCAAATGAATCTTGGCTCTTCTTGGGCAATTGCTCTTCCTAATAAATTTTACACTCAGCTCTGTTGAGATTGTGATAGGAATTGCCTTGAATATGAAGAAAAATGTGGGGAGATTTTATACTTTAATGATATTGGGTCTTCACAGTGGCAACATGGTCTCTCTCTCTAATTATGTCATTGTTAATACCTTCTAATAAAGTTTATAACTTTCTCTATATAGGTCTTATGCAATTTTAGTTACATTTTTTCAGTTGTACCTTATATTTTCTGCTGCTATTGTAAATGCTATCTTTTACAACTAGCATATCACATTTCTAGTTGATTTTTACTGATGTATACAAATGCAATTAATTTGTGTAATTTCACTTCATAACCAGACAGAGAGTTATCTTGTTATTTCTAATAATTTATTTACAGATTATTCTGGGGTTCTAGATAGATAATTAGATGATCTGCAAAATAACATTTATTCATTCTTCTCTCTCTCTCTCTATATATATGTATATATATGTATAATATATATATATATATACATGCTTTGTTTTTCTTACCTTATTGTGCTGGCTAAAGTCTCTAGTACATTGTTAAATAAGAATGAAAGTAGTGAGCATGATTTTCTGGTTTCCATTCTCAAAGGGAATATTTTTAACATTTCACTGTTAAGAATGAGGTTTATTCTTAAGTTTTTAGTAGCTGCCCTTTTACTGGTTAAGAAAAAAATTTTCTATTTGTCCTTTGTTACAATTCATGAATTTTATCAAAAACTTTTTTAGCATCTATTGAAGTGATCATATGGCATTTTTCCTTCAATCTGTTCATGGAAGGAATGACATATAGTTTATACAATGCTACATAGCTTTTGAAACCCTAGAAAAAAATGATGTTGGTCACAATGCATTAGATCAACAAACTGGATTTGGTTTGCTAATACTTTAAGATTTATACATTAATATTCATGAGAGATTCATCTATAATTTTTTTTTCATACTATCCTTCTCAAGGTTACACTAGCTTCACGAAAGAATACAGAAATATTTCTTCTTTATCTATAGTCTGGAAAGGTTTGTGTATTCCTTGAAAGTAAAACCCCAGGTCTAGTGTTTTCTTTCTGGGAAGATTTCTAACTACTGATTTTAATTATTTAATAGTTATTGGAGTGTGGTGTTCAGATTTTCTATTTCTTCTTAACAAAGTTTGATTACTTATATTTTTCTAAGCATTTGCTCTCTTTGTCTAAGTCAGCGGTTCTCAACCAGGGGCGATTTTGCCCCCCACGGGACATTTGGCAATATCGTAGGCAATTTTGGCTGTCACAACTGTGGGACGGGTGGGGGGGTGCTACTGGCAACTAATGGGTAGAGGCCAAGGATACTGCTCAGCACCCTACAATGCACAGGGAAGCTCCCGCTTCTCACACACACACACACACACACACACACACACCCCAAAGAATTATTCAACTCAAATGTCAACAGGGCTGAAGTTGAGAAACACTGGTATGTTTTCAAATTTATTGGCAGGGTTGTAGTATTAGCGTTCTTTTTAATTTTGACCAGAAACTTGTATGTCCCTTTTTCATTCCTAATGTTAATTTCTGCTTTCTTTCTTCTTATTTCCCTAATTAACATCATCTGCACTTGTCTGATTTATTTTTATTTTCAAAGTACCAACTTGTGGCCTTGCTGGTTCTCACGATTAAATGTTTGTTTGCTCCATCCACTTTCTTTGCATCTATTAGATTCTCTTATTTTTTTTTCTTTTTCTTTTTTTCTTTCTTTTCTTCTAATATGAAATTCAAGCCTGCAGATTTTCCTTTAAGTATATATTTGCTGCATTCCCACACCTTCATGAAGCATTACCTTTATGGTTCAGTCTTAGCTATTTTTAACTTCACTTACAATTTCTTCTTTCAATCACAATTGTATAGATGTATGGATTTTAATTTCAAAATGTATGGAATTTTCTACTTACTTTTGGTTCTTGATTAATAATTTAAATTTCTCTGCAGTAAAAGAACACAATGTGTGGCGCTGATTTTTTAAAAATCTGTTGTGATTTGCTTCATAGCCATTATATTGTCATTTTTATTAAATGTTCGTGTTTTCTTGAGAAGAGTGTGTATTCTCGTATTGTTAGGTGCATGGTCCTGTATATGTGCAATAAATTAAGTTTATGTATTGCACTGTTCAAATAGTCCACACCTCTAGCAATTTTTTGAGTATTTGACATATCAGTAGCCATGATTGAGCATTCTGATCTGTTATTTCCTGGAACAGCTGTCTCAGAACTGAAACTCATTCTCCTTCCCAGCAAAAAAATGTAGTGAGGGGGTTGGGAAAATCAGAATCTCTAACTTCAGTTTAGTCAATGTTTCCATAGCATTCAAGACACAAGATCTGAGGGAAAATGATGATCAGCATCATCATTATCATCAAATTATGCTCACCAAAATCCAAAGTCTAAGGTGGAGTGGAACAGCATTGAATAAGGAATGTGGGGGCAAGATGAGCTGGCCTCCTCAGTCAGGATGTCGTTTTTCTACCCAGTGTTACTGATAAATAGTTGAGGAATGAGAAGAAAGGATTCTCTGCTTCTTTGGGATGAATACTGAAATATAAGCAGTCACCACTAGCATAGATACAAAACTATTAACTCGAGGTGTACAGTAACCTCTCCTCTAATTAGGAAAATTCATTTTTTCCTCTTCACTAGTAGATAAAGGATAACTTACATAAGCGTGTAAGTATCTTTCAGTGAATATAAAAGGACATTATGCTCTTTTGAGGAACTTTTATAGGCATTTTGTAAAAAAAAAAAAAAATCTGTCCTAGAATCTTTGTATATCATTAAGTAAAACTTTGAGTAAAGGTGAATCTCAGAATTCATAGGTTACTTGGTTAACCTAAGGTTACATGGTTTCTTCTCTTTGGAGCTTTTATACATAGTATAAAGTGCTATATTGTATATAGTATCGCTTTTATCCTCACTGAGAGGGAGTGTATTAGATGTGCAAATCAGAGAATAGGAACATTAAATTGTAGTAAAGTAAAATGGTAAATCTGGGCCTAGAAACCCCAGCTTCCTAACTCTGACCCAGGATCCCTTCTGTTAACTTACACAGCAAGTGTATTTTAACAATCCATCTAGACTTCAGTGACTTCATAGACTATTTTTGAATGACTCCATGGTTTTCATTGGATATCTTGAGGATGACCAGTAGTTTCATCCCAAAATATTCTAATCTCAAATTGCCAGCAGGAGTGAGCCAATTTAGAAATGCCCATAAATGATTGTAATTTTCTAAACCCAGAATATTACTTGGAGTCTTAAGATCTAATCATAACTCAAACATGGATTAAATTTCAAGTTATGTGTTTCAAGGAAGATAAATTACTATCATAATTGTCTTCTAACACTTAAAACATTCTCCTTATTTGTTGTTTGTTTTTAAATAGATCTGCTGGAGGAGAAGGGTACTTGGGAATTAAATTATTACACTGGGAAACTTGGTCATTGTAATTAAAATGCCTAAAAGATAAATCTGCATGCTCTTACAAAGATCATAGAAGAGAAACAGGGGCCTTCAAGATGAGCTCCTGTTTTTGCCCTTTCTACTCAGCCACAAGTCTTCTGAAATGCCTGTCATCCCTAAGGCAGGTATGGAATGACATGTATGGAGCAGGAAGGTAAGTGGGAATGCGGTCATTAATTGACAATTTGGATTAATTAACAAATACTCATAAGTGAATCCCAGCTAAAAAAAAAAAGCAATAGTTTTGTTAATATAGTAATTCAATATATGTGTCTAAACTGAGCAAATTTACCACATGACTGCCAAATGTATGTTTTATGTTGTATTGGAAACACATACATGAATAAATTAACAGTTTGAACTTAGAAGCTCTTAATTCAGAAAAAGAGTGATGATAAAACAGGACTAACTGGTATGGAGACTGACACCTTGTCATATGTTTCTCTTCGTCGCAGTTTCTTTTGTTGACCATCTGTATAGAAGCAAAAATCCCATTTGGATTCTCCAAACTACAAAGTGATAAGCTAGTAAAAATTTGTAAAAGGGTAAAAAAAATTGTGAAAATGTGCTTATGTTCCTTTCACCATGGTATCCTTTAGAAGAAATTTTATGCTTGCCCCTTTTTCCAGCGCCCTTTCTCCCTTCTTCTGGGAATAAAATTTCTCATTCTCTTTTAAAAGCCAACCCATCTCCACTCTTAGTCCGTGTAATCCTGTTGAAACTGACGACACCACACCCCAGGTCCACATGTGCTTGGGGATCTAGGCCCGGCCAATAGTAACTGAATCAGATAGTATATAGCAATTGGGGCTCCAGTAATTGAATCAGCAATAGTTGTGCGACCTAAGCTGGGCTTATCAGAGTCACCAGAATGTTGACTGAATCCATCAGGAAAGACATGCACACATTTATCTGGGGTGTAATAGGTGGCAAATATTAACAATGTAGCTATTAATGGCCATCCCTTCCCCTACACAGAAAGAGCTGGCCTCATAATGCACCTAAGATAGTGATGTAGGAACAAAAGACAGAAAAACTGTCATCTTGACAAGACATCATTCGAGCTTCAAGTTCAAACCATGCCTGAAACCATGAGACCTACACCTTTCTTTTCAGTTATCTAAAACGAGAAATTCCCTTTTTCTTAAAGAAATTTCATTTGGATGGTATTACTTGATACTGAGAGTCTTGAGAAATACAAGAGTTGGTTCTAGGGCTAGGGTATTTCAAGGGACAGACTGGAAAACATGGAATTGGCTGAGTCAAAATAGGATGTGGGTTAGCGACAGTCCCTTAATCCTTAAATGAAAGGAGAGTGCTATCTCTCAGCATTTCTTAACATCTTTTTAGCTCATTTTGGATCACTAGGTTTCAGTTTTAATTAGTTGACTTTCTGGCATGTTTTTGACTTATAAGGAATTTTTCTGCTCCTTATTCTCTTTTTTCTTTTGATAATTTTGCATAGGATTTGACCTTGATACTTGTCTGTTGATCATTTTTATGTGAAGTTAGTTTTCCTGAACCTTTAGAATATGTCAACATGTACACATATGTGTGTCTATGGGTGGAAACAGAGCCTTTTGAAGTTGACAAGATCTGAAGCCACCAAATTATTTGTCATTAAGATGTTTTACATTCCCCTATCACATAGAAAGCCTACTTTTTGGGGAAAAAATGGCTTTTCTATCCATTTCCCTTTTTAGATCCAGATCTATTGCCAGATTAGGAATGCTCAAACGGCCATAGAATGCTCTCTGATCCTCAGATTACAAACAGGGGGTGATTTGTTTCACTGCACAGTATAGCAACCGACTTCAGAGGGCTCTGCTCTCCACCAGCTCTGCCTCTCAGCCACTCTGCTTGCTTTGACTTCCTCTGCACTTGGCAGTGGTTCTTCATTTCTTGGGTTTGCTTTCACGGATAAGAGGTATAGAGATACCTCTACTCTACCATCTCCAACAGGATGGCTGCCTATGCTCTTGGGAAGAAAAGATTTCTGAAATTATCCTTAAACTTGGCTCTATAAGGATGCATAATTTAACATCTATTAAGTTCAAAATAAAGTCTCTTCTAATTATTATTTGGGAATTCACATCAGGAAAATCATCTTTTTTCCTCTAAGATTAATGAATATGATTTGATAAACACAGAGTTCCACAATCTTATCTAGAAACCATTTACAATAATATATCAAATTAGGGTTTCCTGAAGAAATTTATATACCCCTGACCAATGTTTATTAAGTTAATTTAATAATATGCCGCAACAATTTATACAAAATTTATCCAGAAGTGATGATTAAATGTTTAAAATTCACTATATGTAGACATACAATTTACAAAGATTGTTTTAAACCTTAAACTTCATTTTCAAAATCAACTACTGCTTTCACTCCATTCAATAATCGCATAATTTTCAGCATTTTTCATTTTAAAATGTCTATAGTTTATTTTGCATTAAATAAGATTTAATATTTATGCATGGATGTTTTTATTTAAAAATCCTCCAAAAACTAAGTATGAAAACTAATGTAACATACCTAGATTATTGAGAATTTTCATAAAGAAAGAAGTATACGAAACATATATAAATATAGTATTATATGTTAATATAGATACAAAAGCTATATCTGTTGAAAGAATGAGTGAGCAAAGTATCCATCCATGATTCTTAGTCTACCTTGAACTTTCAAATCGTCCAGAAGTAATGTCCTGTGCTTTATGAAACAAAATTGCAATTAGCCAGTAGGCTCACATTTTCCTAGTTAAGTGAATATTTTGTTTTAATCCAACTTAATAAGAAAATATTTATGTTTCAAGTGTGGTCTAAAAAAAATTTTTTTTTTTTTTGTGAGGAAGATCAACCCTGATCTATTGCCAATCCTCCTCCTTTTTTTTTGTTCCCTTTTTCTTCCCAAAGCCCCAGTAGATGGTTGTATGTCATAGTTGCACATCCTTCTAGTTGCTGTATGTGGGATGCTGCCTCAGCATGGCCGGAGAAGTGGTGCATCAGTGCACGCCCGGGATCCGAACCCGGGCTGCGTGCACTTAACCACTAAGCCACAGGGCCGGCCCCCTAAAAAATATTTTGACAATATGTGTGTTGACCTTTATTCCTGTGTTAATCAATAGTGTATGGAGTAATAGACTGTGGTGATGGGTACAGATATATAGATCAATATAGATATAGGTAGGTATAGATATAGATATCTCCTGAGTGCCTACCATAGTGGCTGGCATGTAGTTTTTGTCCCCCATGCCCTGCTACATTCATCTTTGCCTCCTGTTTAATCTGACATACAAATAGGAAAAGGACCCAGCCATAAAAGAGTCTGGAAAGGGTATTCTAAGCAAAGGAAACAACAAATGCAAAGGCCACAAGGGTGAAAAAGGCCTTTTGTTGGAGTCCAGTGTGAGCATGGGGTGGAAGGGTATGAGAGAAAATGGACAGATAAGTAAGAGCCAAATCATGCAGGGCATCATAGACCAGTAAAATGTTTGGATTTTTTCCAAGAGCAATGGCAATCTACTGAAAAGTTTTAAATGGCAGAGTAACACAGTCTAATTTACTTTTCAAAAAAGCATTTGCTATGTAAAGATGGCTTTGGGGAAGGAAGGAGGGGAGCAGCAAGAGTCGGGAGTAACACCCAGGTGAATCGCCACAAGAGCCTGGATTAGGAGGCGGCTGTGCAGCCTAGAGAAATGGACAGTGTGAGATATTTATTACTTGTGGGTGGTGGTGGAGGTGTAGCAAGGAGGAGGAAAGAGGAATTAAAGACGACTCCAAGATTTCTGGCTGGAAAAACTTGTTAGATGGTGCTGCCACTTGCTGATAGGAAGGCGGCCAACTTGAGAGGAACAGATATGGTGATAGAGAACTTAAAAGTTACCTGTAGCCTAAGACACATGTAAGGCATTCAAATGTAAATGTCAATAGTCAATTGGCTATGAGTGTCTAAAACAGATATATTGAGAAAGGGTATTAAGGCAATTTAGGAAACCTATTTTTGTCCTGACTGATTACTTATATTGATTACTTATATTATATTGCTTTAATTACTTATGTTGCGGTTAAGTGATATTTTAGCTTTCTTTTAAAGAGATTGGAGTCTCCTGATAAATTGTCACATATATTTTTTATAAAGAGTACAATGTCACAAAGTCTAATCTAAAATTTCAAAATCATTTTGTGAAGCAATAGCCTTCATTTAATCTTAATTAGAGGAAAGAGTCACTAAAGTAATTTGAGGCAAAAGGAGATTTTTAGATGGAGATAAAAAAGAAAATAGTGTATTTCATTGGAATTAACCAGCTGGAACAGGTTAGGATTTTAATTGTATTCTTTGCCATTTTGTCTGTTATCTATCACTCATGGTGTCTTGAAATAACTGAGGGAAGAAATGAGACAACTCTCTTTGGCACTGTTATAAATAATAGCTGTTTTGCAAGAAACATTGATTTTTGACAGCTATTAATTTTTCTGGAAGATCCTTTGACTTCAAAAACCTACAAAGAATTCACTTTTGTTTTAGAAAGAACTAAAAATGACAATTTAAATTAAAATTTTCTCATGACTGGACTTCAAATTTTAATAATTAAATGAACAATTCATTCTGAAATATCAGTTGGCAAGTCAGGAATCAAAGATAGATGAATTAGATGCAATCATTTTTGTTCAATGATGACTTTAAGATTGTCAGTGTCATTTGATTTCCTGACAGTTTAAATTTATGCTAATGTCAAATTATCAGAAAATACAATGATGAAAAAGTACTCTGCTATACTTGAAGGAGGTAGGGACAATCCATAAAAATTTTCAAGTTCATTCAAATAAGCATAAAGATAAACACTACAGAAAAGGAGAAGATGATTAATTTTCTCTTGAAAAATAATGCTACAAGAGTAATTACTTTTGTTAATAAGTAGTAAAATTCACATCTTTAGTAAAAGAAA
Source organism: Diceros bicornis minor (assembly GCF_020826845.1). Taxonomy (NCBI): domain Eukaryota; kingdom Metazoa; phylum Chordata; class Mammalia; order Perissodactyla; family Rhinocerotidae; genus Diceros; species Diceros bicornis. The sequence continues at coordinate 10,405,098 of NC_080772.1, read as the reverse complement.
AGCATGTATTTTATAAAGATAAAGCAGTTGCACAAAAATAGTTACACAAAACAGACTGATAATAGAATATAAATCGGATATATACTACATATAATACGTATATACAGTCACTCGTCACTTAAGGAAGGGGATATGTTCTGAGAAATGCATCGTTAGGTGATTTGTCGTTGTGAGAACATCATAGTATAATTACACAAACCTAGATGGTATAAGCCTGCTACACACCTAGGCTATATGGTACCAAGTTTATGGAACCACTATCATATATGCAGTCTGTCGTTGACCAAAACATCGTAATGTGGCGCATGACTGTATATGTATATATACATATGTATGTGTGTGTATACATACATATTTACATAGGATTAGTTATATACACACACACACACACATATATATAACTCATCATTCATTCATTCATTCATTCAAGAAGCTTATTGAGAGTTTCCAGTGTGCCAGGCACACAGGTAGACAATGTGTACATATAGTGATTTTTAAAAAAGGAAAGAAAGACCCAGTCTCTGCCCTCAAGGAGATTAAACTCTAGTGGGCGAAGGCAGACACAGAACAAATAATCCTCCTACAATATGATAAGGGAGTGAGAAATAGAGAGGTAGGAGGGGACCAGAGAATGGCAAAGGCTGCTTGTTTTAGTTTGAAGACTGATCTGTAAACAATTTCAGGGTGGAAACCTGGAGAAAGTCTGATTAGCATCTAAGAATCACATTAGGGATGGCTCCCGTCAGGCAGTCTCGGCCTGTGAATCACCTCCTTCCGATTCCATGTCATCCAGCTGCACTGGCTTTGGGGGCTTGCTGCATGTACTGATTTTTACGATCCCCTTGCCCTTGATTACTCTTCTGTCTCTAAGATTGAGTTTAATAATGTCTGCTCAACAGTCTCAAGATTTAGTTCTAGCTCTAGTGCAAATTAGAAGCTATGGCACCTGACCGGTTTACTTTTGTCTCTCCCTAACTTTTACCGTATGTGAACAAATTGCATCCCTCTCTCTGCAGAGAACGGGTTGATTTGCACAGGCTAAGCTAGTCTCACTTGTCAGATCATCTCTACTACATAAAAACTATCCTCCCACATGCATGCTGAAAGAAACTTTAAACACAATACTACACACACACACGCACACACATTCTTATCTTAGCTCACCAAATATATACACAAGAAATATGGAAGGAAAATAAATTCTACACAATGAAAATCTTCAACTAAATGTAAAAGTTTAGGGCCCATTTCAGAGTGATGTGAACAGAGAGACAATACGGTATGCTTGTTATGTTGATATTTTTTCCTCTGATGCACAGGATAGCTGAGGTCTATGAGGCTGCCTTCAAGGCCACCAAAGTTTAGGTTCAAAGTGAATGAATTCTAGAGTGGTGACAACGAGCAGGGAGGGCTTCTTTAGGAACTCACAGGATTTAGGTAAACATGTGGGAAATGGTCCTTTTTACTAGTCCCTTTTTTAAATCAACTTTATTGAGGTATAAACTGCATCCATTTGAAATATAGAATTTGATGATTTTTGAGAAATGTATACACCACAAAGCCACTGCCAAAATCGAGACACAGAATATTTCCATCACCCTCAAACCTTTCCTGGTGCCCCTTTGCAGTCCATCCCTCCCCAGTCCTTGGCAGTAGGCAACCACTTATCTGCTTTTTGTCACTATAAATCAGTTTGCATTTTCTAGAATTTTATATAAGTGGGATCATATAGTGCATACTATGCTGTATCTGCTTCTTTCACTCAGCATAACTTTGAGATTTCGCCATGTTGTTGCTGTATCAGTAATTTATTCCTTTCTATTGCTGAGTCACATTCCATTGTATAGATATATCAACTTCGTTTATCCATTCACCTGTCGATGGACATTTGGGTTGTTTCCAGTTTTTGGCTATTACCATAAAGTCGCTATAAACGTTTATGTACAAGTCTTTGTGTGGACCTACATCTCTGTTTCTCTTGAGTAAATACATAATAAATACATGCAAAGGCTGTGTCATATCTTAGGTAAATGTTTAACTTTGTATGAAACTGCCAGATTATTTTCAGAGTGGTTGTAGCATTCACCAGTGTCTAAGAGTTCCAGTGGTACCACACCATCAATAACATTTGGTATTGTCAGCCTTTTTCTTTTTATTTATTCTAATGTGTGTGCAGAGCTATCTCATTTAGATTTCCCTGTAAGTAAAGATGTTCAAGATTTTTTCATGAGCTTATTTGCCATTCCTCTTCTTTTGTAGAAGTTCTGTTCAAATATTTACACTTAGAAGGTTGTTGGGCTTCTTGAATTTTACCAGTTCTTTATATATTCTGGATGCAAGTCCTTTGTTAAATATATATATATTGCAAGTGTTTTCTCTCATTCTGTTGCTTGCTTTTTCCTTTTCTTAAAAATGATTTTGATTCTGATAAAATCTAATTTATCAATTTTTCTGTAATGTCACATGCTTTTTGTATCCTAAGAAGTATTAGCCTATCAGAAAGTTGAAAATATTATTATGATTTCTTCCAGATGTTTTATAGTTTTAGCCTTTACATGTAGGTCTACAAGGCATTTTGAGTTAATTTTGGGGTATGGTATAAGGTGAGGGTTGATATTCATTTTTCTTTCATATGGGAAGAAATCCAGTTGTTAAAGTACTATCTTATTTTTCCCATTGAAGTGAGTCTGCAAATTTGTCAAAAATCATTTGACCATATACATGTAGGTCTATTTCTCGACACCATTCATTCAATTGATCTATGCCAATCCTTTCACCATTGCCACACTATCTTGATTACAGTAGATCCCCCAACCCCAGTCAAGCCTTTGTTACCAAACCAAAGTGGATCTGCTTCTTGTTGAGTTGAAATCAAAGCCTTCACCAGAAGTAGTTGTACCATGAAGTAAAGTTTATTTGCAGCAAATAAGGAGCCCGCAGGGAATTATTTCCAAAGCCGTGGCTCCCCAAGCAAGGAAAGCAGAGTCGTATTTTGGATGGGGAATGAATAATCAAAAGGGAAGTTTCATCATCACATGTAGATGTGGGTATAAGCTCACACAGGCACAGTTGGAAAATATGCTTCCACATACATCACATGTTATGGTAATAAGGCCTAAGCTCCTCCTGGGGCAGATATCCTAAAGTTAAAATGAACCCTTGGGCACTTCTCGGCCCGTCCGCACAGGTGTCACTCTTGTGGTGGGGTTTGGACAACTGCATCTCAACATAACTAAAAGAAAGCAATTTTGAAAAACAGTTAAGTGCTTCTGAAAGCACTCAACTCCTTTGAGTTGCTCAGGCAGTTAGTCAGTGACACCTTCAGATGACTGAAGCCCTGGCCAACATCTTGACTATTACCTTATGAGAGATCCTGAGTGACAACTGCCTGGCTAACCCACACCCAAATTTCTTGCCTGTGGAGTGAGGGCAGTTATGGTAGAAAAGACTACTTAGAAACCACTGGCACTGCCTCTATCTATCTAAGTAAACCAAAAGTGATACCACTTTCCAAAAAAGATTGCAGAGAGTGGTGCCACCATCAAGGACTTCAAAGATATACGAGTGGTGATTCTACCATTCAACTCACCTATGGGCCTAGGCAGAAGACAGATGAAACTCAGCAGATGATAGTGATTACCATAAACTTAATCAGCTAATGACTCTAATTACAGCTGCTTTTCCAAATGTGGTTTCATTGCTGAAGCAAATCAACACAACCTCAGGCATCTGCTATGCAGCTATTGATCTGACAAATGTAGGAGCTCCCCAGGGTACCTTTTAATACTCCCAAGTCCTATGATTTAAATTCATTAAAAACTACAGTGATCCAATACAGGAAGGATGGCCCAGACACTTTAGGAAGAGGTTCCAAGTTACTCCACTGGCAAGAAACCAGAACTTGCTAAGGGAAAAGGAGAGACGGATTGGATAGTAGAGAAGGCAGTTGTAAGTACCAGCTATGACCACATGACTAGTTGCAGAAATGAGAAATTTAATAGTTACAAGCATTTTCTTTTTTTAATATTGATATGTTTATGATATTAACAAAATTTTTTCATTTCCTCTTCTATTCCTCTACTATCTATCATAAATTCATTAAAGGTAGTTAGACTTTATATCTCAGTATTACTGGATATCAAAGAGTGACTTAGTTAAAAGAATGAGCATCAGCCAAAGATGGTCAAGAGGCGTTATATGCTTTTCCGGGGGGAAAGGTCAGTATCTTGTCTATCGCACATGAGATAGTTGTAGTACGTTAGGTGAAAGTATGACTTTACTATTTGGGTTTTAAGTGTGGTTAAAGAGTGTAGATGGGTGCCAAGTTGACAAGAGGTAGACTGTGGTGGCCTTGCAATACGTCAACTTGACTAGACCAAACTATGTTTTCCAGAATCCCATTGCCACTATCATTCCTATTAGGGCGGAATAAAAGAGACATTTTTGTGCAAGATTTGGAAGGTGGAAGTGAAGCGGCAGCCACATACACACCAGGTGCTTTAGTTGCTCACACGTGTTTTTGCTGCTCTGCTGGCTCATCTCATTGGAAGGGGCAGCAGCTGGGCCTGGAGTTGCTCCACCTTGCCCGGAGTCCTCCCTTAGCTTCTCCAAGTCCTGGTCCAGGTACCTGTTTTAGTTCTATAAGAAAGAGCACCATCTTCTCCTGCAGGACATCCACAACACTGAAATTAGAGGTGTTGAGAGACTAACCCAGGTTCCATTCTCTCCTCATGGGTTCCAGCTCATGCACATGGGTTTCAGTTTGTCTCCTCTCTCCTCCACTTTATATTCATCTTTTCTTCCCAGTTGCCTGCCCTGCCAAAATCAAGCTCCAGCATCAGATCAGGCATGAAGACAGCAGCCTTACCGAGACAGCTTCACCAACTCTCACAATTGCATAAGGTCAAATTCCTTCATATATATATGAACACACACATATATATGTATACACACACACTCGTATATATATTATATCATACATATTACACATTATGTCATATAGTATATATTATATACCATATATTATATTATTATTATATAATTAATAATGTATATGTTAATGCATTATATATATCATATGTTTCTTAGTCATTCTGCTTCTCTGATCAAACTTTAACTGATCTACTACTTGATATAAAAAAATTACATTTCTATAAATAAAATTTCAAGCAAGAGTTTATGTCTCTGGGCTCAAAAGTGTTTTTTGCTAATTGTGTAACAAACAAGATAGGATAACTGCTTTTCTATTTGTTGTTGTCAGAATTGGCTTTAAGATTTAGTTGCCATTTAAGTTTTCATCAGCATAGTTTATATTCCTACGTGTGAAGTCAATCTTTCAGCATTTTCTGTATAGGGAGATGCTGACTCAACATTACCCGTCAATCGGCCAATGGACTTTGATATTGGATTGTTTGAACTTGTCACTTGTTGATAAATTTCAACAGGTAAGGAAACATTTTTAGATGTAGAATTGCGGTTCCTGAGATATGGGCCCCCTGTTATACCATATCTCTTTTGCTTCGTGCTTAAATGAGCTCCATGTTCCCGCTGATTCTAAGCCGCACACCGTATGCAGAGGAAAATCCACATATAGGAATGTGTCTGCCTCATAACCTTGTCTTTGAGATGTAGGTACATTCATATCCCACTGCTAACCAACGGCCACCATCCCATATAACTCAGACCACAGTGAAGAAAAGCCATATACCTTTATAGAGCTTTTAACATAACCACTACAAAAACCGTTAAAAAACACTTTGGCATATTATCGACTGTGGACTTGGCAGGCTTTTAGTGGGGGCAGCATGCATCATGCTGCTTGTATTTCTCCCCACTGGTTTTCTTCCCTGATGATGAGGATAAAACACCAGCTGGAGTTAAGGAAAGGTCATGTCTGACAAGTTTATTACCCAGATGCTGAGACCCAGCATGCAGCGAGTCATCAGACAACACTGGGTCTTTTGCTAAATCATCTATAGACGTATTTCTTTTGTACCACAGGGGCATTTTCAGTGGGCTGTGCATTGTACGTTTAAAAACTGCCTTAACTGACGCTGCTCTTAGAGAAGGCTTAGATAAACTGTATTAAGATAAATGCCAAGAATGCTTCAAATGAGCCTTTAATTACCAAAAATAGTGTAGGTATTTTTATTTAATTGTATAATTATATTGCTGCTAGTTAGCTCTTTAAAAGTCATAAGTATGGGGTCATGTAGGTACAAATTTTCAGTTATAAGAAGAATAAGTTCTGAGGATCTAATGTACAGCATGGTGAATACAGTTAATAATATGGTATTGTATACCTGAAAGCTGCTGAGGGGGGATCTCAAGTGTTCTCACCACACACACACACACACACACACACACACACACAACAAGAGTTGACTATGTGATGTGATGGATGTGTTAACTATCTTGATCTTGGTAATTATTCCACTATGTATATCAAATCATTATACTGTACACTTGAAATATATCCAATTATATTTGACAATTATTCCCAATTATTCATCAATAAAGTAAAAGAAAAAATTAAAAGTCCTGAATATATTCTCTAAAGCAAAAGGAACAATGGGATATATCATTATGTGAACAAGAAAAGGGTATGAACATATGCCATATGCAGTATGTCACTCACGTAAGTTGCCTTATATACCTTTATGCTTATTAAGCAAGCGCAAGTGATTCCCATACACCTACTATGGGTGTGTCTTCTCTGCCAACCCTCTCCTCACTTACCACCTCCATTCCATAGAAACCCCATCTGGCAAGGATGCTGATTTTCAAACCCTTTTTGAATCTCTCCGTTCTAAACTTTTTATATTTATCGCTGCTTACTTCTCAAAATAGTTAAACCTCAGATTCCAGGATGCAGAGTTACATGATTCACTTTCCTCTTTCTAAAACTTCTTTATTCTCTCCTGTGGAAAGTCCCCATCAGCTTATCTCCCACTCCCCACCCAGGGCCCCGGGGCTCACTCTATTCAGATGTTTTGTTTGAGAATAGACGTCATCCATTTCCGTAAGTCAACTACTATTGGCATTCAAATAACACTCCTTGTTTCTCTACCCTGAAATGTTTTCTTCCTGGCCTTCTTTAACGTCCTCCTCAGTTATTTCAAGTAGACTATCAGCACCATCCAAATGCTTTTTGGAAGACCTACCATGAACAGGTTCTAGCAGCCTTTATATTTGAAATACAGTTTATCAAGAGGGCCACATATATACTTATGAAACGACTTCCAAACTAACTAAAATATAAATTTTCAAATCTGTCCTCTAAAAAAAATCATTTTTATACTGCCATTACATAGATCTCTTTTCTTCTTTGCCAACTCCTTTCATTCCTCCTACTTCGTCAAAACCAAAACCAACTCACAACTCCAAAATTATTTTTGCTCTTTAGGAATTTTAGGTCCTAAGCTTTGTGAATACTTATTTCGTATTTTTACTTTGCCTGCATTTATCCACCCCCAAAATTTTGCCAGCCTCAAATAAATTTATGTGGTTAGAAGTCAAGACAGTGCTTATTGGGGTGGGGGTAGTGACTAGAAAGGAGCCCAAGGTGGGGTTCTAGGATGCTGGTTGTGTTCAGTTTCTCAATACGGGAGTTAATTGGATGGATATTTTCAGTTTGTGAAAATCTATAAAGATGTTTTGAGATAGGCAGGAAGCTAGATATGAGCTGGCAGCAAGGTCACTCCATCAGGTGCAGCGTCCTAACTACCAGGCAGCTACTCTTTGCACATGCAGCAAGCCCCCCTGACCCTGACCGAGAGTAGCCCCAAGTCTCATTATACCCTGATTTGCACTGCTGTTTTGACCCCCGCTTGTGAGAGGTCACCGCCATGACAGTTCCAGAGATGCCTATGTAAGGAAAAAATCTTCCCTGCCGACATGAGGTTGGAGACAATGCCCAGATTGGCACGTGTTCCAAGACCCTCACCCGCTTCTGGGACCCCATCTTCCAAAGCCACCGACCACCACAACTTCAGGGCAGTTGCTCCCTCAAGACTGCCTGCCTCCCCTTGGGGGTATACTTTCGCTTCGCTAATAAATCCTCCTCTGTAAAATTCCACTGTGTGTCTGCTCTCAAATTCCTTTGTGTGTGTGGACCAAGAACCTGGGACCTCACTGCACCGATCTGACTGGTCCCGGTGACAGCTTGACCACAATTTATTAACTTTTCTCTACATTTAAAACATTTGAAAGAGTTTAAAAGAAAATTAGTCTACTTAAATCATCTCAAAATCTGCATTCAAGTTTCTCCTCTCAGTCTACCTTCCCATTCTACTCATAAAATTTAACAAATAAAAAACATCCTGAGTCCATTATAAAAGATCTGAGTCAACGATTACTTCTATCATTGATTTATTCTATCTCTACCATCACAATTATGTTTCTAGCCAGGTAGACAATATTAATATTCTTTGATCAAAATTAATTTATCTTAGAGCTCTTCCAATTGATCAACCTCCCAACAGGCTGCCGTGTCTCATGGTCTAATTAGATGGTTCTAAGAAAGCATCTGATGAGGCTGCATTTGAATTTGTGTTGTGGATGACAGATAGCAGAGCTCTCAAGCACTGTGCTGGAGCACAGTAATGACTCCTGTAATTAATGCAATTCGAAGAACTCACATGGGTAGTGTCACGGCCTTCCTATCTAGCATACTTAACAGACATCAGCAACTAGTACCTATTCATCCTGGTGCTTCTCCTTATCAGAAAGCAATGGAAAGATAAAGATGCGATTTTTTTATGAGACATTTTATAAACCCATATGTATTTGCTATGCCTCTTATGCACACACACACGTCACACACACCACATGTACACACACACACACACACACACACACACACACACTCTATCTTTTTTGGAAAGAGCCACAGTATTGCAAGTCACTGGGGCAACCCATGTGAAAAGTAGAGAACAATGGATAAAAGAATTAAAATGAGTAAACTCTTCAGTCCTAAATAACTACTTTTTGTATGGCATATTCTTCTACTACTCCAATAGTATTCAGATTAAGAGGAAATATCTGGGCCAAGACTAGCATTTCCCACAGAATCAGTTAAAATAGAATATATGAACAATAAAAAAGGATCCCATCATATTTTTCCCTACAATACAGATGGACTTGACTTGACAAAGATTGGCTTTTATTGAGTGCTTACTGTAGGCCAGGCCCTGTGCTAGGCCCACCCAAGAGATGCCAGCAGGAGCAAGACACAGTTCATGTCCTTAAACACATGGCAAAGATGTGATTAAGTCAAGGATGTGGAGAGGACATTATCCAGGATTATCCATCTGGGTGGGCCCTAAATGCAATTACAGGTATCTTGAGAAGAGAGGTACATGGAGAAGGCAGAGAAGGCAATGCGAAGACAGAACAGAGAGATGTGGCCACCAGCCAGGGAGTCCTGACAGGCACCACAGGCTGGAAGAGGCAAGAGAGGAATTCTCTCCAGAGCCTGGAAAGAGTATGGTCCTGCTGACAGCTTCATTCCAGCTCAGTGAAACTGACTTCAGAATCAGGCTTCCAGAACTGTCAGAGAATGACTTTCTGTTGTTTTAAGCTACCCAGTTGTGATAATTTGCTACAGTAGTGACAGGGTACTAATACAGTGGATTAGCTTATAATTTGAAGAGAAATATCTAACTACTTTGTTGAAATCTACTGATTCAAAAAAACCACTGAAACAGTCAGGAAAATGTTTCAAGTATTAGTCACACCAACAGAATCATGACTCCAAAACCATGGACCAGAGTGCCTCCATGGATATCCAGTGGCCACCCAAAGGAGTGGTTTAGAGCCTGGAGGTTCTCCCATCTACAAGCAATGATTCAGAACAACTTATTTAATCTTTCTAAGCCTCAGTTTCTTCATCTGTATAATAAAGGTAATAATAGGTTCTATTGTGAGGATTAAACAAATTAATGTATATAAAACCCTTAGTAATGTCGTAATTGCTCCATGTGTGTTAGATATTCTTATTCTACTTATAATTAATATTGATATTGTTACTATGATTCTTCACTCCTAGTAGCCTTTGTAGCAAATATATTCCAGGGAACCAGCTACTCTTTCCAGGGAGCTATATCTATTGATGAATTTGTATTGATAAATATTTAATGATTAACAAAATTATATTGCAGATACTTTAAAAAGGGCAGTTGGTACTGCAGTATGGATTCTCCCTGAGAGCAGATGGAGGACAGATGTTGGATGGGACTAAGGAATACGGCAAACTTTGTGTGATTTGTTACATTCTATTTCAGTTAGTCATGGTGGCCCTTTCTTCCCCAGCCCTCACGAAAGAACAGAAATTGACCCTCTGCCCTTAAGTTACACACCACACAAAACTGTTGTTTGGTCATTTTGTTGACAAGTGGGATGATGAATGTGAGAGTGATTAGAAAATTTTAAGACTTAGTTATGGTAAAGTGGCACTTATAAAAAATAAGGAGATGCAACTTGCAGTTCATTAGATGGAAGATCTTTTTATAAGCATACATGAGGAAGCATACGCCTCTCAGGTATTGTTGTAATCTGTTAGGTTTGGAGATAGGCAACTTTATAGTAATTGGTAAATCAGTCATGGAGTGTGTAAAGTAAAAAAGAAACTGTGTGATCACACGTTTAAGGGAAAAAGAAAAAATAAACAGTTGGATTTAAAAGTTAACAGTCCAATCCGAATGCTGTTATCATTCTATGGAAAGAAGAAAGTTCAAAAGTAGAACATATTGGAAAAAACATGTTTAAATATTTTCTTTCTGATTCTTTAATTTGAGGTTTAGAGGCCAATTTTCTGATGTGACCCAGTCCAACTTCAAGTCCACTAGTTCCTCTGCTCAAGGGGTTGACATTATTTCTTGACTAGAATTGAGACTCTTTAAGGGGGAAAACTAGCCAGTCTTCCAAATTTGTCTCATCTGTATAATGGGAATGGACGGACATCAAATGCCCTGTCTTAGTTTCCTAGGGCTGCTGTAACAAAGTATCACAAACTGGGGGGCTTAGAAATAACAGTTTTTTTTCTCCCACAGTTCTGGAGGCTAGAAGTCCAAAAATAAGGTGTCAGCAGAGCCATGCTCCCCCTGTAACCTGTAGGGGAAAATTCTTCCTTGCCTCTTCCAGCTTCTGGTGTTTGTCAGATGCATCACTCCAGTCTCTGCCTCTATCATCATCCGGCCATCTTCTCCCTATGTGTGTCTGTCTTTTTCTCTTATTATAAGGACACCAGTCATATTGGATTAGGACCCACCCTAATGACCTCATCTTAACTTGATGACATCTGCAAAGACTCTATTTTCAAATAAGGTCACATTTCAGAGAGACCAGGTGTTAGGACTTCAACATATCATTTTAGGGGATACAATTTAACTCATAACATGCCAAACTGCCCCACATTTCTAGTTTCTGGTCCCTTCTGTATCCTTTTCCCAACTAGCTCCTTTCAAGAACAGCGCAGAAAGAATAATGGAGGAAATTTCTCTGTCATCTGTGAAATTTCATCCTTCAAAGAGCCCTTCTCTTAGACTCCAATCAGAGCAATATAGCTCTGGCAGTCCATCGATCCCACAGTGATGGATGTTCCCCCAGAAGCTCAGGGTTCCTCCACGCCCTGCCCAAGCTGTTTTCCATGGTAAGGAAGACCACTCTCTCGCTCAGCCAAAGTCTCCTCCCTTGCAGGCTCTGGAGACTGCATTGTGCTGGAAATGGCCTTTGTGAAAATCTGCACCACTCCTGTTCCTCAACCACTGCCCTACAGAACACTGCCTGGTGCCCTCCAAAGAGCTCCAGCACTGGCTCGGAAAACCAATACCGTTCTGTGGAAATCAATCTCCTGGCCAAAGGGGGAGCTAAACACTAAATTCAGCTTTCAATCCAGAATCAACCACTGAGCTTTTAGAAATGCAGAGATCCTAGCTCTGGCCCAGTGGTGCAGTGGTTAAGTTCGTGCATTCTGCTCTGGTGACCTGGGGTTCAGATCCTGGGCGCAGACCTACTCACCACTCATCAAGCCATACTGAGGTGGTGTCCCACACAGAAGAACTAGAAGGACCCACAACTAGGATATACAACTACGTACTGAGGGGTTTGGGGAGAAAAAGAAAAAGAGGGGAAGATTGGCAACAGATGTTAGCTCAGGGCCAATCTTCCTAAAAAATAATAATAATAATAATGCAGAGATCCTCAATCCACCCCAGACCTTCCTTTTCAGAATCTCTGGAGCATACTAATTTTGGAAAGTTTCATTAGTGATTTCTATGGACAATCAAGGCACCATCCTCTCTAAGACCAGCTACCCAAGTGGAGCTCAATAGGATCCAGCTCTCCTTCTCCTGCTCACAAGACTGCCCCATGTTATAGATTCCTGTCTGGGGGAACACAGTCCAAATCACTTTCCCATAACTCTTGCCCACCCAGCCTGTGGCACTGGACATACACCAGAATCCTATTCAAGCTATGTCCCAGTGACCTTAAAGATATCAGATCCCCTAACTGGAGACCCTGTAGTGTCTCTGGGACCAAGGGCATTGGTTCTACCTCTCAAGGGATGGTGGCCACACTAGTGCAGAGCAGCTGCTCCTGGGCCAGTTTGGTCACCCGGGCAGATTCACTTGGCAGGATCATGCAGCATAGAGTGAAGGATGTATAGAATGGAAGATGACAACTAGCTCATTTCTGGAATACTGTAGGCGTGAAGTGGTGAGGTATTGAAAAGGAAACAAAAGCAGTAGACTAGATCGAGCAAAGTGCTAGGCTGGAGAGACATTCTTGAGGAATTATTGGCAGGACAAGTAGACTACCCACCTCTAGGAGGCAAGATAACAAAGAGAGAGAGAGATTGACTGAAATGTAGAAGTCCAGAAGCGAAGCTGGTTGTGGGAAAGAGAATTAGTATAAATGTAGACATATTACATTTGATGGTAGAATTCTGAAACAGCGAGAGTGAAGAACAAGATTCAGGAAATTAGGAATCGGACCTGTGCTTTTTTTTTTTTTTTTTGGAGGAAGATTGGCCCTGAGCTAACAACTGTGCCAATCTTCCTCTATTTTATATGTGGGACGCCACCACAGCATGGCTTGATAAGCGGAGTGTATGTCTGCACTCGGGACCTGAACCGTGAACCCTGGGCCGCCAAAGCAGAACAGGCAAAGTTAACCACTATGCCACTGGGCTGGCCCCTGGACCTGAGATTTTACTAAATATTTTGAAAATCATCCATGGCAAAGTATCAAGGACAGCTAAAATTTCTAAGAGAAACGTGGAAACCAGGTCAGGTCCAAATATCTACTTGGAGGTCATAAAGTTCAAATTTTAAACAAGTATGATCATGAGATGGGGTCAGAAAGGCTAGTAAATGGAGTTGCTATGACTTTCAACACTTAGTCCAGGAAGAGGGAAAAGATTGGGTACCATGAGTGGTTGATAATGTTGACAGAAGTATTGATTAGCCTGCCCCACCCCCCAACCCACATGAACCTGGTTTTGCTCTGAAGATGTTGCAAGAACTGATTAATCCCTGACATTGACACCACAACCCAAATACATCCCACCATATACTCAATACCCCCTGCTGTAGGTAAACAAATCTTTAATTTTTTTTGTTTTTAGGCCAAACTTAGCATCAGAACATTCCAGATAAATGGGTATTAAGTCAGTATGAGGAGGATGGAATACAGAAAAAAGAGTTCCACAATGCTGGGTAACTAGAGGAGAGAGATTATTCGGGAATTCTTGAGTGTTGTCCTCACTTTCTTGCCAAAGATGAGGATGAGGCTTGAAGACTCTAATTTGAGTCAAGAAATGGGAGCACCCAACATTTATAACCAATGTTAAAAATAACACATAGATTATCGGTGTCAGTTCTTCAAAGGTGAGGAACTAACTTGAGTGTAAAATAATGATGATAATCATTAACTCACCAGGTCCCAGCCACTGTTCTAAGCATTTTTCATGCATACACACTGAATTATCACATCGTCCCTATGATGTAGGTATTGTTGTTATTCCCATTTCACTAAGGAGAAAACAGGCCCAGAGAGGTTGAGTGACTTGTGTCGTGTTTCACAGCAAAAAAGCAGCAGACGCAAGACTTACACTCAGGCCATCTGGCTCCAGGGCCGGTACTGCAAACCAGGAGGGCAGTGTTTGGGAAGGACTGAGCCATCTGGTACAGCGAGGCCCACATCAAGGTCCTGATTGGTGTGGGCCTTGCCAGGTGCTCTGGGGCACTTGGTGCTGCACCTGCTCCAGCTCTACATGGCCACCTTCTTTCAGGCAAATGTTAAACACTTGTCTAATTTAATTATGAACTTAACCTGGCAGTGGATGGGTGGTGCTCCTGAGCACTGCTCTTCCCAAACAAGCCCCTTTCCCAGTGAGGTCACCATCCGCTGGTGGTACCAGTATCCTCCTAAGAACCCAGGCACACACACCATTGGCATTTTCTCTTTCTGTCTTATTCTCGCCCCATTCTTCAAAGTGGTCACCTGCTCTACAGACTCCACTTCAGAGGTGTGCAACATCATCTCTTCCTTCCTAGGTGACCCCACCCTAGTGGAGCCACGCCCTCTTTATTACCTTCCTAAATGCCACTAGCTGACCTCTCTTTCTGCTTCAGTCCTACCATAATCTACTTCCAGACTAACCTTCCTAAACATTAGCCTTGTCACATTCTCTTCCTCAAAAATCTTCAGGAGGGCTCCACTAGAAAACATTCAGTTTTGTAACATGGTTTCAATAGCATGTAATGTCACCTTCCACTAAACTCTCATAGCTCTTAAGTTACTGCTCTTCCACACTGGTTACTTTCTCTTGTTATATGGGTGCTCACAGGTAGATGTATCTCCTGTGGATTAGAAGCTACTTGAAATTTGTCTTTTCATCCAGAGAATTTAGCAGTTTACTGTGCCTTGGGTACCTTGTTATTCTGTGTATAGTTTACATTAGGGTTCGCTCTTGGTGTTATTCATTTGATGCTTGGGTTTTGACAGATGTATAACGACAAGTATTCACCATTATAGGATCATACAAAGCAGTTTCACTGCTCTAAAAATCCTCTGCATTCCACCTACTCATCCTTCCGTCCCCACTAACACCTGGCAACCACTGATAGTTTTACTGTCTCTATTGTTTTGCCTTTTCCAGAATGTCATACAATGGAACCATATGGTATGCAGTTTTTCAGATTGTATTCTTTCACTTAGTAATATGCATTTAAGTTTCCCCCATGTGTGCAAATGCAGAAATAGTATTAAGTACAATTTTAAATCATTATTGTGAAATGTGAAGCAAGGTTGCCACTAAGGACCATCACTGGTAGAAAGGATTTTCCTTCGCTCTTGGATAGCTGCATATTATTAACATAAAAGTAAGGAAACACATCCTAATGTGGTAAGAAACCAAACTGGAATGAAAATCAGATTTCTCTGAAGAAGGCTTTATACTGACATCAATATTTAATATCTCTTAATCTGAAAATAATGTCTATTTTATTTTTTAAAAGTGGTTACTAGCATTTGGTATTTTTAAATGTTGTATGATAAATGCTGAGATTAATGTATTGATACTTCTCTCTGAGAAAATATGAAAGAATTCAAGTAGAAGTATATAATTAAGTGTTCTAAAAACCTTCCTTTTTCTGTCCTAAATCAAAGCTTTGTTTCACAAATTGTTCTATGTACTCAAATCAACATAAACAACGATTATCAATGCCAAACTCTTCCAGTATGTTGTGTGACATTGCAAGGTCATATGGTATAGATGATGTTATTGTCATGAGGGAAAATGGAATAAAGACCCTAAAATATAATGCATACTCCCTCTTTTTATAGCTGTGATGGTTGTCAATTTGACAAAAATATGGTAACTAGTTGTTTGGTCAAATACTAGTCTAGATGTTCCTGTGAAGGTATTTTGAGATGTGGTTAACAATTATTTTATTTTATTTTTTCAATTTTTTATTTACTGCAGTAACATTGGTTTATAACATTGTACAAATTTCGGGAGTACATCATTATACTTCTATTTCTGCATAGATTACATCATGTTCACCACCAAAATACTAATTACAACCCATCACCACACACATGTGCTGAATTATCACTTTCGCCCTCCCCCCTGCCCCCTTCCCCTCTGGTAACCACCAATCCAATCTCTGTCTCTATGTGTTTATTTATTGTTATTATTATCTACTACTTAATGAAGGAAATCATACGGTATTTGATCTTCTCCCTCTGACTTATTTCGCTTTGCATAATACCCTCAATGTCCACCCATGTTGTCACAAATGGCTGGATTTCATCATTTCTTATGGCTGAGTAGTATTCCATTGTGTATATATACCACATCTTCTTTATCCATTCGTCCCTTGATGGGCACTTAGGTTGCTTCCAAGTCTTGGCTATTGTGAATAACGCTGCAATGAACACAGGGGAGCATGTATCTTTATGCATTGGAGTTTTCAAGTTCTTTGGATAAATACCCAGCAGTGGAATAGCTGGATCATATGGTAGGTCTATCCTTGATTTTTTGAGGAATCTCCATACTGTTCTCCATAGCGGCTGCACCAGTTTGCCCTACCACCAGCAGTGTATGAGAGTTCCCTTCTCTCCACATCCTCTCCAACATATGTTGTTTCCTGTCTTGTTAATTATAGCCATTCTGACGGGCGTGAGGTGATATCTCATTGTAGTTTTGATTTGCATTTCCCTGATAGTTAATGATTTTGAACATCTTTTCATGTGTCTGTTGGCCATCTGTATATCTTCTTTGTAGAAATGTCTGTTCAGGTCTTTTGCCCATTTTTTAATTGGGTTGGTAGTTTTCTTGTTGTTGAGATGCATGAGTTCTTTATATATTTTGGAGATTAACCCCTTATCTGATGTATGGTTTGCAAATATCTTCTGCCAATTGTTAGGTTGTCTTTTCGTTTTGTTGATGGTTTCCTTTGCTGCGCAGAAGCTTTTTAGTTTGATGTAGTCCCATTTGTTTATTTTTTCTATTGTTTCTCTTGCCCAGTCAGATACGGTGCTTGAAAATATGTTGCTAAGACTGATGTCGAAGAGCGTACTGCCTATGTTTTCTTCTAGAAGTTTCATAGTTTCAGGTCTTACATTCAAGTCTTTAATCCATTTGGAGTTAATTTTTGTGTATGGTGTCAGGTAAGGGTCTACTTTCATTTTTTTGCATGTGGTTATCCAGTTTTCCCAACACCATTTGTTGAAGAGACTTTCTTTTCTCCATTGTATGTTCTTGGCTCTTTTGTCAAAGATTAGCTGTCCATAGATGTGTGAGTTTATTTCTGGGCTTTCAGTTCTATTCCATTGATCTGTGTGTCTGTTTTTCTGCCAGTACCATGCTGTTTTGGTTACTATAGCTTTATAGTATATTTTGAAATCACAGAGTGTGATACCTCGAGCTTTGTTCTTTTTTCTCAGGATTCCTTTAGCTATTTGGGGTCTTTGGTTGTTCCATATAAATTTTAGGATTCTTTGTTCTATTTCTGTGAAAAATGTTGTTGGAACTTTGATAGGGATTGCATTGAATCTATAGATTGCTTTAGGAAGAATGGACATCTTAACTATGTTAATTCTTCCAATCCAAGAGCACTGAATATCTTTCCATTTCTTTGTGTCTTCTTCAATTTCTTTCAGCAATGTTTTATAGTTTTCTGTGTACAGCTCTTTCCCCTCTTTGGTTAAGTTTATTCCTAGGTATTTTATTCTTTTTGTTGCAATTGTAAATGGGATGGTATTCTTAATTTCTCTTTCTGCTACTTCGTTGTTACTGTATAGAAATGTAACTGATTTTTGTATATTGATTTTGTATCCTGCAACTTTCCATATTTGTTTACTACTTCTAAAAGTTTTCTGGTGGATTCTTTAGGGTTTTCTATATATAAAATCATGTCATCTGCAAATAGTGACAGTTTCACTTCTTCCTTTCCAATTTGGATCCCTTTTATTTCTTTCTCTTGCCTGATTGCTCTGGCTAGGACTTCCAGTACTATGTTAAATAGGAGTGGTGACAGAGGGCATCCTTGTCTGGTTTCTGTTCTTAGAGGGATAGCTTTCAGTTTTTCAACACTGAGGATGATATTAGCTGTGGGTTTGTCATATATGGTCTTTATTATGTTGAGGTGCTTTCCTTCTATACCCATTTTATTCAGAGTTTTTATCATAAATGGATGCTGTATCTTGTGAAATGCTTTCTCTGCATCTATTAAGATGATCGCGAGATTTTTATTCTTCATTTTATTAATGTGGTGTATCACGTTGATTGATTTGCAAATGATAAACCATCCCTGCATACCTGGAATAAATCCCACTTGATCATGGTGTATAATCTTTTTAACGTATTGTTGTATGCTATTTGCTAGTATTTTGTTGAGGATTTTTGCATCGATATTCATCAGTGATATTGGCCTGTAGTTTTCTTTTTTTGTGTTGTCTTTGTCTGGTTTTGGTATCAGGATAATGTCAGCTTTGTAGAATGAGTTAGGGAGCTCCCCCCACTCCTCAATTTTTTGGAAGAGTTTGAGAAGGATAGGTATTAAGTCTCCTGAATGTTTGGTAGAATTCACCAGGGAAGCCATCTGGTCCTGGACTTTTATTTTTGGGGAGGTTATTGATTACTGTTTTGATCTCCTTACTGGTGATTGGTCTATTCAAATTCTCTACTTCTTCTTGATCCAGTTTTGGAAGGTTGTATGATTCTAAGAATTTATCCATTCCTTCCAGATTGTCGAATTGGTTGGCCTATAGCTTTTCATAGTATTCTCTTATAATCTTTTGTATTTCTGAGGTGTCTGTTGTAATTTCTCCTCTTTCATTTCTGATTTTACTTATTTGTGCCTTCTCTCTTTTTTTCTTGGTGAGTCTAGCTAAAGGTTTGTCAATTTTGTTGATCTTTTCAAAGAACCAGCTCTTGGTTTTATTAATTTTTTCTATTGCTTTTTTAGTCTCTATTTCATTTATTTCTGCTCTGATTTTTATTATTTCCCTTCTTCTACTGATTTTGGGCTTTGTTTGTTCTTCTTTTTCCAGTTCCTTTAGGTGCATTGGTAGATTGTTTATTTGAGATTTTTCTTGTTTGTTGAGATAGGTCTGTATTGCTATAAACTTCCGTCTTAGAACCGCTTTTGCTGTATCCCATAAATTCTGGCATGTCGTATTTTCATTTTCATTTGTCTCCAGGTATTTTTTTATTTCTTCTTTGATTTCTTCATTGACCCAGTCATTGTTCAGTAGCATTTTGTTTAATCTCCACGTATTTGTGGCTTTTCTGATTTTCTTCCTATAGTTGATTTCCAGTCTCATACCGTTGTGGTCAGAAAAGATGCTTGGTATTATTTCAATCTTCTTAAACTTATGGAGACTTGTTTTGTGGCCTAATATGTGATCAATCCTGGAGAATGTTCCATGTGCATTTGAAAACAACGTGTATTCTTCGGTTTTTGGATGGAATGCTCTGTATATATCTACTAGGTCCATCTGTTCTAGTGTGTCATTTAAGGCCAATGTTTCCGTATTAATCTTCTGTTTGGATGATCTATCCGTTGATGTAAGTGGAGTGTTAAAGTCCCCTACTATTATTGTGTTACTGTCTATTTCTGTTAATAATTGCTTTATATATTTACGTGCACCTACATTGGGTGCGTAGATATTTACAAGTGTTATGTCCTCTTGTTGGATTGTTCCCTTGATCATTATGTAATGCCCTTCTTTGTCTCGTTTTACAGTTTTTGTTTTAAAGTCTATTTTGTCTGATATGAGTACTGCTACCCCAGCTTTCTTTTCATGGCCATTTGCGTGGAGTATCTTTTTCCATCCCTTCACTTTCAGTTTGTGAGTGTCTTTAGGTCTGAAGTGTGTCTCTTGTATGCAGCATATATATGGGTCTTGTTTTTTTATCCAATCAGCCACCCTATGCCTTTTAATTGGAGCATTTAGTCCATTGACGTTTAAAGTAGCTATTGATAAGTATGTACTTACTGCCATTTTTTAACTTTTTTTTTCTCAGTGTTTTAGTAGTCCTTCTCTGTTCCTTTCTTCTTCTATACAGAATTGATGGCCTCTTTAGTTTGACCTCTGTCTGAAAGCTCTACTCTTTAACTCCCCTCCTCCTTCCTTTTATGTTTTTGACATCATATCTAACCTCTTTTTTATGCATTTGTATCCATTACGTTCTTATCATGGAAATAGGTAATTTTTCCTATTTGTGGTCTTCTCTTTTCCCCTTAAAACAGTCCCTTTAACATTTCTCATAGCACTGGTTTCTTGTTGACAAACTCCTTTAATTTTTGCTTGTCTGGGAAATTTTTGATCTCTCCTTCCATTTTGAATGATAACCTTGCTGGGTAGAGTATTCTTGGCTGTAAGTTTTTTCCTTTTAGCACTTTAAATATATCATGCCACTCTCTTCTAGCCTGTAAGGTTTCTGCTGAGAAGTCAGATGATCGCCTTATGGGGTTTCCTTTGTATGTAACTTGACTTTCTCTTGCAGCTTTTAGGATTCTCTCTTTATCTTTAATTCTGGACATTTTGATTATGATGTGTCTTGGTGTGGGCCTCTTTGGGTTTATCTTGTTTGGGGCTCTCTGTGCTTCCTGTACCTGGATGTCTGTTTCCTTCCTTAGGTTAGGGATGTTTTCATCTATTATTTCTTGAAATAGATTCTCTGCCCCTTTGTCTCGCTCTTCTCCTTCTGGGACACCTATAACATGGATGTTAATGTGCTTGATGTTGTCCCAGAGGTCCCTTGGATTGTCCTCACTCTTTTTAATTCTTTTCTCTTTTACTTGTTCAGCTTGGGTAATTTCTTCTAGTCTTTCGTCCAGCTCACAGATCCATTCTTCTGTATCCTCTACTCTGCTTTTGAGTCCCTCTAGTGAATTTTTCATTTCCAGTATTGTATTCTTCATTTCTCATTAGCTCTTTTTTATATCTTCCATTTCTTTGTTGACATTCTCACTGAGTTCATCTATTCTTCTCCCCACATCAGTGAGCATCCTTAACACTCTTTGTTTGAACTCTCTGTCAGGTAGGTTGCTCATTTCCGTTTCACTTAGTTCCTTTCCTGGGATTTTGTCCTGTTCCCTTACTTGAAATGTATTCCTTTGCCTCCTCATTTTGCCTTTTTCCTTGTGCTTGTGTCTACATATTAGGTAGGTCAGCTACGTCTCCTGCTCTTGGATAGGTGAC
Organism: Diceros bicornis minor; assembly: GCF_020826845.1. NCBI lineage: Eukaryota > Metazoa > Chordata > Mammalia > Perissodactyla > Rhinocerotidae > Diceros > Diceros bicornis. Next base: position 10,383,879 of record NC_080772.1, on the reverse strand, counting down.
CTTATGTAAGTGATGGCTTAGGAGTCCTGCAGTGTGCTTCCCTCAGTTGTCAATGTTCCAGCGGTGACCCCTATGTGGGCTACGTGTGTCCTTCTGTTGTGGCCTGTTTGCTCTCCCTGTAAGCGGCCAGGGAGGCCGAGTTATGCTCCTGGCCAGCTGTTGTAATGCTCAGCTGCTTGTAGTTGTTGTGGGCCCTTCAGTCTCTTTATCAGGTGTGGGGAGCCCTAGCACAGTTGGCTGTAAGTTCTAATACCACATTTGTGTTGCAGTATTTCTTTTAAGTGAGTAGGCCCCCATCATGGCAGGTTGTTAGGTTCAGGGCCTTACAATTGTTATAAGCCTCCAGCCTTTAGGTCTCTTGTCAGTTCTCTGAGGATTGCAGCTGTGTGGGGCTGGCCTCAGGCACAGGAGCAGCCAATTGTTTCAGGCTTTGGAAGGTGGGGCAAACCCCCTATGTGGGTCTTTGAGAAGCACAAGTCTTCTACAGCTGACAAGCCCTGCTGCCCACAGGTCCACACACAGTCAACACAGTCCTGCCCTGTGTGCCTGCCCCAACCTCCTGAAATGGACCCAGTCTCTCCACAGCGGGATCCCCACACACTCCACCACCGTCCCACACTCTCCACCCACTCCTTGTGCACACCCTGCCCCACTGAAGTCGGCTCAGCTGCCAGGCTGCAGAGAATCCAGTCACCAATTTATGCAGGCCCACAAGTTGCCTGAGGGCTTGTTGTTGGGTGGGGCCAGTCTCTAGGGTGGGCTGCCTGCCCTGGCTGAGCTGGATTAAATTGATGCTCTAGTGGGTGGGGCAGACCTGGGCTAGCAGGCCCCAGGGAGAACTCCAATGGTTTCTGGGTCAGCACACCCACACCAGGCCACAACAATGGCTGCCACCAATGTACCAGTCCCTGGAGAGGTCTCACCTCTCACCGAGATGCACTCAGGGCCTTTTAGGTGAGTCTCTTTTCACCACAGTACTGTGCACCTTTCTTTCTGATAATTTTAGGTTGCTTCTGAAATGGGTGAGTTTGTGCATGGGCCTTTAAGAGCCAGTTTTAATTTCTTTGTGAACCATCTTTTCTGGGGTCATTCCCCAATGTTTTAGTAGTAGGCAAAGTCAGATATTATGCCACTCATCTTGATTGTACTGGGTCCACAAAATGCCCACAGCGGGGGCACTCCCTGCCTCAGGGCCCCACTCCTCCAGGGAGGGCTGCGTACCTGTGGGCAGCTCCCAGGCGGCCGTGAGGTGCTGCAGCTCGTGATGGCAGCATTTTTCCTCTCCAGAAGGGAGTTTCTGCCTCTTCTACTTCAATTACAATTGTCCGTTGTTGCAGGAGTTCCTCTTATCCAGTTTTCAGTTCTGTCTCAGGGGCAATTTTTCCACGAGTAGTTGTAAATTGGCTGTGTTTGTGGGAGGAGGTGAGTTCAGAGTCTGCCTATGCCGCCATCTTGACTTCCCTCCAGGATAAGAGGATCAAGATGTGGTTAACATTTAAATTAGCAGACTTTGCATAAAGCAAATTACCTTCCATAACTTTGTGGGCCTCATCCAATCAGGTGAAGGCCTTAAGAGCAAAGAATAAGGTCCCCTGTGAAAGAAAGAACTTTCCTCAAGACTGCAACACAGAAACCTTGCCTGAGTTTCTAGCCTTCAGACTCAAGACTGCAAAACAAACTCTTACCTGAATCTCCAGCCAGTATCCATATTTTGTACTTGTCAGCCCTCACAATTATGTGAGCCAATTCCTTAAAATTCCTCTCTCACTCTCTCTTACATGCACACACATTCTCTCTCTCTGTTTCTGTCTCTGGAGAACCATAATGAATACAATAGCTCTCTTTCTTTTTTTTATTTCTGAAATTTGAGATAAGGTATTTTCACTTTATACATAAACAAACATCTTTCAAAAATAATCAAAGTACAGGTTAATACAAATTGTGAGAAATACACTCCTCAATTTAAATTTGTCTCAACCAGGGATAGGTACAAAAACATATTCAATGATACTTTATTATTTTATTTTTTCTGAGCTTTCTTGAGATATAATTGCTATATAACATTATATTCTTTTAAGGTGTGCAACATAATGATTTGATAATGTAGGAATTGAAAAATGATTACCACAATAAGTTTAGTTAATATCCATCACTCAAGGATACTTTAAATGATATAAAAAACTAGGTACAGATAGAGTGACGTCAGCATCATGGCAGAGTGAGCTCTTCCCTTACATTCTCCCTTTTAAGATACAACAAAAAGGACATTCATAAACCAACAGAGGACATTCACACAACACAAAAGACGTCTGAGAGACCCACATAGCCATATGTCTGAAGGTGGAGGTGCTGGAACCCTAGGAGGAAGTGGAAGGAGTCGTGGCAGGTGGAAGCTATGACCAGATACTATCACTATGTGAAGACAAAAATCCATGCCATCAAATAGTATGAAGAAATATATTAATACTCCATACCAGAAGGAAAATGATAAGCACCTAGAAATCAATTCTGAAGGCATAGAAATTTACAATCTAAATGACATAGAATTCAAAATAGCTATCATTAAAAAACTCAACCAGTTACAAGAAAATACAGATAGTTCAATGAAATCATGAACAAAATTAATTCACAGACAGAATTCTTCACAAAAGAGATTGAAACAATAAAGAAAAACCAATCAGAAATGTTGGAGATGAAAAAAACAAGGGATAAGATAAAGAAAAATCTGGAGTCCCTGAATAACAGAGCTGATATTATGGAGGACAGAATTAGCAGTCTGAAGGACAGAAATATAGAAATGCTTCAGTTGGAGGAGGAGAGAGAACTATGACTAAAAAGAAATGAAGAAATTCTCCAAGAAATATCTGACTCAATTAGGAAATGCAACATAAGGATTATAGGTATTCTAGAGGGAAAAGTAGGAGGGAATGGAGCCGAAATCTTGTTCAAAGAAATAATAGCTGAAAACTTCCCAAACCTGGGGAAGGAGCTGGAAATACGAGTAAAAGAAGCTAATAAAACTCCTAATTATGTCAATGTAAAAGGCCTTCTCCAAAGCATACAGAAGTAAAACTGGCAAAAGTCAATGACAAAGAAAAAATATTAAGGACAGCAAGGCAGAAGAAAATAACTTACAAAGGAACCCTTATCAGGATTTCAGTGGATTTCTCAGCAGAAACCTTACAGGTTAGGAGAGAGTAAAATGATATATTCAAAATTCTGAAAGACAAAAACTTTCAGCAAAGAGTACTCTATCCAGTGAAAATATCCTTCAGATATGGTGGAGAAATAAAAAATTACCCAGAAAAACAAAAACTAAGGGACTTAATTGCCACAAGACCCCACCTATAAGAAATGATCATGAAGGCCCTCATACCCGAAAAAAAAGAAAGAGTTTACAAACCCTTGAGCAAGGAGATAAATAGGTAGAAAAAATCAGAAAATTGCAACTGTCTATCAGAACAGGTTAGCAAACACTTAACTATAACATTAAAGATAAAGGGAAGGAAAACATCAAAAATAACTACAATCTCATCATTTTCACCACAAACTCACAACATAGGATGGAATAAGTTGTGACAACAATAACTTAGAAAAGGAAGAGCAAAGGGATGGAATCAGCTTAGGCTAAGGAAATAAAAGTCTATCAGAAAATGGACTATCAGGGCTGGCCTGGTGGTATAGTGGTTAAATTTGCACACTCTACTTTGGTGGCCTGGGGTTCGCGGGTTTGGATCCTGGGCACAGACCTACACATTTGCTCATCAAGCCATGCTGTGGTGGCATCGCACATGCAAAATAGAGGACGATTGGCACAGATGTTAGCTCAGGGACAATCTTCCTCAAACAAAAAGAGGAAGATTGGCAACAGATGTTAGTTCAGAGCCAATCTTCCACACCAAAAAAAAAAGAAAGAAAGAAAATGGACTATCTCATCTACAAGATTTTTTTATACAAACCTCATGATACTACTAAAAAAAAAATCACAACAGAGACACAAATGATAAATAAAGAGAAAACTGAGAAAAGCATCATAGAGAACTACCAAACTGAATTGGTAGTCCAAAATACATGGGAAGAGAAACCAGGGAAATACAGAAAAACCATAAAATGAGTGATAAAATGGCAGCATTAAGCCCTCATATCAATAATCACTCTAAATGTAAGTAGATTGAATTCTCCAATAAAAAGACACAGGGTGGCAGGATGGATTACAAAACATGACCCAACAACATGCTGGCTCTGAGAAACACACCTCAGCTTTAAAGACCAACACAGGCTCAGAGTTAAGGGATGGAAGATGATAATCCAAATTAATGGCAAACAAAAGAAAGCAGGTGTTGCCATACTTATCAGAAAAAGTAGTCTTCAAGATAGAACAGGCAATGAGAGACAAAGAGGGGCAGTACATAATGATAAAAGGGACAGTCCACCAAGAAGACATGACACATAAATATATATGCACCCAACACAGGAGCACCAAAGTACATAAAGCAACTATTAACAAACCTAAAAGGAGATATTAACAACAACACAATAATAGTAGGGGACTTTAACACCCCACTTACATCAATAGATAGATCATCCAGACAGAAATTCAACAAAGAAATAGTGGATTTAAACAAAAAACTAAACCAGATGAACTTAATAGATATATATAAGACACTCCATCCAAAAAGAGTAGAATACAAATTCTTCTCAAGTGAACATGGAACATTCTCAAGGATAGTCCATATGTTGTGAAACAAGGCAAGGCTCAATAAATTTAAGAAGACTGAAATCATATCAAGCATCTTTTCTGACCATAATGCTATGAAACCAGAAATCAACCACAAGAAAAAAGGTGGGAAAGTGACAAATATGTGTAGACTAAACAACATGCTATTGAACAACCAATGGATCATTGAAGAAATTAAAGGAGAAATGAAAAAATATCTGGCAAAAAATGAAAATGAAAAAACACCATACCAACTCATATGCAATGCATCAAAAGTGGACCTAAGAGGGAAATTCATAGCAATACAGGCCCACCTTAACAAACAAGAAAAATCTCAAATAAGAAATCTTAAAGTATACCTAACATAATTAGAAAGAGAAGAACAAACAGAGCCCAAAGTCAGCAGAAGGAGAGAAATAATAAAAAATTAGAGCAGAAATAAATGAAATTGAAACAAACAAACAAAAAAAAACAGTGGAAAGGATCAATGAAATGAAGAGCTCATTCTTTGAGAAGATAAACAAAATTGACAAACCCTTAGGCAGACTCACTAAGAAAAAAAGAGAGAAGGGTCAAATAAATAACATTAGAAATGAAAGAGGAGAAATTACAATGGATATCACAGAAATACAAAGGATTATAAGAGAGTACTATGAAAAATTATATGCCAACATATTGGACAATCTAGAAGAAATGGATAAATTCTTAGACTCATACAACCTCTCAAAACTGAATCAACAAGAAACAGAGAATCTGAATAGACCAATCACAAGTAAAGAGATTGAAACAGTAATCAAAAACCTCCCAAAAAATAAAAGTCCAGGACCAGATGGCTTCTCTGGAGAATTCTACCAAACATTCAAAGAAGATTTAATACCTATCCTTCTCAAACTATTCCAAAAAGTTGAAGAAGATGGGGCACTTCCTAACACATTCTATGAGGTCAACATCACCCTGATCCCAAAGCCAGACAAAGACAACATAAAGAAGGAAAATTACAGGCCAATATCACTGATGAACATAGATGCAAAAATCCTCAACAAAATATTGGCAAACCAAATACAGCAATATATTAAAAAGATCATACACCATGATCAAGTGGGATTTATACCAGGGATGCAGGGATGGTTCAATATCCACAAATCAATCAATGTGATATGCCATATTAACAAAATGAGGAATAAAAACCACATGATCATCTCAATAGATGTAGAGAAAGCATTTGACAAGATGAAACATCCATTTATGATAAAAACTCTCAATAAAATGGGTATAGAAGGAAAGTACCTCAACATAATAAAGGCCATATATGATAAACCCACAGCCAGCATTATACTAAACTGGGAAAAACTGAAAGCCATCCCTCTGAGAACAGGAAGAAGAGAAGGGTGCCCACTCTCGCCACTCTTATTCAACACAGTGCTGGAGGTTTTGGCCAGAGCAATTAGGCAAGAAAAGGAAATAAAAGGAATCCAAATAAGCAATGAAGAAGTGAAACTCTCGCTGTTTGCAGATGACATGATTTTATGTATAGAAAACCCGAAAGAATCTATCAGACAACTATTAGAAATAATCAACAACTACAGCAAAGTTGCAGGGTACAAAATCAACATACAAAAATGAGTTGCATTTCTATACTCTAATAACGAACACACAGAAAGAGAACTCAAGAATACAATCCCATTTACAATTGCAACAAAAAGAATAAATATCTAGGAATAAATTTAACCAAGGAGGTAAAAGACCTATACAATGAAAACTATAAGACATTATTGAAAGAAATCGATGATGACATAAAGAAATGGAATGATATTCTATGCACATGGATTGAAAGAATAAATATAGATAAAATGTCCATACTACCTAAAGCAATCTAGAGATTCAGTGCAATCCCAATCAGAATCCCAATGACTTTCTTCATGGAAATAGAACAAAGAATCCTAGGGCCGGCCCCATGGCTTAGCGGTTAAGTGAGCATGCTCCGCTACTGGCGGCCCAGGTTCGGATCCTGGGCACGCACCGATGCACTGCTTCTCTGGTCATGCTGAGGCCACATCCCACATACGGCAACTAGAAGGATGTGCAACTATGACATACAACTATCTACTCGGGCTTTGGGGGAAAAAAAAAGGAGGAGGATTGGCAATAGGTGTTAGCTCAGAGCCGGTCTTCCTCAGCAAAAAGAGGAGGATTAGCACGAATGTTAGCTCAGGGCTGATCTGCCTCACAAAAAAAAAAAAAAAAAAAGAATCCTAAAATTCACTTGGGACAACAAAAGACCCTGAACAGCTAAAGCTATCCTGAGAAAAAACAACAAAGCTGGAAGAATCACAATCCCTGACTTCCAAATATGCTACAGAGCTATAGTAATCAAAACAGCATGGTGCTGGTACAAAACCAGATACACAGATCAATGGAACAGAATTGAAAGCCCAAAAATAAAACCACACATCTATGGACAGCTAATCTTTGACAAACGAGTTAAGAACAGACAATGGAGAAAGGAAAGTTCTTCAACAAATGATGTTGGGAAAACTGGACAGCCACAATCAAAAGAATGAAAGTAAACCATTATCTTTCGCCCTACACAAAAATTAACTCAAAATGGATCAAAGACTTGAAGGTAAGACCTGAAATCATAAAACTCCAGAAGAAAATATAGGCAGTACACTCTTTGACATTGGTCTTAGATGGATCTTTTCAAATACCATGTCTACTCAGGCAAAGGGAAAAAAAGAAAAAATAAACAAGTGGGACTTCATCAGACTAAAGAGCTTCTGCAAGGCAAAGGAAACCAGGAACAAAATGAAGAGACAACCCACCAACTAGGAGAAAATATTTGCAAATAACATATCCAAAAAGTGTTAATCTCCAAAATATATAAAGAACTCACACAACTCAACAACAAAAATCAAACAACCTGATCAAAAAATGAGGAGAGGATATGAACAGACATTTTTCCAAAGGAGATATACAGATGGCCAACAGGCACATGAAAAGATGTCCAGCATCGCTAATCATAAGGGAAATGCAAATCAAAACTACACTAAAATATCACCTTACATCCAATAGAATGGCTATAATCACCGAGACAAAAAATAACAAATATTGGAGAGGATGTGGAGAAAAGGGAACCCTCATACATTCCTGGTGGGAATGCAAACTGGTGCAGACACTATGGAAAACAGTATGAAGATTTCTCAAAAAATTAAAAATAGAAATACCATACGACCCAGCTATCCCACTACTGGGTATTTATCCAAAGAACTTGAGATCAACAATTCAAAGAGGCTTATGCTCCCCTATGTTCATTGCAGCATTATTCACAATAGCCAAGAAGTGGAAGCAACCCAAGTGCCCATTGGCTGATGAATGGATAAAGAAGATGTGGTATATATATATACAATGGAATACTATTCGGCCATAATAAAAGACAAAATCGTCCCATTTACAACAACATGGATGGACCTGGGGAGGGTATATGTTAAACGAAATAAGCCAGACAGAGAAAGACAAACAACATATGATTTCACTCACATGTAGAAGATAAACTAACACATGGACAAAGAGAACAGTTTAGTGGTTACTAGAGGGAAGGGGGGTTGAGGAGTGGGCATAAGTGGTAAAGGGGCACATGTATATGGTGACTGACAAATAATAAGGTACAAGTGAAATTTCACAATACTGTAAACTATAATGAGCTCAATAAAATTTAAAAAAAACTAGATAGAGAATAAAGTAATTAGGATATACTTCCATTTCCTTGACTAATAGCTTGTAGATGAAGAGAATTTTGTTGGGCCGTAAAACTATGTCATTCACTCAGTCATTCACTCCAATATATTAATTGAGCTTACACTATATGACTCTAACCCAAAACTTTGTAGAGCTCCTAGAATATGGTCTTATGTCTCTTCTGTGAACATCTTTGAATCTAAAATAGGTACCTGCCCAGGCACAACTTATTTCTGCTCAGTTAGTGTGATCTCCATGTCACAGTCACTCTCTTTCAAGGTCACCTGATGTCACAGTCATGGTTACAGTAGCAGTTTTGATCATAATTTCCTCAGCATACATTAAGGTTATTAATGCCAACAAGGCAACTGAGGAATTTACCAGACATTCTGTTACTTCAAGACGATATCTGAGTGGAGTTTCCTAGTACTGGTTTATTTTATCTCTGCCAACTATGTAACTAGTATTAAGAAAGCACATCCACCCTGTTTGTATGATGGAATAATCTTTAAATTGAAATTTCTACCTCAGAGTGGTCTTTGGTATACCCCTTCTCAATAACACTCGGCTCTTCTCTCCTGTAAGGCTTATTCAAATGCTGGGCACTATGATTCTCTCTCGCAAAGCAGGCATTTCCATCAGGGACGTGCCTTCCGGATTCCTATATGGACACAGATCAGGGTTATGACAGACTCTGGCTCTTACCAGCTGTGTGACCTTAGAAAACCTATTCCTCTCATCTTCACTTTCTTCAACTTTAAAATGCAAATTATGATGCTTCTCTGATTTCGTCCAAGAACTATTGAAGATGAAATGTGATGATAATGAATGTAAAAGATTTTTGAATATAAAAAGCTCTACCAGCATAATCTACCAGTTTTTTTTTTCCCCCTTATTAAGGGTTCCCAGATTCTACTCAAGTATCATATTTCAGTCTCAATGGCACCTAAGCTATTATTTTGAATTCTATGTGTTTATTACCTGTACTTTGTACATTGGTCTATAGATATCTGAGCTCAATGAATAGTTTGCTTAACCTTCTTCCTTGTCGTTTTCACTTTAAATTTACTAGCACTTACTCTGCTATGATTGCTTTGTCTGTATCATTTATTTATTTTAATTCACAGGACACAAATTTTCTGGACATTTGTAACTCTAAGCGAGATAACAGCTATCTTGATCCAATGCAAATTCCTGACAAACAGATTCTGTTGAGATGCATAAATCGCATATGCATATTGTAAGTATAAGGTGTGGTCTGTGCCCTTGAGGAACATTTGGCCAAATGGAAAAACAAGAAAAAATAATTTCTTAAATTTTTTTTTGCCAACATTAAGGTTTCTAAAGGATGCTCTGTTCCTTGCCTCTCCCAAACAGATGGTTAGCCAATTCCATGGATGATGTTAGAGGGCTATCAATAGAAGGGAACCCCAAGTGTCACACCTGTTGGCATTCCACAGCAGTCCACAGCAGGGCCAGGACCTAAGGTGTTAGTCTCATTTTTTTAATAGATTTTATTTTTAGAGCTGTTTTAGGTTCACAGCAAAATTAAAAGGAAGGTACAGAGATTTTCCATATCCACCCTGCCCCCACATGTCACAACCTCTCCCATTATCAATATTTCCCACCAGAGTGGCACATTTCTTACAATTGATGAACATGCATTGACACATCATTATCACCCAGAGTCTATGGTTTCTATTAAGGTTCACTCTTGATATCATACATTCTATAGATTTGGACAAAGATATTACTGAAGAACAAGTAAGGGAGAGATTCAAATATCAATTCTCAACTGATCTTCTTCCCTGAATGCCTCCAAATTCTACCTTCTCGTTCAGACCACTAGAAAACTTTGACAATGAAAGCAAAAGCATTGTTCACATTTATGTCTCAGTTATGTAAAAATGTTTAATTGATAGCACATAAAATTCCAAAAAGATTGAGTTCAATCACTTATAGGTAGCCTATATGTATTCTACAATTTCACTTTAAGTTGAAGGAATGGTTCTTGCAGCAAAGGGAAGATATCCAGGACAAACTAAAACAAGAGTGACATTCATTTCACTATGTGGAAAATGTAATTTTCATTTTGTTCCTTTGCAAACATTTGAAGCTATGAATTAAATACAAATTAAAAGCCTGTCATTTGTATTTTGTTCAGATGCAATTCAGTTGTGAAGTCCCTTATCTATGCTGTAGTAACTTCCAACTTGAGAAAAACATGGCAATTTCCATCAATTGATTACAGCTAATTACTATAATACTTAAAAAATAGACTTTCCATTCATTTCTCTCAGATTATTTTTGCTATTCAAATTGTATTAGTTTCTTGGGAAGATATATCTCATGAAAGTGTATTACTTGAGTGTCACTTACATAATTCCCATAACTGATAATTACTTGTTCTAGAATGAATTAATTTTGAAAATGAATGCATGAACAATGTGTATATGCTATATTTTCTGGCTTTCTATATGGGTAAATTAAGCATTTTATCAAATTATAATTTTAATAAAGAAAGTATAATTTTAATAAATAAAGAAACTATGCTATTGCTAATGGAATAAGAGATTCTGGTCATTTGTGCTGACAATACAGATACCTTTGAGGAACAAATGAAAATAATTTTCTATTTGTTTTACAAACAAAGCAATAGAGGTTTTCTCGTGTTTTCTTAGAACATTGCTTCTTGATAGAGAAAACTGGAAATAAACTCTTCTGAAATTATTTGAATTCTTTATGATTCCCCAAATCCTTTAACTGATGTTTGATTAGAAATGTAGGGGAATTATCCTAAGAATGGGAACAGCCAAGGGAGCTGAGATAATGTAGTTTATTAATATTTATAGCCTTTCTACTCTCTTCCATCCTGCTAAGCTATTTAATCTATAACTGAGTTATTTCTGGATTCTATGTGAAAGAAAATACATTGGGTCAATATTGAATGACAATTCCCAACGCACAACTAACACAAAACCAACCAAAAGATAATTCTGCCAGAAGATCAGCTCAGAGTGCAACCAGAATCAAAAATACATACAAATGAATGTCACTACAGCCAAGTCAAAGTCAGAGCATACAGATTTAGGAAGATTGATGCATCTGTAGCCCAGGCTCATGGCCATTTTAAGAATACTAGCCAAGACTCCCAAGGCTGCAGGTGATCAGTTTCAACCCACATCCAATCAAAAATGTAGTTTGGTTTGTAGGAACTTGGAAAAAGGATTTGAAGCTCTTCTATGATAAACTCTGGTGAAGACATTGAATGTGGGAAATGGTGTATGAAAAGTCACCTCTGTCCAAATTGAGACCAACTGGGATCAAAAACATACTTATAGGGGCCATCCACCATCATAGTTCCCAAAGACTATCAATATTTGGACCCATAAATATTGGGTTTGCCCCAGAACCAGGGGTAGCAGAGTTGGAAGGAGAAAGGGATGTGGATAAAGAGGGAAATCAGAATGACTTCCAGGTGCTCCACTTGAGTAGTTTAGATTTTTATTAGTCCAACAGCATATTTAGCTGAACTTGTTTCATAAAATATGGTGTAATGGGGTAACAGAGTGTTTTCCTTTGATTTCATGGAGACAGGTTCAATTTCTATTTTTCTAGAAATTAGAGAAACCTCTGGTTTTTATTCTGTTAGAGTATATATTTTATAAGACATATTTCTTATGTTTCTGGTATAATACATGTTCCTAGGTAAAAGAGAGAACATTTCCCATAATAAGTTTGTAATTTGATGATAATGGAAACATGGATATGACGTTAGAAGTGTGGTTTTAATGGGCCTTTTCAACATATGTCACAAGACTCAGTGGAAATGTTCACTGGATGTCAAACAACTGGCAGGTTTGAGGAGGAGCATTTGTCCACAGCCCAGGTCAGGGGATTTGGCCATCTCCTCAATTACCTATATGTTTCTGTACTTTTTTTTAGCATCTTCCACTATAAAAACTTTACAAAAGAAGTTTCTGAAGAAATGAAGATCGGAGGCTAATCTTCTGATCTATGGAAGGATGGAGGTGAGACAGGCAACTTCATGAAAGGAGAGGAAAGAATATCTTTTATCTTCCATTAGATTCAGAGAAATCTGAGAAAGTCTACTCAAACAGTCAACAGAAGAAAATGAGTATTCATATAATGTTACCCAACTATTAAACTGAAGGAAATAATAATTAAGGATCAAACAGTGTGTTTCTTGGCTATATAGAATCATGTCGGAAATCCAATAAAAAGCTATTCAGATTTTATACTGTCAAGAAATTAATTATCAATGGAAGAGATACTAACATGACAAGATTTTTAAAATTTTTAAATACTTATTTGTGAGAATATTTTAAAAAATATACTAAACCCCTCCCAGATCTAGATATAATTTCCAGTTCATGCCTCTGTTTTAACTCTAATTGTTGGGATTTTTTTTTTTTTTTTGCTTTGTTTTATTTTTCCGCATTAACTTTAGAAGAACTGACAAATTCTGAAATTTTTTCAGCTAAAGATTCAGACACTCTCAAGAAATAAAACAATAGTCCGTAAAAGTTTGCCAACAACATACATTCTGTCTTTTCAAACAAATTCCAGTACAAATTGGACTGCAGTCTGAGATCACATTGTGAACACACTGAAGAATACCAGAATCACTACTGTGTAGCCTTTTATTAAAAAGTTACCAAAGAAATAAGTGAAATCTAACTACACTTCAATAATTGTCCCAACTTCATGTTGATCTGTTCTTGATTTTCTAAGTATTTATCCAGAGTCTGTGCTCTCCGCTATCTTATGCTGCTTTAAAGAACGTTGGAGGGGCTGGCCCCAAGGCTTAGCGGTTAAGTGCACGTGCTCTGCTACTGGTGGTCCGGGTTCAGATCCCAGGCGCGCACTGACACACTGCTTCTCCGGCCATGCTGAGGCCACGTTCCACATACAGCAACTAGAAGGATGTGCAACTATGACATACAACTATCTACTGGGGCTTTGGGGAGAAAAAGGGACAAAAAAAAAAAAATGAGGAGGATTGACAGTAGATGTTAGCTCAGGGCTGGTCTTCCTCTAAAAAGAGGAGGATTGGCATGGATGTTAGCTCAGGGCTGATCTTCCTCACAAAAAAAAAAAAAAAAAAGAATGTTGGAGCCTAATTACATGGGTCCTTGCTTATACCATCCTGAGGTGTTCAGACTCTATCACTGGACCAGTGGAAGGTTTTTACAAAAGGCAATGATATAACCAGGTACATATTTTGAAAAGATAGCTGGAAATACTGTGGAGAATGAACTTAAGCAGAAAAACATATGCAAACAATTTCATACTCTTTCAAAAAAAAATCTTTCAAAAGACTGATAGATCACTCTTTAACTCAACAAACACTTTCTGAGTGCCTATTCAAATACATCAGAAAATGGTTTTCCTTAAAGAGAGTCCTGGTATCTAATGATAGTTCAGCTGTCTTTTTAGAAAGAATAAAGATAAACTTGTTATTTTTGGTAACATATCAACATAATTTTATTGTGCTCTTGGCATGGTGCCACATAATATAAAGGACTAAATATAAACTATATTCAACAACAGATGATGAGGACCTAAATGAAGGCAGAGGCAATGCGATTGAGAAAAAGGGAAATGTGCATAAGTAGCTCTCTTTGGCATTCATGGAGTACACACATGGTGGGAAGAATTTGAGACCTGCTCCTGCTTGTTGGGATTTGAGTCAACTGGTCTACCTGGGATACCCTGGATGAGCCTCTAACCTCAGATCTGTGTTCCTCAAAATGAGAGGGCGGGACTAAACTCTAATTTCCCTATTAGCTTTAAAGACTCAGTGAGTCTGTGCGTTTATCTTAGTTAAGAACATGCTGTCCCATACAAAAAAATTCAAAAAATTGGAGAATTAACCTCAATTCACATTAGAGGACAAACTCATTTTGTCAGTATTCAGCTACAATTTTCAAATATCCTTGTGACCTTGCTTATAACAAGAAACTAAAGTAAACTAGTGGTGCTGTATATAGAGTTTATGCAAAACTTCACTCATATTTTAAGTAAATCAGAGGCAATTTTCCAACATAATTTGAAGTCTTAATGAGAAGAGGCAATTTTACTCATGAAACTTCAATTCTGGTTATAACCTATGCCAACAATTAAGGATATATGCACAGCATTTGTTATTTATAGTACTTTTTTAGACTGGCTTCTCATTGAAGTCCCACTCTTTTCTCAAATCCAGAAGGACAGTCTATGTGAAAGGAGCTATTGTTCCTTGATAATTGCTCAGCTGCTCTCTGTATAGTACTATATAGTGGTTTAGCAATTTTTAAATTTTTTTTAATAGGAACAGCAAATAAACACAGGTGAAGAGTTTCCAAATATAAAATCTATTGATTTGTAACCTAGAAGTGCAATTGCGTAGCACATTAATGTTTCCATTTAACATAGATGCAAAATTAAGACTCTATTTTAAAGTTTTATTTAAAAAAAAAAAAATTATTCTTCCCTTTAAGAGCCATGAGACCACCATCATCCTGTAGTAACACTAAGTAATGCAATACTTAATGTGCTTGTGGATCTTGAGACTAGGTAACCAACTCAGTAAATTCAACGTCTAGGATGGGAGGTGGAAAGTGAGCGGAAGGAGAACAAGGCAGTGCAGTAGGGACAGTGGGGCTGAAACCAGATTAGGAAGAGTAAGACTATCGCCTAATAATTCGTATGGAGAAATTGTTCCCGGAAATAACGGTTCTGGTTTTTCCCCCTAAGACTTGTTTTTCCTTTTACGATGGCATGTAAGATAATTTGTCCAAGAATCTTGTTTCAGATAGGAAGAATGAAGAATGGCTTTCATTTTCAATTCACTTATGAATCTGTAGAACAAATAAGACAAGACAAACTTTATATGGTGGGGACAGGGGCATGGGAGAATTACCAGCACTTTCCAATAATCATTTAAAAACTGAATAAATCTGAATATTATTTACAGTGAAAAAAAACTCTAGCCTATAAGTACACTCTGAAAGTAACTAGATTCACAATGACTACATACTAACTTGCAGTTTTTAATGTTCTCTTTTCCTCAGACATGGTTTTGAAAGAGCACAGGACAATCAGCTTTGGATCTTTAAGCCCAAATCCTTCGTGGAAGAACGAAGACAATGTGAAACGACTGTCATCGGTTAGGCTCTGTGTTACTGCCCAGGCAGAGCACATGGAAATTTGTATACTTTGGACCCAAGATAGCAGCTTAGCAGCCAAACAAAACTAATGCCCAAGGAAGCACTGAGCACTAAGCACTAAGAAAAGGTCGGGATTCTGTATCAAATACCACAGAGGAAGAATTGTATCCAGCTTTTCAAATTTTACTCCACTAGAATAAAAAAAGATGGTTCCTGATCACCATTAGCCCTCATGGTTACTAGCCATGGGAGGGAGAGTCATCTACCAGTACTGAAATAAAGGTGACCCCACACGAATGACCTGTGTGGGGCACAGATGCCACCTGGATGCCTTCTGAACCCAGACATCACTGAGAGAATGGATGGAAGCCACCATCTCTCACTGACCATTGTAGCTTTATCCAAGTGCCTGGGGAGGTAGGGGGTCTTCCTGTGGAGACACTTCGTCATGTAGGAATAGATCAAACAAAACTCCACAGAGTACAGATTTAATTTGAAGACTTAGAAAGCAAACCACACACACACACACACACACACACACACACACACACACACAGAAGCTCTGGCAATCATGGTAGTTTTCCTAAAACTTTCCTTACTGGCCCCTGGCCTCCCCTCAGTTTCATCTAGTATACTGGAAATAGCATGGGCTTTGGTGCCAAATGGATCTTGGTTTAAACCCTAGCTACAGTATTTATTAGGCACGCAGTTCAAGATAAGTTGTACTTAGAGCTTTATTTTCTCATCTGTAACATTGGCATAATCTAGGACCATGTTAGTCATTATGTGAAAGTACCCAGCATGAAGTCCAGAATATAGAAGCTGGTCCCATAGTGCTTGGCTTCTACCTTCTGACTCTACAATTCCTATCTTTATTGTCACTGGCCCCAAGATTTGGTCGTTTGATTATGTTCTCTGTTACATTTAAAACTTGGCTTTCTTGAATGAACTTTGATTAAACATAAGTCTCTTCTGTACCTAAAATTTAGTTTTTTCCCATGAACCTTAGGTCACCAGGGTTTGTTTGTTTTTGTTTGTTTGGTAAATAATCTTTGCTCTAGTCCCAAGGAAGCAAACCCTAACCCTAGCCATGTGACTAGTAAAAAGAATCTTTGATAAAAACAATAAAGCTCAATAGTAAATTTAAAAGTTTAAGGAATGCAAGAATCACTCAATGTAGCTCAGCTTTTGTTGAAATTTCAAATCT
Organism: Diceros bicornis minor; assembly: GCF_020826845.1. Taxonomy (NCBI): domain Eukaryota; kingdom Metazoa; phylum Chordata; class Mammalia; order Perissodactyla; family Rhinocerotidae; genus Diceros; species Diceros bicornis. The sequence goes on along the minus strand of NC_080772.1, from coordinate 10,367,048 downwards.
CTAAAGGCATTTGACAGTCTTTCTGCCAGCTCCATTCAACTTCTGGAAACTTCAACACAAAAACAAGGAAGTTTCACTTGTTTTGATTATATCTTTTAATTGAGACTCTGCTGTGTTCACCATCTTTCTCCCTGTGGTTTTATTCTCGTTTTCTGGGATTAGCTTTACACTTCACAGCACTCATGGGGCTAGGCCCTCTCCACTTCACCAAAGGTTCCAGGATCCTTTGTGTTTTTGTTAGGATTTCTGTGGAAGAGTTATCTGAGACTCTGGTACGTTTTGCATTCATTAAAATAATCAAGTGTGATATACATAAACCATATTATTGAACACCATTTTGAAAAGATAATACCTAGTTATACTACAGTACCCTTTTCACTGATATTTAATTGCTCTTATTTTCATTCCAACTCTATATTTATGCAAAGAAGTTACTAAATTTTTTTGTGTGTGTGAGGAAGATTAGCCCTGAGCTAACATCTGTTGCCAATCCTCCTCTTTTTTTGCTGAGGAAGATTGGCCCTGGGTTAACATTAGTGCCCATCTTCCTCTACTTTATATGTGCAATGCTGCCACAGCATGGCTTGATAAGCAGTGCATATGTCCACGCGGGGGATCTGAACCTGCAAACCCTGGGCCACCAAAGCAGAGCGTGCGAACTTAACCACCACGCCACTGGGCGGGCGCCAAGAAGTTACTAGATTTTTTTAATAGATAATTTGCCCTGAGAAGGAAGGAAAAAGAAAAATAAAAGCACAAATAAATGAAAATAAGAATGCTTTCTCTGGTCAAGCTAAATCATCTGGTGTGTCCTGGTACACCAGTCTAGCAAGGGAATAGGCAAGGTGTGAGATAAGAAAACCCATCTCTCCAAGGAGCACTCCCACCCCTGATGCTCCGGGGCTCTAACTCCGGGCAAGCGCCTCTTTCCAGCCTCTCCCTCTGTCCCGCTGCTCACATTCCCACGCACCCCAGCTGTGCGGGGTGCCAACGGGACAGAGCCATCTGTGCTCCACTCACCTCTCCGTTGGCTTCAACACAAATTCCCTCCGCTGGTCTTTCAGCAGACGTCCCTCCTGCGTAGGGTCTCAGTGACGAGCTGGATGCTCAACTTGCAAAGTGCAGTTCACTCCTGCCCCCGCTTCTCAATGTTCAATCCAAGACTGACATTTTCTTCCTGATGCTAAATGCACCATTCACACAAGAGATTTCCATTCAAGACCTGTGATGGGGGTCCATTCTAGCCCCCAATGAGGAATAATATAGATAGGAGAAACCAGAATATGCATATTTCACCAATTTACACTTTCCAAGATCTTGGTACCAAACATGGGAAATGACTTACGGCCAAGACGTCAAATTGAATGTCCTTAGAAGCCAGGAACTCACCAAGGAAAAGAAAGAAAGCAAGGCACCTCACAGAACAGGTATCTCCAAGTGAAACGTCAGGCCGCAGGGATAAGAAGGGGAAGCATGTTCTCTTTTTCAGTCTTTGCTCAGATCGTTCATTTTGAGGGCTGGTGGGGAATATTCACTCCTAACTCCCAAAGTGCTATGGGCACCAAGACGATGATAAAATCTCACAAGATTCTATGAGCCACCAGGCATTTTGTTTTGTGCCACCCAGAATCTCCAAGTCCCAGGGCTGCTGCTGAAGGGGTCCTCTGACAGATACCAGGGGATAGAGTCAAGGGCTGGCCTGGCACACACCACAGTGTGTCTTGCCTTAGCCTTTGACCTCGGGTGAGTCCTTGGTGCAGGCTCCAGCCCCTCCTATAACTAGAAAATGATTTGTCATCTCTTCTTCCTTCTCCACACTACTCTCCGGCATTTCCGTGAAGTCTCCTCCGCCAGTCGCTCCTGTATCTGCCACGTGTCCAGAGCAGGGCAGCCACCTCAGTCGTCAGCATCCGTCACAGTTTCAGGCACTCCACAGTATGGAAGGTTTCATTTTTGTTTCGTTTTGTTTTTTCAAAGAGAGGAGGTGACTCTGCGTGGACACTTTGGGGTGCAGTCAGGGCCTTCCTGCTCCCCTGAACTCAGGGTACACTCTATGGTCCAATCAGATGCTGCATGGTACGTCTCCTAGTTTCCATGCTTCATCTTTTAACTCTCATCATGCTAATTTCCACTGTAACATAGAGTGCTCTGCATGAAACTACAAAAACAAGCAGGTGCTTTCATCACAGGAGGAAATATTTGCCAAAAAATATGGGATAGAAACCATTAAATTACTTCTTCATTGGAGTTCTTTGAAGATTTCATGGCTGCATGTCGAAGAATGCTATATTGTTATCCACATACTTTTATTCTGGTCGAATCACAATTTAGGAGAAGTACTCTGTCATGAAGTGTTCCGGTCCAAGTACTCATATTCCAGGAGCTGTTATGTAACCAGGAGGGTCACGCTGTTGCTATAAAATCTTCACCCATGCTCTTATTTAGATTGATTTTTGAAATACTCCTCTTGATCATTAGCACTCACAGAAACGTGGAAGACTTTCACTTCTCATGAGGCGAGTCCTCCCATGACACACTGTGAAAATCTGATTAGCTCGGGAAGACTTGTTCATTTCCCAGATCCGCTGAGCATCATCCAGTTTCCACAGGAGGTTGCAAATTGAGACTGTGGTTGCCCGCCCCCGTGCTCGTCCAGCCTGTGTGACCTGGACTGCAGTGCCGCTCGCTAATGCTGCCCTTCCTTCCAGAAAACCTGCATTCGCTGTTTGCTGGCCTATGAAATAGCAACTACTTTATGCACTTAGTGTTCAACAATATTAATTAATGGTACTAGGGCCTATATCTGGGCAGGCTTTCTGTGCTTCCTGTTATAAATAACAATGTTTCCCTGTTATAGTTAGACATTACAGAAGGGCATGTATAATGCTCTTAAATATTCAGAAAAACCATTACTCTAGCTTTTAAAATATCAGGAAGGTTCCTGAGGTTCTAGTAATGAGTCTGTATCCTTTGGTGTTTAATTGTTAAAAAAAAAAAAAAAAAGAAGAAGAGCAGCAAAATGATGGGGAGGGATTGTTATTAGGTAGTGGAGAGGAGAAGGGCATAATTGAGGAAATACTCTAAAGAGCATCGTCTAATAAGGTAAGAATAATTTAGGAGTCATACATACTAAAAATGGATTTCCTTTAGAAGAGAAAAACAACAACAACAACAACAACAACAAAATAATTGGCACGTAGCTTGGTTGGGCTTCCTCTGAACACAGAAGCTGAGATAAGGGCTTGGGTGTAAGCGGTTTGTTTAGAAGGTGAGCAGGGAGCCGCGGGCAGAGGGAGGGCGGGAGGAGGACAGGCCAGCAGAGGGTGCAGGAGTAGGTGCTGCCACGGGCAGCCAGGGCTCAGTCCTGCCGGGGAACCTCAGCAACCGCCTCACGACTGTCTCTTCAGAAGGAGCGAGGCTGGGCGTTTGTCCGCCAGTCGCACCCACTCGCGTGGCACATCCTGCTGGGGCTGAGTTCCCACGGCTTTGGGGGAAAAGCTTGAGGCAGAAAAGCAAAGAGATGGCTTCCGGTGCTTGAGATGAGACTCTGCCAGGTTCCAGGGGGCTTGTCCACACGGCTACAGCTGAAGGCAGGGGAGGCCAGAGGGGTTGTGCTGGGTGCCCAAAGCATCGGCTTCAGCAGGGCCATGCTCGTGCCTCACTCGAGTCAGCCCTCTGCAGCACTGTGCCCTCCTCAGAATCCTTCCCGGACGCCACTTCACCGTTCCTCTCCAGCCCCTCACCTTGCTGTCATCTTCTTCACACCCATAGCTCCTTGACGTTGCATTATAGGATCCTCCTTGCTTGTTGTCAGATTCCCCTACTCAAAAGGCCACAGCATCTCTGTCACGTTCACTGCTGCCTCTCCAGGACCCACAGCAGTGCCTGACACACAGAGGGTGCTCCATATATCGCTGAGTACAGGAACTAATGTCAGTGTGTGCCATGCACTAGATTAAAAATTAATCATCATGCCCTTTACTTCTACTTCTAGGGGAATATTTGCCACTTTTAAAGGAATGTCAGGACCCCTTGCACTCCAAGGACAAAATGATCTTTCTATAAAAAAAAAAAATGCCTACCTATTGCTATATTATATGGATATATAAACATTATAAAGATATATAAATTATATTATATGGAAATACAAATCTGTCCCTTCTGCAGAGCACATTGAAAGTTGAGAAGATGTAGAGAAGAGAGCGTGAGACCCCAACAAGGCAAACGTGCACCTGCAGGACCCGAGACAGAGTGAATCAGCCCCAGGGCTCTTGCAAGACAAGGGCATAGCAGCTCATGCAATGGAACAGAGGAGGTGGCGAGACAGAGGAAGGATCCCTGGCTGAGAAGAAGCATTCAGACCAGCATGGAGCCAACAGAATCCAATTTAAGCCGTTACTTTTTCTCAAAAGAGATTAAAAAAAAAAAAAAAAAAAAAAAAACCCTCATGAAAATAACAGAATAGGGAAAATCCTACAATCAATACATGAAAAATAATGACTCAGGAGACCAGCCAGGGGCAGGAAAAAGAAAAGTAATATAAAGCCCTTACCACAACACCCTGTAATTACTTTTAATCTTAGCTTCTTACATCCGTGCCCCGTCTTCCCAACTGTGATACCCGTCCCCAGGACAAAGACCACATCTTTGGCTTCCTTATATCTCCCCAGCATCCAGCCACATTGTACCCTCGACTGGCCTCACCCCCTCATGCAGCCTCCACCCCTTCCCTGGGGCTCCTGCCTCTCGGCCCACAGGCTCAGCCCTGCCTGGACCCAGCTGCGCCCAGCCCCCCAGAGGAGCCTTGCGAATGCAGTGCTCTTGGTTCGGTTCTCATCATAACTGTTAGACTGCCCTGAAATTTGCCACCTGGACCACCTGTCCCCTTGTGGCCACATGCTTCCTGGCTGTCAGGATGTCCCTGAGCTCACACCACTGAAGCTCCCTGAGAGCAGCTGGAGAAACACCCACCTCTACGGCCACACTCGGCCATCTCCCCTCAAACCTCCCGAGAGCAGCTGAGGGAGCTCCGTCCACTCCTGTGGCCAGCCCCTCCAGTGCTGTCCCCACGGTCCTTCCTGCCCCACCTACTGCTTACAAAGTACCTTCTTATTTGTGATGTTTTTAAGCCTCACGACAATACTGTGAAGTTGATATTAACCTCATTTTATAAGTGAGGGAACGGAGGGTCAGAAAGGATGTCAACTGCCCGAGGACATGCAGCTTTCCCACTGCCTGTGAGAAGTGACTGCAGACTCTCCTGCTGATGCCTGATGCCACGCAGAGTGGGAAAGGCTGAGTGCTGGACTCAGATCTGGATCTGAATCCTGGATCCGCAGTTCACAGGGGTGTGCCTTTAGGCAAGTTATGAATCTCCTTAAACGACAGTTCCCTGGATGTAAAATGGAGATAGTATCTGTTTTAACGGATTAAATAAGATGATCCTGCTGATGTGTTTAGCACAGTGCCTGACACAGAGTAAGCATTCACTAGATGTTAACTGTTATTATCATTAGTATGTTTAAATCATCTGTTCTCCCCTAGTCCCCTCTGCTTTAACTGTGGTTCCCAATGCAGCCCTGTCACGTTTGAGTCTGTGTTCCGACAAATGCAATGACTCACACACAGCGCAAAATCAATAAATCTCCGTTGATTGATTCAGGGCCTGGGCCTCAAGCGCGTGTAAAGAGGGAGTTGCAATAAGTGCAACTCACTGCGCACTGCTCTTCCCTTCCAGGCACAACAAAATACCCGGGCCATTATTCAACAAACAGTGACTAAAGGACTCTGAAATATCCTGGAAAGCAAAGGGTAGCCCAGCTAGAAGGATCAACAACTTGATGAGTTCCTTGAGTTTTCTTTTGTTCTCCCAGCTACCCTCCGGACTCGATGCCAGACAGTCCTGCAGCCCAGAACCACCAATGGCAATAGAAAAAAGAGGCAAGAAAGGAAGAAATGAAAGGAGAAAGGAAGGAAAGAAGGAAGGAAGGAAGGAAGGGAGGGAGGGAGGAAGGAAGGGAGGGAGGGAGGAAGGAGGGAAGAGAAAGAAAGAAAACTACAGTCCAATATCTTTCATAAACTTAGAAGAAATAATCCTTAACAAAATTTTAGCAAGTTGAGTCCAACAATGCTTGAAAAGAATGATATGCCATGATCAGGAAGGTTTTATTCCACATGGGCAAGGCTGGTTCAATATTCAAAAATCAATCAATGTAATTCACTATATCCACATGCTAAGGGTGAAAAATCATATGATCATATCAGTTGACCCAAAAAAAAAGCATTTGGCAAAATTCAATATCTGTTCATGATAAAACTCTCAGAAAAATAGGAATAGAGGGGAAATTCCTCAACTTCATGAATAATATCTACAAAAAACCTACAGCTAACATGATAGTTAATAGTGAAAGATTGAATGCTTTTTCTCCACAATCTGGAACAAGGCAAGGATGTCTGCTCTCATCACTCTTAGCCAACATAGTACTAGAAGTTCTAGCCACTGCATTAAGGCAAGGAAAACAAATAAGAAGCATACAGATTGGAAAAGAAGAAATAAAACTATCTCTTTATAGGTGACATAATTAGCTACACAGAAAATCTCAACAAATCTACAAAACAACTCCTAGAATTAATAAATAAATTCAGTAACGTTGTGGGCTACAAGATCAGCCCACAAAAATCAATTCCACTTCTATATAGTGATAACTAACAAGTGGAAACAGAAATCAAAAATACAATACCATTTATAATTACTACAAAGAAAATGAAATACTTAGGCATAAATCTAGCAAAACGTGCAAGATCTATAATGCTGACAATTATAAAGTGTTGAAAAAAAAGTGAAAGAAGCCCTAAATATTTGGAAAGATATGCTATGTTTTTGTATTGGAAGGCTCAACATTGTAAATATGTCAAGTCTCCCTAAGTTGATCTATAGGTTTAATGCAATTTCTGTCAAAATATCAGCAAGGTATTTTATAGAGATAGACAAGCTTATTCTAAAATTTATATGGAAAAGGAAAGCCATTCCGTCAACCAAAACAATCTGTTAAAAAGAAGAATAAAGTGGAAGGAGTCACTCTTCCTGGTGTTAAGGCTCATTACATAGCTACAGTAATCAAGACAGTGTGGTATTGGTGAAGTGTTAGACACATAGGTCGATGGAACAGAATAGAGAATCCAGAGATATATCCACACAGATATGCCAAATCAGTTTTCGACAATGGAGCAAAAGCAGTTCATTGGAAGAAGTATAGCTTTTATAATAAATGGTGCTACAGCAATAGGACATTCATAGGGAAAAACAAAGAACTTTACCTAAATCTCACATCTTATATACAAAATAACTCAAAAAGGATAATGGGCCCAAATGTAAAACATAAAATTATAAAACTTATAGAAAAGAACATAGAAGAAAAACTTCAGGACTTTGGACTAGGGAAAGAGTTCCTCAACTTAACACCAAATGCATGATCCATAAAAGAAAAATTTGGTAAATCATCAAAATTAAAAACTTTTGCTCTGTAAAGGGCCCCAGTAAGAGAATGAAAAGACAAATTACAGATTGGGAGAAAATATTTGCAAATCACATTTTCAACAAAAGACTAGGATCTAGAAGATATAAAGAACTCTCAAAGCTCAACATTAAGAAAACAAACAATTCAATAAGAAAATGGGCAAAGGACATGAACAGACATTTCACTGAAGAGGATGTACGGATGGCAAATAAACACATGAAAAAATGTTCAATATCATTAGCTGTTAGTAAAACGCAAATTAAAACAACGTTGAGATAACTACACACCTATCAACACCACTAAAATAAAAAAATAGTATTAACACCAAATGCTGGCAAGGATATGGAGAAATTGGATTATTCATAGTATTGCAGCCACTCTAGAAATGTTCAACAGTTTCTTTAAAACTAAAAATACACATCATATAATCTAACAATTGCACTCTTGGGCCTATATCCTAGAGAAATTAAAACTCATTTTCACATAGAAATTTATGCAGGAATATCCATAGCAGATGCCTTTCCTTGAATGAATGGTTAAACAAACTGTGGTCCATTCATACTATGGAATACTACTCAGCCATAAAAAGGAACAATCTATTGATGGATGCAATAACTTGGATGAACCTCAGAGAAGTTATGCTGAATGAAAAAAGTCTCAAATACATACTGCATGATTACATTTATATAAAATTCATAAAATAACAATTATAGAAAACAATTAGAAAACAAAATATCAATTATAGAAATAATTAGTTGTTGTCAGGGTTTGGAAATGAGGGTGAAGGTGCCAAGTATGTCTGTAAAGGGGTAGAAAGATGCAGTTTTGTGGTGATGGTACAGTTATGCATCTTGTTTGTGGTGGCAGTTACCCAAAGCTACACATGTGATAAAATTGCATAGAGCTACACACACACACATACACATACACACATGCATGTGTAATTGGTGAAGTCTGAAAAAACCATATGGATTGCACCAACGTCAATTTCCTTGTTTTGATAGTCTACTATAGTTACGCAAGATGCTACCATCGGGAGAGGTTGGGTAAAGGATGCATGGGACTTTTCAGTATCTTCCTTTGCATCTTCTTGTGAATCTATAATTTTTTTTAAGTGAAGCTACAGGCCTCAATAGATTATGAGATCTGGCACAATGAGTTTTATGCACTTACATTCTGAATAAGGTAGCTGAAACCAAGTGTTCCTTAGCATTATTACCTAGTGAAAGGGAAATGTGTTTTCTAAAAATTTTTAAAAGGTTTAACAATGGGAATGAAGAGAAAGGTTTTTTAAATTTAAAATTAAATGAGAATTAGATAAAATATGTTAATTATCTGATGTTGTTATATAATTAATATTGGTCTGAATAGCCTAACGCTTAAAGAAACTCCAAATATTAGCTATTGTCCCAAAAAGATGAGCTATTTTTTATGTCCTTTGAACTTATAATTATCGAATGCCAAATGACTGTACACAACAGTTGCATTGTTATTACACATTTGAGTTGCACATTTGAGTGGACAGGGAGTCACCCTTGTCACCCACTGTGAAATAATTTTCTTTCCCTATTGTCCTTACGTGGCTTCATTACCAGAAGATATATCGACATTGCACCTCTGGGGATATTAATCATACAATTCTCAGTACAGGATTTTTTAGAACAAAGCAGTATCTTGTGCCTTAGGGAAAATGAAAAGTGGTAACAATATATTTTTCCCACAGTACATGCTAAATAAAGGAAGAAAGAGAAGGGCTAAGTCTTCAAAGATTCAGAATTTATTCATTCAACAAGCACTTGTTAAGCAAAGAATTGGGAATTGGGGTTTCAATGATGAATTAAACATAATCTCTGCCCTCAAGGAAAAAAATTATTCTTTTAAAAAAAAATTTTTCTACCTGTTTACTTTAACTCTGTAGGCACAAATAGCCCGTAGACACAGAAGATAGGGCTTGTCGTACAGGTAAATCAAGACATACTAATGGATGGTGAAGAACACAACCCTAACTCCGACTGCCCAGTCATGGTAACTGGAGAAAGTACAATGTCCTAGGAATTCCTCAGTGTATTCAGCCATCAAGTGGACAGTGAAAAAAACCCCTTGTTTGGTCATATCACTTCTGCTATTTTTCAACTTTTCCTCTGAAGAACAAGACTTGAACCTGAGATCTTTTGGAAGATAAACAACTTCACAGCTGCTCCTTTTATTCTGTGAAGAGAAACTAATACAAGGGCCAGAGAAGAATTCTGGGCTCTAACACCTCACAATTATAACTAGTAACAATCAGCAGTGGCTTCCCGAAGGAAAACAAACAACAGATGGCAGAGCTGTGACCCACCAGGAGTGCAGGGGTGGCTGTGAGCGTCTTTCCTACTGAAGGTGTGAGCTGGTCTGTGACATATTGGTGAATCCTTTAACTCACGTTAAAGAATTAAAATAGAAACCCACCCCTCTCTTCTGTTTTAACCAAACAGAAGACCTCTTGACTTCTCCTTGATTTACCTCCAATGAGGTTTTGATTTTCACCAAAATCCAGAATTGGGAGAAATACTGTTTAAATACTAAATATCCTCCTTTGACTGGGGAGGAGAGGTAATAATAGGGGGATATCCCAGTCAATGAGTGCTACGGACTGAATTGTGTCCCCTCCAAAATTCATAAGTTGAAACTCTAACCCCTAGGGTGGCTGTATTTCTAGACAAGGCCTTAATCCTTAATCTTCTAAGATTTGTGGCCTTATAAGAAGGGGAAAAGAGATCTCACTCTCTCTCTCTCTCTCTCTCTCTCTCTGTCTCCAAGCACCTACACAGAAGAAGTCATGTGAACACATAGAGAGAAGGCAGCTCCCTACAACCCAAGAGAAGTGGCATCAGAATGAAATCTACTTTGCTGGAACCCTGATCATGGACTCCCCAGCCTCCAGAATTGTGAAAAATAAATGTCTGCTGTTTAAGCCCCCCAGTCTGTTGTATTCTGTTATGGTAGCCTGAGCTGATTGACACAGTGAAGTTCCATAGTGTCAAGGTGGGAGAAAAGAGTCCTTCATTGGAGATGATATAGGTAGATACTTAGACTGCCAAAATGTGGGTGTTGAAATGAGCCAAGAAAGAAGATGACTCCTAATAATTCAGAGAGGATTCTTGAAAGGCCAGCAGCAGGTATTAAATACTAGGGTATGGTGTTAAGGAGATGGAAGCAAAATTAGTGGATTAAGTATAAGTGGAGGTGGCTCCAGCCAAGTGGCTGATGTAGAAGGACTACTTGAGTGTAAAGAGCCTGGATTAAGATGAGCAACTCTGTCACGCACCAGTTTCTGGGTTTTGCAGACTCAAGAGATTCTGGGGTCACCTGGTAGAAATCTGATGTGGATATTGAGTCCTTTTTCTTCGGCAGGTAGGCTCTAGTCCTTCTTCTCCACCTCTAACCTTTCTAGAGAACCAAGTCCTAGAGCTAGTCTAGATGATAGGATTTCATCACGTCTTATTCCCTCTCAGGTCTCTCATCCTATGTGCCCATGCCAAGGACTGGGCAGTTGTGGAGAGAAAGGTTTTGGTAGCCCAGGTACAGCTGGAAGTGGTCAAATATGGGTGGGTAAAATTTGTAGAGAATTCCCTAAGACCTGTATGTGATCAACCTAGCTGGAAATAGTAGACAAGTAGATGTGAATACAGAGGGTTGTGAAGAGTTCCTTCCAGAATATAAAAAAGAGACTCCAGTCAGGGATTGGGGGACTAGGGAAGGTGTGAAAAGAGATTGCCTTGATAGACAGAATGGTAGTGGCTGAGAAAAATGAGACAAAAAGTATGATGTTGGCCATTTCGGCAAGAGTATTCCTCCCACAAAAATGGTGTGGATTCGTGTCCTGATGTAATCCCAAAAGCATTCTAGGTTGGAAGCAGGTGTGGTCTTTCAAGCCCATAGGGTTCATCCTTAGCCCAAGTCAAAGGTATCCCCACATAAGAGGGTGTCATACCTCTTCAGACTATGCTTAGCCGTCTGTCTGGACTTGGTGATGTTGAGGCCCTAACACTGAACTTGATGACAGGATTCTCCAGATGAGAAACATAGAACTACACTGAGCAGAACTTCAAGCCCAAGAAGTGTCATACAGCATTTCATAGCTTGGCTGCTGGAATCACACAGACTTCAGTTTTAATCTATGTTCCGCCGTGTACTTGCTGAATGACCTTGAGCACGTGAATTAAACTCTCTGAGTCTTGGCCTTTTCATCTGTAGCATATCAATAATAATAGTAGCTATTTCAAAGAGTTTGGAGAGAATTAAATAAGATAGTGCTTGTAAAGCTATCATTACAATGTCAGACACAGAAGTAAGCACTCGTGCACGTTTTATAACCAGAGTCTAGATCAACTAAGGAAAAAAAAAAGACATTCATCAACATTCAACCAATTTCTCCATCCTGCAAGGATATTTCATTCTCTTTTTTCTTAACCCTAGGTACTAGAGAAGAAAGCATATGAAGTCTTGGCTAGAGTAATCTAGTTTTGATTATGAGTTAAATATAGAAGTTGACTTTCAAAGGGATTTTTTTCTGATATAACAACATATGCTTGTTTTTAATTTGATTTGTTGTTCTGATTATCAGTCACTTTTCATTCCTTTCTTCCCTCTCTCAACTCCCTCCTGGAAAGCTATACTCTTACTAAGCAATTTACCTGAGAACATTGCTGATTTCCATAACTATCTATACAGGGCACTTAGGACACTTTAAAGAGGTATTAATGGTGCATATTAGCCTCTTTAGCCTATTCTGATATAAAATTTTATTATTTTAGCTTTAACTGTGCATTTTAAAATCATAAACCTCTTTGCCTACATGAATACAAGAATTAAATCTCTATGTTACATGACACTTCCCTTGCTCTCTCAATTTCACTTTGAGACAGTAACAGCATTTCCTCTTTAGTGTCTCCTACAACAACCTGTTTTAAGTGTCCTCTCTTCAAAGTGCTGGGTTTGTTTGCCTACAAGTAGCAGCAGATCTTGTGATTGTGAGGCATCTAAATTGTTTCCATGAGTGGAGATCAATGAAGGGCTTAAATACTTGAAAGATGCTCAGTTTTAACAACCAACCCAGAACCTCTAGTCAAATAGGGATTAAGGACATCCAAAACAAAATGGCCTTCCCTTAAAGATAAAATATTCTACATCAGATAACTCAATAATACCTGTGAAAATAAATTAGGAAACAAACAAATTAAACACATATAATTTGCAAACAGAGAAATCTTTCTACCAGCATCAAAATTATACATAAAATAATATCTGTAATTTTTAGAAGTTGCTTGCATTCTAAGTATGGGCGTTTATTCTGAATTTTGGGGTAGGAAATACAATATTACAGAACTGGCCTTCCAGGGGAGCTGCTTCATCTGCCACAGTCAGGTGGGGAATCAAATGCTGTGAAACATGGCCAGAGAAGCTGCCCAGAGATTGGCTGGATCCAGAACTATATGCTAGACCAGAATAAGCAGAAATCGGATGCCCCATACCAGCCACACATCACTCATGAAACTAGAACCTGGCCACTGGGACATCTGCTAATAGGAAAAGTACAAACACCCCCAGTACCATACTTGCCAGCAACAAGAAAGGATGCAGCAAAGACACAGCATGGCTTTATTCCAGCCTCCCAACACTCAGTGAGGACGTGTAATTATTGAATACCTGGAGCCTTAGCTGCAAGAGAGTCTGAAAGATGTAAGTGCAGTGCAGGAAGACAGAAAGGTGTACTAGGCTACTAAGTGCCAATCCCCGCTATCCTCCACACTCACCATTATATCTTCAGTGGATCCAACTAGGACCTCCCGTATAAATGGTGTCCATAATCTTTGATGGAATGACCACAGGACAATTGAAAGAGATCTTCCCAGTGTCCTTCCCAAAGGAGGCAGGCATGGAATTTCATGAGACACAGTACCATTTGAAATACTTTGATAATCCATTTTTTTTGTTCCTACAATTACTAAGGACTAAGTTCTTCCACTCAACAAAACTAATTCATAAATACAATGTTTATTGTTCTGTTCCTATAACAAGGGAACAGATAGCAGTTGCCAAGCCTGGAACAAGGTGTCCCAGTGATGACCGAGACTGGTGCAGAGTGGACAATCTGACCCCAATGCAGGAAATGGTGGCCTTCTGGATGGGTATGATTGCTTTCAACTTGTGCTCTGCTTCCTTTTGAATGTGTACATCCAGTCTTAACTTCTACAGCCCTTCCCTGGGGGCAGATCACACAAGGGGCCCACATCAGTCAGGGCTTCCCTCTGGCAAGAAACTAGGATTGCTCTTTTGTTGAAAAGCTCAGTGCTGAAGGACTGAGTCAATCATGCCAGACATATGGTATCTCCTCTTGCTCACAAAGGACTTCTGGGAAAACAATTTCATAACCTCCATTGATAATCTATCTTATTCTTAACCTCCTGCTGCCAGAGAGATGCCTTGGTTACAGCCAGCTAAATAGATTTGTCATCAGATGGTAAAATGAAAACTTTCTTGTTAATCGCAAATACACTAAATCCACTGACTTTAAAAATCCTAAATTTGAGAATAAAGTCTAACAAAAAAATTTTTCTCTAAGTACTAAGCACCTAATTAGCATAATTAATGGCTTGATTACCAGAGAAAAATTTGAGATATAAACAAGTCAATAAAAAACAACCACTAGTAGCCTTTATTTTTTTATGAGATAATTGATACACTCCTTACATTTATCTTTCTCCTTGTACGGCTTGTAATAAGGATTTTAAAAGTTGTGAGAATTAAATGAGAATGTGTGTTAAAAGCACTTTGACACAACAATATGAATGTTCTTAATGTACACTCAAAAATGGTTAAAATGGTAAATTTTATATATGTATATTTGACCACAATTTTTTTTATTTGAATTAGGAACACTGAAAAAAAAAATATCCAGCACCGGTCTGCCATGAGCACCGGCATGGAGACCCAATGACAGCCTTAACCTCACCATCCTGGACCCCACCCCAGCCCACGCCAATCACAACCCTATTGGATTTGGGGAGATGGTGGTGAGTCCTATGCAAGGGGCAGGTGGACAGACAATGAGGGGTCACTTGGGGAATCAAGACAGAGGTCAATTCCCAACAGAACAGTATTTGGACATTTTACCAGCCAGTATGCCTGCACTGGCTGAATATCAGCCCTGATGTACCCATTACTCTTATCATACTTGCAAAGAGAGGCATCAACAACAAAAATAGTCTTAAATGGATTAATTTAACATTCCCTAAAGGGTTAAACTACCACAGAATTCAACCAGGTATTTTCCCAGCACTCTAGATTAGCTTGTTCTTTTCCTCCGTAGGTAGATCATTACACGAATTTATTAGGTCTAGAAAATTGGCCAGAGCTCTACAGTAAAGTTTCCTAATTCTATATTCAAGCTCAAGGGGACATTTAAAGATTCCTTGGCAGTAGAAGGTGTAAGGCCATGAGTCACCCTAAATGGATACTGTCACCTTCTTTGAAGCCAATGCCATCCCTCAGCCATCTGACTCCTGGGAGAGGATGGCTGAGGGATCACATATGGGATCACTCCCATAGAGGGGATCACAAGATGGGTTGATGACTGACACACAGCCAGCATCAACTCTGGGGACTGGCAGGGAGATGTTAAAGGGCCTCCTGAGGGTTCCCAGAAAAGGGGATGAGCTGAGGACCCGTGCAAGTAGGACAGGGGGACAAACTAGGAAAATTTAGATTATTAATACTATTGTGACCTCATTGGTACCTACAGGCTGGTGGGGCTTGGGGAAATTCTGATTCACACACAAGCTGTCAAAACACAGTGCTGGAAATGCCCTCTCTTTTCCTCTCCACACATATAAAGATTGCACATCCTCTCAGACCCAGCCCAAATCCCGCCTCCTCCATGAAGTCTTCCCTGACGACCTGAGACAGCATAAATGTCTCCTATTCCTGACCTCCCATAGCAATTAGCCTCTGGTCAGGGCATCTGAGCACTGGATTTTGTCCTAAGCTGTTGCTCATTCGCGTATGTATAGCCTCACAGGAGCAGAGAGACGGCAGGGGCCACGCCACATGCTTTCCACACTGTGTCCACTTGAGACTGAGCACAGAGGAAGTGCTTAAAAATTGACATATAATAGACTCAAAATGTCAATGTCCTAGTTGTCCTGAAAAATGGCAGTATCATTATAGACCAAAGCCATACTAATTTTTTGAAAGAATGACTACTGAATACTATCATGAAAGCCATTTGCAGGATATTCAGTTTCTTGCCTTAGGAGAACAGCAAAGGCAAGCCACCACCTTATTACAAATAACAAGCACATAGGTAGCTATGAAACACCTTCCACCATATGGTTCGAAAACATTTAAAAGACCTATATGGTGAAGGAATTCTATGGAGAATTTTCTTAAACTTATTCTGTCTATTATGTCTAGAATTTACTCCAAGGAAATTACTTGAAATTCAATTACTTAAAAATTCTGTGAGCATCGTATGAGCAAATCTGCAGCCATGTTTTAATAATTTCTAATCATTAAACACTAAATAACCTAAATAGTAAATCCTTTGATTAGCATTAGCACACATTCTTGGGTGTGCTGAATAAAGAAAACTATAGGTAGTATGTTTTTGAGTAATTCAGTGGACATTAATAATGATTCACATCAATAACTGAACACACTGTCCAGTGGTCATCACAGGCTCCTTCATTTTATCCCTTGATTTCAAGGTCACAGACTTTTCTTTGTGTTGTTCAAAAAAGGCATTTTAAATGTAGGGATTGATTATTCCCAGGGATTGAAATAGGTACAAGAAACCCAGGTCAAATCAGGATACTGTGACCCACCCTAGTTTTGTACATACTGTGGGCTGGGGCTGTTAAGGCTGGTATTGCATTTTGGAATTCTCATTTTCTCTATGAGAAATAGCCTAGCTCACCGACTTCTTACAGAAGCATAACAACACCCTTGTACTTTAGGGAGGTACCGACTTGCAGTCTGGGGCTGACCCTGATGTGTCTGTTGGAAGAACAAAGCCTTCTAGCATTTTGGAATGACGAATATTCTCCCAAGTAACAGAACATCAAGTATCTGATTATGACAGCCCACAAAGGAGCCTGAAATAGGGCTTCTTCTTGAGCATTAGGACGGAAAAGTGCTTTATCATTGTAATACAGTATACATTTTATTTTATCACTGACTTCATTTTTTAAGATTTTTTGTTATGGAGAATATCAAAGATATACAAAAGTAACCAGAGTAAACCTGCCCCCCACCCATGTGTCTATCACCTGACTACAGTAATTATCGACTCATAGCCAATCTTGGTTCAACTACCCCCCATTCACTTTCCCCCTCCTATATTATTCTGAAGCAAATCCTATACATACTACAATTTTATCTGTAATTTTTTTCAGTATGCATTTTATCTACTAAATTTTCAGTTGTTTTTAAAAAGATAACTCATTTTTAACATAACCACAATATCACCAATGCACCAAAAAAATAAAATGACTGTTATTCCTTAATATCATCAAATATCTATTGCTCAAATTTCTAATCATCTCATAAATATCATATTTTTATTATTTATTTAGAATTAGAATCTAAGTGATATCTACACATTGCAATTGGTTATTCCTCTCAAGTCGCTTTTAACCAAAATTTCTCTCAATATCATCTTTTTCCTTACTATTTATCTTTTGGAGAAACCAGACTGTTGGTCTTATAGATTGTCCCACAGTCTGAATTTTCTAATTGCATACCCAAAGGAGAGTTTAACATGCTCCTCTCTCCTCTATTTGATACCGGCTCAAGACAAGGTTGACATGAGGGGAAGCCATGCTGTAGAAAAGAAGCCCTATTGTAACTTTGAGTGACCTCTGACAAACTAATCCGGCTGGATATGCACCCTCCAGGAGATCTAACTGCTCTGTAGATTTTATTTATTTATTTATTCTACTTTGATTTTATTTATTTATTTTTCCCCAAAGCCCCAGTAGATAGTTGTATGTCATAGCTGCACATCCTTCTAGTTGCTGTATGTGGGACACAGCCTCAGCATGGCCAGAGAAGCGGTGCGTCAGTGTGCGCTCGGGATCTGAACCCGGGCGGCCAGCAGCGGAGCACGTGCACCCAACCGCTAAGCCACGGGGCCGGCCCTGCTCTGTACATTTTACAACCCCTGCCTTTGCATATACCTCCCAGCTGCGATAAGATGATAACTTTGTTCTTTTGAGTTCCTTAGGAATGTGATGACCCCCAAACAGAGAGTCTATGCTGATAGCCATCATCAACGAAAACTGAAAGATCTGGGGTGGCACTCCCAGTCTGTAACACCAGAAGGTCAACATTCCTAATCCCCTCCCCTATACCCCACCTGCCTATATAACTGCTGTAAGATTTGTGCCCCCTTAAGATGGTTTCTTTCAGACATTAGTCGGCCGTCTTCCCTCTTGCTAGCAAGCTGTAATAAAAAAGTCCTTTTTCTCCTACCACCTTGCCTCTTGATACGGGTGTGTCTTGCGGCGAGCAGAAGCGCCCATGTTGGGCGGTAACATGTTTCCTACAATTGGAAGTTGGACCTACAGGCTTTATCAAATTCAGTTGTTTTTTCCCCCCAGGAAAAACAACTTAAGTAGAGGAGCTTTCTTCCGACAGGAGGAACGTAATGTCTGATTTTCTCTCTTTTTGTGCACTTAGCAGCCATTGATGGTCATTACCTGGATCTATTAATACATTAGGCACTGCAAAATTGTGTTATTCTAATCCTATCATTTCTTCTTAATTTCTCAGCTGGAATACTTGCATGGTTCTTCATTGCAAAGCCTGCTTTGGGAGTTCAGAAAAAAAAAAAAACCTTTTCATTTACTTAAATGAATACTATTATCTCATGATGGCATTTTTAAAGTCTAATTTGAAATTCAAGAGATGAGATTGAGATGCAAAACTGATCTTCAGTCCTCCCCTTCTCTGCATAATAAACCTGAACCCAAGGTCTAGCCTTCACAGAGCAGAGGAGCTGCGAGTAGGAAACAAAATAACGAATGACTGAGGAGGGGTAAATGCCTTGGGTGGAATTCCAAAACTTTATCCCATACATTTGTACTCAATTAGAGGGACGGGAACATTTCTGTGGGCTTTATAAGTACCCTAGTATGCTGGTAAGGAGAGGCAGTCTGCAGGTTTTGGAAAGCTCAGTGTGTGCACAGTTGTGCTGGCTTTGTTATAGCAGAAGGTCAGAAATACTCGTTTATCATTGATTGAGATAAGAAACAGGCCAGCAAGGCACCTTTCCCCTGTTAACAAAAGGGTTTATTTTCAGCTGTCCCCATCTCGCCCCTTAGCCGGGGTCTGACTGGAAATACAGCATTCGGCCTCAGTTCCAGAGCGAAGCGTGTGTGGGTGGACTGAGCAGTCCAGAGCTTTGACACCGTGTGGGAGTCCTTGGGGCTCTCCTGTCTTCCCTCCAGAGCATCTGCCCGCCTCTCCCTAGGGCCGCATCCCACCTACCAGAGAGACAACTGCTCCCACATTTAACTTATTCAGTCAGCAAGAGGTTCCTGAGGGAAGGGCTGGGGAGACTAATTGCGGGCAGCTGGAGGGCCTGAGGCTGCGGGAGCCACTTTTAACTTTTGCTTTGCCAACAGCCCTGGGGAAAACCAAAGAGCTGTTTCAGAAAGGACACAAGAAAACATAACATGTTCAGAAAGAAAGCTAACTGCTGCACATGCACTTGGTATTAATATGTTAGATTCAA
Organism: Diceros bicornis minor; assembly: GCF_020826845.1. Lineage (NCBI taxonomy): Eukaryota > Metazoa > Chordata > Mammalia > Perissodactyla > Rhinocerotidae > Diceros > Diceros bicornis. The sequence continues at coordinate 10,347,755 of NC_080772.1, read as the reverse complement.
CTCCATCCCCTCACATCTCAGCCAGAGTCCCAGGGCCCCTGGACTAGGAGATACCCCAAGACAGGCTCACAGCCACTCTGCTCCCTGGGGAGAGGGTCACACAACACTCAAGTCACCACATTTTATGCACCAAACAAGGTCTGATAAAGGATGTTTTTTCCAACATGTGAAAAAGTATATAAATAAATAATGTTTATCTGTTCATTTAATCACCATCATCAATAAGAACAGAATTAAGAAACAGGAATCATGACAGAAATTCAGGAGACAAGCACATTTGAACAACACTCACGCATGCAAGCGCCTTTGTCTCCACTGCTCTGGGAACAGATCACTCATCAGCTCCTAGTCAGTAAGACCCATCTATGTGCATTAGGGCTCTCTTCTCACTTATTTATAGACAGACCTGGAGAAAAAAATCAACCAGCAAGTGTCTTGCCCACAGGTGTAGTCATATCTTTAACAGTTCTTCCTGCTACTGGCACCTGAATGCTAGTTTCCCTCTGGTCCCCAACAGCCTCCCTGGTCTCTACCAATCCTGGTGCAAATAGGGGAAGACACCCTGCCCATGCCAATTACAGCGCCTCACGTCACCAGGTCATGGGGCTAATCACTATGGGCAAGCAGAGCTTCCACATTCCTCATGTGTACCTCATTACAAGAACGTGCTTAAGAATTTTGTCCCCTTAGATCATTAGATTTGGAGAATCAAATATGTGTTGACATATGTAATACGCCTTGCCCAGACTCAGAAAAGTATGGATATTATTGTTATTTTAGCCGCAAGAGTATCACCTAGTCACTGCCCCTCATTTTTAGGGGGAGAACTCCGAGGCCTGCTGGTAACTACCACTGACCTGGGCAGTGAAAGCTTTAGAGGTTCAGGACTGGTCACCTGTAAATGACAATCCCTGTTTAGTTCAGTGGTACTCAGTACTAGCACTGGAACACATGTCAATTATTTCCCTTTTATCTTCTATGTTCACAGCCTTGATTAAGACTGCAGAATATAATGTTTTTAAGTGTGGGCTCTGCAGTCAGATTGCCCAGCTTTTGATCCTGGCTTCACCTCTTGATGGCTCTGAGACAATGGATATGTTATTTAGTATTTTTAAGGCTCTGTTTCCTCATCTGTCAATTGGGGATAATAATATTTCCTATCTCAAGGTTTGTTGGGAGGAGAAAGCCAAATAATGCAGTAAAAGTACCTAACCCATAAGAAATGCCTAACCCAAGAGAAGTTTGAGTACTATTATCATTTCTCATCTTTACAAGAGATGATTAAAAAACTGTCTGTTTCTGCGCCAGTGGGAGCCATGGAGCTGCCGGAAAACTAAAGCATCACCCTTGCACAGCAAACGGGAAAGTTTAGTCTGGAGCACGCTGTGCCCAAGTGATTCCCTCCGGAGTACCGCAAGGGTCAATCCGCTCTGGGACCCACAGAGAGAGGGATCCATGACTAGAGGGGAAGTCTTCACTAGTCTAGAGTCTCTATGTGTGGAACAATTTCTCTACAAGATCTTGGAATGTTATTTCCAGATTATTCCATCCACTTTACACCTCCCACAAATCTCTGCCACTATCAAGAGCCATTCTGTACTCATGAGGGAGCCAGTATCAGCCTAGGGGACTGGGAGCTGCCCGCTGGATGCCCATCAGTTTTCGGAATGTTTTCTGAACACAGTGGCAGCCCAGCATCCAGGGGTGGTAAGAGCAACCACAGGGGGGCTGCGCGGAGCACCCTGAGCACCAAAGGCTGAGCGCCTGTTTACCGAAATTTTGCACCAGGAAACCAGAGTTTCCTTGCAAGCAGCTAAGCTGGAGTGGACCTGCGAAGACAACGTGGGTGCATGATTTATCACTCAACGTGCGTGATGATTTGTCACTCAAGCCAACAGAGAAGCTCTGCTCCAGCAGGCCCCCGAAGCTGTCTCAAGCGTACAGACTCACATTAACCTTTCTTCACAGAAGTCCTACTTGGAGCTTCCTGACTTTCTTTTCCTCTGCAGTGGATACCTGTCCCAAACTTCTCCCCAGATCTTGTTCCAGATGAAACTACCTTGACCAGAATGGCCTTGCCCTATTTATTCAAAAGCATGTGTTTGTATGTGTGCTTTTTAAAAAAAAAAAAAATCACACTGCAAGAAACCATGACATGCTGACCAGGTCCTTTTCCCCGACCAGGTGGTGTTCCCCCACCAGGTGGTGTTCCCCCACCAGGTGGTGTTCCCCCCAGGTCCTTGGCTGTCATTGTTCTCATGGTTAAAGGGATGTGAACCATTCCATGTGTCTACTTGTCCTCTCCTTGCTTGTCTCGCTTCCACCCTAAAGACTGGCTAACCTGCACAGTTTCTCCTCAGTTTGCTAAATTAACACTTTCTGCTTTAACGAGGTAAATGTGATGTCTTTCCTCTCTTCCGAAACCATAGATTTCCCCTGTGATCGTACTTTCCTCACCACGCACTGAAGGAACTCACTACCTCCGAAGCGGAGCCAGCCTGGTCCCCACCTACGACAGCACTCCTTCTCTGCGGATTGGCCTTAGCTCCGCCCCCCCCCACTGCGGCTCGCCTTTGATTGGCTCCCACAGCGCTCTGTACTCTTCTATCCCGGTCTTGCCTATTCCGGCCCTTATCAGACTGCATTATAATTGCTTTTTAACTCCTCCTTCTTGACCACTTCTAAACTGGAAGCTTTTGGAGGCCATCAGCTGTAACTTGCTTACCTAACATGTAAAAGTGTACAGCAGATACAAGATGCCCATAAATACTTGTTGAGGGCGGAAGGAGAGCCTGGGCATTCAGGCCCCAGGGCCCAGGGCTGCTCTGGAGAAGTGCCGCATGTGCCAGATTCCTGCCGGCCCTGCAAGTCAGTGGGGCAGGACAGGGGAGGGAAATAGGAGATCTCTGTATCATCATGGGAAAACACTGAGCATGCTGAAGATAACTGGATAGATGTAGTGAAAAGTGAAAAAACTCATTCATAAGGTCTCTCTTCATGACAGCTCATGGTGAAAACATTGGGCGGTTTCCTTCCAGAGAGACCTTCTCTACTTTTGCAATCAGAGTCTCTTGCACCCACTTGTCTGGAAGAAAACAAAACAGAACAAAATGAACAAACAAAAAGCCGTCTTTCTCTCTCTTTGGTCTGGCCATTTTCCACCTCGTGGCAAATAAATCTTTTCCCTCAGGACACCACATCCTTTTTTTGGCAGTGCATGTGACATAGGACTCAAAGAAATGGGTTCTGCAGCACATCCTACTTTATCAGTTTTTCTTCCCAAAACGGGTAGCTTTGAAGGCAAATAGTAATTTCCTTTTATTATTTCTTGAATCTTTGACATGAAATTGCACAGATATCTTTGTAATTAATTCATTGTCTTTCTCATTAATATTTAGGAAAATAGAAAAAGTAATCAATGACAGTTCATCAGAAAGACAAGCAACATTAATAATACTAGGCAGAGACTGTTTCCTACTCAGAACATTTTCAGATATTCTTGATACAAAATCTCCCACCTCCAGTTTACTTTCTTGTTCAATATCTTGCTAAAAAAACGATTTTTATTGTCATCTAATTCTAATCTATTTCAGTTTGCTTCCATTAATAAACTACTCAATGCTGTTACTTTTTTCCCAGAGGCAAAAGAAAGAAGGCCCAACTTGTTTTATAGATTCATGTTTGTTATTTTTAGAATAATTTCACTGCATCAGGAAGAGAGGGAAGGAGGGAGAGAAGGAGGAAGGAAAGGAAGGAAGGAAGAAATGATGGAAGGAAGAAAGGAAGAAAATACAGTAGAGTTTAATAAACATTGTGTTTAAAAATCAAGTAAAGATATTTCTGATTGCTGTGAATCAACAGCCCCCTGAATCACAGTGACCATAGCATTCCCGTTGTACTCTCTAAAGGCAAGTAAAAGATAAAAAGTTCTACCCACTAGACATGTCAATACACAGCACTAAGCACATTGAAATAGAGAGCTTTTGATCACTTATTACCATCTTTAATTTTCTGCACAAAAATTCTTTACTCCAAAATGGAAACATTTTTCTAATATTTAAATAAAGTATGGTGAGCTCTGGCCATGGTTCAGTGGCATCCCTTCTCAATGTAGCCCACAGCTGTTTGCTTATCCTCTTATGAAGATAGGGTTCCATTTCCACATCTCTGACAACAACACACTCATAAATCCTTAGACACTGCCCCACTGGGCTGTGCAGAAGGAACCAAATTAATAACCTAGGTTGAATATCCTCCTTATCTAAAAGACAGTTTCAGAGCTGGGACAAATGCCGAGAAGAGATAAGCCATTTGCTCTGCTTTCTAGAAGTTTGAACAGAAGGCAGAGTTGCCAAAATGTGATTGCACTTGAAATCATAAACCAAAAAGGATAAAATGAGATAAAAACAGAGACAAGCTAAGGAAGCTGCACATTTGTATCATCTGTCCCCATTAAAAGTAAAGTCCACAAAGGGCTTCTCTTTCCACGCATGACATGAGATGAGGTTGAAATAACATTTCACCCAATAAAGTCACACATAAGTATAAGAAGGGGAAAATCCAATAAGTCACAATAAGCATCAAAACCTCTGAGTAATCTCAAAGACCTTCAGAGACTTGACCAGATGATTTAAAAAGGCATTTTTAAAGCTTCTAAAGTAACTATTGCTCAGAGTAACCAAAATGTCTGTTTTTTTAAAGAAGGAAAGACAATGAAAAGAAGCAAAGTTTCTCCAAATTAGAAAAATTTTGAGAAGTATTCAGAGTTCTCAATAGTGCTCTTGAAAATCAGGCCAGATAAGCTCCCTCTTTAACTTTAATTTTATGTTTTTCAGTGACCTCTTTTGCCTCCCAGTGTTATGTATTACTTTTTAAGTGCCCTCGAAATTGTGACTACTCATAGTCATAGTCATAATCCTTTAGACTGTAAGGATGAATGTCATATTCTTGGTAATTTTCAGGTGATGTCAAAATTTTATATGGAATTTTTCCTCAACTTTTACAAAAAGTTTAGAGTCTGATTCAAACAGCACTTCAATGTGATCCTATTTCTAAATGCGTCAGTTTACAAGTTTATGTTCCCAATCCCTTTGGACATCTTCTCAAGTTGAGATGGCACTTATCAAATCTGGAGCAGGATGCTCTGTGCAGGACTGGGCAATCCACAGCAGCTGAGGAGCGCTCTGGGGACAATGAACAGAAGCTGGGACCTGCTGTCCCGCTGCCCTGCCTAGCCATCACTGAGAGGCAGATGCCTGTGGACGCATAGTCATATGTTTGATTCAAACTTTAATTCATCCAAACATTTCCCAATGTCTTCTGCTAGTTACAAATGAACTCTCGCCCCTGAATACCTTCAAGTCTTACCATTGCAAGACCTAACTCTCTATGCCTTATTGTTCCCTTTAGAGCCTATGTTCCCTGAAGGCTGAGATCTTGAGAATCATTTTGTATCCCCTCCAACATGTGGCGAGAACAATGTGTTGTACCCAGTGAAGGCTCAATGAAATTGTTGAGTGACAAATAAATAAATATATCAATGCCTTCTCTTCCAAAGTTTTTCCCTCCATTCTCTTACCGCTAATTTCCTCCCATGTATCCTTAGCCATTATTGTGGAATAAGCAAATCAGATCAGTTCCAGGCACCTGAGAACCTGAAGGAGCAGGGCAGATTCATTCCACTGGATATGCAGTACTGCTGGAGAGGGCAGGCTGAAGGCAAGGTGCAGGTGGGATGGCCACAGAGTTATAAGTAGTGGACGAGGGAGAGGATATGAAAAGAGGAGATGGGAGGAGGTATTGTGAAATGGTTAAGAACATGAAGCCATGTTACTAGATTCAAATCCCAGCCCTGTCACTCATTTGCATAAGATGTGTGCCTCTCTTAGCCTCAGTTTCCTTGAGTGTAGAATAGAGACAAGATAGTACCTTCCTTAGAGGGTTACTGTAATGATTAAAAGACTTAATACAGGTAATTTAACACAAGTAACTTTGATGGCGTTTCTGACACATGCTAAACACTCACAAATGCCGCTTGGTGTTATTGGAGGGAGGGAAGTAGCATTTAAAAGATGTAGAGGTGACAAGGAAAGGTGGGCTAGACATAAATAATCTATGCATCTCTAGCTCATATTTTTGTCAAGAGTCAGTGCTGGTTCCCAAGTAAAACTGTTTTGCACTTGACAGGGTAGGTGGTGCAGGGGAAGAACTACAGAGTCAGGCAGACCTGGTTCCAATCCTAGCTTCTACGCTCACTGGCTGAGTCCTGGATCTAGTCCCATAAAGCCTCTTTGAGCCCAGAGTCCTCCTCTGGAGAAGGCTGGGAATGGCAGAGAAGCAAAGCACGCAGCTTACAACACTGACGAGCTAAATGGCCTGAGCAAGTCAGCTCATCTCTCTCGCTCTCTCACTCCCTATTTCCAAATATGTTGAACAAAGACTCGCTGCAAAGATTTTGCAGCTCAATGAACAAATGTCTCCCGTTTGTTTCTTTAATGCAAGCATCCAAGAAAATTGGAAATAATTGAAATAAAACAGTGTACTGTGTGCGTTGAGATCACCATCAAAAGCCAAGGCCCACACCTCAGGGCCGGGGCATCTGTCTCTAATGACACCGCAGAGCGCACGGTGAAGGCCTGGTGCTCAGGAACCTGGCCCAGCATGGAAGCCACTACTTGGCATAAGGTTCTTCCAGCACCACTAAAGCACGGAGAATCATGCACAGCATTTGTTTGTTTGTGCCTTTCCACATGAGCTGTAGAAACACTGGTCTTTGCTCTGCTTGTTTGGTTTTCTTTTGCTTCTGTTTTTTCCAGATCACACTCAGGGAACACATCTGTGACCACTTGTAACTGGTATTTCTAATAATGGTAGTTGGAGATTTTCCACATAAAAGGAAATCCTATTCCTGACAATGTCAATGAAAAGTCAAGCTTCCACCAAAATGATTAAAAGGCAGATAAATAATTGACCTAAAGCTGGAGTCAAATTGCTTCTGAATACTCTGTACTGCGCATGACAAGTGTCCACATCTCCAACTCTCCTAAGAGCTCAAAGGAAACTTCGGGAGGGCACAGGATGCACACACGCTCCCGTTTGCGACAAGCACGAACAGGTAATGCCAAGTGTGGTGTGCTGCCTGGCTGGCAATGTTTGAGGTTCCTGGCAGAACACATGTATTTCTCCAGAGCACAGGTCACTTGTGTCAACTTGAACTTGAGAAGGTGATTTTTCTAATATATGATAATTGGGATTGTTCTGAAATAAAGCTAGCATGAAAACAATATGTCATTCTCCTTCCTCCTCCCAAGGTTTAAATATAGTTTCAAAGCTGAGATTAGCGGTCCCTGTGTTACACTGGACTATCACGTGTAGGGAGGCAGTAGAGGAAAGGGAAGCGATGTTAGAACAAAGACTTATTGGCTAGCAGACCACAGCAAGTGGAGAAAATGGCAAAGGAAAGAGTGGGACATCTTGATGTTTCTTTCCCCTATAGAAAAAAGGAAGAAGGAAGCAAGCAAGCAAGGAAGGAGACATCTGAGTTCCTCTTAAGCAAAATCAAAGAGAAACTGGATTTTGTGAAGAGTTACAAAATAGCACTGCCATGATAGAGAAAGGTAGAGAATGTAAGAGAATGGTTTGTATGACTGAGAGGTGGAGTATGTGGACTTACTCAGGAATTAGAATATTTAAATGAAATAAAAAGGAAGAAAACATTTCAAGTACCATGAAAGTCTAACTACTTTTGAGTAGTTAAAGGAGCACATTTTACCCTATGTGACAATATGAATCTTCCTGGAGATATATTGTGTAATGTAAACAAAAAATAGTAGGTAAAAATCAGTTGGCAATTTTTTTTAAAGAAAATAGGCAATTTTTTAAGGGGTTAAATGAGCCTTTATTAGAATGTTGTAGCAGTGTGTTTGAAGAAGGCAGCCCTACAAAATAAGGATTTTAAATTAAGTCCCTGACTGCAAGGATAGGAAAACCAGGACTGGGGCTGAAGTGGGGAGCAGCATACACTGTTTCCACATGTGTGTGCGTACACACAGGACCCCCTCGCATCAATAATAACTAAAAAAATCCTGGAAAATCAAAATCCATTTGATTTTCTAGCTACTGTGCCCAAAGCCGCTTCTTCTATTTCATCAGAAACCACAGACTCCTCCTTCAGCCTCCTCTGACATGTTACCATTCACTAACTAGTACTCAGCACTGTCATAGAATCCCTGGGGGAGAGGGAAGACACCAATATAAGTGAAATTAACAGTCAGTAATAGGAATCATTTCTATGTGGCAGGCACTGTGCAGTTTTCCTATAATTCTCTCAACAACCCTACAAAGTAGGTATTACATCTAATTCACAAATGGGGAAACCAAGTCTCGGAGAGGTTATGTAATTTGTGCAAGTTGGCATAGTTGCTAAATGGCCCATGCACTTTCCCCTTCATCACACTGCCATTAACTAACAGAAGAAATAAAATTGACCTGTGAAACAATTGATAAATCATATAAAGCAATACCATATTTGAATAAACAAATGAATGGATATATGGGAAGAATTCAGAAGAAGAGTGTAGAGATGTGGAAGAGATAAAAGTGATCGAGACAAGTGCTTCTCAGAAAGGGTTTTCCTTGAGGTAGGTCTTTTATGGAGGAAGGGGGATTTGGAGAGGTGGGAATGAGCAAGAGCAGCATTACTGGTAAAAGGACCATCCCAAGCAAAGGCACTGTGACAGTGGCTAGCATGGTGAGGAAACAGGGGTCCTGACATGGGTCCATGCACCTCCAGAAGGTCTGTTTAGAGTTAGAGGGCCTGTGAGCCCCTGATAAAGGTCACCACATAATTTATTATCCAAATAGGGACAGTTTTATGAATGAAAGGGAGCACTGACTGGACATAACACCACCGTTCCAGGTGCAAGTCTGGATGGCCCAGGAGAAACCAGGCTGTAGGGCCACCCTACACTTGATCTGTACACCACCAGCCCAGTAAATGCAAGTGAATTAAATTCACCTCTGAGCCCACTGTCACTGTAAGGAAAAATTGTATGTGTATCTTTGTATGTGCGTTTTTCTAGGGAGAAGGCTCAAGGTTTTCATGAGATTCTTGAAGAGGTCAAGATCGCCTTCCCAAAAACGGAAGGTTAAAAGCTGCCTGACCAAATCAAGGTAGCACGTTCAAATCGGTTGTGGCCAGACAATGGTCAACCTTAAAAGATTAGACTCGATGCAGTAGGATATGAGAGCTTTTCAAAAATGTGGCCTGATGAAACCAATGGAATGGTCTTTTTCCACTATTGGCACATGGTCTCCCCCATGCTGAGAGACGTCCACTCAACATTTCCATTTGCTTGTCCCATAGGTATCTCGCCCCTAAATCTGCTTCTTCATTGTTCTCTGCAGTGGTACATGGTACTACCCCCATCCACTCAGGTGCTCAAGGTGGAAGCCTGGAAGCCTCTCTTACTCCCTCTTTCTCATGACCACCATCTCCAGGCAGACCCCCATCTTGAAACTACATCCTCCTAACTGCCTCTTTCATCAACCCACTTCCCTCCAACCTAACTGCTAGGATGCTAGGCCATGCCAACATTTTCTCTGCCTGAAATCCTGTAGTGACCACCTAATTAGACCACCAGAAACCCCTCCCACCACCTCCAGCCCACACTCCATCCTGAACTCAACGTCTTCTTTTTAAAAACCCAAATATGATGATGTTATTCTCTGGCTTAAAATCTTTTCACTAATTCCCTTTGCCCTTAGAAAAAAGCCCCAAACCAAACAGCCTGAAAATTCCTGAATAATCTAGCTACTTCCTCAGTGGTGACGTCTTTTGTCCTCCCACCTCCCTCCTGCTAACCGGTTTTCACATGTTCGTGGCACACCATTTTATAGCACCCATCACACATGTGATTCCCCGTTCATATCTGTCTTCCCTGCTGGATTAGAGCTCTTCTTAGGAAGCCACCAGATCTATGCCCCAACCAAGAGCCTGCACTTGACAGCTGCTCTAGAAATATTTGTTCAATGAATGAACAAATTGCATATGACCATCAGCATTACACACATATCTGTGATTTGAACTCTTAAGTACAGCCTCTGAAAGCAAGTTTGAGCCCTCGTAAGGGAAAAAATATTGGAGAGCCCCCAGCAAGAGGTGAACTGGCTAAAATACTTCTTCCTTGGGCCTTGGTTCAGACCCCTGGATCACAATACTTCGTCACTCTCTGCCCCCCTCGCCCCTGGTGTCCTTACCCTAAGACACGTTTATATCCATTGTAGGAGTTTACATCTGGCCTACGTGAAACATTGTTCAAAAAAGACCCCTCTGGTGTTCAAAAATTATTTATGGAATGAATGAGTGGATAGCCAGTGGCCCTTGACAAAATTGTGAAGTTTGAGTGTTGCCTCCTTTCCCCATTTTCCCAACTTGAGTGTGCCCTGTGTATGCTCTTACAGACCAGTGTGCTCCTTAGCTTCCTCATCTTGGAAGAAAAGGCTGCAGACATAAGCACCCTAAAGGTATTAATGACTGTGGAGGAGTGACATGTCTCTAACCCAGGAGTAATTCCACAGAAATAGGAAAGAGAACTTTAAGCCAAATGATTGTATTGTAAATCTAAAATGTCAGGCCCTCGCTAGCTAACACTATGTGGAATAGAGTCCTTGATGCCTCTGACCACACAGCAAATGGGTACCCACTTTCGCTGCCCATTTGTGAAACCAGCTCTCAGAGGTTAATTTGCTTCATTTGCTGCTGCTATTTCCTGCTATTCAAAAGCCCAGCTAATTAGCTGACAGATGTGCCAAAAGTGCCCTCCCTTACACGGCTCCCTTCACTTACCTTTTTTCATTTTGCCCTCTACTCCCGTCATTCTACATGATCCTGCAAAAAAAGCAGTTTTAAGGAGATCATCTCTTTTATGAAAAAGAACACCCAGGAATCACTAAATAAATAAATACTCCCTGAGCTAAATTGTATGTAAATGAGTAAACCTCAAAATTGGCCATAATTTCTTCTTATTGAATGCTAAGTTGGTTTGACCCATTAAATTATTCAAAATTAAGGATTTCCATTATTTCAAAACCATGAAAAAAGTTTGGCAATTTTACTACATCCTGGATTAGTTCCAAATTAAAACTGTACCCTCTCTATAAGTGGTCCAAACGATGTCATGATACTTCTTTCTTTTCTTTTTTTAAGCTCATCACTCAGTCTAGGCAATGGACTACTAAAGTTACTGCCTTTTGTGGCAGACTTCTTTGTTAACAAAAAAAAAAATTCTAGCTACTTTTTTTTTTTTTTTTTTTTTTTTTGTGAGGAGATCAGCCCTGTGCTAACATCCGCCAATCCTCCTCTTTTTTTGCTGAGGAAGACGGCCCTGGGCTAACATCTGCGCCCATCTTCCTCCACTTTATATGGGACGCCGCCACAGCATGGCTTGCCAAGCAGTGCGTCGGTGCGCGCCCGGGATCCGAACCAGCGAACCCCGGGCCGCCGCAGCGGAGCGCGCGCACCTAACCGCTTGCGCCACCGGGCCGGCCCCAAATTCTAGCTACTTTTAATGGAGCAAATTGTTTAGTAATTTTATTCATCCTTTGACTTGGCATTTGGGGGAATTGCTTTGATTTTGAGTAACAGAATAGGGCTAACTCATGGAACAGCTTGAATACCAAGCCAGGGCGTTCTTCAGAATGCAATCACATGACATGGAAATTTGTAGAGTTTGTCAATCACTTCAGAAATATTTTTGAGTGCCCCAGGCACAGTTCTGTGTGTCAGAAACACAGCCACGGATGAAAAAAACAGTCCCCGACTTTGTGGGTCTTCTAGTCTAGTGGTCACACTTTTGAAAGATTTCAGTATATGAAATGGATGGAAGGTTTGAGAAGTTTGAGGTGGGGAAACAAGTAAGAGGCATTTCAACATTGCAGGCTACAGGTTATACGGACATATGAGAATGAAGAGGTGGCAAGGATGACTGAGATGTTGAGTCTGAAGAACTGGATAACTGATACTAGTGTTAACAGAAAGACATGATTTTGAAAGAATTTGGCGAGAAAGTGGATGACTTTGATTTTGGATGTGTTCAGTTTGACTATACATTTTAAAATCCATTTGGAGATGTCCAACTAGCAATGAAATCCCTGGACCTAAAGCTTGGGATAGAAATGTTTGTGAGTCCTCCTTACACGACAGGAAATCAGATGCACCACAGCCTAGAAGGGAAAGGGTTGGCCAGCATTTACTCCTGGGTCAGCTATTCGCCAGAGCCCTGGCTGGTCTGGAATCTCTCAGAGCGGCAGAGCCCAAGCTTCTTGTGCCTCTTCTTAATAAGAGAGATCACAATGTTCCAGGCCTATGTTGTTTGTGAGACAGATGAGGTTAGACAGTTGCTGAATGCAGTCCAAAGAAGGAATTCATGAGAGCAGATGCCTAATCCAGACATTCAATTACCACTGCAAATCCCACAGAAAGGGTAGCTCTGCTGGGGTGAAGAGCGGCATCTATCAGGGCATGGCAACTGATAAACTGCTGCTGTGGTCTGGAAAGCTGGAACTGTGTCCAAAATAAGGAGCAGATCAGACATGGCAGGTTGATAGGCATTTAGAAACCAAAATATATTGAAAATGAGATCCTAAAAGAATATACTATGCAAAGATGAACTTCTAACCAGCTGAAGTGCTGTGTTGTTGTAAGGGTGAGGTGGGGGAGACTTAAATAATTTGGGAAGAAGATTGCCCAGCAATAAATACAAAGGAAGTCTCTTAATGTTAAGATTGTCTTATGTTCAGTTGTGCTACTCAAGATCACACACATATGCTTTCAATATAAAAAAATATATGGTAAGTAGGACACTTACTTAAACCAATGTTATGAAGGGAAAAACTGGGAATATAGTGAATTTGGATAAACCAAACATTCTGATATTGCTAACTGCCAATGGATTCAGTAAACACCCGGAAATATAAAACCAAGGAGATAAAATATTTTTAATGCATCATATGAATCAACATCATGCAATGTTCTTACCAAATGCTAATGGCAGTTCCAGGCTCTACAACAAGGCCATGGTGGTCCCATCTAACCCTAACCAGGTCAGGGTGCATCTGGACTATTGGTCAGTTTTGAGTGCCCCACTGGATCTGCTCAAAGGAAAGCAACCACAATGACAAACAAATGAAAAACTCTGCAATAGGAGGAATTACTGAGGAGCCTTAGATGTTCACCCTAGGAAAAATAAGATTTAAGAGGAGTACGATATTTTGAAGGGTTGTACTTATTCTGTGTAACTATAGAGGGAAAAATAAGAACCAATTCATTCATTTGACAAGTATTTCTTGAGACTCTGCAATGTGCTAGACATTCGGTATAAAAAGGGAATAAAAATAAACATAATCTCTGCCCTCTTGAAGCTTAAAGTCTAATACAGGAATAGTAACTAACCAAACACCCTCTCAAATGGAGGTGACAAATTCTACACAGAAAAGGTGCCAGTTACAAGAAGCCATGTAAATAGAGGAATTCAACCAAGTTAGGGAGTTGGGAATGACTTCCTTATAGAAGTGATGAGAGGAGATACAGATGTGGACTTAATACAAAGAAAATCATTTAAAGAATCGTTCAAGGAATGGGCTGCCTCGGGAGGAAGTGAGCCTCTCATTGCTAGATGGATGGATGGATGAAATAGGTTCTGCACGGCTGGTTGCTGGATGATTTCAGAAGTCACACAATAGGGAGGGCTATACTAGATAAACTGAGAACTCATCGAACCCTGAGATTCCTGGAGTCTACCAACAGTGACAGCAGGCACTCCTAAGAAAGTCTTGCTAGTGGGCTTTTAACATAACCAGATTGAATATTGTCCTGTAGTTATAAAACCCAAGACATTTCCATACATATATAACGTACATACATAGATATATATATTTTACATACATGTACATAGTGTATAAAAACATATAAAATGTTTTTCATTGCCGTAAGAAGTTAACATTATTATCTCATCAAATCAATGCAATAGCCCCCTACCATTCACTCCATCTCTGCTTTACCACACTTGCCTTGTTTTCCTTTTCAGACTATTAAACAGAAATACATTTTGGTAGGGTGAAGAGAGAGAGCAAGGACTAAATGTACTTAGCAACATTCATTAGTTCTATATTTTTTTTCTTAGAACATATGTTTTTTATACTTTAGGACAAGGGTCCACAAAAAACGTCTTGTGGGTATGATTTTTATAAATAAAAAACACAGCCACACTCATTCATTCACATACATCCACAGTAATCGCAACAGAGACCTTATGGCCTGCTAAGCCTAAAATATTTACTATCTGGTCAAAACAGAAAACAAGGAAGCTATCATTGATTCCTAGAGTTGTATCAAAACCAGCCACTGGACATGAATAAGTTGATTTGAGTATCAATGAGGATAATAACTGCAGTGGATTAAAACTTATTAAATAAAATTAAATTAAACCTGTAAGTTTATACTTGGAAAACGCGCTGGTTATCTTTGGAAAATCAGAAGGAATCATTCATTTTGAAAACTGGTTATTTAAGGGAAAAACCATTTATCCTGACTTTCTATACTATCTGTACTTCAGGGTAACTCAAGAAGCAACAAGGGGAAGTTTCTCTTTATAGAAGTTTTCTAGCTAATAAATGAAAAGTGAATGAAAAATCACAATCTTACCCTTTTGCAATTTCTAAGATAGTAATAGATTTGGCAATACTCATCAATGGCTGGTAGCCTGACAAGAAAAGAGACAACCCAGACATTACACATCTCCTGATGAGGGTAAACACCACCACCTGGGAGGAAGTCTTGTTTGAAAAAAATAAATCAAATCAAGTCTGATGAAGCTTCTAGATATAGCTATCAATTTACAGAAAATACAAGGAACATGTTTAATACCTCCATGGATATGTAGTCCATAAACATATAGACCTTGGAGAAACTCTACAAGACAAATGACCTACTTAACTCAATAAAAAAATTGCAAGTAAACAGAGATGAAGGGGGGAATACAGATTATTGAAAGAAATTAAGAAATATATCACCAATATCAATGTATGGATCTTTTTAGAGGTAATAATGGTATCATAGTTTTTTTAAAGAGTCCTCATCTTTTGGAAATACATACTAAAATACATAGAAATGAAATACTATGGTTGTGGGATTTTACTTCAAAATAATCCTTGTCAAGGGTTAGTGGGTGGAGGTATAGATGAAAAAGACGATATTTGTTGATAGTTGTGGAAACTGAAAGCTGGGACACCAGGTTCATTGTACTACTGCCTTTATTTTTGTATACATGGGAAATTTTCAAAATAAAAAGCTATTTTTTTCTTTTCATGCAGACCACATGGAAGTATAGCAATTAGAATTACAACTAGGAATGGATGTATTTCAGAATTTTACCAATGCTAACGAATATGGAAGTCAACTCTCTAGCTTGGGAAGGAAGCAATGAAGGGTCTACTCTGTGGGAAACACGGTACACAATAAACGCAAGCCAAGGTTCTCTTCTTTGTTGCTAGAGACAGCAGCACTCTCGCAACTCCATCTTGAGCTCTTTTCTCCACAATTATTTGACTTGGAGGTGATGAGGTAGAAGGAGGAACAAGCCCGAGGAAGAGAGACTGACATAGTTAGATAAAAGTGAACTCGTTTTCATGCTCGTTGATGCTCACAAGACTTCTGTGTAATCCAGCCAGTTTAAAGGGAAAGGAACCACGCCAGAGAGGGCATAAATAGTTTCTTAAAAAAGCAAGAGTTGTGTCTCAATTTCTAGAAATTTATAATCTTGATCCCACTAACTTTTTAATGAATGCGTGAAGGAGTTTACCTTTTTCTTGTTCTATATCACTTAGCAAAGTGTCTGGTAATAGGAGAACTTGGTACTTATTCATTCAGCCAATGTTTATTAATCAGCTACTAAGTGCCAGAATTTGTGCTAGGAACGGGAAACATATACTAAATGCAGATAACAAATGGTTCTGTGTAGACCTATCTCTCTGAAACCCCAGGAGTTTCCAGTTACGAGTGCCCAGGAAGAAGGGCACAGGCATTCTATGATTTCATTCATTAGCTGTCTGTTTCTATTACGCTCCTTCGAGGCAGATGGTGGAGATTTCCTTTCAGCAGGGATCCACAGGACCAGAGCACTGCTCTCCTGCCATCCATGGAGAGCTTCTGAACTGACTCCCAGGTCTAACCAATGTCCATCTGGGCTCAGGAGATGGATTACCAGTCAGTACACTACTCCTTCCTTGGTACCTCCTGTGAGAATCTGTTCCTTATTCCCCGAAGGAACATCATCTCCCACGTTGGAACCTCTGATATGACTGCTGCCAGGTTTGGCTATGGCTCTTATGAAAGTAAAATTAAATTATTGATTTTTTTTGTAGTTTTACAACTACAGAATCAGTAATGTGTGCGGTATCCAAGAGTACCACACACACCTGATCTCCTAAAAACAAGTAACATATTTTTCTCCTCCGAATCAGGCCAGAACGCTGAATTTCCCGGTGCTCCTCCATAGGAGCACACACCGAAGCCAACCTCCCCCACAACAGCCCCTACGCTCAGGGCAAGTCTGTGTTTATCTATCAAGGTGTTCCCAGCGAGTAACACGATGGTTGACACGTAAAAGGTGTCAGGAAATCTTTGCGGTATGTATTGAATGAATGAGTAATAAACCCATGAGCTCAATAAATCTGCAGTGAGGTCAATTTAAAATATGCACTTTCTGTAGGAACAGTCAACATAACAAATACTTCTTGTGTTACCACAATTGTACCTGGGCTTCCAGGCATGCACTATTTCACTGTGGGCAGTTGCATGAATATGTAAAATTGATTACTTTGAATAATATGACATTTTAATTAGGGTCAAATATGCTTTGTGGTACATATCATGATGCCATGAATTTAAATGAAAAAAAAATTTTTTGAAATTCTTTATATGCCTCTCAGCATTCAGTCTTGTATTCCTGCAAAAGTAGAAAGAAAACAAATTTAACCAGGTGCAGCCAAAACATTGGCTGCTTTCTGGAAGAAGCAAAAGCCTCACTATATGGAGAATAAAGTAATTTGGGGTGGCAGTCCACTCTTTAGGTAGAAAATATATTAAAGTGTAGAAATATGGAAATTTTGAGATCAAATACTTTTTAAATTTTTTCAGTATTTCAGAAGCTAGGTTGAAAAAAAGAGCACTTCTCTTTACCTTTTTATTTGAAAAAAAATTTCAAGTATTTTACAGAGAATGAGCTGACTTTCTCTCCTAAAGCAGTTGCTTTAGCTCGCAGGCTATAAATGGGCCCTGGAGAACAAAAGGAACAGCTGATTAGAGAAGCTCACCATCCAGCTATTACACTTGGAGCACTATGTCCTGGGAACATTCGGGAGGGGTTTTTTCTTTTAAGATATTAGCTACCCTGAAATCTGAGCCACTTTTCAACTTGACTTCTTCTCCACGTTAACATGGAACAACTTCAGGGAGATCTAATTAACATATTTTAATTATAAAAGTGGGAACTTAAAATAATTAAATGGACCTAATAAGACCTATACAAAACTTCAAACAAATCCCTCTGGAGTCATGAGAAAATAAACTTTTAATTTCTTTTTGCCTAATTTCCAATCTATTAACAACCAAAACAAAGTTTGAGTGCATAGACTTCATATCAATTTAATCTCACCAAACTTTGATATTTTCTACCAAAACCGTTTATGTAAGCTACCTTGGGAATGAAACTATAATTTATATTGTTGAAATAAATTTACTTATCTGATTTTTAAAAAATTGTATTTCTTTGTGTCATCCAATGAGGAACTCAAGCTTTTTTTTTGTAATCCCTAAGAAATAGCTTTTTTACCTTAAAAGTCTCTCGTTTTTAAATTAACATTTTTCCTCCTGAATGGGTTTTTATTATAACTATTATTTGTACACAAGTGATCAGAACATAAACTGTTACATAATTTGATATGTAATTATTAAACATAAAAAGCAAAAAAAAAAAATAAGGCAAAGGTAATAGGCATAGCTTTTGTGGTGAGGCTTGGTCAGTTTCAGGATGGCTGGTGGTTACACCTTCTTAACATACAAAAGGAAAAGAAACAACTTGGAAAAACAGTTAATTGCTTCCAAACCCACCCCTGAGTTTCTTGAGGCCCCTAGTCAATGACAGAAAGGTGGTTACCAGGGGCTGGGGGTGGGGGAATTGGGGAGATGTTGGTCAAAGGATACAAACTTGCAACCAGTAGATAAATATAAGTCCTGGGGATCGAATGCATAGCACAGTGATTATAGACAACAATACTGTATTATAAACTTCAAAGTTGCTAAGAAACTAAATCTCAATTGTTCCCACCACAAAGAAGAAATGATAATTATGTGACACGATAGAGGTGTTAGCTAACGCTACAGTGGTAATCATACTGCAATATATAAATGTATTAAATCAACACATTGTAAACCTTACATTTACAGTTATATGTCAATTATATCTCCAAAAAAATAAATTAAAAAAATTGAAAATAAAAACCTCTCATTTTTATTTAAAATTCAAATGGTGTAAATCTAATGCTTCTGAAAAAAATATTACTTGGGTCAGGATATCTTCAAAGTCTATGAATTAAAAACACTAGTAAAACAGGGTCTGAGATCCAAAAGGTTCAATCTGTTTGGGAAAACATGTTTGTCAGGCATGAGCTTTCGGTTTTCCACTTAACTTTGTTGTACTGATTTAAAGCTAAAAGAACTGTGTCTGTCAGAATTAGAAGATGTTAAGCAGCTGCATGACTTTGTTCTTGCCGTGCTTGGAGGGCTTTGTTTTTCTATAAATATGTAAACCTATCAAAGGAAATAAACTTTATGTGCCTCCAAGGTCTATTAGCTCATTAGAGACAGGAATCTAGCAAATACAGCCAACAAAGGAAGTAAACAGACTGGCTCCCTGGTGCCCTGGATGCCACAGTGGCCCCCTTCCTCCAAGGGGCTGTTTCCACCCGAGAGGAGGGCTCAATTGCTCATCCTTAGGGGCTTCTTAACTTTTTCACAATGAAAACATTTTCTCCCTGTTCACTGCTGAGATTAGGAACAGAGGGAAGCATGCTTACGGTCCCTAAAGTCCCCTCCAAAGTCTAGTTAAATTAAGAACTAGCTTTTGGAACTGTGAAAGAAGCAGGCATTCCATAATTCACCTGATGAATAAGGATGAACAAGGGGGGCCCTAACCAAAACATTGTTGTGGTCAGTCACCTTTCCCTTAGCGGCTCCCTTTCAATTGCTTTTCTCCAGCATCGTTGGCATCATCATTCATGCCCTCTGGGTTTCAGGTTCTTCATCGATTCAGTGAAGAATATCTAGTAAATGGTCTCCAAGCTGCTTTCAGCTCAAGTATGACCTTAATTCATACTAAAGTAGTAGAGGCTGATAATGGCTTGTCATGCCCCCCACTTTCAACACTGGGGAATTTTTATTTAACCAGAAACTTGAAGCTTTGGTATCTTTCCCCAAAATAAGAAATCTTCTTAAAGCACCCCACAAATTACACCTCTCCCCAGTCATGTACTTCTCCTAAGCATGAAGTTTCCCCCGTACAAGCACAAAGACGTGCATGCAATCTCTGTACTGATTATCTAATCAATTCAAAGACTCATTTTTTAATGATGGTTGACTACATGTGTATTCTTTTTTCAATGATAGATATTTTAGAAAGTTGTAAAAATCTTTGGGGGAGAATTCTGAGCCTGTGTCAACCAAGTAGAGGGGAATAGGAATAATTTTGTATGGGAATTTTGTCAAGATTCAACACTATATGATTTTAAAACAGACAAATTATTCAGGTAGGAAGCTAATACATTTAGGAATTCTCTAAGAACACTTCTAATATCTCAGAAAGTTTCAGTGGTGAACATGTAAAAGGCTCTGTCTAATGCCTATTTTCTTTGGCATTTTGTGAAGCAGAAATGACTATTATCACATGAACTCACTTTGTATATTCTACAAACGAATTACAATCTGTTGATAACTTTAGTGATTAACTCCTTTGGAATTGGATATAATCACATTCGTTGAAAAAGACAGATACTCAACCACAAGCCAATAGTTGGGAGAAACAGTGAACGTCTTAAGCCATCAAGGAATTGTTATATTATTTTCTCCTCGATGGGTTCAAATATCATATTGTTTGTATTTATCCTACTTTCATCTCGAGTTTCTTCAGGACAGGGTCTGTGAGTTCTGTTTCATTTGCATCTCTCCATGACAGAAAAGGCAGAGGATCCCAACACACAATGAGTCCCTGGAAACCCTCAGGAGCTGCAGGCAGATGACCTTGCCTGATAACTGGCGGTCATCAGGCACTCTGATGAGGTCAAATGCAGGGCGCCTAATTAGAGGTCACAATGCAAAGCTGAAGGTACGCATGTGCCAAGAGGCTGTCCCGGTTTCCCCGTCCTTCCCATGGACAATCTCGGGAAGATCTTCAGGTCTTCTCTGGGGACTTGAAGGACAGGAAACAGCAAACTTCCCCGGGGCCCCTGCATGGAGAACTCTCTTGAAGGGTTTCCTCACAGACGCTTTGAGTCTTCCTGGACCAGATGGAGAGGGTGGAAGTGCGCCAGGGTGTGCTGCAATTTCCAGGCACTCTTTCACCCAAAACCAGATTGTTCTTAGAATTACTAGAAAGAATAAGTCATGGGAATGTAATGTACAGAGTTACCAGAAAGAAAGGAGCCTCAGATCCAACACAAGGGTTAAGCCTGAAAGGGTATGAGGTAACAAGAACCCTGAGAACCCCAGCTGCCTTCATACAACCCATCCCTCAAAAAAGTGTTTTCCACTGAGTCCCCTTTTTAATACTTATGTAGGAAACACACACACACACACACACAGACACACACAGCTTGTCAACAGCACAACTGCCATAGCCCCAGCAGCACAGGAAAAGTCTCATCCTATTACCCTCGGCTTTATCTTAGTTTAAATTCCTCCTTGAACACACACTCTCTACGTTTCTCTTCTATTACCTATTCCTGATAAAAACCACTCCTCCTCAGCCCTGGCAACAGAGTGGCATATCTTCTCTCATCGGGTTAAACAGGCAGGGTCGTGGGAGACTTTGTTCCTCTTCGAGCCTGTTAAGATCAGCCCGCGTTTCGTTGTGTTGGCGACACAGCCCCAGGCACCCTGCCAGCTTCCCTCCACTTTTGTAGAACTAGGGTGAGCCTCCTCCTTAGGGCACTCGGCGCCCGTGCATGAGTTGGCCTTTCCAACAGCTCATGCCTTATAAGGACGGCCCTCCCTCCTGCCTGCTCGGAGCCTCCCGGGGGCCTGGGGCGGGGTGCACGCTGCCCCTCTCTGGGAAGGGAAAGTGGCCTGGCACGGTCGTCAACAACGCCCTGCACGCCGTGCAGTCTGGCTGGAACTGGAAAGGCCAGCTGAGGTGGTCTCTTCCTCTGCGTGCTGAAAGCCTCTTCTGGCCAAATAACCTTTGGAAAACTCACAGCTTTCCTTGCAAGTCACGAGCAAAGTTTGAGAGTTCATGAAGCCTCCACAGTCTCGTGCTGTTTCTGAGAGTGCAGGCACAAACACAGAACATCTTGTCCAGGCGCTGTCCTCTGAGATCGCTGTGACCAAATCGGGCCTTCCTTTGCCAGAGCTCACTCAGGATCAGCTTGCAGGAACCTTCCACATCAGGTCATCTGGGGTGTGGGGAAATTAACGGTCAGCCGCAAACATTCCCCAGAAGAATGTGAGAGCCTGCGGGAAGAAAATGCTCCCCCTATACTTTTTTTTTAAAGTACCTCAACCATAGATTTCAGGAACATTTGAGATAACTAGCATCTTACTGGAATGAGAGAAAAAATCTGAGCTTATAATTATTTCTTTTCTCTCTCTCCAAATAACATTGTACCTTTCTGAGGAGGAAAATGAAATTCAAGGAGACCAGAGTTCTGTTTCCAAATCAGTCACTGCCTTCAGTTTTCATGGGCTAGCCACGTTGTGTTTTCCAGTCTCAACGTCTTTCTGATCTATCCATATAGTAATAACAACAACAACAATAATAAAAACAAACACTTACGTAGCACTAATTATGCCTAAGCTCAAATCCTCATAGCAACCCTGAGAAATACTATCCCCATTTTACAGATGGGGAAAATAAAGCACAGAGACATTAAGTAACATCCAAGATTGCACAGCTAAGATGTAGTGAGTTGGGATTCTAACCAGCGTCCAACCCCAGAATCTATGATCTTAGCAATTCCATAAAGCACTACTGAGACTGAGAGCTTCGTGTTCCAAACTGAAAGGTGTAAGGATTTGCTGGGCAATGGGAGAGAAAGTAGTAACAATTAAGCCAAGAGTAACAGGTGCCTCACTTGAAAACTATTATAAAGCTGTAATTTGTAACCTAGGTGTCAGTTTGTCCTCCCTGTCTTCTCAGGATCCTAAGAATTTGGCTTAGAACCCCAAATTCCTCAGCATATGATGTTTGAAGCACAAGCCAAGACTTCTACAAATTTCTAGGTGTTTATAACGTCATGGGGTATTTTGCCTTTTGGCTTCCTCTTTCTGTGATGATACAAAATTAAAGCTATTCTCACAATATATTTGTGGACAAATTGAGCTATAATGAAAAAGGAACTATTCCTGAAACGGCGTTGTCACTGCCCCTCCCCCCCCCCAACTCCGGCTTTTCTCTGACTTGCCCTAACCTCTGCCTCTTTCCTTTTGCCTCCTGCCTCCTCTTTCTCCTCCTCACCCTTCCTGCCCCAATCACCCACCACTCCCACCTCAAAACATAGGTGCTCCTTCCAGTCTTTTTCTTAGCAAGGTATTTTTGCTGCTTGAACCTATTCTTCCAAGTCTCACCCTCTACCCCAAGCAGTGTATCAAAGAAATTCTGGTGCCACCTGTTAAGAGAATAACATTTGTTCCACCTCATTACAATTTGATCATGATGTAAATGTGATAAAAGAGAGAAGGTATGGTTGCATAGAACAGACAAACTCTTAATATGCAAGAGAATGTCTAAGTCCCATGCAAGCCATTATTTGATATTTAATCCCCACCACCTGATCCCAATTGATAGCCTAGAACGAGGCCCCTCGGAGGCAGGAACATGGAGGTGAATAAGACAGACCAAACGACTCCTCAGAAGTTTACCTTCTGGAAGCAGAAATGGACAACAAATAACCAAATGAACACACAACACATGCCAAGCAGGGACAGTGCCATGAAGGAAACTAGAGTAGATCAAAGGATGGAAAGTGGAAGTGTGGAGGGCGGGATTGGGAATCAGGTGGTCAAAGGGAATACCTCTGAGAGGCTGTTTGGGCAGAGACCAGAATAAGTAAGGGAGCAAGCCACGTGTGTATCTGGGGGAGAACACTCAGGTGGAGGGAATAGTAAGTATAAAGACCCAAGAGGAGACCAAGGTTGACATATGTGTCCAGAGAGCACGGATGTAGCTGAATGAGTGCAGCAATAGAGTTCACGTGGTTATGCCCTCTTCAGTGCAGAGAGGAGCAGGCCGGGTTTTGACCTCCACACACACAATTTTCTTTTTAATTAGCTGAATACCTTGAACATACGATTCTACAGAGATATATCTTTCCCTCTTAGACCTAAGTACAAAAGTTTTTATTTATATTTGTTTACATTTGTTATTTTTGATATTTATATTTGTAAATTTTTGCCAATTTAATCCATAATAAAAATTTTCAAAAACCATGATTTGAATTATGGTTGTATTACTTCCTCAAATTACTTTGTTACCTGGAAATTTAATCAGCCTGCTTCCCATGCCTTCATTCACAACACTGGTAAAATTTTTGCTGACTGGGGACTTACTCTGTGCATTGGAATGAGAAATGTCCTTCAAGATTAAATACTACTTGGGGCCGGCCCTGCTGTTAAGTTCGCACACTCTGCTTTGGTGGCCTGGGGCTCCCAGGTTCAGATCCCGGGCATTGACCTATGCACCGCTTATCAAGCCATGCTGTGGCAGGCGTCCCACATATACAGTAGAGGAAAAGATGGGCAAGGATTTTAGCCCAGGGCCAATCTTCCTCAGCAAAAAAACAAATGTCCTTTATTCTCTTCTTTACACATTCATGTCTTAGCTCCTCTTCTAGGCTCTGCTCATAGTGCATTTCCTCCATGAACCTTCCTAAATCCTTCCAGTCCACAGTCATCTCTCCAGTCCACATACAGCACATAATCATGCATCATTGCCTTTTTTATTATTTAATGCCTATATTGTTAATAACTTTCAATTGGTAAATGTCTTCTCTCCCTAATTTAACCACCTAAAAGCCCATAAAATAGTGACCTAGTCTTAAGTATTTTTCCCTAGATAGCACTAAGCATAATGCTTAATAAATATTTGTTTTAAAAATTAATGAATTAATTAACAAATCATCAAATTGCATTACAGTGTGCAAATTATGGTCTCAAACACTTGGTAAAGGTCATCTGTTGAGTTGTCTTATATATATATTTGAAAAGTTGCCTTGATGAGCCTTGCTCCTCCCATTAAAAGAATATGGCTCATATCAGTGACAGGACCCCTGATAAGAAAAATCTTTTATTTTTTTATTTTATTTATTTTTTTTTGTGAGGAAGATCAGCCCTGAGCTAACATCTATTGCCAATCCTCCTCCTTTTATTTATTTTTTCCCCCAAAGCCCCAGGAGATAGTTGTATGTCATAGTTGCACATCCTTCTAGTTGCTGTATGTGGGACGCGGCCTCAGCATGGCCGGAGAAGCGGTGCGTAGGTGCGCACCCAGGATCCGAACCTGGGCCGCCAGTAGCAGAGCGCGTGCACTTAACCACTAAGCCATGGGGCCGGCCCAGAAAAATCTTTTAATTTAAATAAAATGGCTAAAGCCAATCTAAATACCTTTATCTTTCTATTCCTTTCAATAAGAAATAAATAACAATGGAAAAGGAAGGGTGACCAAGATCTTATTTGTAGGTGAGATGATGAGAATCCAATATGCATCTTTAACTAAACTCTTCCAGCTGTCTTTTGATGCAAAGCAAATATAAACTATGTGATGAACATCAAAAAAGAAATGGAAACTTATTCTGTGGCTCCCTGCCATGTTACTAAAAATAATTCAAACCAAGAAGAAATTTTCATGGTGGTCAGTCAGGGAATCCTGGGATTAACTCTGCATCTCTTTCTAATTATTCAGCTTAATAAAACTGAATATGTTTTTCTGTTTTCTGTCTTGAATCAGAATTCAATGCCTCTCTTAATTTCATCTGTTTTTTCTGCTCTGCTCATCTTGGCGTTTCCCATGTTCACGTGGTGGTCATGCATGAGGCGCTGGAGTGAGCCAGACTGCCTGAGTCCAAAGCACAATTGTCCCCTTGATCAGCTGTCCACCATTTTGGTAAAGTCATTTGATGTCTCTGTGCCTCAATTTCCCCGATTGTTAGATAGAGGTAATAAAGGTAGATCCTCAGGATTTCTGTGAAGATGAAGAGAGTTAATACTTGAAAAGCACTGAGAATCACACCTGGCTCTTAGCAAGTGTTCTGAAAATGTCAGCTTTGATTAATAACACACATTTGCAGACCGCTATTTTCTCAACGAGGAAGTTTCCTTAGACTCAGGCGGTGAATCCCATCCTTAATGTGATTGTAGTTGTTATTCCATTATCTATATATCTACATGTTGCTGCTATTGAGGAACTAAACCACGGATGTATAACAAAGAATTTGAATGGCCTTTGTCTCCAGGTCCTGGGAGGAACCCTCTAAACCCTCGGAACAGGAGTGACTGTTATTCCTGGTGGGCCCCTGGAACCACACCTGAGTTTACGCTAAAGAGGTGACTCAGGACAGGATTTGGTCATGCCAGAGAGACCAACCACATGATTAGAGGTTTGGGAATTATCAACCACGAGGGGGTAATGAGAACCCCTGATTTGTAGCCAGTTGGTCAGAAGTGCAGGCGGCTTGGGCAGTCCCCAGACTTGTGGCTGATGTCTGAAGTGAGCGCAGTCTTGTGGGAAACCATGCCCTTACCTGAGAAGAATCGCAGAATTGCATGGCAACCCCCAAACTGTCATGGTCAGGCCCAAGTTCAGGTGAAGTAGTTAGAAAACAACAAAAAATTAATTTCTGCCCTGCCTGGGACCGGAACATTTTCCTTTGTTACTCCATCCCAGAAATAACATTTCTTCCTTCATAGTTTCAGTTCACTACACTCCCTTAAGTGATGGCTGTTTGAAGCAGGCCTTCCTCACTAGTCTATAAACTCGGTGAAGCAGGCCTGGGTCTGTTCTTGTTTTCATTTTACTCCCAGCACCTCCCAACACCTGGAACTCAATATATATTTGCTGGAGTAGTCAGTTACTGAACAAAATTAACTGGCCTGAGACCTTCTTCTGCCCCAATACACTTATATCCAGATTAAGAAATCCATGGTTAATATCCACAACTGATTCTCCTAAGTTTAATGTGAGTAAAGGTATTCACATTAATAATTGTGAGGACAATTATCCTTCTAGGACCCTGATCTAGGCACTGGGAATGCAAAGATAGTAAGAGCCTTTAAGACACCCATAGTTTTCATGGAAAATGCAGATCAGGGGAAAGGTCACATTTCCTGTTATCAAACAACGTAGGGGTTTCTTCCAGTAAGTTACAACCCTAGGGTGTCCTGTGCTCTTCAACATTAGAGAGTATGTACACCCTTAGGCACCCCGTTGCTTTGTGCACAACATTACAATGCCTAGAGGGGAGATGCTGTTTCTGTGTCTGGTGCTGTGATGTTTAACAACCTCAGAAGGGAGAGGCCAAAGACAAGACCAAACAGGCCAAGAAAAAGAAACATATGATTCAGTAAATGAAAATGGAAGACTGAAATATGAAGCTAGTGAGAAAGCAGACACTAGAATATTTTCACTTATTTAGCAAATAGTTATTAAAGATCTATCACTTGCCAAGTATTGTGCTAGACACTGGGACACAAAGATGAAAAAACAGGACCCTTGCCCTCAGAGAGCTTACAGTCCAGTGGAGAGCCCAACAAATAAAGAAACCATTACAAATTTGTTAGGCCGTGGTTTTAATGGACGTATATACCAAGTGCAGTGAGAGGAGAGGCGACAGGAGCACTGAGGCCAGCCTCAGGTTAAGGAAGATGTCACAAAGAAGGTAGCCTTGCAGTTGCGCCTTGAATAATGTGGAGGAGCTTCCAGTGGCCAGGTGAGGGCAAGGGGTTCTGCCTGCGGAAAGAACCACACAATCAAAAATGTGAAGGCACCAGGGAGCGTGTGTATTTGTCTAAATACACGCAAGTGTATGCTATTTAAATATAAAGTGTGAGAGAGACAGAGACAGAAACAGAGAGAGACTGTGTTAGGCCACAGATAAGGCTTCGCAGCCACTGAGAAGCTAGATCCTAAAGTACTGAATGTGCAGTTTAGATACAGTTTAGATCACAACTTCTAAAAGAATAAAAACAAATAAATGAGTAAACACATGAACCGAAAAACGAACTGGAGAGGTCATTGAGGATGGGAGTCTCATGACCATATGTGGAAGATTTGGATTCATAAAGCTCACTCTGACAGCGATGTGGAAACGCTGAGGGAAGTGAAGCAGTCAGGCAGAGGTGAAGTGACATTGTCGTTTAGTGCAGCCATGGCAAGGGGCATTGGAGGCAGAGCACAAGGGACAGACACAAGAGGCATTTAGGATCCAGGATTAACGGACTTGCAGGTGGCTAAGAAATGGAAGGGAGGGAGTCTTTGAAGTCTCCAAGGTTCCTCGTGCGGATCGCCGGATGGATCCTGCAGCCGTTATTTGAGATGAGAATGCAAAAGGGCAGTTGGTGAGTTCAGTGGGGGAAAACCACACGGGGTTTTCTAACAAGCAGCTGGAGCTGAGAGGACAGTGTTCCCGGGAGAAGCAGCCTTGAGAGCCACCAAGTCGAGGCGATGGCTGAGCTCATGGACTAGAGAAGCCTGATCAGGGAGAGCTTATAAGGTGGGAAGAGAGGAGGAGAGGGCTGCCTGCTCTGAGAGCTGGATGCAGACATCCTGCACCTGACCACCGTTTCAAGGAAGCTGTTCTGAGAAGAAAACTATGAGTCACTGCTTCCCAGTTTGGCTCTGAGTTTTTCTTTAGATTTCTTGTCCAGGTTGCCTGCTGTCCTCTGTCTATGCATATTTGATGAACCAAGGTATGAAGATACCCGTTATTTAGAGAACTAAGCAATATGTTGACAGGTGGAACAGGAGCCACAGAAATGAGAAGAAGAAACAGGGGAAAAATTATAACTAGTAAAAGAGAAGCAGCTTTATAACATGTACATGTAAATGGAAGAGAAATAAACGGTAAGAAATTGATCAGATTTAGACTAATAAGAGTAACTAGTAATATTACCTTATAAGGAACCAGAAGAATAGCAATAAAAATGAAGTGAGTCAAATCTGACATAATGTTAGGTACAGGAAAAATCATGTGTAATTAATTCTCTAGGCATAAATGCACCCCTTTATCTCTAAGAACAGTTTACGTTCTGTGAGGGGACAGAATGGGAGAGCCAGGTGGTGATTTCTCTTTACTAACCAATTTCTAGTTTTGCAGTGAAATCAGCAGCTAATTTTGAAGCATTTCAGCAGAGACTGGAATTCTTTTATTCAATAAAACTAAGAAAACTGTGGGGTTTGGGGAAAAAAGCTGCAGAGATAAACAGTGACCTACAAGAAGGAGCAAAAACGCAAAATTAAGATAATAACCTGTCCATAAAAGCACATAGAGAAATTAAGTAAATTGCTTTATTATTGTTCATAGCCCAACTCAGGGACATCTATTTTGCTATTTTGCTATGTGAAAGCATAATTTGATCATTGGGAAGTCTAGTTTTAACAACAAACTCCACTACCAGAATGGAGCATTTTGACAGCTGACTACTTTACTTGCAAGAGCCGTTTTTGTTGGTTTGCTTTGGTTTGGTTTGGTTTGACATGAAATAGCCTAGGAAATTGCTTTTCCTTTCTTCCTTCTCTGTACATGGAAACCTGGATCTTGTCTTCTTATTTAAATATAATCTTTTGAACATAAAACCAGACAAGAGGGTAATTAATTTATTACTCTCTTTATTACCTGCCTAATTTAACACAGCCCCCTGTGTCTCTACAAGTGAGCAGAGAGCTTGAGGCACCTCAGATTTTAGATTTTAAAGCAGCCTTTTACGATTAAAGGAGAGAAGTCATTCACTGAGCCAGCTTTTGTAGGACTGTATAAAATGTCAAAATAATTAGGAGAAAAGAGAAAAATAACAGTCAAGTATGACATCAAGGGAAAAAAGTGACATAAAATTTGTGGTGTCTTACAGACAGCACTGGCTACATAATCTGCAGGGCCCAGTGCAAAATGAAAATGGCAAGTACCTTGTTCAATGGCAGCATAAAAGTGCCATTAAAATGTACTAAAATATACAGCTTTTTCCTTTCTCTACGGTCGCTCTCTTGATTTGTCATGGTGTCTTTTTATTTGCTATTTAGTGTTGTTCTAAGTAAATAAAAATTAAAAATTTTAATTATTAGCAGAAATTCCACTATCCATCTTTTATGTTGTGCAACTTTAGTTTTAAATGCAAATACAAGAACAATGAACTCATCTGCAGAATCACCAAACCCCACAATTTGCATTTTGTAGCTCCTGCTTATATATGTGTCGTTACCAGAACAGTGGACGCACTGCATAAAGCTAACTCAACTGCTTTTATGTCCCTCCCTGACATGCACACTCCACCAGCTCTCTACAGATGGCTGAGGAAGGACTGAAAGGAAAGGAACTATGTCATCATCTGATGTCATCATTTTCAGCAAAGTGTTTGGCTGATATAAGGAAGAAACATGAGTAAGAAAGGACATGATAGGGTCCCTTGGTCTAGCCTAGGAAATTGAACATTCCTTCGAACACCATTGCCTTCTTTCTGTGTTCAAAGCAAGTTGTGGTTCAAACGGAAAGTGTGGCCTCTTGGGACTATTAGTGCCCCCACTTAGTCATGGGTATATCACAGTTACTTTGTAGTACCCACTTTGTTCCAGTGAACTCCCACAAGTCGTGGGTCCACCAGATTTCTGTGCTCGCGGAGCGTCATGAATGCTAGGTGCAAATGGGGTGGTAAGGAACAGCAGACACATATTTCAGGGATCTCATCTGCTCATGTGCACTCTCCGTTGTCCCATCGGACTTCACTTACAGAACACAAGTTCAAAGATAAAGTTATCAAGATTTTTGAAATAGTGATAACAGAGCATTAAACCAAGCATGGGGCCCTGTTGAGTGCGGGCCCTATGATCACATATGTCAAGCACCAGTGAAGACAATCCTGCTTACAGAGTTTTGTATGTGTTGGCGAAACCCATATATGACAGCCTATGAAGACCTGGGTGGTCCAACAAGGCAGCATTCAATGATGCATCACCGCAGAGAGACCATTTTCACCAACGCATCCACTAAGGGGTACCTCAGAATGATACCTGCTCTGGTGTTCTAATATTGCCAAGTTGAGATACTATTGGTATGCTCCTCAGTGGTGTTTCCATCCAAAAATAAGTACATTAATTTTTTAAAAAGCGAATAAATATAATACATAAATAAAACTTAAGGAGGAGCCCATAGGAACGAATGAAGGAACACTACCAAATCATCTAAGGAGGGCAGCACATCCCACTGACAACAACTCACATGTTGAATTAGGTTTCAGATGTGATCTAGCGGGCTACTCAAAGGAAGTACTAAAGTTTTGAAGGGTATTGAAATGCATGGCTTTCTTTTGCTTACAAATCTATTCATTTTGAAGTTAACTATGTTCAGAATAAAGAGAAAATTCTAGGAAAATTGTTTTTACAACATTTCCTTTTTCCTCCCTTTATTATAATTCAAAAATCCCTAAAAATAATATAAATGGCCTGTAACTTGATGATGCAACAAAGCATTACAAATAAAGAAGACGAGTTGATTTTAGCTGAAATGAAAGGAGTAGACATGGTATAATGTTTGAAACAGAAGAATGAGAGTTTTTCAGGGCACTCAAAGTTGTTTCCTCTTACATGCTGGACTTTGAATCCAGGCATCCAGGCTCAAATCTTGGTGGGATTTGCCATCTACTTTGGATTAGAATATTGCCATTTTGCAGTCCCTAATGAAATAAGGGAGTTGGGCAATGATGATCAGTGGTTTCTAAAACCAAGAAATGAAAAGCTGATGAGAAGATTACAATGGACGGATCAAGCTGATAACCCAAGAACTCATCGATCAATCTTAATATTACCAAAAGAGATGTGTCTCCTCATAGAAATACACACACCAACCTAGGAAGTATTAAGATTAAAAAAATTGAACTTGAGGGCCGGCCCCGTGGCTTAGTGGTTAAGTGAGTGCGCTCCACTGCTGGCGACCCGGGTTCGGATCCCGGGCGCGCACCAACGCGCTGCTTCTCTGGCCATGCTGAGGCCGCATCCCACATACAGCAACTAGAAGGATGTGCAGCTATGACACACAACTATCTACTGGGGCTTTGGGGGGAAAAAATAAATAAATAAAATCTTTAAAAAAAAAAAAAATTGAACTTGAATCTGATCAGACATCTAGATCTAACCAGAATTTGGAAGAACATGCTAATTGACACCACGGGTATACAGTCATCAAAATCCAGAAGGTAGGAAACACTACAGGACAAACAACATAGCTTCTTTCACAAATAAATGGCAGAGAATCAAGAATGTTAGAAAGTGGAAACCTATAGATAAAAAAGGATTTAAGCTACATATCAAGCAAATGTAATTTGTGGACCTTATTGGGATCCTGATTCAAACAAATCAACTGAGAAAAAAATGAATGTGACAAGATGAACGCTGGCTGGATAATTTGATATTATTTGGAAATCATTATTACTATTTTAGGTAAGATAACAGTACCATGCTATGTGTATAGAAAAAAATAATTATTAACTTGTAGAGATAAAAACAGAAACATTTACAGATGCGATTATATGTTGTCTGGAATTCAAAATAACCCTGTGGTGTGGGGTGGGGAGTATACATCAAACGAGACTGGTCATGAATTGATAACAGTTGAAATCAGGTGATGGGTCTAGCAGGAGGAATCATTTTATTATTATACTATTACGCCTCATACTATTCTCTCTACTTTTGCGTATGTTTGAAATTTTCCATAATAAAAAGTTTAAAACATAAAATTTTTAAAATGGTATTCAAACAATGGTTTCACACCACAAGCTGTAGTCTCCGTTCATATTCGATTCCTCTTCATGGCCTCTTCCTTGATACCAGGAGTCCATAATACTCACTTATATAGGTTGCCTCACAGGAGCTGTTGCTCTGGGCCCACAAGTGTCCAACTTCCATGCGTCTCGTGTCCCCTTTGCCGTTTCTTCTTCTGTTTCCTGCCTGGAAACAGATAGACCAATACAAAGAAAACACATTTAACCCAATGATTATTTGCACCTGTGAACATAGTCTAACAGAAGTTAGTCTTCACGCATCCTTATCTTCCTCTCTAATGCTAAGATAGATGGATGCCAAATACGTAACACTCCTTGGTGTAAATAGATGTGAACAATAAAATTATCATCTTCATCTTTTTTACTTCTTTAAGCGAAGTGCCTCCTGTATGTTCTCATGAAACTCTTCAGCCTTCTACTAGCACGCTCACTCAGCCTATTGCAAGTACCCTTTTACATTCCCCACCTGATCTTCCTCCACTGGAAAGGGAGAGTTTTGAAGGCAGTAAGTGTTCCTTATTCAATCCTCTATCTCCAATTTAACACACAGTAGGAATTCAATAAAACTTTTTTTTTTTTTTTTTGGTAAAGGAAGAAAGGGAGGGAAAGGAAAGAAGGGAGGAAGAGATAAAGCAAATGATTAAATAAATGTGTTTAGAGATTGTGAAGATTAATAGTTTAAATGTTTCACTCTCGTTTCTGGTCAGTCTGTGGGGTTCATACTTTAAAACTGGATAATGCTTTACTACTGATAACATGTTTCCACAAATTCTCCAATCCTATAAGAAGAAAAGAGCTATGAGAAATCGACAGACATGAGGAAATGTTAGAGTTTAACGCCCCAGTCCTTCCTGTAACGCTGCCCTCTGTAGATCTAGCATGATGTACAGTAGGTACCTTGGCCCCTCTGCAAAGGGCTTTGTGAGTGATCAAAGGGACAGTGTGACCAGGGCATCTCACCTATTCAGATGGCCCCACAGCCCAGACTCTTAGAATTCAGAATCCCAGAGCTGCTGAAAAGAATAGTACTGATTGAAAGCAGCATCAAAACTCAATCTTTCTCCACAGATTTACTGAGCAACTACTATTTCCCTGGCACTGTGCTCTGAGGCTCTGAGGGTAAAAACAAGAACAAAACATAGTCTTTATCTTGCAGAATCTCACCGCCTGGTGGAAATCTCTGTGCTGGTCTGTGGAAGTTGGGACTGTGAGTGGGAGAGAGAATAAAAAACTGAGAGTTGAAAGCATCCTTCCAAATACGTGTACCGCTTCGTGAGTGCACTTGCACTGTTTAGCTGACAGTCATTCATTCATCCACTCACTCATTCATTCATCAAGCAGGTGTTTATTGCACACTTACTATGTGCCTGGCCCTGTTCCAGGCACAGGGAAGAGAGCCATGCATGAAAGAGACAACAGGCCTGGCCCTCAGGAAGCGTGTCTTCCAGGGCTGGATCCGACCCTATTCCAGCCACAGTGTTGGGCCCGCTCTTCCTCAAGTTAATGTGCTCAAAATGTTATAACTTGGAGATGCCACAAGTTGCTAAGTGATTGAATAACATAAAATGGAAATGAAATGAAATTACTCCTGTGTAATATTAGTTACTTGATTTTTGTTTTCTTGGGTACAAAAGCTGCAGAGAGGAGCTATTTATGTTCCACCCAGGACCTGCCATTTGAGATTTTCCTTCTCTTCTCTGATTCTTCTGGGCCATGCTCGGGGATGCTCTCTTCCTAGAATACTTCAGATAACTGTCTTCAGGCCTCCCTGTCATTTTGCTGGTTCTCCTTCACTCTTTGGCGCTCAGACCAGCTCTGTAGCAGAGGAAAGTCACCTGAACACAACACATACACTCAATTACCCAGGAGAAAAACCATTGGATAAAAATAATATTGGTACATATAATGTATTTTGTTTGTCGTTCAGATTTCAGTTCAGACTTCACCGACCCTCAAACCAGATTAGGATCCTCAAACTGTTCCCTCAAAACACTTATAATAGAGTCTCATAATTCTAACAGTATATCTGTTTGTAGGATTATTTGATGTCTGTCTTTCTCCCCTGCTATACGGCACAGAGTAGGCAGTCCATAAACATGTGATGAATAAATAATATTGAGCAAATGATTCTCAGACTCTGCATGAGCACTATGTTAAAGAAAAATCACAAAGTACAAGGTTAATTATACAAGATTAAGATTTTATAACAAGTTAGAAAATAAAATTGATTTTAAAAAAGGCATACTTTTGAGCCAGCCCCGATGGTCTAGTGGTTAAAGTTTGGTGGGCTCCGCTTCGGCGGCCCGGAGTTCGGTTCCCAGGCGCGGAACCACACCACCCATCTCTCAGTAGCCACTCTGTGGTGGCGGCTCACATAGAAGAACTAGCAGTACTTACAACTAAAAGATACAGCTATGTACTGGAGCTTTGGGGAGGAAAAAAAAAGAGAACGCAAGATTGGCAACAGATGTTAGCTCAGTGTGAAGCTTTCCCAGCAAAAAAAAAAAAAGTATAACAAAATGACTTTTTTAAAAAAAAAGGCATATTCCTTCTGAATAACAAAGTAAAAACAATTTTCAAAGAATTAAAATTCCTACTCAAGAAAAAAGGAAGAATTATGTATATGATTTAAAATTTACCCAAATGGACATTAAGAGAATTTTGTTTGGAAGATTCTACGTCTTAGCTTGTTTTAATTCTGTATGTTCAAAAGTAGCAAAATTTATAATTTCGGGATCATAGTAACCCACTATGCTTTATTTAACCATCATTCCACATGCCTTCCACCTATTAGAAACACATCATTTTTATCAGGTCCTGTCTGTTTTAAGTCAACTTCATTCTATTCATCAAGTTGACAATCTTAAATGAAAGTCAGTGTTCTATTTGATTTCCCACCATCATAATGTGCCTTCAGCCACAACAACCTTCAAATTGCTTTTTCCTGGGGAAGATTGCAGTATGATAAGCTCACAGACGAAAAGCCTTAATAAATCATCTGGCATAGAGAATAAAAGTGAAAAATGTACTAAAAGAGGATGTCAGATCTCATTTATTTTTAATTTTACTCTTTCAGTACACATATATCTTTTTTTATATCTTAATATTACCTCCAAATCATTCTTTCAAAAGGGGGCTTTCAAATTAATTTAATTTCCACAGCATGTTGAAGCAAACACAATAAACAAACAAAACAATCTCTCAATGGCCAAACCATGATTTTCTTTCTCAGTTGAACATCTGCGGGCTGCATTAGCCTCCGGGAAGAACTGATACTCTGTCTCAGAACTTACAGGTTTTCTAACTTGAATCATGATAGCTGGAAGAAATCATTCTGGAGCCTACCAAAAATTAGGGATGCCTCTTCATTCTTCCTTGGCAAAAGAAATGGGGTTATGATGATGAGCCTGAGTCAATTATGATTCATCCCTGAGGCCTCATACTACCCAAGAAAAGGAGACTTCACTGTGTGCTGAACAAATGAGGGACCGCAACCAACCTAAAAGGATGTATTTATCCCTGAAAGACACCCACAATTCCATATTTAGCAATTTAGCTCACTGAACAGGGACATATAGAGAAGTAGGGCCAGATCAAAGTATAAAACTTGATAAGATATAGCCCAGAAGAGTTGAAGCTTTAATAAAAGGCTGAAAGAGTTTCATTCTTACTTTTGAGATAATTCTAAGTGTGTTATAGTTAAAATAAAGGCTTCATTACTTAAGATTAGAGATCTACTGTTTTTCTTTCATATAGTGAACTTTAGCATTTACTAAATGACGTTTGTTGGATTAAATCAAGTCCTCCAAAAAGAAACACGGAATTGTACAGAAGTGTCTAAATGCTAATATTGAAAGCCCATGAATGAGCTTTACGTCATCTCTGCAGAGCTATTTCAGTATTAACCATGACCAGGTCATTGACACTGAGGAAAGGCACACCAGGACCACCTTCTTACTATGCTGGCAGCAACCACTATTCAGCATTTCATACAAATAGTTTTCAACCACCTACTTCTCAGTTAACCTAACTTTATCATCACCCTACCTGTATTTATCATTTTGTCCACAAAGATATTGAAGGGGACTTACCAAGTCCTCACTTAAACACACCTCTACCCTTACCTGGTCCACAGTTATATCCACAAAGTTCATTCTGGAAAGACTTTTCCTGAGTAAACCCGTGCTGAGTCCCAGGAATCATCTCTTCCTCTTCCAGGTTCTTCTTAACCGTTCATGTGAGAACTGACCCACAGTGTTGCCTGGGTCAAGCTCTCCAATCATTAGTTCACAGATGGTCTCCCTGTGGGAACGCGGCACATCTGCCCTTCTTCACTCCCTCGGGGCAGTCATCTTCTCCATAGTTGCTCAAATCTCACATGGACACTGACACCCCATGGGCATCCCTGTTTGTTTCTGTCCTCAGATGAAATGCTTCTGGACAAGGAGCTTCAGATCCTTTTGCTAATGTTTGTTTCATCTGAAATATCTTTCTACTTACCACGAAGAGATGGAAGCCAAATGAAGTTGAGTGGCTCTGTTTTCTCCCTCTGATCTCTCAGCCCGTGCTACCTGACCAGAGAATGAAACTTTACACTCCTTATACATTTTCTTGGTCCAAACATAATGTTTAAAAGCACAATAATTTTTTTATCTTCTTTTATTTTATTTTACTTTATTTTTTTGTGAGGAAGATCAGCCCTGAGCTAACATCCATGCCAATCCTCTTCTTTTTGCTGAGGAAGACCAGCTCTGAGCTAACATCTATTGCCAATCCTCCTCCTTTTTTTTCCCCAAAGCCCCAGCAGATAGTTGTATGTCATAGTTGCACATCCTTCTTGTTGCTGTATGTGGGATGCCGCCTCGGCATGGCCGGAGAAGCGGTGCATCGGTGCGTGCCCGGGATCCGAACCCGGGCCGCCAGTAGCGGAGTGCACGCACTTAACCGCTAAGCCACAGGGCCAGCCCCCTATTTATCTTCTTTTATTCAGAAAACGAAGCATCTCTGACAAATTTGTAATGACTCCATTCCGGGTGGTGGGATTATAGGGTTTGATATACCATTCTCTACTCTCCTGCACTTTTACCAATTCTCCATATAAGGAGGGCCTTTTGAGTCTTTACCTTTTTTCCAGCAGAGAATTAATAGTTCCCACTATTCATTCAGCAAATAGTTAAGCACCTGCTACATACAGGGTGTTGGACCAGACATTTGACAAGTGCCGTCCCAAACCAACACCATTTGGGTATTTTCTGCATTTTTCTGATAAGGAAATGGAGGCACAGAGAGTTTAATTAACTTGCTCAAAGTCCCAAAAACACTAAGTGGAGGTGTCAGAAACCCACATTACCCCCCAGTTTATTTGGGTGTGATGTTCCCAACGCTGCTAGTAAGAATTGTGCACATTGTGATACTTTGCCTCGCTTAGGTGGCTCTCTACAATGGTGAGCACATGTGCATTTTATCCCTGAGCTCAGTGATAAACTCTGTATTTATAGAGCAGCTGCTTCAGGCTTTAGACAATTCCCAGTTATCATCTTTGTCGGGATCATTCATAATTCTGATGGTGGCATTTCACTGTTAGTGTGTTTCAACTGCCTCCAAAAGTATAACTCAGAGGCACAACCACAGTCAAATTTAAAAAGGGAAAAATGGGGTAGCAAATCCCCAACAAGCGGAAGCGGCATCCAAATTCCCCTCTTTTCCCAGGGCCACCTTTTCTGACACTTGTCCATCCATTTCCCTCCTTGTTCTCATCTCAAATGATTTTCCCTGCGCTTTGCTATGGGCAGTGATGATAAACTACACACTAATCCCATAAACCCAACCAATTTACACTAATCCCATAAGCCCAACCAACTTCCCCTCTTTTGCTCTGTGACTTCAGCTCTGGCATTTTGCAAATCTCCTGTGCCTTGTTCCAATTCCTGGCTCCTCCTTTTCCGTGCTGGGAACTCTCTCATTTCCTCTGTGTTACAACAAAACAACACAAAACACAAACCACGCTCCAAAATGTGTCATCCTTCTGGATCACCTTTCCTTTTAGTGCTGTGGACAATGACATCACAACTGTTTGTTGAACTTTTTAAAACTTACATTCTTAAATTATTCAACCCTCATCTAATTAAGCCTAGAATTCCCTTCCTTGGCAGTATCAGACCTGAAGATGATTTAACGAGGGTAGCCAAGGGTTGTTAACAGCTGAGTTGATAAATACACAGAAGCTAGAGCTAGAATCTCTGGCTTAGAATCCTGTTTCTACCTATTACTAGCTGTGTAACTTTGCATAAGTCATTTAGACTCTCTCTGTCTTAGATTCTGTTTTATGTAAAATTAGATAAAATATAGAATCTACTCACACAGATTTTATGAGGCTAAAATGAGTTACTAATTATAAAGTGCTTAGAAAATTGCTGGCACATAGGAAGTACTACTTAGTGTTTGTCAAATATATTCCTAAAAGGAAAAAAAAGAGATAGCTTTAAATTATTACAGAACCAAAAGAATCTGAGTTAGTTATGTCAGATTTGGGGGTGCTAGTCTGATATGTGTGGAAAGGAGAAACTTGATCCCCTTAAAATAATGTCAGGTTCTGAGGAGAAGCAAAGATAGTCATGGTTTCGTAGAATCAAGACAAGATTGAGGGAACAGAGTCCCAGAGGTCTCATGTGGGTTCAAGGCAGCCTCATAAGGAAAAACTGATCCAGAGCAGCCAGAAATCAAACCAGAATATAAGAAAGTAAAGAAGGTGTAGTTGGATCGCCTCTGATGATGGTACTCTGCTGGGAAGCAGCTGTGCAACTGATGTATCTTTCCAAATGGTTGACATAATCGTTCTTTTTTCAGTTACAACTCGTGTAAAATCAGATTCTATTTTTTATTCATGCTACGTACAAGTGCAGCTTAAGGATGGGGAATTTTGGCGCTTCACCGTGTATTTTAAATGCATTATCTCATTGAAACACACCAGCACTGCAAGAAAGGTACGGTGGCTCGCGTTTTGCACAGGAAGCCTTGCGGCTGGGGGAGGTCAGTGCCCTCTCTAAGAGTCACAGAGCTGCAAGAGCGGAGCCGAGAGTGGAACTCCAACCAGCCGCCTCCAGAGTCTGTGCTGCCACCTGCTCAGGCTGACTCCCTGTTGAATGCCAAGGTCTTAGGGTGGCAAATGCTTCCAAGTGGGAAGAATTTTAGACTAGGAGATGGGAGGGCTTGCCTCTGGTTCTTGGTTGGCCACAAAGTAGCCACTCCATTTTTATTTTAATCAGAGCAAGAAAATACTGAGGCCAAGCCTGTCATATTCAAGATATATATCTTGAAACTCTGGTAAAATGAGCAAAAATTTTAACTTATTGTTATCACGTTTTATTTAGTATCTTATTTTAACTTATTTTGGCTAAGCAAGAATAAGTT
The DNA here is from genome assembly GCF_020826845.1 of Diceros bicornis minor. NCBI lineage: Eukaryota > Metazoa > Chordata > Mammalia > Perissodactyla > Rhinocerotidae > Diceros > Diceros bicornis. The sequence continues at coordinate 10,308,043 of NC_080772.1, read as the reverse complement.
TAACCTAGAGACCAGTGAGTCTTAGTAACAAGAGAATACGGAACTCACTCAATCAGAAGCAAGGAAGCACCATCCTGGAGATCTGCAAGAACAAATTCTCATTTCCTCCTGACTACATGGAAGATTTTTTAGAGCCAATCAGGATCACGTGAGTATCCATAGAAAACATTCTTCTGCGTTTCCGCCAGGGGGCAGCACCTGGCCCCTTTCTGTCCTCCCCTGGGGAGATCACAGAGAGCGCTCACTCTTGGGCCTCTCTCTCTCTCCATGAGCCGCCGGCCTTGGGAGGACCCGACAGTCTGTCCCTGGGAGGAGAGTGCATGCAATGTTAGAGCCTGAATTTGTTCATAGGGAAGGAATGAGTATCCCCTTTGGCCCACACACAAACCCCCCTTCTCCCATCTGGCTTTAATAAGTCAGAAAGCTGGTATTTTGGTCTCTGCCTCTCTAGCTCCTGTATGTCTCTTAACTGACCCCTAGAAAAGAAAGCGGTGGCTGTTAACAATAGCAACAACAACAACTCACACATAATTTATGCTAAATTGTGCCCTTGAATTTGGCTCATTGAAGCATGCATGTTGATTTAGGCATATATTAGCAAAAACGAATTTTATTGGCCATTTTAAATACAAAAGGAAATACAAAATGTGGCACTTTCTGATTCCTTGAATAAGCCCAAGGAATATTCTAGAATTGTACAAAACTTAAACTGCTGTTCATCAACATTAGTAGTCATCTCGCCACTCAGTACTAATGAGGGTCTAGGTCTCTGTGCTGGTTTTTATTTCTAAGAATTTTAGAAGTCACTGTGCCCTTACTTTTCCCCAGTAATGTGTTGTATTCCGCTGATGCCCAATTATCTTTTCAGCCTTCTTCTTTGAGAGGAACAATGCTTCTTTCGTTTTTCTAACAGACCATCTAAATGATAATCTTTTTTATAATTAATTGACATTTTCTTTATTAGTCTTTTGATTTAAGCACAAGTATTTGAATATACATTCAGAAAACATCATCCCAGACGCTGAGGGCTTGTGTGCCTGCTGAGGTTGGTCATAAATGATACCCCAATACAACCTTAACACTGCTCTGGGAGTGGTGATGATGATAAACTAGTCTGGGGCTTCTCATACTGCCTAATTGGGAATTTATATTTATTTGACAGACACTGGTTCCAGCTGCTCTCAGGTGTCCTCCCTACTAAGCACAAATTTGTTGAACAGGGAAATTTTATCCAGACTCCATGAGTAAGGGGAAATGACTGAGCCACTGAGAAGCAACTAGAAAAAGAATTCTTGGGTTATGTTGTACATTTTTTTTTTTTAAGGAATCAATTTGCTTAATAAACAACAAAAATAGTCAAAAAGGTCAAATAGGAAGCACAGATGTTACTGTAAAATCTAACAAATTTATCCTGCAACCCTAAACTACTTATGATATTAAAGGTGGTAAGCAGCTACTAAAACATGTATTTTGTTAACTACTCTATGAGATTCTTCAATATGAATAAAATTCTGCCATACTAAACTTTCTTATTAGTCTCTCTGCTATCTGTATGGTAAGCTTAGCCCACTCACGCCAACTTTGCAAGGTGTTTTTATTTTCATTTTTGTTTTAAGTAGAGACTATGTAGTTCCTGCCCATGAGAAACTAGATGTATCTTAAATGGGGACAGAAGTGATGCAAATAAGAAATATCCAGAGAAAATTTTAAAGCAATGCACCTACAAGCTCAATGTAGATACAATACGTGTGAGACATTCATGTCTTCCTCATCAGACTTCAACAAAATAAATATAAGCGTAAAGTTAGTCTTTTAGAGTTTATTTTCTTTTTATTTCCCCTCTTTTAGTAATGATTCTTACCTTTTATCATAGGTAGAACTAGTTCAGTAAGATTTAATTCCTTAGATATCTAAGAAACAAATTTTAAAAAAAAATAAGTAGCCAATTATTAGATAGACAAAAAGAGAAGAAAAAAAGTAGGAAAAAAAAGAATAAAGCCTAAATGACTTTAGAAAATTTAATCTCTTTGGGAGTTTATTTTACCAAATTCAAACACATGGTCCCCCTGCAGACATAGTCCTGAACGAGGAATCCAGTCGTTGTTTCCCAGCTGATTCAACTTAGTTAATAACTGCAATTCTTTGCAATCAATCAGCGAAACACAAATTAATTCACAAAGCTGCTGGAAAGAAAGCTTAGGGCAAAATTTATGTTCTACCAGGGGAAGTATATTTGTATTATCAACACTTGTATTAGTCTCATTTATGTTTCCTTTTTAAATTTCCACCCTTGGTTAATTTCTTCTTTTAAACCTCCTCTGAATCTTGTCAGTTGCACAAGTCAATACCCAGTGATGACTGTGTGCCAAGCACTAACCGGGCAGGTGCCGCCCGACTGCTCTTCCCGTCTTAAGGGAAACATGACACACCGCTCAAGAGAAGTGCAGCCAGAGAGAAAATTCTCCACGGACTTCTCATTTGAACACCCTGTGTAGCATGATGAATAATAACTTAACAATACTTTCATAGCCATAACCCAAATTTCATAAAGTTGTTTCTTACAGCGTCCCTCCATTCACGCTTCCCAAGGAAAAGAAATATACAAAAAGGCAAAAAACAAGGCGGTCCAGGCTCTCTGTAAGGAGTGAGGGGTGAGATCTCATGCACTTGTACCATTATAGTTTCTCGTTCTGTGAGTCCCACCACGTGTTCTGCCTGTATTCCTGGAAAGGTGTCTCTCTGATGGTGCTCTCCTTTTACTGGCCCTCAGCTCTGGATTCACCCTTTTGGCCTGCTGTCTGAAAATGGTTCTGGGCCTCTTGAATATTTTTGCTTTGCCAGCTGGTATGGTATTAAGCTTTGTCAGTAAATACGCTGAAGAAACATTCCAAGAGCGGTTTGCTACTGCTTTCCGCAGGCTCCTGCAGTGCAGGCAGCTCCCCAGCACCGGCTCCTGCAGGCAGAGTGACCAGCAGCACCCAGCATCTTCCTCGAGCAGCACCCACATGGCAGTTCTGTGGCAGAGGCTCACAGCCTCCAGGGAGATGTCCCCACAAACAGCTTTCTGCAGCACCCCAGAGAAAAGATTTCCAGCAAGTTCCAGAGGGTGGATGTTCAGCAACTTCCACCAGTGTGGCACCACAGTGACCCATGTGTCATCTAGTGAGCCACAGGTGTGCCCTCCCAATGAGGTCTGGACCTCAGCTTCCCCTGGGTGTTCACCTCAGCCCTGGGAGTAGGGCTGCTCCTGGAGCTGCCATGCCTGTGTCCTTTAGAGTTCTCTTCACTTCTTACTCGCCTCTCTCATTCCTCCAATCCCTTGTTGCAGTGAGTACTCTTTGCCTTAACCTTTCCATGTTCAAATTTGTGTGCTTTCTCTCCTGACTGGAACAAGACTGATACATAGAGTAATAATAATGATTACTACTAAAGTCGTATGATACTAACACCCCTTAAAGTTAGCCAAAGTCAACCAAAGGACAATGTTTACCTGTTATTTTTTTCATTACTGTCGCTATTGTTATTTAACACCAAGACAAATTTCAGATTTTTGAATATTTTAATTACATATCAAATGTCAGTTATGAATAACTATTAGATTGAGTAATATAAAGAAAGTTGAATAAGTTAAGAATTTTTGTTTTGGGAGGTGAATGGATTCATTTTTTTCTCTGGCGGATCCTGTAGTGCAGTGTGGGGGCTTGCTCCTCAGGAGCTGGAGTATTTGTGCAATAATAGTCCCTGATGGTGAGAGCCCACCACGTGTGGGAAACCAGGGTGTGGGTGTTAGAGATACAACCCTGTTTGATTCTCTCAAAAACCCTCAAGGTACATGTTGTTCACACCCATCTTGTAGAGCAGGTAACTGAGCCTCAAAGAAGTTAGGTAACTGTCTTAAATTGCTATAATCCATAGATGGTAGAGCCTAAATTCAAAGCCAGACTCTCTAGGACTCCAGAGCAGTTTTCTCTTCTCTTAACATGATTCAAAGAATCATGGCGGCTTCTGCTGAGAGGCTGGAGCACAGCCGTTTCTGCACCACACAGCGGCCGCTGTGGCGCAGTTCCCGTTCCTCCTCCACTGTCTATTTCTCTCGCTTGTTACTGTAGTCTAATTCCCGAGATATATCTACAAAATAGTAGAAACTCAGGTGTATAACTATCTTGGATGACTCTTAATTTCTTTTTTGTTGGGCAAGTGGTAACTTATGTAATTGGAAATAATTCTCCCTCACATTTTTCCTTTTCAAATGCACATCTCTGCACCAACATACTGCTTAGTGATTCCTCCTTAGTTGATACTCAGAATTAGATTTTATATTCTACCCATACCTCTCTGTGGAAACAAACTTCTCCTTTGATTACCTATAAATAAAACACCTTCCTGAAAAAAAAAATAAGGAATAGAGTCTCCTGGATTGCTGAAATGTTTCATATGCTATATCATCTCTTACTGAGAAAATGACTATTGAAATGTTGCTTGTTTACAAATTGCAAAATCCATAAAAATCAAAGAAAAATATCCATAACTTGAATTTCAAATAACAATTCTGTCTTGGTGTTTGACTCTAACTTAGTTTTTAATAATTGTTAAGTGCTGATTAACTTGCATAATAGCACTGTCACTTAAGACTCAATACAAAACACAAAATCACAACAAAATGCCAGTTTAGAATGTAGAAAATGTTAAGGGTGTATATTATCTATTAACTTGCTCTCTCCTGACAAAGACGATAATCACAAAACATGGGATGCTTCAAAGAATATGAAATCTTTACACAGAGAGGAGAAGAGAAACAAACAAAAACCTATTTGCCAGGGACACCTCCTCAAAACAATCTAAGAAGTATAAAAGCATAAATCCATTCAAATAACATCCTCTCAAAGACTCAGGCAGCTGTGAGGAGACAGGAACCTGCAGACTTAATGTGCCCTCCTCCACAGAGCCTGTTCAATGTCACAGAAACTTCTTCAGGATTTTGGACTTGGAAATCACATTGACCTTACAGGGGATGGCTATAGTTTCTGACACTCAAGCTTCCAAACGCCAGGCTAACAGTTTAGCCAACTGAACTGTGACCAAACTTGAGCCCAACTCCTACTGTATACTTACAGTCAACACTCAGCCCTAAATAATTCTTTCTACCAAGTGAAGCTAAGAGATGAGCAAAAGCAGCCCCTTTCTAAAAAGTGATTTGACCTGCTTGTCAATGAGTCTGAGCTATCCAATTTGAATTGCAAACCACAGGAAACTCTGCCATGCTTTATTTTTAAGGCAGAAAGTGCCTTATACTCTCGCATAATAATTATAACAATAATTAGTCATTTAAAATCAACCAAGTATTCTAGCTGTTTAAGGAGAATTGTATTCAATGATAATTTACGTAATGTTAGAGACCAAACTACAATGACTGTGAAATATAAGATAGTTTAATTCAAACCTCTACTATGTGTAGACATTAAAAAATGTTTTCAAAACCTCGTATCCAAAATCTTTAGAAAATCGTAATCATATGTTTGATCACTCACAGTGCCTTACAGTTTTTAATTAAAAGTAACTCATCTCCACAAAATGGATTCCACGTGCTTGGTGACGCAGACGACAAAAGAGAAAATGTTTACAGAGAATATCAGATGAAACCAAGTTCAGAGGATAATTGAATGACGTGAGCACAGCTTCCTATGATTTCTTACGTTATCTGGTTCTGTGCTCCTCAAACTTTATGCAGAGAGCCTAGGAGTAGACCCTGAAGTAACTTCCAAATTGTTAGTTCTGCATGCTTTATATTAAACATTCATAAGAGTTTTTCTTTATGTTCTTGTTTTCTTACTCTGCCTCTTTATAAACCTGAGAAAATTCCCTAAGTCCTCAAGTATCCTGGACTCTCCACAAAGATGCTCCCTGTTTGTGCTGTGGCTCCTCACGTCCACGTGGAATACAGCTGATCATATCAAGAGGTTGCTGGCTATCTTTGAAAGAATTGTTTTATTGCTCTGACAAGTTTTCTTTTTCAGTAAAATATTAAGTACCAGTAACCCCCGTGAAAAGCTGTTCATAAGAGCAGCAATCCATGGGGAGAGATGCTGAAGGAAATATCGATGCATGTGTCCATCCAGAACATTCTGGTGTGGGGCTCAGCAGCACCCGACTTTCCTGCCTTGGTCTCACCTTCAGAGCTCTCGCCCGGCCGTGGCCAACAGGCTCAGGCAGTGCCTGCCCAGCAGTCCACGCAATGAGTGGACCTCAATCTTACAACGTCCCCCAGACAAACGAGAGTGGAATGAGCCCCGAGGCTTTCCTTATGAGTGGGTTCTGACTCTGCACATCCTCTCCACACGCTGAACCACCACAGGAGTCACACCCATGGGAAGACCTCTGAGCTGCTTGTGTCCCCAAATCCAGGAAGAGATTGAAGTTCAAGTCTCTGTGTTCCTGCATTTTCAAAAGAATTCTATCCAATGACTATACAGGAGTGTCTCGGCAGTTTTCTGTTTCTGGTGGCAGAAGCCTGATCTGTCCCGTCACCACTCCGATCTCAGGGCCTGGCAGAGTGGCTGGCATATAACAGGTGCCGAGGTTGAAGAGTGGAGGAAAGCTCCTCCCTCCCATATAGGAGAGCTTGGGGAAGACAAGCTGATTTCTCTGAGCCTCCGAGGGCCATTTTGAGGACTAGATGAGGTCACGTACAATGGTCAACACCTAATGACCGTATTATGTTTAACCTTATTAATGAAACCATGATGGAGCAGAGGATGTAGGCAGGACACCAAGCTGAGGAGCTTGAACCTCGTCTCCCAGCGGGGTGACCAACCACCCTAGTTTGCCCTGAATGGAGGGGTCTCCCTGGGTGTAGGCTTTCAGTGCTGAAACTGGGACATCCCAGGCAAACCCAGATGGCTGGTCAGCCTCTCATCCAGACAACAGTAATAACAAGATGGAGGAGATGCTGTAGAATAAGTCCAACCCTACAAAACTGCTAATATTTGACATTTTTAAACTATCAAAATGGCAAATTTGCATAGCTCCACCTGGTAATTGCCAGCTCCAGAAATGGTTGATTCAAGGTCTGACTCCCCAGGATGCTGGCCCCTCCCCAGGGACATCATTGGCAACCATCAATTCCTTGTGCACTGAGATGAGAATGTACATCCCCAACTGGATGGTCCATGGACGGGAAAAATTGTAAGAGTTATTGCAAAGTATCCTCTTGTAGGCCTCAAACATGCTTTTTGGAAGGAAAGATTTCTCTGAATTTCCCAGATAAACAAAAGCTTACATAGGATTTCCTGGAAGAAGAAGTATTTAACCCATGAGACAGGCAGACCTAGCCGGTCCCAGCAGGTTGGGTCAAATGGCCATTAGCCAAGGTCGCTTTTGCAGAGCCTGCCATGTGACTGTAACCATCAGCTCACACTGGACTTGGAAATCCTAATGCTTCCTCTTCTGGAGTATCTTTTGAAGTATGGTAATTTGTTTATATGGATTCAGAAACCCTTGGCTGACTACACCACACATATCAATCAGACTGAAGTCAATTGGTTTTAAGTTACAAGGAATCTGGCAAAAAAGCAAATGCACCATGTATTGTGAAGTTGTCTTAGAGCAAAACAAAAGAGGGAGGGAAGTAGGGAGCAGTGACGGAACTTGAATTTTCAACTCCTTGTTTTGACATAATTTCAACAAAGCTGGAGTTTGTGGAGTTCACTTTTTGTGACATTTAGTTCTTGGCTTCCTCAGAGTAGGGAGGCATTATCGTTGACTTTCAACTGTAAAACGGATTTGGGGTTTTCACAACTCACTCCCTGGAGCTTTTAAGTAATAGGAGCCCAGCGAGACGATGAGGAAGTGTTGCTCAGGAAAGGACTTGATAGGATTCAGTGCTTTCACTTATCTCCTGAGATGTCTGGGCTGTGAGAACAGGAGTCTGAAATCGGCAGGGATTTGTGAAAGCTTGGTCCTGTCTCTGGTTGATAAGCAGAAGACTTTTGATGGGAGTCTTGCCAATCCATGGGGTTTCATTACCGTTTATTAAAAAGCCGGGGCAGAGATCTTTAATGTGCAAGAGCCGGATGGCTTATCTGAAGATGCTACGGTGATTTCCAATTCTTCTCATAAATACAAGAATCTTCGCTTTGAAGTCAGCCCACAGTTGTTTCCACCATTCTCTTTCCTTTCAGAAAATATGTAGTGCCTTCCATCCTTTCTCTTCCTCTCCCCGGATGTGTCACCTTGGGAAGGTCATTTAACCTCTCTGATCCCAGCCATTTTCCTCATTTGAAACATGCCTGTCTTAACAGCAGGAGTTGTGTGGAGACTAAACGAACCAGTGCCTGTGCAGGGCTTACAGCAGCGCTCGGCATAGTGAGGAGCCTACAGAGGTGGCTACGTCGTTACTCTTCCGTTCTCAACATTCTTCTTGGTTCGGTAATTCTAAACTGTTCTAAAATACAGGTTTTATTATTATTTGGGTATAAGCAAGGCCAACAGATCAGGATAGGACCACCATTGAACAGTAGTTTCTTATCCTCCAAGAGGAGGGGGCACACCACGCCGCCATGGAGTCCACATGGGGAAGCATCAGGGTCAACGGGAGGCAGAGGAAATGAGGGGAAAACATGGACCAGAGCCTTTATTGTCGTTTCCACAGGAAGAAACAGGTGAGGCAGAGGAAGCTGAGGGTTGGTTATTTTAAATCTTTTCAGTGGGCCCTGGGGCATACGGGCTGTACCTAGCTGTCTGGTATCTGGCCCCAGATGATTAGGGCAGAAGGGTAGTGGCCCCAGAGTGAAAGACCAATAGAGGAGGTGGTGGGAGTGTGGGCTCTGGATTAGTGGCTTGTATACAAAGGAGAACTTGCAGGGGAGTTGTTTGCTATCTCCGTGAACTTGATAACTCTGGGAGGAACAGTCCTTCCAGTCAACAAGGCCCCAAGATGTCAAAGCATGGGAATATAGAAAATAAAGGGCGTGGTTAATACATAAACTCTCCTTCCAAAACTCTGCATACCTATATATTTAAACTCATACTTCTTCCTAACCCCTCCTCACCCGGATTCTCAAAGTGATTGCTTAGGACCCCTTGCAAATATTCAGCCTCTAAGAAACTGGAGGCCAGCCCACGGCAAATGGGATGCTCAGGAAAGTTTGTCACTTTCTTCCTCTTTCTGAAGTCCAGAAGCATCAGCCCTGCTACAGTTTAGCCTGGCCACTGCAGCCTGAGTGTCCTCAAGGTGATGTGAGGGTCTCAGGCTGGCTGGGCGAGGGACGCCCATGAGGAAGCAGAGAAAAGAAAGCCCAGCGATTGATTCATTTTTCAGGATGTGATCTCCTCACACCTGGTGAGATGTTGAGAGTGATGGTCATAATGACTCCTTTTCCTGCTCAGAGGTCAGAACCAACTGAGAAAGCCTCAGAGGCAGACAGATGGAGATAAAAATATCAGGTTTGTGGTGAATGAAGCTGAACTGGAAAAATGTAGCTTGCACCTGGGGACATACTAGAGCATCTGCACCCTCCCCTGGAATTCCACCTCCCCCCAACTCAGACAGAGCCGGCCACGACAGGCCTGTCCACAGGGAAGAGGAGTGGGTGTGACCCAGGACAGGCTGTTCTGGAGAAAAGACCACCCAAAGATGGCAGCCACTCAGTTCCAGCTCCCTCTCCCCGTCTCACAATAGGACGACTTGTCCCCTCTCTTGGGGATGACCAGAGCAGGGCAAGGAAAGGAGGGAACTACTTTCCTCTAAAACTCCAGAAAGAGAGGTCTTCCTGTTTGTTATTGTGGGCCAAGGGAGCAGGATGGAGCGGGGAGAGAATGATGTTTCCTGCAAATGCATTCATTCCGTTCTGATCAACATTTACCCAGTATTTACTGTGTGCTGGCTTTGTGCTGGGTCCTGGGGATGCAGAGGAGAATTAGGTCAAGTTCCTGTCCTCACACTCACAGGCTACCAGGGGAAAGACAGGGACCCATAAATCAAACCACTCTAGGTCACTGTCGTATGTAACAAGGCTGTAGATACTCGAGAAGATCTGTCTAAACCACAGCTATCTAAACCTACTTCCCGAGGTGGATCAGGAAGTGGCTGTAATCAGCACACCCACAAAGACACAGACACAAAGACATATATACAGACATACACATATATAGCACAGACACACACACATACACAAAGACATATATACAGACACACACCTACAGACACATACAGCACACACACAAAGACACATACACAGACACACACATATATGGCACATAGACACACATATAGTACACACACAAAGACACAGACACACACACAAAGAATTAAACACAGACACACAGAGACAAACACAGGCATACAGACACACATACATAAAGATACATACACAGACATACACACACATAGACACACACACACACACACACACTGCGCTGATAGTTCTCAGTGACTATGTGCAAGCCAGTTTCTCCCAGAATCTCAGAAAGGCCATTTTACAAAGCAATCAATACTGAGCCCCTTCCATATGCTGGTCTAGGGGTGTCCAAAAAAGTATAAGGCACAATACTTGCATTTCAGACAGAAAGACATAAAACAAGATGGACATCATTTCTAAGGTGACCATGAGAGAGGCAGGTTTGTGGTGAATCGGTGCAGGACATGCGGGCGACCAGGAGGAAAAGTTATCACAGACTGGCATCACCATCAAAGGCTTCCTGGAGAAGTTGGGTTTCCGTCTAGACTGTGAAGAATGTGTCTAGACACAGAAGGAGGGAAATTTCCAAACGAGAGAAACAGCTGCTTAAAAATCCCTGATGTAGGAGGGTCTGAGGCACCATGGGGAAGGCCATGGAGTCGGGTAAATCTTTCATCAGAGCATAGGGAACACTGGATGTGTGTCTACTGCTCAGCGTGTAGATGGCCGCTCACCTGCTGGGCAAGGTAGGAAGCTGAAGGCCTGATTACCTATCTCTAAGCACAGACGATGGGCAGCACTGGAGGAACGCTTAACGTGTCCGGGACCGAAGCAGGGAAACATGCAGAATACTCCTTAAATGGCCCAGTCAAGCCTGGCAAACACTTTGCAGCTGGGTCTGTCGACTCGCTACCTTTGCCGCCCCAGTTGGCCACTGTCGCCCAGTTCCACAGAGCACAGGGACAGCTCCATGGCGGGGGGCCTGCCTCTCTTTGAGGACAAGAATGGAAATGGCACTGAGCATGCTAGTAATCTTGAAGCCATCTTCCCCAGGAGACCGGGGACTTGGTGGGCCACCTTTCCTCCTCATCGTCACCTAGACACCCATACCAGGCCTAAGCCAAACTTGGGCTCTTTCCCTGCAGAGATGGTCCTCTGTCTTTCGGGCATTGTCCCTTTGTGTTCTCATTGTGCATTCTCATCTCTCGGCTAAAATTTTGTGCTGAGGGGTGAACAGCCTGAGGTTAATTCAGTCTGTAATAAACCATCCCAAGAAGACTGCTCGGCAGCAAGTCCATTTTCGTGACACTGGTAAGTTTAATCTCCTCGTTGTTGAGGATGCCATGCACAGGCTATAAAAGGCTTGGTTCCTCCATTCTGCATGTCCCTGCAGCATTGCAGGGTGACAGCCTTTCTTAGCAGAGGAATGAATCTGGGAGATGAGTCATCGCAACACTGAAACTAGGGGCTGTGTGTGGAGTGAATATTTCATGAATATTTCACCTTCTGATAAACAAGTTTCCTCCAGAATTACCACATTCTCTGCCACGTGATATGATCTCTAAGTTTCCTGGGGGTTTTCTTTTCTTTTCCCTTCTTAATTGGGGTTTTGCCTGACAAGTTGGAAACTGAGCATATCCTGGCAGGTGACACTCTTTGAAGCATGCACTACTGCTGGGGCGTGAGAGGTGTGAGGCATGCCCCCCACAGATTCATTGCCCCACCCTCAGAAAAAGTTTCTGAGCTTGGAGGAGCTCACATACCTCAAGCTTATGGCTTTGATGTTTCCCTTTTCCAGTGGCACAAACAAACCTGTCTGAGGGGACAGATATCAACAGAATCTAAAAGACTGTGCTGCTGCTGAGGATCCAAACAAACCTTCCCTGAGTGTGCACCTGTGCCTGGCACCACCCAAAGCCCTCAATGTGCATTGTTCTGTTTAATCCTCACAACAATCCTGTTTATCCCCATTACACAGATGTGAAAACTGAGTAACTGAAAGGCTGAGTACTTGTCTACCAGTCTGTGACTCTAGCAGTGGTTCTCAGCCAGGGAGACTTTCCCCCCAGGGGACATTTGGCAATGTCTGGAGGCAATGTCGGGTGCAGGGAGTAGGGGAAGGTGTTACCGGCATCTGGTGGATAGAGCCCTGGGGTACTTCTAAACATCTTGCATTGCACAGGACAGCCCACACAACAAAGAATTATCCAACTCCAAATGCCAATAGTGTTGGAGTTGAGAAATCTTATGCCATTGGTTACGTGGTTGACTTCCATGCAGGGAGACAGCAATGGTGTTTTCTGGACAAGGTCTCCTATCGTGATTCTAGTTTATATGGAAAAGGAAAGAGGGAACATATTTTTTATTTTTTATAATTTGGTCCAGATCCACGTAGGACCGGCTTGGAAATGTTTAGTTGTCTTTGGAAGCAGAATGACCCCGCTCCTTAGAAGCCTTTCATCTCTCTCAGGCCATCCAGGATTGTAGTAAGAACATATCCCCAGAGATGGGGTCTGTTCCAGTCCAACCCATTCCTGACTACAGCCAGGGGGGATCACACAGACCTCTCCCCTGTCCCCATGTCCAAGATCCACTCCCTGCGGCTATGCACTGCTCTCATTAGGGTCCTCATGTCAAACTGAAATATCCTGGAGAGGTCTGTCAAATCAGATCTTTAACTTAGTAGGAATTCCTAATCCCTGGTCAAAAGAGAATTTTTTCCTCCTGGGGGCAAGGAGTAGAAGGTGAAAGTGTGGAAGTGATTGCACAAAGGAGAGGTGACAGCAGTGAGGACGCCTTCGCCTACTTCATGCCTGGAGCCGCCCTGCTCACCTCCGTCCTTTCAAAGGGGAGGACAGATCTCCGGAACCAGCTGTCCTCAGGTATCTGTCGAATACTGTGCCTTTTTGATTTTCCTTTCTTTTTCTGATATTTGTTCTCCATGGAAGAAGGAATCAATCAGGAAAATAGATGGAAATCTTAAAGACCAAAAATGCTCAAAACACATAGAATAATATACGGAATCAGTGGAGAAGAGTTCGTTAGAAACAGGATGTCAGCCCTCTTGGCAACGTGTTTTTGCCCTCCTTACATCGGAGTGCTTGAATCCACCTTCTCGAGTAAAACACGACTGGACCCCAGAAAGAAAGAGAGGAAGCAGGAGAGCCGATGTGCTTCTCTGTTGTAGAGAAAGCACTGCTGGGAGGACAACCTCAGATAAGTCTCCACTTGTCCATAACAGGCAAAACAAAATGAAGTGGCAGAACATTCTCCTGGACCTCACAAGGTAGACTGTGTTTTGCACCCTTATTCACATTCCCCAGAAGTCTTGTGCTCTAATTAGCTTTGCGTTCAGCTAGTGGAAAGTGTCTGGAGGGTCCAAGCAGGGCCTGTTGCCTGGAGAGGCAGAATCACACATTCACCTCAACTCAACCCACCCCATCGACATCATGTCTCCTCGGTTTTCCCAGGGACCAGGTTTATGAAAGCTACCAGGCCTCTAGGGAGTCGGATGCCCTGGGTTTACATTGTAAGAGGCAGCATGATGTAGCAGAAAGGGTCCAAGGCTTGGAGTTGGCAGGCTTGAGTTGAATCTCATCTCTACCACTTACAGGTGGGATGAGTGGGCAAGTTAGTTGGCTCTAGGACCCTCCATTTTCTCATCAGTACTAGGAGGATAACAATAACACCTGTCTGGGCAATGTCGCAGGGTGAGTGTGAGGAACAGATGCAACAGAACACAAGAAAGGAATCTGTGAGCCCGGAAGCCCAGAAGCACAACTCAGACGTCATTCTCTTCCCCACCAGCTCGTAAGTCCCAAAGGCTGGAACACCTCTCCCTGTTCTTTGCAAGTTCTAGTGCATGACTGATGGGCATGTGTATTCCCAGGTCATGTAGCCTCTGCTACCTCTGCAGGGGAGGCCGAGAGGAACTGCACACGTTCTTCCTTTTATTCAAGTTGTCCTTTACAGATGAAGGCCAGGCCCTCTTTTCTGTTCTCAGTAGAGAACACTAGGTGGACTCTCCGCTCTAAATGCTGCGTCTCCATTTCTTGTCTCCAGTACTATTGCATGAGCTCAGTTCTGAGTAGGGAAATGAATCTCTCTCTCTCCCCCACTCCCTCCCTCCATCCCTCTCCACCCCACTCCAAGCACACTCCCATCCCAGCTGCTGCTCTAAAGCAAGCACAACGGCCACCTGCCTCAGAGTGCACTGTTCCTGAGCACAGGGGAAAATCTGCCCAGGAATGAGTTTGCTGTTGAGACGTTTGGCTGTAGAAATGGCTGCTCGGCTGAAAAGTGAACGCCTCGTCATAGAGACAGCATCTGTTTTGCCTCATGGGGAGAGGAGAACGATAGTTATTCTTTTTATTATGAGAACACTAGGCTATGCCAAGTAAATTATTCCAATGCAGGGGAATTTTCAAAGCTACATTTCTTTCTCTCCTCATCTCTCTCCTGTCCCACTGTAGCGTGTCTTTTCTAAGCATGAGATTGCCAATGTCATTTCCTGGCATAGTAGTTGTGACAAGGAATGAAAAGACATTTTCTATTTTATTAATTATATTTTGGGATTTTTAAAAAAACAAATTCATCTCAATTCTAAGATTTTAGAATCAAATTTATTATACAAGACTCCTACTATTACCAGACCTGTTCCTTAGTAGATCAATAATGGATCTGTTACCCTTTTCCATGTCCACCCAGGAAAATGTAAGTGTGAATTTTAGTGATCATCTGTATGTCCAAAATAGAAAATTCATCAGAGGCCATCAGAGGCCAGCCCTGGTGGTCTAGTGGTTAAGATTCGGCGCTCTCACCACTGTGGCCTGGGTTCGTTGCCTGGTCAGGGAACCACATCACCCATCTTCTGTTGTCATACTGTGGTGGCTGCATGTTGCTGAAAGCTGTGCCACCAGTATTTCAGATACCAGCAGGGTCACCCATGGCGGACAGGTTTCAGCAGAGCTTCCGGACTAAGACAGACTAGGAAGAAGGACTTGGCCACCCGCTTCTGAAAAAAATGGCCTGAAAACGCTATGAATAGCAGCTGAGCATTGTCTGATACAGTGCCAGAAGACGAGAGGATGGTGCAAAAGACCAGGCAGGGTTCAGCCCTGCCACACGCAGGGTCGCTGGGAGTCGGACACGACTCTACAGCAATAACAAGAAGCACATCACAGCCACCTCTTTCTCTTACTCCATGTGCCACTTTAACAGGAAAACACTTCTGCAGACAGGGGGCCTCAACTAGACATGTGACAGGGACCACAGTATCATTGCCTGAGTCTTCAGCCCCCACCCCATCCCTTCTGTGCACTGTTGGCCCAGGGGGAAGTTGTAATTCTCTCTCCTCCCCGACCATGATGGGGTTCTGGCCACTTGCCAGAGAGATGTTTCAGAGAAAGACGAGCAGGCAGGTGTACCTACTGCGTGGAAAAGTAAGGGCAGGCCAGCTTCCTCTTAATACCCTTCCATGGCTGGATTGACGCTGTACTCACTTCCCCTGAGGTGCGCAAAGAACGTCTGTCTTGTTGATTTTCTGCTATTGATCTTTCTTTCCTTAATCTCCCACCCCATCAGCCCTGCTGGACAGCACGGAGGGGAAAGGCCTTTTAAACTTGCCGGTTCACATGACAGCAGTGTCTTATGGTTTCCAACTACCTCCTTCCTTGTTACAGCTGCTGTTTCAGGAGTATACTCCCTCCTCTGCTTGTCCTGCCACAATGGCACCTGGCTGGTGGGAGATGCATGAGCTTACTGCGTCCCTGGGTGGGCAAAGGCGACACAGGCCTGAGGTCTGTGGCCCGTCAGGCACTGGGACTGCTGTCTGGGCCTTTGCTGGCCTCCATAGGAGTGGGAAGGAAATGTAGGGTTCTGGTTCCTGCTCATGCTGCTCACGTCTGCTCCTGAATTCCGCACCTGGACATCTCAAGATGGGGCTTGTCTCTGTCAGGCCTGACCCCCTTCTCAGCTGCTGACATGGCCCTGCATTGGCTCTCACGGGCACTAGGTGTCCCATTCCATCTGCCCTGCAGCTCTTGACGATGGGGTCTTGACACCCCCTATGGCAAGCCCCCTGGGTGTTCACCTAGTGGTTCTGACAGCAGTCTCTCCTCTGGGTACGTGAGAACTCTGAGACCCTTTCAGGCCACCCAAGGTCAAAACAGGGCAATGATCGCTAAAATCAGACTCCAAACTGCCCTTTTCTTTACTCGGACATGGCTGCAGGGGCTCTGGTGCATTCCTAGATCCCAGCGGGCAAATGGGCAAAAGCCTACGTGCTTTCAGCTTCGATCTCATCCATCCGACACCACTCCCTGTTTCTAAAGTGTGGGCTCCGCATGGGATTAATGCAGCATGCAAAGGCTTGGGGGCTGCCTTCCTTCCCCTTCCCATGATCCACAGGCCAGAAGGAGCCTGTAAAGAAGACACTTGTCCTGTGTCATCATGTCCTCCATCCCAAAGGAGATGTATCCTGTCCCCTTTCCTGGAATCATAACGACTGATGAAGTAGAATGAGAAAACTCAAAATGTTATCCCCACGATACTTCCTTCAAGCAAAAAAGAAAACCTAAAAACAAAAAAAAATGCCATACAGTCATTAGTCATTGTTACAGCAAAAAGGAAACATGGCCATTCATCTCGATGTCATCGAACTTAAGTAATCAAACACTGTGATGGAACAGGAATAATTTAGAGGAAATTCTTATCATGACAAGATGTTAGAACTAGAAGTTCCAGAATCCTAGAGAGCATTGGGACATTTCTGTTTTGTAGATGAGAAAGCTGAAATACTACAAGTTTAGGTGACCTATCCTTGGTCCTAGGCCTGACGAAGAGTCAGCACCAGAAAGCATATGTTTGACCACCAGCAAAGTCAACTATAATCAGCCCACTAGTCCAGTGGTAAACCAGATAAAAGGCAAAACAAAACAGACAAACAAAAAGAGTATCAGGCGCAGACAAGGTACGTGCTGAGCACAGTCCACTGGGCGAGATTAGATGTAAGCTGGGGAGGTGTGGGAGGACTGTCTGGGGTCTCCAGACAATTAGGCGCCTCAAAGAAAACATCAATGCCATACCAGTCCACTTGTTCAACAAATCCTTAACAAATCTGCATATGCAGCAGGCGTAGTAAGTCAAGGCAGAGCAGAAAGCAGGCGGAAAACAGCAATCTGAGAACTAGAAAGCACAAATTCCAAGAAAAAAATGAGAGAGGAGGTCAGAAACTCAGTAAGAAGTTGGTTAAAAGAAAAGCAGAAATAAATGGGAGAGTCTAGATTCCAAGCAAGACGTCCAGGCAAACTCCACACCATTTAAAAGATTGCACACTGAATCAACGAAGGCAAGAAGATTCTGATACGTTTCTTGCTAAAGCAGGAATCTCTCCCAAGAAAGCATCTGCAGGAACGTGCAATTGCACTGGCTGGACTTGTCCAGGCCCTTTCATGCACCGTACCTCCTAGACCTTGGCTGTCACAACACCCATTTCCAACTTTGCTACTTTTTCCCCTAAAAATAATTATGTGTCCTCACTAAGGCAAAGGCAGCTGGTTAGCTAAATAGTCACCTTTTCATTATCATTATTTGGACTAAATTCTCCTCTTTCTTTTCTCTGCTTCCTCTGCTCCCTATGCTCCTTGCCTGTGCAGACAGACTGAGAAAATAAGAATAATAAGAACAATTTTCAACTAGCATGATTCTAGCAAAAATGGGCTTTCTAATTGTAAGGAATCCTCCAAATGGTGACACAAAATTTCCCACTAAATAAGATTTTGGTTTTCAGCATGGAAGAGAGAAATGTGTCCCATAAACAATCTGTAAAGTATTTCTGTTGGTAAAGAGTGTAAGGTATCTAACTGTTATTCAGTAAGTATTTTATAACAATGCATTGCATTATAAATGCTACATCTAGAGGATTTTAAAAATTTACATCTGCCTTGTTCCATAAGGAATTTAAGATGGAAAAAAAAATGCCATCACCATTTGTATGTGGCCTGTTTGCTTTGCATCTATTTGTAACACTGTCCTGTTTTATATTTTACAATCCTTGTGGAAGAAAATAGGCACAGCTTATAGAATTTTTGTGTAATAATTTAATTTTTCTGCCTTTTGCTTTTTCATTTGTTTGGTAATGCTTCAACATTTCCATCCTTCAGAGAGAATCGTCAGTTATGAGTGTTCTGTTATGGTACAACACACGCCGAACACTTCTAGAATTACTCGGATACTCTCTCTAGGTTTCACATCTGTTCTGATAAGAAGAGGGAGTGATTGGTACATATTCTGCTCAAAGTCCTCAGCCTGGAATTCAAGGCATCCCCATTCTGGTCTCAGATTGCTTTCCTAGCTTCTTGCCACCCCTCTCCACACACACTGCATGCCCTGGCTGCATTAGGCTATTTTCTTATGCTTTATTCTCCTACTGCCATATTTTCACTCCTTACTTTCCCTCCACCTTGGAATGTTCTTCCCCAAATCATGCTTTGAAATCTCCCTCTCATCCTCCACCTGTCTCCATAAACACTTTCTTGATGTCTAATTTTCAGAAAACCCTCTACTGTGGTTACTTACATTTGTGCCTCATTTACACATCTACGGGCAGGAATCAGATCTATTACTTCATCGCCTGCTCTGCGACCTCTCACCTTTGAATCCCAGCCAATGCACCCTATTATCAGGTCCCATAGACCTCAAAAGGCAAATCTCTCAGGCCGTCCTTCTTCACACATCCATTCATTCATCCAACAAATATTTCCTGGGCACCAAATACCTGCAAGGGATTCATTATGTTGGGGCAGACTCAGGAATACCTCATCTACCCTTTGGATCAACTTTCTCTTGATCTCCTCTTCTTGATTCCGAATTCACGGCCCTGTACCTCGGCCCCTGTGGATTTAACTTATCGTCTTGACACTGGAGAGTTGAATTCCACTGTCTTCTCCTGTTTCTCATGGAAACTGCCTGCACCTGGAATTGGCTCCACTGAGCCCAATTCATGCATCAAAGCTTGGATGGTTTCCCCACAGGCCAGCATTCCACCCTCCATGTATTGCTGCCCTTACATGCAAAATTCATTTCTTTCTAGATCTGCATTTAGATAATTTAGATTGTCAGGCTCACTACAATAAATATGTGCTGGATATCTGGTTGATTATTTCATCTAAATCACTATAAGAATGAAATATTATGTGTGACTTTTACTGAAAACAAAAATCTAAAAAGAAAGTCTTGAAAGTAGATAATAACCCACTTACTGTGTTTTTTCAAGTGTGATTTGTATAGCACAAGATCAGCTCCTTTCTATTTTGTTTCAGTTAGGTTGCATGAAAATAATATTTCCCGGTTGTGATTTTCACGTATTTCTGCGCCACTTTGGCTTAGCAAATGATTAGGTTTGAACCAAGCTAAGCCATCTGAGAAAGTAACTGGGCTATTTCCAAGGGGCCAATGGGTTAAAGTAACTAATCCTGTTCACTTTTCGGCTAATATAATCAAGAAATACTGAGATGGAGGTAAGGGAGGGAAAAGTCGTCTAGTCCCACTTTCCATCATATGTCAGAATTCTGCCTGTGGTGAGACTGCTGGTGACAGAGATTATTTATGTCACAAGGAAGTTCCCTGTTGGGAAAATATACTTTTCAAAATTTCTACTGATGGTGGGTTAAATTGGAGCATGGAGCAAGGAACACATGCGATGGGATGTTCCTGACTGACCAGCCCTCCTCTGTCCGGGAGTCACTGTCACTGACGGAGGACAGAACTTCTCGTGGGAGAGCACTGGGAAGGAGAGTGGTCAAGCCAGCCACACCATCAGATTGGCCCCAGGGAGCTGTGGGGAGAGATGGTGTACCCAGGCCACCCCGTCTTTCCTTATGGCGAACCAAATGATGACCCCCAGTAATCTTCACCCCACAATCTTACCACTGCTTCCTGAAGTAGTGCAAAATGTCAGAGTTTTATTTCACAAAATGTCTTTCTGGAATGAGAATAACAACTGCCATAGTGAGAATCAAGGAAGATGACACATGTAGAGTGCCTGGCCCAGAAGGGGCATTTGATACCTGATGGCTTTGCAATAATATTTCAGAAGAGCTAGAGTGTTTGCCTTTGATTTTCTCCTCTTCTGTAACTGTCATCCAAACCAAATAAGTGGTTCCCTTCTGGCATGGACCCAGAACCAATTCTTCCACATATTCTAGCAGAGGCTATCATCCACCTCCTCAAGCGTAAACTGTGTATAAAGTACTCTGTAGAGAGACTGATGTCCACGTGTAACCTGTAAAATGGATAACCTCTGTCATATCCCTTGTTTGAAAAAATAGAATCTCTTCCAGAATTTTCATTTAATTCCCTATATTTTCAAGAAATAATGTCTTTATTTGAATCAGAGCAGTGAATTAATGTTTTGCTGTCAACCCTTTGTGAAATAGACCAGTGAGAACAGTTTGGCTAAGGTCCTATCTTCAAAGATTATCATATGGAGGTCTGCTTTTGGCTTTTAGAAGACTGACATAATCACCCTGTTGTCTCTAAATGACTGAAATGTTCTAGAGTTGCTGAAAAATAGGAATGAAGAGCATGTGAAATGGCCTATGAAGCGTAAGAAAGAAAGCATCGAAATGATTGTGTGTAGACTCTTTGACTCACTCTGTTAAGTAGCACATAGCAAAAAATCCAGCTACATTTCCCAAACCCAACAGTTAAAATGTTTTTCTCAAGGATTACAAAAAGGGTAAATATTTTTTTCAGAATTTCTGTGGGTAAACTTGTGTGTGTGTGTGTGAGGAAGACTGGCTCTGAGCTAACATCCATTGCCAATCTTCATCTTTTTGCTGAGGAAGATTAGCTCTGAGCTAACATCTGTGCCCATCTTCCTCTGTTTTGTATATGGGACGCTGCCACAGCATGGCTTGATGAGCAGTGTGTAGGCCCACACCCAGGATCCAAACCTGTGAACCCCGGGCCGCTGAAGCGGAGCATGGGAACTTAACTGCTATACCACCGGGCCAGCCTCTGTGGGTAAACTATTTTAATAGAAGATTTCATTTTAATCTTCATCTTTCTTAACAATTATATTTTAGTTTATGCAACATTTTACAATGTTCAAAGATACTACCACAGACCCTCAAGCCTGTTAGCAATCTCACAAGTCAATACATTCAGCTGCTGGCCTGATCTGTGGGCGTCCTCAGCAACATCTGGGCACTCAGTCCCTCAGCCTCCCGCAATGGCTAGTTTATTTCCTTCTAAGGCAGCTCATTCCACATTCATGGCTTTGTGCCTCAGAGACCTCTTGTAAATATTTTACCCCACAACAAAGCACTATAAATGGTATAACCTACAAGAATTTTAAGACTGATATTAACAGTTTATATGAGAAACACACAAATTTGATCCCAACTTGCACCATTTCTTAAAAACAATAAAAAGCCATCCAAATTTAAGTGTTATTCACCAAAGCAAGCATCACTGTGTTCTTTAAGGATGAAGAAATGAGGCTTAAACAATGCACGCTGACACCCAAAGTCCTTCAACAGATGAGCAACAGAGCTGAAACCAGAATCCAAGTCTTCCATTTCCTAGTGACTCTGCTCAATGACATCTCCTTGTCAACCAATAGGCTTCCAACTTCTTCCTAAGACAATACATACATCAAATGATGAGACTAGTTACAACCAGTGTATTCTTTTCCCCCACTGATTTGATTGGAAATTTTGACTATAAATAAAGTCTAGATTATCCCATATTGTGTCTGAGAAAAATCAAATTTAAAAATTTAATGGTCATCTTGATAAAACAAGGCAATATACTCAGCCTGGTTCAAAATTTAGTATGCCATCAGATGGTTTTTCACCAAACAGAATTAGAGGCATGCTGAAGAAATGCTACCTGCTTTAGAGGAGAATCAGGAAAGAGAGCCTCCAACGTCTTACCAATTCTTAGAGTTTCTGATTCCATTAGTATGTTTTTTTCAGAATAGCTATCATAGAGATATAGCCTGTACTTGGTTCTCCAAGATTCCAGCTAATGAAACTAGGTACTGTTGCTTTAAATATTACCTAGGTACTTTAATTAAATATCTACCAGCATTATTATGAATTAGCCTCTCTGAGTTGTAGACATCCTTCATATAAAGCTATGAACAAAAGTTGAACAGTTTCTGAGTTGTACTTAGTTTTGTCCACAATGGTTCCAGAAATTTTCTTCCTAGGTGCTTTACTACTAATTATCAAATTATTTTTAATTGGCAGTATTTTTAAAGACAGTATATTATTCTGTGCATCATATATCAGCAGGTGTTCACATTACTCACAGTTTTTGAGTCATAGGAAAGTTAATTGCAATAGCCTTAATTATTTCTCTGCAACAATAAAAATGGACCCTTGAAAATACCATTGGGGTTTAATGCTTGACACGTGGATGAAAATGAGCAGCAATTTTTTTAATCTGTGTTATAATCACATAATTGGACACAAAAGATTCAGGTGCAATTTGTTTTTGTAATTGTGTTCTAAGTGGTATAATTTTTAATTATACACAGAGAGTTCAATGCTCATTAGTTGAATATTTAAGCTGCAGTTTTTCTTTTCTATGTGTAGCTCCTTTATTCAGGTTGGCCTCTCTTTTGACGTGGATTATTTGAATTCCTTACTCCACAATAGATCCATAGCTTACTCATTTTGTTCTTGTGCAACAGTAAGATGAAAAGTATATGGCTTAGAAATGCAGCATAACCCTAGAGATAAAAGTAATCATAGTTTTCTCTAATAAGGAAAATGTCTTGAGAATGGTCTGTGATGGCCCCTTTCTCTCTTTCATTCTTCAAGCAAGGAGCAGCTGCCTTTGGCACTTGACACAATTATCTGTGTATAGTGTCTCAGTCGCCAACTTTGTACTTTCCTGAAAGGCAAGTCCACACTCCGCTGCCCTCCCTGACTTTGTACAGGAGGAGCCCTCGGCCACGCTGCAGGTGCCGACTTGGCAGCTGTCACCTCTCTGGACCCCAATGTTTGCTTGCCCGGATTGATTCCTCTGGAAATCTGTCAGGGCCTCAAGAACAGCTCAATTACAGAGCCCAAGTCACAGCAGACTGATCTGGGTGAAAAACCAACTTACAGTGGGAAATAATACGTCCTAGCAGAAATTTTGCTGGGACATCAACATTGAGATCTGAAGATATCTTGAGGAAAAGGAGTAATCACGATAATAATAGTAATAATAATAATAATAACAGTAGCAATAGTTAATAACCAACACAAGGGAAAGAAAAGAACATTATTTGGACACACCTGTTAGGGCTGGGGCCCCATTTCCACAGTGAACCTAAGAATGCGTTGACCACAGTTTTCTCCACATCTCCCTTTTTTCAGACCATGAGTTGCCGCACTCCTTCTTCTGATTACAATAATTATGTTGGTTAAAGAAGATCTGTCAAAACTGCCCTTAGAGAAGAAAAAAACATAAGTTATAAAATTCTTAAGGCAAATATATACTTCACCTTGTTATTTAAAGTAGTGAAAATGGGAACAACATGGTACAGTAAAAAAATGACAAGGGTCAGAATCAGAGGCCTCTGCTCAGAATCATACTCCTTGCTCAGAATCGCACCCCCTGTTCAGAATCGCACCCCTTGTTCAGAATCGTACACGCTGGTGAGAATCACACCCCCTGGTCAGAATCACGCCCTCTGCTCAGAATCACACCCCCGGTTCAGAATCACACTCCCATTCAGAATCGCACCCCTGCTCAGAATCACACCCCTGCTCAGAATCACACCCCCTGTTCAGAATCACACTCCCATTCAGAATCACACCCCTGCTCAGAATCACACCCCTACTCAGAATCACACCCCTGCTCAGAATCACACCCCCTGTTCAGAATCACACCCCTGCTCAGAATCACACCCCCTGCTCAGAATCACACCCCCTGTTCAGAATCACACCCCCTGCTCAGAATCACACCCCTGTTCAGAATCACACCCCCTGTTCAGAATCACACCCCCTGCTCAGAATCACACCCCCTGCTCAGAATCACACCCCTTGTTCAGAATCGCACCCCTGCTCAGAATCACACCCCCTGTTCAGAATCACACCCCTGCTCAGAATCACATCCCCTGTTCAGAATCGCACCCCTGCTCAGAATCGCACCCCTGCTCAGAATCGCACCCCCTGCTCAGAATCACACCCCTGCTCAGAATCACACCCTGTTCAGCCTCAGGCAGGCATGAGTAGTGTACCATCAGGTTCATCTCTAAAGTGGAGATCATAGCAGAAACGTTCGGGATTGTTGAAAGATTTGTGAAAAATTCTATAAAATACGTAGAGCCTGATATTTAAATGGCACTCAAGTAATGACAGTTATTATTATTAGTATTATTGCAGATAAAATGTGCTTTAATTTACTCAGTGGAACATCATGTGGCCATGAAAATAAGACTCATAAGAATTGTAATAAAATAGAAAACTTAATAATAAATTCCATTGATAAATGAGAAATCATAAAATAAATTTATTTCATCCATGTGAAATAAAATAATGCATAGAAACAAAGAACAGAAAAATATGCCCAGTCATTAAATTTGCTTATTTTGGAAGGTGAGATGTTAAATAACTTTTCTTTTCCTAGTCATAGTTTCTTGAAATTGCCAGATTTCCTATGTTGATGATAGATACGTACATATTTTCTAACAGGAGAATGTTCAGGTTGATTGCATTTTAAGAGGTTCCTCACTAGGTCAGCATAGTAAAGGTTAACATTCACTGACTTCTCTTTATGGTTCTAAGCACCGTACGTGAATTACCTCATCAAACCCTTACAATGGCCCTATGAAGTATGTATTATTATGTTCCCATTTTGCAGATAAGACAAATGAGGCACAGAAAGGTTAAGAAGATCACACAGCTTCTAAGTAGTGAAAATTACCCAAAATACACAGATATGAATCTAGAACTGAAGCACGGGAGCCTGACTCGGTGCCAACATGCCCAGCCCAGCACTGCCCCACCCGCACTTGCCCATCATTCTGTACATGGAGCCCTCCTTGCACACCCAGAGCCCTTGACTCTCCTCCAAAGAGCCTGGGCTGCCACCTGCCACCTGCAGTTGATACTGGCTCAATATGGAGTTGACATAAGGGAAGCCATATTACAGAGGGGAAACCATATTGTGACTTGGAAGGATCTCTGACTAACTCTGGACTTTATGGCCCCTCCCAGCTGCTATAAGTTGATAACTTTGGTCTTTTGAGTTCCTTAGGAATGTGATGACCCCTGGGCAGAGAGTCTATGCTGATGATATCCATCATCAATGACAACTGAAAGATCAGGGTATAGACCATTGCTCCGGTCTCTGATACATATCCAGTAAAACAAAAGACTGCCAGGAACTAAGACCAGATAGATGCCCCAACCCTGGGACCAGATACCTCCCCCACTGGGAGACCAGCCCTCTATATAACTGGGCTGCGGTCTTTGTTCTGTAAGACAGTTCTTTGAGACGTTAGTCGGCCATCATCCCCTTTGCTAGCAAGCTGTAATAAACTGCCCTTTCTTTTCCACCATCTTGCCTCTTGACGATTTGCTTTTTTCTCGCGGCGAGCAGATCATGCCCTTTGTGCAGTAACACAGTCAAGGCAATATTTTCTGGCTGACAGAGGCCCAAACTGGGAGCCAAGGACATGTAAACTCTATCCAGTTCCTTTCTTAACCAGCTGTATACCTGTCATCTCCTCTTCCACTTGAACCCCACCCACACTAATCCTCTTGTAACACTCAGAATTCTATCCTCTGCCAGATAATGGAAACCTAAACAACCTGGCCCAGTTACTGAACCCTGAGACAGTCTTCTTAAATCATTCCAAAATGATAGCCCCAGTGTCATTTCCAAATGGTGCCAAAGGCTGGTAGCTAAAAACAATTTTTTTTTTAAACATGTACTTTTTTTCTTTTTGAGGAAGATTGTTCCTGTACTAACACCTGTTGCCAATCTTCCTCTTTTTCTTTTTTCTCCTCAAAGTCCCAGTACATAGTTATATATCATAGTTGTAGAATCACACCTCTTCTATGTGGGACACTGCCTCAGCATGGCTGGATGAGCAGTGAGTAGGTCCGAGCCCAGGATCCATACCAGCAAACATTGGGCTGCCAAAGCAAAACTTGGGAACTTAACCACTACGCTACTGGGCTGGCCCCAAAACAACTTTCTTTTAATTCCTCTATATAAATATTTACACCAATAACCATACAGGGCTACTTGTGGACTGAAGGCCGTATTTCCCCACTTCCAGTTTATTTCAGTCTGTTCTGGGGAATCACTATGTAACTTAATTCAAGACTGTTGTATAATAAAGAATATATCTGGTCTTTTTCCCCTGGCTTCTGGTGCAGAACTTTGAAAAACCTTGGACTTTCCTGAGGGATAGCAGTGTCTTTGTTATGATAATAAGATGGCTCTTGGTGGCCCCTGGATGACTTCAGATGGGGACTGGTCACCAGAGAGACCAAGCACCTGATTAGAGGGTTGGGACTTTCAGCCACCTGACCTCCAGGAAGGGGAGCTTGAGATTGAGTTCAATAACGTGGCCAATGATTTAATCAATCATGCCTATGTAATGAAACGCCAATAAAAATTCTGTACACCAAGGTTCAGGGAGCTCCTGGCTGGTGAACACATGGATATGCCTGGAGGGTGACGCAACCTGATTCTCTGAGGAGAGGGCGTGGAAGCTCTGCATTGCCTCCCAGACTTCGCCCTGTATTTATCCTTTATAATAAAACTGTAACAGTGGATATAGCGCTTCCCTGAGTTCTGTGTATCATTCTAGTGAATTTTTGAACTTGAGGAGGTCATCACTCAGAAATTCAGGTGGCCCTGGGGACCCTTAAACTTGTGGCTGGCATCTGAAGTGACGGCTGCCTGTGGACGCTAGCTCCAGGTAGTTAGTGTCAGTATTGAATTGCAGTACAAACAGTTGGGGTGATAAAAGAGCTATAATGATCATACCTAACTTTCTTTATAAGCTCTGGTCAAAAGCACCTGTTGACTGAGGAAAAATCCATTACAATGTAAACAGCAGATATTTATTTGGACAATTAAAATTGCAATTCGGGAGACACAGATACAGATAGAAACTCAAAACGTGTTCTGATTACGGGAGAGGCTTAGGGTTTTTATAGGAAAAAGGGAGAATGAGGTGAGTTGTATTACAGAAGAGTTCACTGGTGCTAGACGAGGTAAGGCTAGGTTTGCACTGCATTGATTGGCTTGAAATTCGGTCATCAGGCCAAAGGATAGACTTGTATTTCATTGATTGGTTAGCAATCTGGTCAACAGCAAAGTCCAATTTCATCAGTCCTTACAAACAGGCTATTCTTGTCCTTACTGACTTGGAATGTTGGTAGTCTGGTCCAGCTTGGAAGATAAAGAAAACAGGATGTGCAAGACGATTCCTCTGAAATGGCTGTTCTAGCTCTATTTAATATAACTCCACTCATGTCGTCTTTCACACACCCAAGTTCAGACAAATTCTGTCTCCCCAACCTTGTCACTGAAAACGTCTGCTTGGATTCAGATTGCAGACCAGGGGGTAAGTCAAAGATATCCAACACAGATAAGTGAGAAAGACATCCCAAACACGGCCAGGGGGGTCTACGTTCAAGAAAAATGTGGACCCTAAATATTTCTTAGTGCAATAGAGGGTAACAAGAGTGGCTTTTGAAATAATGACATGTTTTACAGAGCCCAAAAACTACTGTTAGAACACAGAATGTGCAGGCCAGCATGCATGACACCGGAGGACAGGCTGAGTGGAACAGAATGGCCTAGCAAGATGTAGCCTTCCTTGCAAAAGACAAAGAGCAAGGCTGGGGATTTTTGTTCTAAGGAGGGAGACAGCCCTTGGGAGGTACCAGGCAAGAGCGTCACACACAGGTCCCCACCTCCCTCAACTTTCACAACTCTTGGAAATACTCTTTAAAAAGTGCAGAAGAGGGCCGGCCCCGTGGCTTAGCGGTTAAGTGCGCGCGCTCCGCTACTGGCGGCCTGGGTTCGGATCCCAGGCGCGCATCCATGCACCACTTCTCCAGCCATGCTGAGGCCACGTCCCACATACAGCAACTAGAAGGATGTGCAACTATGACATACAACTATCTACTGGGGCTTTGGGGAAGGGAAAAAAAAAAAGGAGGAGGATTGGCAATAAATGTTAGCTCAGAGCTGGTCTTCCTCAGCAAAAAGAGGAGGATTGGCACGGATGTTAGCTCAGGGCTGATCTCCCTCACCAAAAAAAATAAAATAAAATAAATAAAAAGTGCAAAAGAGAGGCCAGCCCAGTGGCGCAAGCGGTTAAGTGCATGCGCTCCACTGTGGCAGCCTGGGGTTCACGGGTTCGGATCCTGGGCACACACCGACGCACTGCTTGTCTGCTTGTTAAGCCATGCTGTGGCAGCTCCCATATAAAGCAGAGGAAGATGGGCATGGATGTTAGCCCAGGGCCAGTCTTCCTCAGCAAAAAGAGGAGGATTGGCATTGGATGTTAGCTCAGGGCTGGTCCTCCTCACAAAAAAAGAATAAAAAGTGCAAAAGAGAGGCTGGCCCAGTGGCGTAGCAGGTAAGTGTGCACACTCCACTGCTGGCAGCCCGGGTTCAGATCCAGGCGTGCACCAACGCACCGCCTGTCAGACCATGATGTGGCGGCGTCCCATATAAAGTAGAGGAAGATGGGCACGGATGTTAGCCCAAGGCCAATCTTCCTCAGCAAAAAAGAGGAGGATTGGCATGGGGTGTTAGCTCAGGGCTGATCTTCCTCACAAAAAAAAAAAAAACACAAAAGTGCAAAAGAAACAACTATCTGAATTCCCAATAATAGGGGCTCAGATAAGTAAATTACAGGATGTCCCTGTGCAGAAGACTATGTAGCCCTCATAAATCATGTTGTGAAAGTGTCATCGTGAAAAAGCTCTTGGTCACTGATGAGTGACTGAACAGCTCACATGGATAAGCCTCTGTTTGTCCCCGGGGAAGGGCCTGCCCTCAGTCCACGATCTTGTCTTCCTTCCTTCCAGCACCTTCCTAAGGCAGCCCTCTGGCACCATCCCTCGCCCCTCAACTGCTAGTCTTTTCAGGTCCTCTTCTCTCTGGAAGAATGAAATGAGGAACCAAGGAAGGGAGAGGAGAGGGGAGAAAACTGTCTTTTCTCCAGTCTTGCTTTCTAAGGTTTCATCTAGGTAAACTGATCCCTCAGTGCACTACGACTAAGAATCTCCGGGGACTTGGTTATGTTTACCTCTCCACGTACAGCACTTGGTTACAAAGGAGACCACGAGCCAAATGAGGGACTCATTTATTCACTGAACAGAAACTGGGCATATACAGAGCGCCAGGCGTGAGACGAAGCTCAAGAATACAGGGAGAAAAAGGCATCCGTCTCTGAGGTGAGCAAGATGATGGCGGCGTGATCCCCATGCGCTAGGAGCCTTGAAACAAAGAGGCAAACGATTGTCCGGAGAAGAAAGGAAAGGTTTCACAGAGGAGGTCAGGGTCTACTGGGCTCTTAAAGGCTGAGCAAGAATTTGTCACACAGCAAAGGGTGAAAGGAAATTTGAATAGAAGACAGTAGGACTCAGCTTGCTTTGGAACAGTGAGAAGTTCAATGTAACTGGAGCATAAAAAGTTGATGGGTGCATATCTTCATCACAAGACTTCACTCATTATTTTTAAACCATTGGCTTGTCTGTCTATCTAACTCCCCAGACTGCAAGTTTCCTGGGAAGGTCTTATCCATCTTTTTTTCCCCTGTGCCAAGTGGGTGCACAATAAATACTTGTTGAATCAAACTCAGAAGAGAGGTACGTGGGGTCATGCTGAGTTTGGACTTCATCCTACACACAACCAGGGTGGGACGGGGGCTCAGCTGAGGACTTTCAACCACAGGGTGAAGGAAGCACAGCTGTCGTTTAAGGAGGAAAATCTGGCGGCTCCGTGTGCGTTGGGGGTAGTGGGAACAGCTACAGTAGAGAGGGGTTCGAGGCAAGAAGCACAGCAACGGGATGGGAGGATGTCGCAGGGTTAGGATATTTGTGCCACAGCATCAATTGGGTTTGGTGATCCAGTAATTACTAAAAAGTTGTAGTCAAAGTTAACTCTGAAAAATGGGTGGCCGGCAGGCGTCCACCATGATTGGGAACAGAGGAGGCTGATAAGTTTTAAGCTGGAGAGGAAAAAAACTCTAAGTTTTGGACAAGTTAACTCTGATGTCTGAAAAAATGAAGCAATTCATAGGCAACTGAAAACCTGGGTCTGGGACCTGAAAGAAAGTGGAAGTGATATAGATTTGGTAGATGTACTAATAGAACTCGAACAGAGGACTGAGCATGTGACCCAGAGTGACCCCCCCCTAGAGGGAGAGACAAAGGAGGGCAGCTTGGAGAAGTGGACAGACTAGGAAAGGATGGTCCAGTGTGCACAGGAGGTGAACTCTGAAAGGGCCTTCAGGCACTGGTAACCACAGCAGAAGGGATTTTGAAGCAATTGTGGATTACTGTAACCAGTTACCAAGTGAAGGAAACTTGAGGAATTGAGACAGTGATGAAGAAACTTACAATAAGCCAATGTCTGCGTGATACGTTGCCGCAGGAAGTCAGTCCTGACAGTCCACCACCGTGAGCACCGTGCTGCCCTCCTTCCCGCCCCTAACCTGCCTGCCTTCTGCCTCCCATCTACAAGCCCAGGCTTTGACGCAGAATCACAAAGAAGTTACTACAATTCCCCAGTACAGAGTTGCACGGGAAAGTCACATCCCCCAGATAGCAGAATAAGAGGGGAAAATGCACCAGCTCTTTGCATCAGCTGTTTCCTGCACCCAGAAACTTTTATTTACATGCTCCAATATCTGTCACTCTGAGCTAAACAACTTAAAACGAACTCATTTTGAGGAATGTTTCTTTCTGTAAATTTCCTTTTGCTTATGCACTAAGAGTATAGTTTAGATTCTTTGGGCCCAAGAAAGATAAGCCACTTCTGACAGAGAAGCATTTTGAAGACGAATTACCTGGCCCACCACACATGTTTCACAGCCATGCATCTGTGGTCTCCACTCTTTGCTTAGTATGACAGCCAAAAATGGCATCTCCACTCTTTGCTTAGTATGACAGCCAAAAATGGCAATGTTTTGAAAAGTACATTCCACCATATTTCCAAAATTATACATATCCACTTATTATGAATAATAAGAAGATTCTATAATAAGTTTAGCGCAGACTTATTGTTCTAATTTAAATACAAATACAAATTTCCTTTTAACATATTAGGTAATATTTTCTAAATTTTTAATATTTTTAACTGTGTTATTGTCAAAGTAACTTCATATTTCAATTACAACAGTTTGGGAAAGGGAAAAAGAACAAAGTTATTTGAGAAGGGAATGAAGTCTGCCTGAGTAATAATAATGTCATACTTTGAAACTCAAAGCAATGCCTTTACTGTCTTTATCAAAAAAAATAAAATGCCACCTTATTTTGAAAATTATTCAGAACTTATCAAAAAACAACAAAATAGAGAGAAATGGCTTCTCTGTTATAAAATGGATTCAATTGATAGGCTTTTTCGAGGGAAGGATTATAGCCCTTCAAAAGTGTGTGATTTCCAGTGACATATGCATTTATGTTTCACACCTACTTTTAAAATAAGCCTATAGTCATGATCTGTGGTAGAACAAAAGAAAGCAAGAAAAAACATGCCCACATGTGTTTTTATTGTTAATCAGATATTCACATTAAAGCTATATTTTATTTCTGCTTGAAAAACAGCTCCCTGAGATAAAAAAACAAATAACAACAACAACAATGAAACAAAACAGAAAATGTAGCCCTCTTTCTATCCAGTCCAGGATATGATATTTCAAAATCAGCCTTTCTACTTATCCACACCTGATGTCAAAATCAAGAGCAGATGAGACCAATTATCTCAAAAGAGCAAGCCTCTTAAGGAAAGGTAATGAGCTAAAAGATGTGTATTCTCTTCAACAGGGACCCAAATCGGTTCATTTCCAGAGAAAAAAAGACCTCAACATCTTTGTAACTGCTGTTCCTTCTGCCTAGAATGCTCATCCTCTGGTTCTACCCACTTTAGAGTCCTTCTAATCCTTGTACAATGAGGTCCACCTCCTCAGAGAGGCTCTCGCGAATAGCTTTACCTAAAATGAATCTGAAACAAGAGTCTTCTCTCTCCCAGAATCCTGTTTCTTGTCTCAATTGCTCTAATCACCACCTGTAATTATTTTGTTATTCCATCGTTTCCTTGCATATTGTCATCTTCCTCAATAAATCGCAAGTTGTCCAGGACCCTTTATTGTTATGTAGTGGGCAAGCACTCAGTAAATTTCTGGACTCTACCAAAGGTTGTAGTCACCACTACAAAAGAACATCTTCACGCTTTTTTCCAGGAAAGTAGGTCTCCTGTGCTCAATTTCAGCCCGTACATGTCCATGTGCCCCCACCATGGCCCTTTCTGTAGGCAGAACCCACTCAGAGAAAGTGTTTCTCCAGGAGGTGAAAAAACACTTGGCAAAGCCTTCTTATAAAATGATCAGTGTTTGGGACCAAAAAGAGAAAGGCACCCCCAAGAAGAACAGAGGAACCTTCACCCTGCATCTGCAACATATTTCCACCATTCCATTGGGAACCAAAGAGGGTTCCTCGGAGAACGGGCTTCCACATGGGGCCCTCTGTGTATCCCATCCAGTGGCAGCAGCAGTAATCCCTCCCAGCCAATAACGTTTCAAGCCTTTCATGTTTCAAACTCTTACAAACTTCAGAACCAATACTAGTCTTATGCAGGGTAAATACTGCTTCTAGCAATCTGCAAGTGGGTTATCATTCCCTCCTAAACCGTGTTTAGAGATCAGTACGTGATATAGCAAGGCACCCCGCCTGAGCCTCACAGAGGTCAGACCATTGGAATTGGAACTTGTTCTTTGGGGACTGGCCTTATCACCAGCACCCACTAAGAGACCATTTTTTCCAATGAAGTTTTGTTCTACTTCAGGTGTTTTGCACTTCTGGTGAAAAATCTCTAAAGGAAAGGAGACAAAATTGGACCATAAATTCAATATGAATATTGTCATCCTTCTCCTCCAAAAAGAGGAAGAACTAACCAAACAAGGTTGTAAAAGAGCAGCGCTTCTAAACTCCGTCTTCACGTGGAAAATAACACAAGTACTAAAACTGATAACAATAGCAGTCCTTACAGTTTGACAAGGGCGTGTAGGAGAGGAGGTGAGCAACACTGAAATGCCTTCAGGTATTTGCAGAACTTCTGAGCTCCAGTTAAAAGCTAAAATTATGATTAAAAATACAAAGTATTTTTAACTTCACATAAATTAATAATGTGCCTATTTCAATGCGATTGCTTTGGGGATGATTATGTCCTTTGGAAACTTTTTTAAGTAACTTGAGATTTCCACCATGAATTTACTATTTCAGGAATTGTGGTTAATTTTGGTTTTTGTTTTTTTAACTATAAGATATTATGTCACCAGGAATATTGTCACCAGCCACTGCCAAAATCTGGCTGAAGTTTCCCATTATATATTATAAACAATTGGATTATTTGTTGGTAATTGTATCCATTATCTACGTCCTGATCCATTTGTGTGGGAGAGATTTCAAAATACTTTAATGAAAAATGATATAAGCAAAATGTGGTTGCCTGTATCATGAAGAACTCCCACACAGCATGGCTCATAAGAGCTGGCTTTAAAGTTCTCTAAAATTTTGCTAGCTTTGCACTACAACTCCTTTAAAATGGTCCTTTCCATAGATAAATAAACAAAAAAGTAAGATTAAAAAATACAGCCATTTCAGGAAATTTCCCATTGCTTTAGTACGTGAACAGGGATAGTGAAGAAAAAGAGGAGACGGTTTCAGGCTGAAGGAATGGGAATGGGGGTATGTTGTGGGCTGAATGTTTATGTCCCCCCAAAATTCATATGTCAAAGGCCTAAACCCCAATGTTAGGGACCTTTGGGAGATAATTAGGTTTAAATGAGGTCATGAGATTTTGAGAATAATGGGCTAGTGATCCTTGGAAGAAGAGGAAGAGAGACAAGAGCTCTCTCTCCATCTGCCCAGGCACAAAGGAGAGGTCATGTGAGCACACAGCAATATGGCGGCCTTCTGCAAGCCAGAAAGCGAGACCTCATCGAGAACCGTTATCTGCAGGCGTCTTGATCTAGCACTTCCCAGCCCCCGGGACCGTGAGAAATAAATGTTTATTGTTTAAGTCACCAAGTCTATGGTATTTTGTTATAGCAGCTGGAGCTGACTAAGGCAAGGTGCCTCCTGGGAGAGCAGTAACAGTATTTGAAGGAAATTTAAAACGCCCATTGGAAAGCAATGAATAGCTTCAGCATTGTCACTCACTGAAACAGAAGCATCACAATAAAACTGTCCCATGTCATGCTTCCTGGACACTTAATGTCTCTTTAGGTTAGGCAAAGAGAGGCCTGTGGTGCTTTGGAACAAAGTGTTGTCTAACCCTGAGGCTACAGGGGGGCTCCTGCCAAGGATTGGCCCCTAGAATGCAAACCCTTCCCACCCTCAACAGACTTCAGAGCAGATTGGGTGGTTCTAGATAATAAATGGTCAAGGGCTGGCACCGTGGCTTAGCGGTTAAGTGCTCGCGCTCTGCTCCTGGCGGCCCGGGTTCGGATCCCGGGCGCACACCAACGCACTGCTTCTCCGGCTATGCTGGGGCCGCGTCCCACATGCAGCAACTAGGATGTGCAGCTATGACATACAACTATCTACTGGGGCTTTGGGGGAAAAAATAAATTAAAAAAAAAATTAGATAATAAATGGTCAGAGCTTCTAGAGCTAAATAGAGCTTTAATGTACTTAGGTTCTAGTAATCTATAAACGCCTCTGATAGTTCTAGATCTTAAGTAAAGTAGTAAAAATTTAAGTAAAATATTTTATTAGTTTAGCTTACAGAGAAATAAACTGATACAAATCTCTGCCTAGATTATATCTTAATAATTAGTACACTGCACTTATGCGTTATTATATAAAAGATATCTATTAATCATGTCTTACATGTAATCCTGGGGTCCACAGTCTAGAATTAACAGACAACATATTTGCGGAAAAACAAAATGGACACCAGTTATTATAGTGAGGAAAGGTAGTTTGAGGGGCAGTCATTGGTATCTGTCAATTAAATATTTTTTGGGGGGGAAGATTGGACCTGAGCTAACATCTGTTGCCAATCTTCCTCCTTTTCCTCCTTTTTTCTCCACAAAGCCCCAGTAGATGGTTGTATGTCATAGTTGCACATCCTTCTAGTTTCTATGTGGGACGCTTCTCAGCATGGCTTGATGAGTGGTACGTAGGTCCGCGCCCAGGATCCGAACTGGTGAACCCTGGGCCACTGAAGCGGAACACGCTAACTTAAGCGCTACGCCACCCAGCCAGCCCTGATAAAAATTTTATTATGTTCACGTAGCATCAATTTTAATTCCAAGTTTGGTCTCTGGTCTCAGGAGCCTCCTTCTATAGTTAAATTGTCATAAATGCTGTGATGCTGACAAACCCTCAGGAAGGCACTCTAGTGAATTCCTAAATTAAATAAGTCTCTTAAACTAAACAAAAAAAAAGTTTAAAACAAGCTACCTGTTTCATTAAAGCCATATTGAGCAGCTAATTTTTAACTGCTTTGTTAAAAGGGTTACCACCATACTATAAAGGGGCTGTGTCTATTTACTAAGCATAATGTCAGCTTAGCATTATCAAACCAGCCTCCCAGACTACTGAACTTAATTTTCTGCTATTTTGTGCTGTGCATAATTTCAAATTATCAAAGACTCATCTAATGACCTACTCCTATCCTAGATGGAATATGCTTTTCTATCCTTTATCAAATCTTGAGAAATAGTAGCACTAACAATGCAAAATTGCTAAAAGTCCATTGAGGCAAAACCCAAATTCCTCTTCCATTTATACCATGAACACGTATCCTGGTGTTCTTACCTGCCTAACATTTCTAGTAGAGGAATTGGATATCAGGCAGGCACAGTAATCGTCCCTGGTATTCAAGGTTTAAAAAGTAATATGTTGGCAAAAAATACCATTTATTCAATCTAAAAAAATACCATGTTGGCAAAAGTAGTCTCCTAAAAAGTAATCTAATCTGGTTTTGATTAAGTCTATTTCCTTTTCTATTTAGAGTGAAACTTGGTGCCAGATTACTCTTCTGAGAGTACACCCATCATTCTCCTTCTAAAGAGCATGCAACTGCTTCCCGCTAACTAGTGGTTCTAGTCACCTGATTAAGATTCACGGCCCTCCATAATCTGCCTCTGCTTTTTCTGCCCACATTTATCTTCCTGTACTTCTCAAAATAATTCTAAAATCCAGCCAGGCCAAGCTTCTTATTGTCTTCTCTATTGACACTCGTTCTTGTCGATATTGCCCCTGCCTGAAATGTCCTTTGGCCCTCCCCACCCCCACACACGACACATGTCCCAGGCTTGGAAGTCATTGAGACCTCAGTGTGAGTCATCCCAGCGCTCCCATTTAGCGGCTGTGGGAATGATACCAAGTCTCACTTCACTGACTTCATTCAAGGAAATGACATCTGAAGTGGGCCGGGCACAAAGAAGGCCCTCGGTAAACGTCAGCTCCTTCCTTGCCTCCATTGATCAAAACCGTAACCTGGTACAGATGGAAAGCAACACCTCTTCAATAATTCTGCTACGGTTCGAGGCATGTTCAGAACTCCTCTTATGGAATTGTCTCCAGTAGTCTGTTAGGGATCCATTCCTCTGTAATTCACGGATAACCGGATGAACAGATGCTTAACAAATCAAAGGTATATTTTGCTCATGTAACAGGACATCCAGAGGCACAAAGTCCAAGGCTGGGATGGCCATTCTGTGATGTTATCAGGACCTCTACCTCCTATTTTCCTGCCCAATTATCCTGAGGATGTGGCTTTTGTCCTCCACTGTCTTCATTTTTGTAAACTGGTTGATACTCCCTGCTGGTATCCTGTACACAGGCATGGAAGAA
Organism: Diceros bicornis minor; assembly: GCF_020826845.1. Classification (NCBI taxonomy): domain Eukaryota; kingdom Metazoa; phylum Chordata; class Mammalia; order Perissodactyla; family Rhinocerotidae; genus Diceros; species Diceros bicornis. The sequence goes on along the minus strand of NC_080772.1, from coordinate 10,270,800 downwards.
GGCAAAGGGCCAAAAACTTTCTCCACTCAAGACTTTGCCATTTAAACAGAGAAGAGAATCCTTCCCAGGAACTTCCACCTACACGTTACTGGCAAGGACGGTATTGCCTGGCCACCCGAGCTGCACATGAAAGCCATCAGATTGAATATTTCAGCTTCCCAGCCTCTGTAGTAAAGGAAGGCCAGGGGACTGGGGCTTGGGATAGAGATTGAATAAGTCAACCTATAACATCTGCCACATCTTCAAAGCCAGTTTAGAAGCCTGTAAATTCACCAAAGAATTAGCCCTAAATCCACCCTCAAAAAATTGTGTTAACTGTGGTTCTTAAAAAGAATGTATCACGGATTCTGCAGGCAATTCCTAAAGAGGAAATACAAACACAATCTGGACAATAGCAGCAGCAATGAGATACTTACTCACTTTCCAAAAGTAATTAGTTTAGAGTGGATAGCATTTGTCTAGATAGATAACTTCACATATGTTTGGACTTTACACGAAGTCACCATGTCACTGTTGAAGGGTATGCTTACTTTTATTCCCAAAGGATGTCATATGTGCCCTTGTGGTCTCCCAACAAGATAGGAAGCTCTTTGATGGTGACCCATGTTCTGTGCCTTTTCTTTACCCCAATTGCATCTAGTAGGGTGCACAACAGAATACACCGAGGTGTCTCATTTAACCAACAGAAGGTAAACAGAGTGCTACTTTATAAAAGGAATTTCTGAGGCAGGGCAACTGGCAGCTGCAAATTTGTGCTGGGCACATTGGGCATTATAATGTCATCACTGCACTTAGCAGAGTCCTTATATGTGGCAACCACTCAGTAAATCTTTGCTAAATTGGATACAGGCCATTTATCTGCCATAGGGTTAAACTGGGTGACCCCTTTTTATAGGTCTGAGTGGAAGAAACTACTCTATTGGACACTTTAGGCATTTCTGATTTTCTAGCTGTTTGGTTGTCAACTTCTCCCCTGAGTACAGTAGGGAACACATATAAGTGAAATAGAAAGGGCAGCAGCATTGCACAACTCCAGGGGGCGTCGTTCACACCATAGCCAATGGAGCTGTGCTGCATACAAGCTGTGCGGCCCTATGAGACAGCCCTGTGGGGATACGCCAAGGGACACAGCGACTGCCGGCTCTGCCCTTGTTCATTTAACAGCTGAACGACGGCTTAAAAAGAAAAATTGTCCTGCAGGAACTGACCACAATTCCAAGGAATCTGTTGCTATTGCTGGTTAGATCCGTTCTACATGCCATATGACAAGCAAGTGTCCCCTTTGATGAAATGGTTGGCCTGTACAGCAGGTAAATTTTGACATTTCACATTGTGACATCCAGGATCACGGGGGAAACCCGATAATGTGGCCCAAAGTGCTGCCAAGTGATCCCGAGGAGGGACTTTGAATATAAATGCAGATTTCACTCAGGGTCTCAGGAAAGTTAAATGGCGCTGGGGACACCAGTCCACCCCCAGTGAATTCTGACGTCAGAGTTATGCATCACCTAAGACCTGTAGTTTCCAGCTTCAGAGAGGTGGAACTGCAGAATTGCAGTCACGCAGCTCTGGAGAGACAATTGTAAAACTTTCAGGGCTTTTGTGAGCAAGTTCACCTTATGATGATAGCTCAGAATTTGCCACGGTGAAACCACAGAAATCCACAAATGCCTCAAATTAGGGCTTTTTTTGTTTTTAAGATCTGAGTAGTAAACATTTATGAACATACCACTGATCAGGTATAAAATGGGAAAGAGTCTACAGCCTCGGAGTTATGTGGCCAGATCCCACACAGGTCACAATCCGGAAAGCCAGAAGTCTCCCAGGAAGGTTGTGCTAAGAGGAAATCACCGAAGTCTAGAGAAAAGAGTCAAATAACAAGTAGGTATTGAACATCGACAGATATTCTGCCCCATGCTAAGTTCTGTGGGGATGAAATAGGAAGTTTAAAGCCAATTCCCTGACTTCTGAGGCGCTCACAGCAAACACCCAATCCTTACTGTGTGCCGATACCTATTACCTCACTTACTCCTCAAAACCTCGTGACATTGGTCCTATTACCTCATTTTATGGGTAGAGAAATGGAGGCTTAAACAGGCTGAGCATATTGCTCCAGTTGACACAGAGAGTGGGTCAAGCTGGGGATCAGCCCCCAGCAGGCAGACCCCCAGTGACAACACCCCCAAAACAAGAGCACGACAGAGTGAAGGCCAGCAGTGGGCGGAGACTTCCACGCCAGGGCCATGTGTGGGAGATCACCAAGAAGAGACACGCCAGGGACACAGGAGAGGGACAGGAGATGTAGGTGGTGGAGGAGGCAGGGATGGCAGAAGGAGAGGGGAGCAGAAGAAGAGCTGGTGTGAGCGTGGGGGGTAGCCGGTGCCTGTGACGTAGGCCCGACTAAAGCAAAAGGGGCCTCCCACTCCAGTAACGTCACGAAGGTTTCCTGCAAACAAGCCTTCTGAGGCATGCATTGCACGTATCTCTCCAAGAGAAGCTGCCAAGAGACACGGCTGGAACAACTAGCCCATCTGCATTAGATGAAGAAAGGATAGCGCATTGAATCATATCACTATTGAATTTCCTTTTTCTTAGAAACTCTAAGTCATTACTCCAAATTCTCATTCCTCGTGATTAAAATTGAACTAAACTTATGTTTTCTCAGTGTGCCAAAGCATATTTTATTGGGCTAATTTCTAAAACTCTGGTGGTGGAAATTACACTTTGCATTCATGTCATGGTTTAACTGAGGCTGATGATACTGGAAATGGTAAAACTCTAGTCTACTTTATCTAAAAACAGATTGAGTACTAATTAATGATTTCATCTCTCCAGTGACTCTGACATCTCATTAATCAATTATTATCAATCTTTACCTCTTCCAAAGCATGATGTCCTACCTGCTGAGGTTCTGTAGATTGTTTGCTTAACACTATGTACGGTATGTTTCTCTACCTGAGCTCCAACACAGCAAAGTTTTGCTCCCTAGAATCAAATATTCTGTGAGCCAAGTTATATGCTCCGAGATATATGAATGCCACACAGAAAAGCTTTTCTGAAATAGCCACTAAGGTAGCTTTAGTGCTGTCCATACCCCTAATGCCAGAGTTAACAAGTGCTCCCACTGGATCCGTAGGTGCTTAATGGAGGGAGAGAGAAGAGCCCTGTGCCTGGGAGGAGTGGGGACGCGGGGGAGGGGCTTTCGCAGGCTCCTTTCCTTCCTCTGAGAGCAAGAGGTTTGGAAAGCGATTGAATGAGCTCATTTTGGAAATGTTTCTTGTCTCCATTCCAGTGAGAAGCTAAATTAGAACACAGTCTTGCCTGTCGTTGACTTATTCAAGGAGACACATTAATATGATCAAATTTATAGGCAAAAATGTAAGCTCAAAATTGTTCATTGAAGCAATAATGAATATTTAGAAACAGTATCAGTAGCCAAAAATAAACTCATAATTCATTTTGATCATATATGTCATAAAACTGTTAAAAATCACGTATTTGAAGAATATCAAATCCCATAGGAAAATGTCATAACATAATATTAGATGAAAAAAGTGAAATACAAACTGTATTTCAAACTTTAAAAATAATTTCTATGTATGTGAACATACATGTTATATATAAATAACTTTAGCAATACTTTGTGTATATTCTTCCCAATATTAAATACATAATATATATTAATATAAAACATTATATAAAATATATTTGTGTCTATTATATATTAAAAGTATAATAGATATTTGTAATAATACATATTATATACACATATATAGGAAGTATATATGCAAAATGTTGCTCAAGTTATTTGAGTGGTTGGTTTACAGGTGATTTTTATTTTATTCTTTGTATTTTTTAATATTTTCTAATTCTTTACAATAATCCTGTATAATTTTACAGTTAGAAAAACAGTGAAGAAGCCTCCAGTTAATTTGATGACCAGAATCACACTCCACCTGGATATGAGTATCTCATAACTCTTCACTTACAGAGTTTAAATCTTACTCCATGAGCATCTGTGTCCAAATCACCAGTGGTTCTTCAGAAAGCTCATTTTCTGGGCCCCACTCCAGGCCTGCTGAATCAGCAGTTCTGAGTGCCAGCCCAGAAATCTACATTTCACCTGCTCCTAAGGTGATCCACGCGCACACTCAAGCTTTAGAAACTGCCTGACTGCCTTAAGTATGTCAGATTTGCCTTGTGAGGAATTCTTACTCAAGTTATGGACTCTCTTTTTCTTTCACCCATTCTCTCTTACAGAAAGCAAGTTTTTTCACTTTAGGAACCTTGTTTCTTACTGTAGTTTAAACCCCAGAGGATGTATTTCATTGGGTCTCTCACTGTCAATGAAAGTAGAGCCTTTTAAAAATCTGCTTATATGGAAAACATCCAAATGAAAGCCATCACGAAGCACACTGAGTCACTCTGGGAGCTGAAAGGCAGATCTGCTGGGAGCCCAGGACGTGATGAGGGAGAGAGAGCTGAATACCAAGCCCAGTGGAGACCAGGAGGGGACCACACATCAGACAAGGGGCTGTACCCTGGAATTTACAGACTTATTAAGCAGAGGCTTGGGTGCCCTTTCACAGATGAATCACAGCCCAGAAGAGTGGAAGAAGTGAGAGAGGGCCCGCAGGACTGGGACTGAATAGAGATGACCAGGACACCAGAGGCACCAGCACCCCACAGGCTCACACACAGCCAAGCTCTCTGCGCAGTCATCACACCAGCTTCATCCAGCAGGGAACTTGGGCAGCTTTGGCCTAGGAAGGTCCAAGAAGGAGCCTTGCTCAGCATCAGTCCCATGGGGCTCTTCTGGAATTCTGATTCTCTTACGTAAATGGCTCATGTTTTAAATACTTGAAAGAATTCCAAAATGCCTGTGTCCACTTAATTTACTAAATCCCTAGAATTAGATTCCTAGAAATTAGATGTCTATAAATAATAGGACCTTGTCGGGACATCTCATATAAGAATCATACTGAACAGCCCTGAACTGATGAATAAAAAAGCGTAAAATCACAATAAGTGGAATTTTAAAAATTACCTTATAGTTCATGTATATTTCATTCACTTTGGTATTCATTCAAAAAGTATTTATTCAGCACCTCCAGATGCCAGGTACATGAGGATATGCAGTGAACAAAGATAAACCTGGTTTCTGTCCTCAAGGGGCTAATTTCAGAGGAGAAGACAGGGAGGAATCAAATGATCTTACGAGTTCATGTAAAGTCGCAATGCTGACATGAACTATGAAGGAGAGGGCCAGTGCTGGGAGAGTCAAGAATAGGGGGTCTGCTCAGGTCAGGGGGTCCAGGGAAAGCTTTCCTGAGGAAGCAGCACTTGGGCTGGAGGCAGGAGGGAGAATAGGAGTTGATCAAGCAAAGAGGCAGTAACAGTGTGGCCAAAAGAAGCTAGTGTAGCTAGAAAGGCGTGACAATGCACAGTAAGGTGAAGAGGAAGGTAGACCAGATCAGAATAGGCTTATGGGCCTAAGGAAGCGGCTTGTCTTCATCCTAGGGGCAACAGGAAGACACTGAAGGTGGCCACTGGAAAAGATTGACCTGTGATGTGAGAATAGATGGGGAGGAAGGGGTTGGTAAAGCAGTAAAATTAGACAAGTCAATTAGGACTTACAGCACTCCAGGCAAGCGAGTGATCACTTAGACCTGGGTGGACAGGGGTGGCAGAGTGGTCAGTGGATTGGTTTGGGGGACCTACTCTCAACTCCTCACTGTAGAGATGAGCACAGTTGTCTGGAGAGGTCAACTGACCTCCTCAAAGTCCTATATCTAGATGGGGCGGTGTTGGTGCTGGAGCCATGTCCCCTGGCCCCAGCACTTGAGGTAAGGAGGAGTAAGGTAGGGCATCATGTCTTTCACACAATGCATTTAAAATAAGTGTTCTTCTTATGACGATATAGCCAAGTTAATAACCAATATTAGACCCAAGTGGAACACAGCAAACTGTGAGCAATGGTGTTCAAGTAGCTTCTGCTGATGGAGCCCCATCAGGCAGACATCCTCACCAAAGCTCCTCTGGTCCTTAATCTTCATAACAAAACAACAGCAATAAATCCATCACATTGGCATGTAATACTTTGTATTTTTAAAAATAACATGTGATTCCATTTGGTTCACATGATCTCCTTGTGAGGGCATTCGGACAGGTGTTCTCACCCCCTTGGTAATTGAGAAAACTAGGGCCGGCCTCGTGGCTTAGCGGTTAAGTGCGCGCGCTCTGCTGCTGGTGGCCTGGGTTCGGATCCCGGGCGCGCACCGACGCACCGCTTCTCCGGCCATGCTGAGGCCACGTCCCACATACAGCAACTAGAAGGATGTGCAACTAGGACACACAACTATCTCCTGGGGCTTTGGGGCAAAAAAAGGAGGAGGATTGGCAATAGATGTTAGCTCAGAGCTGGTCTTTCTCAGCAAAAAGAGAAAGATTAGCATGAATGTTAGCTCAGGGCCGATCTTCCTCACAAAAAAAAAAGAGAGAGAGAGAAAACTAAGACACAGAGAAGTTACCTATCCATGGTTCCAGAGCCAGTCAGTAAGGAGCCTAGATTCCTCCTGATTCTAATGTTTACCCTCAGTGCTTTCCCATAATCACAATTCTACTCTTCCAAAATGATGCCAAAAATGCCAGTAGAATACAAGAGAGTTATACAAATGATAATGACAATTATAGCAGCAAGCTTAGTGCTTTACATATAGTGTCTCATTTAATTTTTACAACAACTCTGTGAGGTAGGTGGTATCATTATGCCAACTTTACAGATGAAGACATCAAGGCTCAGAGACATTAACTAACTCAAGACTACCAGTTAATTAAGTTGATGAGTCAGAGAACAAATTCAAACCCTGGTCTAACTCCAAAGCCTGATTCCAACCACCAACCCATATTTCCCCATGTCTAGGGTGCTACAGGCTCTCTCAGCCATCTCTTATTTAGTCTGAACCATTAGTCAGTGGGCACTAGTAGTTTTGATGAATCCTGTGTGATCTCTTTATTGCTTACCCCATCACACATCTAGCAGCTTAGACCAAGACCATATTAATACAAACCATTTTGTCAAGGTACATGTCATATAAACAGACCATGAATACTCACCTCCAAAAGAAACAAACCATTAATATTTGTCTTTCAAAATATCACGTTCTGTTACAGTAAGTGGAAGGATCACAGACAGTTGTATGTGATAATACATAGGAAGGGACATGAAGAAGGCCAGTTTTAGGGTTCATGGGAGTGTTTAGTACATTAAATCAGAATAACTGTTATGTGGGTGAACACTCAAGCTTTGCACTGCTGGTTTCACAAATAAGTCTGGATACTTTGCTGAAGTTGTTGGAAGGGCCAACTGTTAATAAAGCATCCAGTCCCAGGCCCTAACTGTTTTCAACTCAAATGTTAATTATATTTGGGGATGACAGTGGAGAGCCAAAATTAGGTGGGGAGGAAAAGTCAACATGGCCATAAACTAAGAAATTTCATATGAGCAATATGTAATGTAATAGTGAAGTATAAAGTCGCTAAAAGCCATAAGAAAGTGACAAACCTTGTCACCCAAACTGTGACACTTTTGACAGTGGAAAAGGGTGCTCTTAATGACCATGTCATAATGACCTAAACTGAGCTGTCCCAACGAATCATTCATATGGTCACCTAGCAATAAAGATGGTGGAAGGTGGAGAGAGCCACATCAGAATAAACGAGTATAACTGAGAAATAGTTATGGAAGAGGGAGGGGCTCCCATGATGGGCAGGAGTTAAGAGGACGAGATGAGTTGCTGCAAAAGTCCACATAGGGGAAAGACAGTTAATTGGACCCCTTCCAAGACCTTAGCAAGATGTTCACATGATCCTATATTTTATAAAATAAGAAAAAGTAAGAAACTTTTGTGCTCTTTTACTTAAAGAAGTTCCACCAAGTTGTATGAGCATCAGGCCCACAACACCTAAACGTACCCCTGCCAACAAAGCTGATTCTTCTACAGAGTTACCACCAGGCTCTGAGGCATCAGTGCCAGGCTCAGACCATGGAGAAACAAAAGCTTTTCCACAATGCCAACATTACTCCTCCGAACTCCTAATTTTTCTCAGGCCATGATTATCAGAAGAAGTGGACTGAGCAGTCAGCAGCCTGCCCACCACAGTGGTAGCGCCCAAATGGACAGTAAATTCGAGAGTCCACCAACTAGGTTGCACTAAATTAGCCATTTAAACGTCACAGACTGAGTAGTCCACAGAAAAAGTTATATCCTGAGCTTCAAAGAGAAGGCTGCAGAAGCTTTAGATAAGTATGTGTAACGGCCCAATATCGAAGAGAGTTTGCTGATCTGCTCTGTGGATGAGTCAGATTCTGTCCGGCAGTTTTGCAAGCTCTTGCTTAACCATGTATTAGAACACGTGTTCCCCGGTAGCTGTGTCAACTCATGGGCTTCTTCTATTGGGGCACAGCAAACTCACCCTTTTACCTCCCCCAACTTCTAACCACAAAGAGGCTATGAAGCCTGAAGAGCAGGCAAGTCGGGGCTTTCTAGAACAGGACTCCAGATACTCCAGAGTCAAACGCCAGCCTGTCCTGAGGCACATATAAAAAGATCCGTAATTTCTTAAGCTGAACCAGTGGAGGGGAGAGGGGAGATGACAATTCCTTCCTTGGAACAACGAACCTCTGAGAGCTGAGTGGGAGAAATTTGTGACAATAACATGACGTCTGTCAACTTTTGAAAAATTAGAATCAGGAAACCCAAAAGTTAAGTTGAAAGAAGACAAATTAGGTTACATCAAGATTTGACACATCACTGAATACCTGCTAACGAGAAAAAGATTTCAGTTTAACTTTCTTATTGTCTTTATGCATATTACTTTTAAAATCACATAACATTGTCACAAAAGCATAAAGAGTATTTAAAAAATAACTTTGCTTTTAATATGGAAAAGAGGATGAGAGGCATGTGAAGTTCATTCTCTATAAAAGGCAGCAACTCATTCTTGATTTTTTTTTTTTTTTTTAATTTTCTAAACCTTTACTCTAAATAACGAGGTGGAAGCAGAGAGAGAAGCCTTTAACCATGCCCGTTGTTGCTGTTCCGTCAGGAGTTTTAGGAAATGGATTGCAGTAAAGCCAGAGATGTAGCATGGGAGCAAAAGTGAGGACGACTTTCTGATTTGAATATCTTCCTCAAAGGACTGAAATGCAATTTGTCAAGGTAAAATAGACAGAGTCAGTTTCTGCGGTCAGCAGATGTGACAAGCCACATGGCCAAATGGCTTCTTAAACCTGACTGAATATTTAATAATGTTAATGGCAATGATCACATGGAGATAATTGGTAATTATTTTAGGAGCAGCCATGAAACTTACACACCCTAGGAGAACTTGCTCAAAGATACTCATTGTCAGTGCATGTTTATATTCCAAACCAGGGGCCACAGTTTGAAGTAGTGGACCACCCAGGAGGCTGTCAGAGTCCAACAGCCTGGGGTTTCAATCCCACTTCCACCTCGTATGAGTTGTATAACTTTGAGCACGTTACATAACATCTCCAGGCCTCAGTTTGGTGTGTTGTATGTATCCAAAGAAATAAAACATTTAGTATTGGACGTGGGACCTTATAAACCCTAAATAAATGTTAGGAAGACTGAAGGGAAATGGCTTTCTGACTTAGGCAGAAGGTATGAAAAGAAGGTCTTCTTATCTAGGTTAAGTCCTTTACTCATCCATTGTGTTATGCTAGCAAAAGAAATTATTCAAGTTAAATATCTCTGTAAGCATGTAGGTTCTTGATAATGAAGGGAACTATTATCTCAGGAGCTCCCAAATAAATGAAGCGCTTAAATATTGGCAGTTAAATGATACATTTCACGTGAAACATAGATACTCCAAGGTCTGAATTCCTAATTGTAAATTATCCAGCTTCCTAGATTCCCTTTGTCTCTCTCATGCTGCACGTTGGGAACTCTACTAGTCACTAGCATCTCTACTAGCAGGAGAGCAAAATTAGACAAAGAGGAAGGGGTCGCCCAGACATCAACTGTATTCTTTGTGAAGAGCTTTTTAAATAGCAATGGAGCTACTATTGAACATTGTGTTGGTGATTTGGGCCAATAAAACAAGAGGATGCAAACTGTAGCATATGAGTTAAAAAGTAAGAAGTATATGCATGTGATAGAATCATACATTTTAAACTTACTCCCCTAAAATAAATCAACGGAAAATCACAGCTAACAATAAGATAATTTAGCACAACGGTTTTAAGTTAATATTTTAAAAAATAGCCCTAACGTATAAAACAAAAACCAATTAAATATAAAATGGAAAAGAAGATACTATTTACATTTAGGAAGAAAAAAGCATTGTACATAAACTTCACAAGATTAACAAATACACAAAATCTATATGAAGAAAATCATAAAACACTCCTAAAAACTAAAAAGTTTACTGAAAAATGGAAAGACAGCTAGTATGTCTTGGTAGGAAGACTCAGCGCTGTAAAGATGTCAGTCCTCCCCCGGCTGATTTGTAAGCTTAATGCCATCTCAGTAAAATATCAACAGACATTTCTTCCTGGAGCTAAACAAGGTTCATCTGGAAGGAAAAAAAGCAAGAATAACTACAAAAACCCTGGGAAAGGAGCATAATGGGTGAGGTAGAGTGGTGAAAGTATTCCTACCATATCTGAAATGATGTAAATTATTGTTATGATATAAATGATAAAGCCTATGTAATTAAAAACAGCATGATATTGGTTCATGAATACATAGGCAGACTAGTGGAACAATAAAAATAGAAAATCCAGAAATAGACATAGTTGCATGTGGAAATTTAGTATTCGGAAAGGCAGAATCTCAAATCAGTGGGGAAAAGATGGATTTCTTAATAAGTGGTATAGAAATAACCAAATAGTGAAGTGGAAAATGATAAAATAGGATCTATTCCTTACAATAGACACCAGAAAAATTCCAAATAGTTTAGAGATTTAAAGGTAGGAAATAAAACCACACAAGTATGAGAAGAAAAAGAGTGAATTTCTTCATTACCTAAAAATGCACAAAGCTTTCATCATGATTCAAAATGCAGAAGCAACAAGGGAAAATACTAACAAATTTAGCTATATACAATTAAAACAAATTTGCAGTAGCAAAGTACAAGACAGATGACAAACTAGGGAAATAGATTTACAACACATATCACGAACACAAAGAGTTAATATCCCTAATATATAAGGAGCTTCTAAAAGTAGAGAAGAGAAAGACCAACAACCTGATAGAAAAACGGGCAAGAGGCAACAATTAAAAATTCTTAGAAAAAGAAATGCAAATAGTCCTTAAACGTATAACCGGATGCTCAATCTTGCTCATAGAAAATAAATGTAAATGCAAATCTACTCTTCTGGCAGATAGGCAGAAATCCAACTATTTGACAGTATGTCCACCACCACCTTGCCTCTCCAATATTCTACCAGTAGCTACAAAAGGTACAAGCAGAAATAAACACATACAAAGATCTATGGAAATGTTTTTAAATTCTTTACATTCTAGATAAATTCATTATTCAGATGAATTTAGAAACTCGCCAATTGTGAGGCTGAACTGATTTCCTTAAGTCCTGCTACTGGCTGATCAGTAGATGCTCCGGGACATGGTTTGAAAGCTAGAAAAATCCCTTATTAAAATTCTCAGCCTCTTCACAACTGAGATTATTACTGTACACTTCTTAATTATTCTGTACCTAAACCTGGGGTTCCCAGGATTCTTATGATGGCATCCAACTCTGCCAATAATGGCAGTGTTTATGTCTCTATCCTGGATATGGCAACCCTGTCCCCCCAAATGGCTCTCTGTTGGGAGCAGAAATAATTTTGACATGAGGTCTTGTCTACATTACAGCGGCACTATAAAATCCCACAGCAAGCAACAAGGTATCATGTTGTTGCATGTCTTCAATCATACAAGTCAGGTAAGGACGTCCAGGAGATGTGTCTCTGGAGGTTGAATACCAACACAGGCCCCCTCCCCTCTGTTGCCAAGGTGAGAGACATTGTCAAGTAAGTACTCTGAAATGTGGCAAAGTACAAAAAGCCAAAAGTAAATGTTTTCACCATGAACACCCTACCTCAACTGGACAGATTTGGAATTCAAGAGGAGTTTCCTGAAATATGCACTTCTATAATTCAATCTGGTACATTTAATTGGAGATTTTCAAGATAATTGGCTCTTTTAGATATTTAAAAGCAAAACAGCCAGGTCTGTTAATGGAAGATCAGGTGTTGGGTCTTTCAAAGTATTATTCACAGTCATAAGGCAGTTCCAGGAAAAGCACTACCGGACCATGTGGTGCCCATTAGCCAAAGCTGCAAGACTGAACCGACAAGCATAGCACCACAGGCGTCCGCCAGCTGCTGCCACCATGACAGGAAGCTCCCCGAGTCTCTGTAGGCTTTTCCAGAACTCCTGTCCAGGGCCCAGTCCTTTGGCCAAGAAAGAGAAAGAGGAAGTAGGGCTTTTATGTGAACTGAAGGAGAACTTGAAAATAAAATCCTCTAAAATATGGAATACTCTGATGGTTCCTAGCTAGACGTGTTTGTACCTTTAGAATTTCTTCTGTTTTCAAGTATGGAGTCTTTCAACTGTGTTATCCCCTCAGGGTATTAGGTGTACAGACTCACCTGAACAATGAAATGAAAGAATAGCTTGCTGGATGGTATCACTCTCAGCAGCCGAGAATAATGGCTTTATTTCCTCCACTGATCATTACCCAAGTTTGCTTTCGATAGATCCCACTGGTCAGAGTTTGCCATCTTGGCCTATTACAGGGGATGTTTATTTTCTTCCAAATACCATCATACGCCTTAACCCCACAGCGGCAGTAAGAAAGGAATCTGTGATTGGAAACTGTGGGTATATTGCAAACGGGATGGATGATTGCAGCAGAACAAAAGGAGGGGGTGGAAGGCCGCAGCGTTGCCTTTCCACTGGGGAGTACAAACCCAGACAGGCCTGTGGTGAGAAAAGCCCAAACAAATCTTTCTTCCAAAACACATTTTATTTTTTTAAAGACGTATTGGAAGAACTATTCATATCATATTTTGACAATTTTTCCTGATTTCCTCATAGGGCTTATTCTGAACCATCAAAAATTCATTTCCAGGGCTTTTGTGCAGCAAGAGGCAAAACACAGTTACATTAAAATGTTGTCACACTCAGGGGAAAATGCAGCAAAGCAGTTCACAAAGCTACACGGCACCATCTACCAAATAATTTCTCAATTCCTTATTACTTCCACTGATGAAAGGTAAAATTACACTTCATTCCTCCTTCGCCACTTGGAACAGCAGACGCTCAAGGCACACTTCCTTGATAGCCATAATCAGATGCCTTGAGGAATTCACTGCAATCACCTTGCCTGTAAGGAGCTAGGTTAGTTCTCATAAAAGTGAAACCGAGCTTTTCTTTCAGTTGTTCTAACATTTTTTCAGCAGTTTCTATGATTTTATGCCTTGCTGTTATCTACTTATTATTCTAGGTTTAATTGGAGTGTACGTTAGGGCGCTGAGTGGGAACTATTTGGGTCTGAACACAGAGTGCAAAAGTACGCAATTAACGGTTCTAGAAAGATGTGCCTGGATTTGGGTTTTGTCACTGATACAAGGATGAAGAAGGCACCAACTGGGTGGAAATTCTATCACATTCAGGAATGTGAGGAGCAGCTTTAGATGAAGGAAAATTCTTGCTGGCTTTGGGCATATTCTAGCTTTATCTCCAATCTGATTTTTAGTGATCTGCATGTAGGTCTTACTTGGGGATGCCACACCTATTCTTCTGTATCAATGTTTTAGTAAGTTTCCTTGTAGAGATGTTTTCTTATTAAAAAAAGAGTGCTTTATCTTTTTATTAAAAGATACACAGTACAAAGGAAAATTGGCACTAACTCCAGACACATTCATTGGAAACATGGTCAGGCTATTATTTCAAAGACGAAGCTGAAATCCAAATAGATGTTTTACAGACTGCTGCTTGTCAGGATGTGTTGTAGCTCCCCAAGGAATTATTCAAGACTGAAGTTGTGATGTCTGTGCTTGTCCAAAAGACAGAAAGTATAGCAAGGTGCATTTTTATCAGGTTATTTCCTAGACACAAGGATTAAAATGATTCTAGTGGCACATAAAATATACTCCTAAACATATTTGTTTATTTGCAGGTGAAATTCTTACTAACTGTTTATCACAGGACACTTACTGCACTATAGGCATCTTACAGATAAATGGATATTTGTTGAGTTATATTAGGCTGAATTAATTGTAATTCCAAGGAAAAATGTTTGGATTCACAAAATACCACGTTGCTTTCTTAAAGAACAAAAGCAAAGAAATGCACGGTCAGTCTTCCTCTGACCTACAAAGTTTTCCCTTAAATATTATATTTTTCAGTCAACAACAGAGCACCAATTACTAGAAATAAATAAACAGGGACTTTTGGAAAGGTGAGAGTAGGAGAGATACGTATCACTCAAGCAAACGTTTAGCTGCGTGGCCGCTTGCCAGATCCTCATTGGAGACCTGCGGGGGTGAGAACAAACCCTCCACAGCCCCCACCTCTTCTCTGCCCAGACTTAAGCCAACTGCTGCTTGTACTTGGAGAAGTGAAGGGCAACGCTGTCTCAAGGCAAAAACAGTCTGCAGGCACCTACCTGTCAAAAGCTGAGCACCCACCCTTCTCCCCCCACCACACCCTCCACCTCTCACCCGACTTCTGGGGAGAAAGGCTGCCTCATCATGGAGGAGCCGCTTCCCTCTCCTCTGGCTTCTCTTTCCTCTTCCCACTTAGACATAGAAGAGGCCACTCTTAAGAGAGTGAGATGATTTTTGAATCCACGTGTCTCTTAGCATATTATGTCTCTTAGCATATGTGTATAGCTCTGAAGAGTCATTTCCTATGTGGATGTGGTTTACGTCTGGATTACGTCTTTTCCTTTCCACTCGTCCTAGTCACATTGCTTCGACAGCTGGGCCTCAGTCTCCAGTGGTGGAGAAAGAGGCCTGAACTAGAGAGCAGCTAGGATTCCTGGACGGCATGCCCTCTACTTCCCAGGCCTCAGCAAACAGTGACTTTGAAAAAGAACTTGGACTTCAGTTCAACTCAACAAAGAACTGAGTGCCAATTGTGTGAGCATGGAGGATTAAGGTCCCAGAACAGGAGCTGCACAAGTCACAGTTCCCAAGGAATCTCAGGAGCCCCCCGTCTCCACTGTGGTGAGTGCCGTATGAGATTGTGGGTGAGCCATGCAAGCCTCAGACACCAAGACTCTCATATATAAAAGAAGAGAGAGAGAGAGAAATACAAACTCAGAGAAGTTAAGTTAAAACCATGTAATGTGGTATATAAATTAATAATATCATTATAATTCATGTTTATTGAAAAGTCTAGAAGCAATAACTACCCTAGTGACCAAATAATACTTTCTGAGTAATATTTACCACTAAAATAAATCAAGACTCATTGGAGAAATGTCCAATTCCAGGTTTAGGGCAGGATATGCACACATGAGTCTGAATCACCTTATTGTGCCAGAAGGCAAGGAAGCTACAGCTGCTTGTGTCAAACTCGGGGCTGATTTCAAGAAGCTTCGCTAGCCATTGACAATTTGAAACCAAAACCATGATTGCATCATCTGAAACACATCAATACGTAAAATCCATGAGTTTTTAAAATTACAAAATAATAAGACCTCATTGGACACTATTGTTAGAGTACTAATCTATTATTCTGAAAATTGAAAATAAAGGCATTTATCTCGCCTTTCTTGTATGCGTTGTATTTTAGAGTAGACAAGTAGTGGATAAGAAGAAGTTCTTTACATAAGAGTTCCAATTAATAAATGAAGGAAAAAAAATGACAGAATTAGAAATCAAAACTTTATAATCATTAATTAAATAATTGATTTGGGCATTGGTAGTTAGGTGAGAAGCTGATGAGGAATTTTATAATGGAAAGACCGGACTTAACAACTTAACTCACCAATCAATATTAACATCTCTAGAAGTGGAATAACCAGGCATTAGTGTCACCTGATGTGATGCAATTTGGAAGTACACAACACTATTTGTGACATATTCTTGCCCTCAATATACACTTGCATCTAGATACATCTGGCAGTTTACAGGAAGTATACATAATAGAGAAATATGTTAAACACCTGAATGGTGCAACTGGCTGAGTCCACAAGATGAGAAATTTTACAGAAAAATTACTTGATTTCTTTAACCATAAACAGCAGGGAAAATTAAGGATGGGAAGTTGTTAAATGTTAAAAAAAAAAAAAGTCTTTACAAGACATGGCTCACCAAATGAAATGCAGGTTCCTTATTTTGATTCTAATTCGAAAAAGAAAAACTGTTAAAAATAACTTTTTTGAGAAAATTCAGAAAAACTGAATATAGAATGAGTATTGTGTAATATTGAGAAATTACGATTAATTTTATTAAGTATGACAATGGTATTTCATAACTGCTAGAAATACATACAAAAGTATTTGTAGAAGAAATTATACGGTCTGGGGTTTGTTTTAAAATACTTACCAATTTAAAAAGGAGAATACCTTGATGAGCTAGCCCTGATGGCCTAGTGGTTAAAGTTCAGTGCACTCTGCTTCAGCAGCCTGGGTTCAGTTCCCAGGCACAGAACCACACCACTTATCTGTCAGTAGCCATGCTGTGGCAGTGGCTCACATAGAAGAACCGGAAGGACGTACAACTGGAATATACAACTATGTACTGGGGCTTTGGGGAGGAATAAATAAATAAATAGGAGAATAGGTGAAACCAAAATGTTGGTAATAGTTCAAGCTGGTGTTCTGCATATGAGGGTTCATTTTTCTGTCTCTCTACTTTTGTATATGAGTGAAAGTTTTCACACAAAAAAATTGAAAGTAAGCGTAGATCATGTGGCACTTGAGTAAGGGGAGGTGTTACACAATCACTCCATTGACAGGGCTGCACTACTCCAAATGATTCAGAGTCACAGGCAAGATGCAGCATAGAAAGAATACTGGGTTGGAGGCCAGGACTTTGGGTTCCTGTCCCTGATCTCCCACTAAACATCTGTATGACCTTCAGCAGTCCTTTTCCTTCTCTGCATCTCAATATCTTCATCCATATAATAAAGAGGTTTAACTAAAAATTGACTTCTGGCAATGCTGGCCTCAGAGTGTCCTAAGATTATAGTGGACAATAGATGGCATGGCTCTCTGGGGTCACTCTGCCAAGTTCTCATCCATTTGCAGATGTTCCAGAGGTTTAAGAGAGAAGACTCTTCATGAAGATGCCCCATATGGTATCCAGAATATTATATATGCTCACTAACCATTCAATAACAGCAAAATCATTTTGAAATACAAATTCCAGGACTAGAAAGGTCCACGGTAACAGGATTTGCTTAATGTTGCCTGGATAGTACCAGAACCAAGACTATAAGTTAGATTTCTTAGCTTTTTCTTCCAAATGGACCAAGCTGCATAAAAAGGGTACAAAGACATTTGATTTCCAGACTCAGGTGGAAACTAGAAAAGGCTAATAAATAAGCTCCAGGGCCTGAATCAGAATGCCCAGAAGATCCTGAAGGACAACCAAGACAGGAACCAAGGAGCACTGCCCAAGCAAGTCAGTCAAGAAAAAGAAGAGCAGGTAGGAAGCAGGGCTCAGAGTTGGCACAAGCAGCCTTTGTGAGCCCAGGTTCGGAGTTCATTCCAACTGTCACTTTTCTGAGCTACTAATGCTGACTTGCTGACAGCTGCTCACTGCCTGGCCTGCTTCAGGCAACCTGGAGACATGTGGTAGCCCCAGCCCCAATAGGTTGATTATAGTCCAACCTGTAGGTCTGAGCCCTGGACTTTGTTGATGCAGTAGCAGAGGGGCTGTAAGCAGCAGGAGGGCTAGTAACTAAAATGCTAGGAACCTCAGTGGCCTCAATAACACAAAATATTTAATGAGCACCAATTATTTATGAGTCTATTCCAAGCATATGGAACATATCAAAGCATCCTTACAGTAAACTTGCCATCTAGACATGCTGATGACTGAACGCTTGAGTCTAAACTGAGTTTTACAGAGAATGCCCAGTATCCTGCACATAATACTCAGGTCGACATATGATAAGTGAACGAATGAATTAAAAAAATAAAACTGGAAATCAACATTTTATTTCTATCTTCTCCTATCTCAACCCGTGGAATGAAGGGTAGGGATAGAAATGGTAGGGGCCAGGGGTGGGGGATCTCTTACTTTTTGCTCTTACCTTGAAGTTGAGAATTGGGTTGTCAAGTTTGAGAAAGAGAAACTGTGGCTCCTTTCTGATAATGGTGCAGTGTTCTTCCGCACTGCTTTCCAAATGAACTTGTAGAGAATGACTCACCATATAGGTCACCCTTGTAATATTACACTATGAATCAAAGAACAGACTAACAAGAAATAAATTTGTTTTACTAAAAATCTTAGTTAAGAGACTGAAATAGATTTATTTAAATTCTAATAAATACAGAGTATAGAGAAATAGCTATAAAACATTTCAGGCAAAAAATAATTAAGGAAAAGATTTTGGATGAGACATAGGAAGGTTCTTAGCTTTACAACAAAGAGTCAATCTGTCCACTTGCTAATGATGAGAGCCAAAACTGCTTTCTATCCTTCATTTATGAAAATGGTATCAATTTCAGTGTCCTGATTATTTTTGACCTCATTAAAATCCAAATGACTTCAGAGAAACTCTTCTGGAGACTTACTATCCCATGTAGGGATTAAAACCAACAATTCCATATGAGGCCTTAATTTTCTCAGTCTCTACAACTCCCAGGAGTTAGCTTCGTCATTTTTCTTTCCTTTCCCTTCTTTCCCCTTAATTTTTGGATGGCAAGGAGGCCTAGATGGCACTGTTGGAAAAACTAAGACGTCTCCACGCTCAATAATTCACTGGGGAAAGGTAAGGAGGAAAATGCCAAATAAGTTAATTCCTGTGTTAATCTCTCCACTCTTCACAGAGGTCAGTAAAGAATGACTCACCAGAAAAACCAAGAGAGTATAATTCGAAGGACAATGAAAGAAAGTGCAGGAACAAATTTGGCAACCAAGTCCAGAAGACGCTGCTGGATGGGTATCTCAGCTATGATAAGGAAGGAATTAGTAAGAGATTTCTTGTGCACAGAGCCAAGTCAACCCTGGCTAGTGAGGTGAGCAGCTGTGAGGAGAGCAGTCTCTGAAAGTTGGTGGTGGATGTGCCGTCCAGACAGGAAAACACGAAGGGAGAAGCCTGCAGAGGAGGGAGGTGAGCAAAGAATCAGGATAAGAGCCCAGAAACATGAATGGGAAAGTTAATAAAAGAGTGAGGTACTTGGTGAGCAAGAAGGATACACTAAAAGAGCGATAGGAAAGCTGAGCCTACCTGTGGAAGATAGCCAAAAGTTGACCATCATAAGCATGAAAAGGCATTAGGCTTGCTGTACAATTGCCATACCACTGCCATAGGTCCCACTGGTTCCCCATATTGCTGATCAAGCTTTCTTCAATTCCCATGCAGAAGTACATTCCATCCGCTAATTAGGTCTACCCACAAGCACACAGGAAAAAACACAGTAGCAGTACCTTGCTGCATTTTCTTAAATCTGCCAGGTGGCTTCTTCCTGGATGTCTGAATATTGGTGATATCAACCTCTGAGATAGCCGTGTGTGGAACACAGTCCAAACAATGAGCTGCTCTTCCTGGGTGTCAGTTCAGTTTCCTACACACAAAATTAAAGCAGCATTTGGTTAGCAATTGAAAACACATATCAAAGGGAGGAAGCTTGACTCAAAACAGATTTTTCTAACCATCCTTGATATACGTGTGTAGGAAGAATGCGTCTTTTGGTTGTAGCAATGCAAATGTCAGTGATTATAAGCGTGTGTATAACAGCCTGCCAGCAATTTTTTCTTGCCCTTGAATGATGAGACCCGTAGAGAATCCAGGGCAGAGGGTGGAACTCCCACTGGCTTCAGCATGAAATACAGAGATGTGAATGGTGGTAACAAGAAGGGACACAAAAGTCCTGAGGCTAACCCTTTGGGGGGAAGCATATCGGTCTCTTGATCAACATGCCTGAACACAGTAAATGCACGTCTCTTCCCAACAAGGCTAAGACTGCTTGAAGAATGTAAATATAACTAAGTTTGTTTGAGAGAAAAATTAATTTCCAAGGACTGGTAAAAAGGATTCTCAGAAGAGAAGCTCAGAGGAAGGGAGGTGCCAGGAAGCTGGAACGTTCTGATGAGTACTGTTAGGACGTCCCATCTTCCATTTCAACAACCTGCATGTGTCTCACATTCTGTTTTCCAAACAAGTATTAGATTTTGCCCCAGAAGGGAAAGGATTTATAAGTGAACATTCTAAAGTCCTTTGTAAGGGAAAATTTGGCTTTATTGTGTCTTAGAATGTGTAAGGTAAAATGAAAATGTTGTGGTTGGAGATGTTTTTGAGTTAATATCAGTAAATAGAATGTTTGCCTGTTGGTTTCTGTTTTACCAAACCGAATGTAGCTGCCAATTCATCCATCTGTAACAGTACTGCTTATGTACTCCTCAAGAGCATTACTCATTTATTTTGTTTGCAAAAGTGGTTTCCTTGGGTATTGTTTACTTTCTGTGGCTGAAGTGGGGAATGTTTCGGTTCCTTTACTGAGCCCTTATATTCCCTGCACACACTGTGTTTTCACGAGGCTGTTTCCCTGTTAGAACGACCACTCCCTTTTTTTGTCATTCTAAATCCTTTGGTGACTTCAGGCTCCAGAGAGCCCTCCTCAGCCTCTTATCCCTACAGGGTTATTCCCTTTCTCTGTGTACTTACTATTCAATGTTGTAGCGTTGGATGACATGTTGTCTCAAATTATTATAAAATTCTTTCTTATAAAAGTCTGTCCTCTTCAACCAGGTGGTAAGATCCTTGTGGATTGAGGCATGTTATATACTTCCCATATCACTCCAGACCTAAAACGGAACCAGATATACAAGATGTACTCAAATATAAATGTTCTCCACAAATCTCCAAATGCATAATGGAACAAATATGCAGATTTTTATAGTATTTTCACACTAATTATTTGATGAGGGAGCAAGAGAAAAAAATATGCAACAACAAAGGAAAACCTATGCTAACTTAATGATTCTGATAATTCAGGGGAATGCTTCCACAAGAAGAAAAAGGTAGCGTCAATGAGTCAATCTGAAGTGCATAAACTATTTAACTGGGAAAAGAAATTTAAATTGAAGTACAGAGATTTCGATGGTAGGGGATGCAGTTGGCTGAAAGGGGCATTTTTAAAAGAACTCTTGTGGATGTCATGAAAATTACAAGATTCAAAGAAGAAGATTCATCTTTTACTCTTCTGAAAAACAATTCAGCGCTTGATTTAAAACAGTTGAGGCAATAGATAGATAAACAAACAAACAAGGAAATCCAGAGAGTTTAGTCTCTGGATTTAATCCGAAAACAGAATATGTAAGAAGAGTGGATTTCTAGCAATGTGGTGGACCAATTACTGCAAAGAGGCTATGTTCCTGCTAAAAACACATAAAACACTAGATAAAATAAGTATTAAAAGAGTACTTTCAAACATATAATCAAGTTTAAAATATAGAGAACTTTCCACTTTGTCAGATATTAGGAATGAAATGAAAGTGTGAACACTAAGGGGAACCTGATACTGCCGAGGGGGTGGGGGTAGTGGGGATGGTTTATGGTCAGATATGGGAATTCCAACACCCATACAGGGAAAAGGAATGTTGCCTCATCCTGCAATATGTGGAAGGAAAAGCTCTCTGAATTCACAGACAAAAACAATAATAAGCCAATAAATTAGTATAAACACTGTTTCAGGACCACTGATACCCCCAGGAGCAATCAGCAAGCTAGCACGAAACTGCTGTGTAACATCACTTTCCCAGCCTAAAGTACTCCCACAGAATAAACATATATGCGTACATACATAAACAGATAAATAATTTAAAACTTCTGTCAAAAATCAAGTCACAATAAAAAGCCACAGACCACATGAGGAAACAGGTCACAAAAAGGAGGGTCATTTCATGAAACACAAATTGTCCCCCAAAGGACTCAAATTCATTGAAAACCTGGAAGAGACTCCAAAACAATCACATTTTAAAAGATTAAAGGTAAAATTAAATGACAAGCATTGTTAAAAAAAACAAGCAGAATAGTATGCAAAATGAATACGGGAACTTTACTTTTTATTTATTTTTTTAATTGAGGTAACATTGGTCTATAACATTATATAAATTTCAGGTGTACGTCATTATATTTCAATTTCTGTGTAGATAACTTCATGTTCACCACCCAATGATTAATTACAATCCATCACCACACACGTGCGAATCACCCATTTTGCCCTCCTCCCTCCCCACTTCCCCTCTGGTAACCACCAATCCAATCTCTGCCTCTATGTCTTTGTTTGTTGTTGTTGTTTTTATCTTCTATTTATGAGTGAGATCATACAGTATTTAACTTTTTCCCTCTGACTTATTTAACTTAGCATAATACCCTCAAGGTCCATCCATATTGTCACAAATGGCAAGATTTCATCTTTCTTAATGGCTGAGTAGTATTCCACTGTGTATATATACCACATCTTCTTTATCCATTCATCCCTAGATGGACATCTAGGTTGCTTCCAAGTCTTGGCTATTGTGAATAATGCTGCAGTGAACATAGGAGTGCGTGTATCTTTACACATTCATGTTTTCATGCTCTTTGGATAAATACCCAGCAATGGAATAGCTGGATCATATGGTAGTTCTATTCTTAACTTTTTGAGGAATCTCCATACTGTTTTCCATAGTGGCTGCACCAGTTTGCACTCCCACCAGCAGTGTATGCGAGTTCCCTTCTCTCCACATCCTCTCCAACACTTGTTATTTTTTGTCTTGTTGATTGTAGCCATTTTGATGGGTGTGAGGTGATATCTCATTGTAGTTTTGATCTGCATTTCCATAATAATTAGTGATGTTGAACATCTTTTCATGTCCTTGTTGGCCATCTCTACATCTTCTTTGGAAAAATGTCTCTTCAGATCTTTTGCCCATTTTTTAATTAAGTTGTTAGCTTTTTTGTTGTTGAGATGTATGAGTTCTTTACATATTTTGGATATTAATGCCTTATCAGATGTATGGTTTGCAAATATCTTCTCCCAATTTTTTAGGTTGTCTTTTCCTTTTGTTGATGGTTTTCTTTGCTGTGCAGAAGCTTTTTAGTTTGATGTAGTCCCATTTGTTTATTTTTTCTATTGTTTCTCTTGCCCGGTCAGACATGGTGCTTGAAAATATGCTGCTAAGACTGTAATAATGCTCAGCTGCGTGTGGCTGCCACGGACCGTTCAGTCACTTTATCACGCATGGGGAGCCCTGGCACAGCTGGCTGATATGTCTAATAGCACATTCCTGTTGCAGTTTCTCTATTAAATGAGTAGGCCCCCAGTGTGGCTGGTTGCTAAGCTCAGGGCTTATAATTGCTGCAGGCCTCCGGCCTGCAAAACTGTTGTCAGTTCCTTCAGGAGTGCAGCTGGGTGTGGCTGGCCCCAGGTGTGGCAGCACACAGTTGTTTCAGGCATTGGAAGGTGGGGCTGATCCCCTACGTGGCTGTTTGAGAAGCACAAGTCCACTGCAGCTGACAAGCCTCACTGCCCCCAGGCTCACACACCCCATCAACACAGTCCTACTCTGTGTGCACAATCCACTGAAGTAGACCCATTTGCCCTACTGCAGAGGCCCCACACACTCCACAAATGCAGGTCTGCCCCTTGTGCATGCCCTGTCCCACAGAGGCGGACCCACTGGCCCTACTAGAGAGGTCCCACCCACCTCACCTATGCTGGCCCACAAGTTGCCCAAGGGCTTGCTGTTGGGTGGGGTCAATCCCTAGGAGGGGCTGCCTGCCCTGACTGAGGTGGATTAAATCAGTGCTCTAGTGGGTGGGGCAGACCCCTGGCTAACAGGCTGGGAGAAGAACTCCAATGGTGTCTGCCAGCATCTGGGTCAGCACGCCTGTACTACGTCACAATAATGGCTGCCACCAATGTCTCAGTCCCTGGGGAGGTGGCTCCAGGCTGGGGAGGTCTCACCTCTCACCAAGATACACCCAAGGCCTATCAAGTGAGTCTTTTTTCATCAAAGGACCATGCACCTTTCTGTCTGGTGATTTTAGGTTGCTTTCCGAAACAGGTGAATTTGTGCATGGGCCCTTTAAGAGCAGGCTTTTCTTTCCCCCCATGTCTGACAGCAAAGCCAGATATTATGACACTTGTCTCAGTTGTGCTGAGTCCAAAAGCTGCTAATTGTGGCAAAGCTCTCCCACTCAGATCCTCCACTCCTCCAGGAAAAGCTTTGTATCTTAAGATTGCTCCCAGCCAAAGTGCCACAGCTAAAATGTGGCTTTTTCCTCTCCAGAAAGGAATTTCTGCCTCTTCCACCTAAATCAGCACTGTCCCCTGTTGCAGGGGTTCTTTTTATCCAGTATTCAGTTCTCTCTCAGGGTAAGTGTTCCAAGAGTAGTTGTAAATTTGTTGTGTCCATGGGAGGAGATGAGTTCAGAGTCCTCTTATGCCACCATCTTCCCAGCAATCTAGGAGAACTTTAAAAAATTCTCCAAATAAAAAAAAGATGTACAATTATGCGCTGCATAATGACATTTTGGTCAACTACAGATTGCATATACAACAGTGGTGCCATAAGATTATAATGGAGCTGAAGAATTCCTATCACCTAATCACATTGTAGCCCTCATAACGTCAGCACAACGCATTAGTCACATGTTTGTGGTGATGCTGGTGTAGACAAACCCACTGGGCTACCAGTCGTATAAAAGTATAGCACATATGATCATGTACAGTACATGATACTTGATAGTGATAATAAATGATTATGTTACTGGTTTATGTATTTACTATATTATACTTTTCATCACTATTTTAGAGTGTACTCAGTCTACTTAATAAAAAAATTTACTGTAAAACAGTATGCCATGTTACGCTGGCAGCAGCTGATACATCTCGTCTTTACCACATCTCTTGAAAGCATTATTTCCTCTTGTGCTTGATTTAACCTCATGTTGTTCTGATCATCATGGCCCCTAAGCATAGAAGATCTGTTGCTAATGTTGCCGGTAAGAGGTCACATTGAGTAATTGACCTGGAAACAAAATTAAAAATGATTAAGGACTACAAAAGTGGAAAATCAGTGATGGTTATTGCTCACTAGTCGGGCATGCCCCATTCCATCATAGCTACGATCTTGAAGAACAAAAACAAAGTGACAGAAGCTGTAAAAGGATCTGCTTCATTGAAGGCAACCAGACTAACAAAAATTTGAGAGGGGCCTATATCACACATGGAGAAACTTCTAATGACCTGGATTGAAGACAAGATACAGAAGCATATCCTTCTCAGCACCATGACAATCATGGCCAAAGCAAAAAGTTTGTTTGTGATGTTGAAAGAGAAGGCTGGACCTGACTACATTGTTGAATTTACTGCTAACTCTGGAGGTTTAAATAATTCAAGAATAATTATTTATTACATAATATGAAAGTGAGTGGTGAGTCTGCAAGTGCTGATGTGAAGGCAGCTGAAGAATTTTTTGAAACTCTAGATAAGATGATTGTGGAGGGAAATTACTTGCAAGAGCAAATTTTCAACATGGATGAAACCTCCCTATTCTGGAAATGGATACCTGGAAGGACTTGCATTCATAAAGAGACCAGGTTTCAAGGCTTTTAAGGACAAGATAACAGTCTTCCTTGGGGGCAATGTTTCAGGCTACAAATTGAAACTCTTTGTGAACTGGCACAGTGAGAACCCCAGGGCCTTCAAGCATATTAATAAGTACACGCTGCCAGTGTACTACAGGAGTAATAAGAAGTCATAGATGACCCAGCTCCTCTTCCAAATGCCCTCCTGAATTGCTGTGCCAGTGAAGTGGAGAAGTACTGTTTAGAGAATAACATACTTTTCAAGATTTTGCTTATTGTCAATAATACTCCTGGACACCCTCCTTTTATTGATGATCTTCATCCCAATATCAAAGTGGGATGCTCCTCCAAATACCACCTCTTTGATCCAATCAATGGATCAAGGAGTTATAGCAGCTTTTAAGGCCTATTACTTGAAGAGGACCTTTGCCCAGGCTATTTCTGCAACTGAGGAAGACACTGACACAATTCTGGAAGGATTACAACATCTATGACTGTATCAAGAACCTTGCTTGGGCTTGGGGTGATGTCACCAAAGAGAGTATGAATGGCATCTGGAAGAAGACACTAAAGAGGTTCATCCATGATGTCAAAGGATTTGCCAAGGATGAGGGGGTTGCAAAAATCAACAAGGCTGTGGATGAGATAGCAAATAACTCTAACCCGAGTATGGGTGAGGATGACATTGAGGAGCTTCTAGAGGTGGTTCCTGAGGAATTGACTAATGAAGAGTTGTTGGCCCTGGAACAGGAATACATAGCTGAAGCAGAGCCAAGAGAAAAGGAAACTGCAGAAGAAGAAAAACTTCCAAGAAAATTCACAGTGAAAGGTTTAGCAGAAGCTTTTGCAGACCTCAATAAGCTCCTTAAAATGTTTGGAAACATTGACCAAAAAGTTTTCATTAATAGAGAGGAATATTCATGGTGTATTATCTGCTTGCAGGAAAATCTATGGTGAAAAAAAGAAACCAAACCAACCACCATGGACATATTTCTGAAAAGAGTGACCCCTCCTCAAGAAGAGCCTCAGGCAGGTCCTTCAGGAGGTATTCCAGAAGAAGGCATTGTTATCATGGGAAATGACAGCTCCATGCGTGTTATTGCCCTGAAGACCTTCTAGTGGGACAAGATGTGGAGGTGGAAGATGGTGATATTGATGATCCTGACCCTGTGTAGGCCTAGGATAATGTGTGTATTTGTGTCTTCATTTTTAACAAAAAAGTTTTAAAAAGTAAAAGTAAAAAATAAAAAAATTTTAAAATAGAAAAAAGCTTATAGCATAAGGATATAAAGAAAGAAAATATTTTTGTACAGCTATACAATTTTTTTTGTTTTAAACTGTTATTACAAAAAAGTCAAGAAGTTATGAAAAAATAAAAATTTTATAAAGTAAAAACGTTACAGTAAGCTAAGGTTAATTTATTATTGAAGAAAGAAATTTTTTTTTATAAATTCAGTGTAGCCTAAGCGTACAGTGTTTATAGAGTCTACAGTAGTGAACAGTAATGTCCTAGGCCTTCACATTCAGTCACCACTCACTCACTGACTCACCCAGAGCAACTTCCAATCCTGCAAGCTCCATTTATGGTAAGTGCCCTATACAGATATGCCATTTTTATCTTTTATACTATATTTTTACTGTAACATTTCTATGTTTAGATATGTTTCGATACACAAATACTTACCATTGTGTTACAATTACCTACAGTATTCAGTACTGTAACATGCTGTACATGTTTGTAGCCTAGGAACAATAGGCTATACCATACAGCCTAGGTGTTTAGTAGGCTACACCACCTAGGTTTGTGTAAGTACACTCTATGATGTTTGCACAATGACAAAATCACCTAATGACACATTTCTCAAAACATATCCCCATCGTTAAGCAATGTATGGCTATATAACCTTTAATATAAAAAAATCCAGTGGGGGGGGATAAAACAGATCTAAAACAGAGAAAGAGAGAATTACAAAATTAGAAAATGACTCTGAGGAAATGATCTAAAATCCAACACAAAGATCTAAAATGAGATAAAACATAAATAAGTACTTATGAGACTTGCAGAATATATACACATATATATATGAAGTATCTCTAAATATAAAGCAATAGGTCCAATTGATAATCTGGAAAAAATACATTACTGAGTATCCCAAAAATCTGGAAACACAGAGAAAATAGTGTATATGTTGCAGTTTTTTCTGATCAATGATCAGACCCATTGCTTTAAATTTAGAGATTTTTTAACCTGAAATGTATTTATCTGGAGGTTGAAGAAAGACATATTGATCTTATAATTTTTTAAATGTAACTAATATACTGTTAAAAAATAAGTTTGGGTTAGGCAAAGATTTCTTAGGGAAAAAAAGCACAAAACATAAAAGAAAAGATTGATAAATTAGCCTTCATTAAAATAAAAATTTATGCTCTTCCAATACTGTAAAGAAAATTAAAAGACAAGTCACAGACTGAGAGAAAATATTTGAAAAACATATTTAGTAAAGGACATATATAAATGATATAAAGAACTCTTTCAATTCAATAATAAGAATATAAACAACTCATTTTAAAAATGGCAAAAAATTTTGAACAACCACTTTACCAAAAAATTTTAAAATTTTTTAAACTGACAATAGAAAATGCTAGCAAAGATGCAGAGCAACTAGAATGCTCATACATTGCTGATAGAATTACAACAGAATAATATAACTACTTTGGAAAACAGTTTATTTCTTAAGACATCTATAAGCAATTCTGCTCCTAAGCCGTCACCATGACATCCCAGCAACCCTGCTCCTAGGATTGACCACATCTGTATGTAAATGTCTGTAGCAGCTTTATTCATACTTGCCAAAACAAGAAACAACTGAAATCATTGAACTGAAACAACTGAAACAACACCATCATTGGTGAATGAATGAACAAACTGTGATACACCCATACAATGGAATACCCTCAGCAATAAAAAGAAATTAACTACAGATACATGTCACAATATGAATGAATCTCGAAAACGTTATACTAAGCAAAAGAGACCAAACACAAAAGGCTACATCCACTATGATTCAATTTATATAACATTCTGGAAATGGCAGACTGTAAGGACAGAAATCAGATCCATGATTTCCAGGGGCTGGGAGTCGGAGAAGAGGATTGAATACAAAGGGAAATGAGAAGCTTCTTGGAGTGATAAGAATTTTCTACATCCTTACTGTTGTAACGGTTACATGAGTCCATACATTTGTCAAAACTCATCAAACAGAACACCTAAAGAGGGGAAACTTTACTATATATAAATTATTCCTCAATGAACTTAGTATTTTAAAAAATGAGTGTGTATTATGTTTTCTGCCTTTGTAAACACTCTGCAGAATTAAAAGTGTCAACACATTGATTCAAGTTCCAGAAGTCAAAGCTAATTGCAGGTTCACATGCATTTGTTAGAAATAATACAGACAGATCCCATATGCTCTGTAGTCAGTTTCTCCCAATGATAACATCTTGCAAAACTAGATACAATATCACAATGAGGACATTGACATTGACACAGTCAAGATTCAGAACATTTCCATAAGCACAAGGATCCCTCGTGTTGCTCCTTTATAAACACAATTACTTTCTTCCTGTCCTCACCCCTTTCTTATCTTTGGTACCCACTACTCTGGTCTCCAGTTCTATAATTTGTTATTTTAAAAACGTAATATAAAAGGAATCATATATTATGTGACTTTTTCAGATTGGCCTTTTTCCTTCAGCATAAAAACGTGGAAATTCATCCAGGTTTTTGCATATATCCGTAGTTTGTTCCTTTTTATTGCTGAGTAGTATTCCATGGGATAGATGTACTATAGTTTGTTTAATCATTTTCTTGTTGAGACATCTGGGTTGTTTCCAGGTATTATGAATAAAGCTGCTATAAATATTCATTTATATGAATATTAACCTACATCTTTGTTTCTCTGGGATAAATGCCCAAAAGTGTGACTGCTAGGGATGTGGTATTTGCATGTTTAGTTTTTTTAAAAAATCTGCCAAACTGTTTTCCAGAGTGGTTGCACCATTTTCCATTTCCATCAGCAACATATGAGTGATTCAATTTCTCCACATCCTTGCCAGCATTTCGTGTTGTCACTATTTTTATTTTAGCTATTCTGATAGATGTGTAGTTTTATCTCATTGTGGTTTTAATTTGCATTTTACTAATGGCTAATGATATTGAACATATTTTTATATGCTTATTTGCCATCTGTGTATCTTCTCCAGTGCAATCTCTTTTCATGTCTCTTACCCATTTGTTAATTATATTGTTTGGATTCTTTACTGTTGAATTTTAAGACTTAATATTTCTAGATACTCTCCCTTTATTAGCTATGTGGTCTGCAAATATTTTCCCTCAGTTTGTAGTTTTATCTTTTCAACCTCTTAACATGGTCTTTCACAGAACAAAAATTTTTAATTTTGATGAATTCTAAGTTATCAACTTTTCCTACTATGGATTGTGTTTTTGGTGTCAGTCTAAGAAGTGTTTGCCTAGCCTCAGATACTGATATTTTCTCCTGTGACTTTTTCTAAAAATTTTACAGTTTTATTCTTTACATTTTTAAGTCCACGATCCACTTTGAGTTAACTTGTTTTAAGGTGTGAGACTGAGGTCAAGGTTCATCATTTTGTCTATGGATGTCCAATTTCTCCAGCACCATTTGTTGAAAAGGCTATCTTTCCTCCACTGAATTGCTTTTACACCTATGTCAAAAGTTAGTTGGACATATTCGTGTGGGTCTATTTCTGGGTTCTCTATTCTGTACCATTTATCCATGTGTCTATTCCTCCACAATATCACACAGTCTTAATTACTGTAGCTATGTAATAAGTCATGAAATCAGGTAGACTGATTCATCTCACTTTATTCTTCTTTTTCAAAATTGTTTTAGCTATTCCAATTCTCTGTCTTTCCATAAAAATTTTGGAATAATCTTGCCTATATCTACAAAAAGTCTTTCTGGGATTTCAATAGGAATTTCAATAAGCCTGCATGTGGAGTACTGACACCTTTGCTGTATCAAGTCTTCCAATCCATGGATATAGTATGTCTCTCCATTTATTTAGATCTTTTTTTATTTCTTTCATCAGCATTGTGTAGTTTTTAGCATACAAGTCCTACATGTGTTTTGGTAGACTTACACTTAAGGTGTTTTTTTAGAAATCGTAAGAGGGATTGTATACCTAATTTTGATGTCCATGTGCTTATTGCTAGTATGTATAAATACAGTTGATTTTATATGTTTATCCTGTATCCTGTGACCTTGCTGAACTCACTTATTAGTGCTAGGGGTTTGGTTGTAGATTCCTTGGGATTTTCTGTGTAGACAAGCATGTCATCTGCAAATAGAGATAGTTTTATTTCTTCCTTTCTGATCTGTGTGCAGTTTATTTCCTTTTCTTGCCTTATTTCACTTACTAGTACTTCTATTACTGTGTTGAATAAGAGTGATGAGAGTAGACAGCCTTGCCCTTGTCCAGTCTTAAGGGGAAAGCATGGAGTCTTTCGCCACTCAGTATAATGTTAGCTGTAGATTTTCTGTAGAAGCTCTTTACAAAGTTGAGGAAATTCCTGTCTATTCTAGCTGTCAGAAAGTTTTTAATATGAATGAGTGTTGAATAATGTCAAATGCTTTCCTGCACCAATTGAAATGATGATGTGATTTTTCTCCTTTAGCCTGTCAATATGGTGGATTACATTGATGTTTAAACAAAGAACCAGCTTTGTATCTCTGGCATAAACCCACCTTGGTCATGATGGATAATGCTTTTTACATATTGCTAACCTCTATTTTCTAATATTAGTTTAGGATTTTTTGCCTTTATATTGTTGAATCTGTATGGTCCGTCATTTTCTCTTTTTGTACTGTCTATGTCTTGTTTTGGTGTCAGTGTAACACTAGCTTCATAAAATGAGTTAGGAAATCTTACCTTTTCTATTTTCTGGAAGAGATTGTGGAGAGTCGGTGTTAATTCTTCTTTAAACGTTTGGAAGAATTTTCCAGTGAAACCATGTGGGTCTGAAGCTTTCTTGGTTGGGAGTTTTTAAATTACTAATGCAATTTCCTTACTAGTTATAGGGTTATTCAAATGATCGAAATTCATATTGGATGAGTTGTAACAATTTGTATTTTTTAAGGAATTGGTCCATTCCATCAAAGTTGTCAAATTTATGTGTGTAGAGTTTTTCCTAACATTCCCTTATTATCCTTTTGATATTTCAATGTCAGTAGTGATATCTCCTGTTCATTCCTATTGATAATTTGTCTTCTCTCTTTTTTCTTTGTCAGTCTTACTAAAGATTTGTTAATTTTATCAATCTTTTCACATAACTAGCTCTTTGTCTCATTGATTTCTTCTATTTTTTTCTGGTTTCCAATTTCATTGATTTCTGCTCTTGTCCTAATTAATTCCTTCTCTCTACCTGCTTTTGGTTTATTTTGATCTCTTTTTTTTTCTATGTTCTTGGTATGGGAGCTGACATTATTGACTTGAAACATTTTCTCTATTCTAATGTATGCCTTTAACACTATAAAGTTTCTTCTCAGCATTGCTTTAGCTGTGTTCCACAAATTTTGATATTTGTATTTTTATTTTCATGCAATTAAATGTACTTTTTTTTATTTGTGTTGAAACTTCTAGTTTGACCCAGGGATAAATCAAAAGTGTATTGTTTAGTTTTCAAGCATTTGGAGATTTTCCTATTATCTTTTATTATTGCTTTCTAGTTTGATTTCATTGTAGTCAGAGAAAACACTCTGAATGATTTTTATTATTTTAATCAAATTGATGTTTGTTTTATGATGGAGAACTTGTTCTACATTGGTATATGATCTGTGGCACCTTGAGGGGAAAAAAGTGTACTCTGTAGATGTTGGGTGGAGTGTTCCTTAAATGTTGTTAGATCCAATTGATTGATGGTGTTGTTGAGTTCTTCCACAGACTTAATGATTTTCTGACTAGTCATTTTATCAGTTGCTGACAGAGGGGTATTGAAGTCTCCACCTACCATTGCGGATTTGTCTAATTTTTCTTTCAGATCCTTCAGCTTTTACTTCACACATTTTGCGACTCTGTTGATTGGTGCATATACACTTAGGATTACTATGTCTGCTTGGTGGGTTGATTCTTTTTCATTATATACTGTCCCTCTATGTCTCTGGTAACTTTCTTTGTTCTGAAGTCTACTTCATTTGACATTAATAGAGCCACTCTTGATTTCCTTTGAAAATTTTAGCATGATATAACTTTTTCCTTCCTTTTACTTTCAGCCTGCTTATATGATTATATTTGAATTGAGCTTCTTGTAGACAGCATATATAGTTGGATCATGTTTTTTAATTCATTGCATCAATTTCAGTCCTTCAGTTGGTATATTTAGATTATTTACATTTAATGTAATTATTGATATGTTAAGGCTTAGTTCTGCCTCTTTTCTTTTGTTTTCTGTTTGTTCTCTTTGCTTTTTGTTTCTCTCTTTTTTTATTTCTGCTTTCCTGTGGGCTACTTGAACATATTTTAGAATTCCATTTTGATTTATCTATAGTGCCTTTGAGTGTATCCCTTTGTATAACATTTTTCAGTAGCTGCTTTAGGTATTACTATATATATAGTGTTATATATATTATATAAGTGTGTGTGTGTGCACGTGCATGTGTATATATATAATATATACATGTAAAAAAAAAGAAAGTATATTCTGCAGATGTTGGGTGGAGTGCTCCATAAATGTTAGATCCAGTTGGTTGACAGTGTTATTGGCCTCAAAACTATCTAAAGTATTATTAACTCTTATACATCTATATACATTAACTATATTCCAGGCTTCCGACAATTAGCTATTATCATCAGTATTTCCAGAGCTTTACAGGAAACCAAGGGACACAAAAAAGAAAGGAACATGTGAAAACTGATGCAAACTACAGTGTAATTATTTTCTCATAAAGCTACGCAGTAATCACCATATAATGTTTTAATTCTAGCTACAATTTTTTCCTCCAAAATCATGTAAGCTAAATGTAGATGTAATTTTTACATATTCATCTGGCTTTTCCAAATATTCCAAAGAAACCCCTTAGTTAATTACATTTTATTAAGAATTAGACATGGTAACTTATAGGCAGGGATCCATATACTAAATTTCACTGGTGTATAGAAGGAATTCTACTCTAGTTAAACCAGTTACTAATGTAGAGTGTGTGATTTTTAACTTGATTATGGCTTAGATAACAAGTCAAACAACTAAAACTTTAAAGGCCAAAAAGACTATCATAAAATTGTTGGCTAAAAGAGCCCTAAATAATAAGATTTTCCTTGACTATTGGCCAGCCAATATGGAAGCTACGTAATAATCAAGCGATTTTTGTTGTAGATGGGTAAACATTTCAAGAGAGTAAAACCATCAATCAATTAGAGGAGAAAAGACCACTTTGTTGACTGAAGGTGATCAGACTAATCTTTGAGTCTTATTCTCTTGGTTAGGCCTAAATTGACTTTAAAATGAATACAAAATACTTCTTAAATATTTTTCATAATATCTGTGATTGTTCTTATACTCTTAGCCCTCTTCTAATATCTAATATAAAGTCAACTTCCAACTAATGATTCTGATCAGAGAGACTAAAAACTCTGGAAGTCAGATTTGCTCTTCGGGGAGATTCTTTTGATTAAAAAGAGAGAACTTGAGAAAATTATGATGATTAAAGTGGTGCAGACCTTGCTTAACTAAGAAGTGCCAACAGAAGGATACTACACAAACATTACTCAGAGAAAGTCTGTCAAGTATATTCAACAACTAACTCTCAAAGTTTTCTTCATGTTTTGTTTCATTAGCTGACAGTTATTCAATGTATTTACATTTTTATGTACAAACAAGACTCACTGTTCCCAGACTACCTAAAGTTTTTTCTCTCCCCCATCTTCTTTCTCTTATAAATCCTGTTTTCTTCCCTTTGTCATTGATAAAAGACTAATGGCTCTCCCTTTGATATAAATAAATAAATTCATTCAGATACTATCTCCAGGTTATTTTTTTAAGTCATTGAAGAAAATAAAACAGTGGTCGAATTTACCACTCCAAATTCCAAGCCCAGTAGTTTTTACACGTGAATTTTACCAAAAGTGCAAAGAACAAATAATCATTATCTCATGAAAATTGTTTCTAAGAAAGCTATCAAATTATCTTATTAAAAATGGAAAAGAAGGGGCCAGCCAAGTGGTGTAGTGGTTAAGTTAGCATGATCCGCTTCAGCGGACCAGGGTTCATAGGTTCAGATCCCAGTGCAGACCCATGCACTGCTTATCAAGCCATGCTGTGGCAGGCATCCCACATATAAAGTAGAGGAAGATGGGCACAGCTGTTAGCCCAGGGCCAGTCTTTCTCAGCAAAAAGAGGAGGATTGGCAACATGTGTTAGCTCAGGGCTAATCTTCCTCACACACACACAAAAAATGGACTAATATTACTTATGAACATAGATATGAAAATCACAAAAAATATTAGCAAACTGAATCTAAGCAGTGAGTATGAGATATATATAAATATACACATACATAAAATATGTGTGTATGTGTATGAAATAAAAAATATCTTTTATATTAAAAAGACCTATTAATATAATTTACCACATTAACAGATTAAAGAATAAAAACAATGCAGTCAAACTAGAAATTCAGAAAAAGCATTTGAATACATTTAACCCTCATTCATGACAAGAAAAATATTAACAAAGAAGTAGAAGGAACTTCTTTAACCTCAAAAAGAGTATCTATCAAAGCCTACAGCAAATATAATATTAAACTCTAAGTATCAAACTCTTCCCTTGGAAGTCAGTAATAAGACTAGGAAAGCTGTTATCACCATGTCTATGCAACATTGTACTGGGTCATCTGACAGTGCATAGTGCATAAGACAAGAAAATAAAACTGTAAATATTGAAAAGGAAAAACAAATTTTCATTGTTCTCATGCAATATATGGAAATTCTATTAGAATTTACATACCAAGTATAACTACTAATAAAAGAATCCAAAAAAGTTGTTCTACATAAAATCAATATACCAAAATCAATAGCTTTCCTATAAACTTGAATCAACTGACTAAAAATATTATTATTAAGAAGGCTTTTATTTACAATAGCACCAAAACAATTAAAGATAGTAATAAGTGTATCAAAAGAGATCCAAAATTTATATGAAGAAATTTACAAAACTTTATGGAAAATCATTAAAGAAATCTTAAATAAAAGGAGAGATATATCATGTCCATGGATAAGAAACTCAGTACCATAAACATTGCAATATACCCCAGCTAAATGGAATACCAATCACAATCCAAACAAGATTTTTGTGTTAAACTTGATAAGCTCTTCCTAAAATTCTCATAGAATATAGAGTTAAGATTTTTTTTTATGATATGAACAATGAGGAAGGACTTGCCCTATCAAGAATCAGGACTTTGTTATAAGGTTATAAGAATTAAGACAGTGTGACCTTGACACAGAGCCATGCAAATAGAATAATAGGGAAGTAAAGAGACAAGAAATAGATCCACAAATAACTATAAGAGGATGGACTCTTCAATAAATGGAACTGGAACAAGCATACCACATTCAAAAGTAAACTCCGCTAGATTAAAGCCCTAGACGTGAAAACCAAAAATTAAAACTATTATGAGAAAATACAGAAAAACATCTTTACCATCTCCAATTTAGGAAGGATTCTATTTTTTATTTTTTTAATTTTTAATTGTGGTAAAAAATGTATAACATAAAATTTACCATGTTTGCCATTTTAAAGTATCCAGTTCAGTAGTTAAATATATTCACATTGTTGTGCAACAGATCTCTAGAACTTTTTCATCTTGCAAAACTGAAACTCTATACTCACAGAACAACAACTCCCCTTTCTCCCTACCTGCCAGCCTCTGGCAACCACCATTCTACTTGATGCCTCTATGAATTTGAGCACTTTAGATACTTCATATAAATGGAATCATACAGTATTTTTCATTTTGTGTCTGGTTTATTTCACTTAGCATAATGTCTCCAAGGCTCATTCATGTTTTAGCATGTGATAGGATTTCCTTCCTTTTTAAGGCTGAATAATATTCCATTATATGCACATAACACATTTTCTTTATCCATTCATCCATCAAAGGACATTTAGGTTTAGGTTGCTTCCATCTCTTGGCTATCATGAATAATATGCTATGAACATGGGTGTACAAACATCCTCTTCAACATACTGCTTTCAATGTTTCTGGATATATACCCAGAAGTGGCATTACTGGATAGCTGTTTCTATTTTTAATTTTTTGAGGAACCTCCACACTGTTTTCCATAATGGCTGCACCATTTTACATTCCCACTAACAGTGCACAAGGGTTCCAATTTCTCTACATCCTCACCAACATTTGTGATTTTCTGGTTTTTTTATAGTAACTATCTTAATGGGTGTGAGGTGTGGGCAGGATTTCTTAAGACACAAAAAGCAAAAACCATAAGCAAAAGATTAATAAATTTGACAATTTTGTAATTTGAAAATTAGTTTAATAAAAATCTTCCTAAACAGACTGAGAGAAGATATTTGCAACATATTTAACCAACAAAGGATTAGGATCTAAAACTCATAAGGAACTCCTACAAATAAAAAGAAAGAGTTAAACCACTCACTAGAAAATAACCAGAGACTATGAATGGAATTTAAACTCAGAAATGGAATTTAGCACAAAATGCCCCAACCAAAATACTATGAAGTACACTTGAAGTGGAGGCTACAGTTGCGGTTCAAGTAGGGGCTTCTCATATACTGGCTGGCTCTGAACCCCTCCAGGGTGTGAGTAGTGTCAAAGATAAGCAAAGCCAGACACTAAAGAGGTAAGGACAGATTTTCATCAGTAATATACTACTACCACAGGGAAAAGAGTCCAGCGTGGACTGACCTCAACTTTGATTTGTAGAGAGGTGGCTGGGCCTTTAAAGGTAGGATGAAGGGGTGAGCAGGGGCTCAGAAGAGTCAGGAGAGGGAAAACTTACAAAAAGCGAGAAGAGGGTTGGTCATGTGAAACGCATCTGTTTTTGCCAACTGGCAC
Source organism: Diceros bicornis minor (assembly GCF_020826845.1). Lineage (NCBI taxonomy): Eukaryota > Metazoa > Chordata > Mammalia > Perissodactyla > Rhinocerotidae > Diceros > Diceros bicornis. The sequence continues at coordinate 10,232,882 of NC_080772.1, read as the reverse complement.
TTACTGAAGTTTGGCTCCTACTCTTTCACAGAGACTGGGAGACAAGGGCCCTATCTTCAGAAGTTGGCTGGAACAAACAGCAAATTCTTTTGGCAGCCTTGAGTTTTCTTATGCAGGCACTTTAAAGAGGGGCTAGAGTCATGCTTGGGATGAGGCCTTGAGCTGTTTGGAACTATTGTTAGTATTTGTTCAACCAAGGTTTAGGCCTACTGGAGAAGAGAGCTCAGAGGAACCTGGTTAGGGCTGGGTCAAGGAAAGAACCTTTGTCAGTAGCCCTGCCCCTACAGATGACAGCAGGGAAGAGAGAGGAAAATTAAGGCTTAAAAGTAAACCGTGGCATTGACATCTCTACCCATGTCAAATGCAGTGTTCCTAGCTAGATCAATGATTTTTAGAATTGGAAGTATCCTAGCTCACTTTACAAAGGAGTAAACTGGGGCCAAAGAGATTAGGTTATTATCTAGACTCTGAAATCAGGCACTTACTAAAGCTTGTAGAAATAAAAAATCTGTTGCATTTTTATACACTAATAAGGAAAAATCAGAAAGAGAAATTAAGAAAAAAATCCCATTGACAATTGCACCAAAAAGAATAAGATACCTAGGAATAAATTTAACCAAGGAGGTGAAAAATCTGTACACTGGAAACTACAAGACATTGATGAAAGAAATTGAAGAGGACACAAATAAATGGAAAGATATTCTGTGCTCATGGATTGGAAGAATTAATATTGTTAAAATGTCCATACTATCAAAGCAATCTACAGATTCAATGCAATCTCTATCAAAATTGCAATGGTATTTTTCACAGAAATAGAACAAACAATCCTAAAATTTGTATGGAACCACAAAAGACCCTGAAATAGCCAAAGAAATCTTGAGAAAGAACAAAGCTGGAGGTATCATGCTCCTTGATTTCAAACTATATTAGAAAGCTCTAGTAATTAAAACAGTATGGTATTGACATAAAAACAGACACCTAGATCAATGGTACAGAGTAGAGAGCCCAGAAATAAACCTATACATATATGGTCAATTAATTACAACAAAGGAGCTAAGAATACAAAGGGGGAAAGGACAGTCTCTTCATAAATTGGGAAACTGAACAACCACATTCAAAAGAACGAAATTGGACCACTATCTTAGGCCATACACCATAATTAACTCAAAATGAATTAAAGACTTGAACGTAAGACCTGAAACCATAAAACTCCTAGAAGAAAACATAAGCAATAAGCTCCTTGACATCAGTCTTGGCAATGACTTTTTGAATCTGACACCAAAATCAAAGGCAACAAAAGCAAAAATAAATGAGTGGGACTACATCAAACTAAAAAGCTTCTGCACAGCAAAGGAAACCATCAACAAAATGAAAAGGCAACCTACCGAATGGGAGAAAATATTTGCAAATCATATATCTATAAGCGCTTAATAGCCAGAATATATAAAGAACTCATACAACTCAATAGCAAAAATATATAAACAATCCAATTAAAAAATAGGCAGAAGATCTGAATAGACATTTTTCCAAGAAGATGCTCAACATCACTAATCATCAGGGAAATGCCAATTAAAACTACAATGAGATATCATCTCATACATGTTAGAATGGCTATTATCAAAAAAGACAAGAAATAACAAATGTCGGTGAGGATGTGGAGAAAAGGGAGCTCTTGTGCACTGTTTATAGGAATGTAAATTGGTGCAACTACTATGGAAAACAGCACGGAGGTTCCTCAAAAGATTAAAAATAGAACTACCATATGATTTAGCAATTCCACTTCTGGGAATTTATCCAAAAAAAATGAAAACACTAACTTGAAAAGATATATGCACCCCCATGTTCATTGCAGAATTATTTACTCAATAGCCAAGATATGGAAACAATCTAAGTGTCCATTGATGGATGAATGGATAAAGAAAATGTTGTATACATTATAAAATGGAATATTATTCAGCCTTCAAAAAGAATGAAATCTTACCATTTGCAACAACATGGATGGACCTCAAGGGCATCGCACTAAGTGAAATAAGTCAGACAGAGAAAGACAGATACTATACGATCTTACCTATATGTGGAATTTAAAAAAACAAACAAATGCGTAGATACAGAGAACAGATTGGTGGTTGCCAGAGGCGGGGGGTGGAGGGTGGGAGAAATGGGTGAAGAGGGTCAAAAGGTACAAACTTCCAGTTAAAAAATAAACAAGTCCTGGGATGTAATGTACAGCACAGTGACTATGGTTAATAATACTGTATCGCATATTTGAAAGTTGCTAAGAGAGTAGATCTTAAAAGTTCTCATCACAAGAAGACAAAATTTTCTTTGTAACTATGTGCAGTGATGGATGTTAACTATACTTATTGTGATGATCATTTTGCGTCTATAAATATTGAATCACTATGTTGTATACCTGAAACTAATATAATATTATATGTCAATTATACCTCAATTAAAAAAAATAAAAGCTTGTAGAGCCAGCAATAGAATTTAAAACTCCAGGAAGATTAGAATGTGTCCTGTAGGCCCTGTGGGGCCCAGCGACCTGCAAGGCCCACGCCCCTCACAGGCCAGCCACAACTCAGCCCCGGCCTGCAGGTCCAAACGCGAAGGAGAGCCTGTACAAGAGCCAGATCTGATTTCCAAAATAAGCCAGAAATTAATGCTTTTATGTAAGATTTCTTATTCTTAAATGCTGGACACCAATTCAAAATTCTAAAACATGCCATATGAGCCAAACAGAAACACATCTGTCGGCCGAGTTCCAACTGCTGGCCACATTTTGCATCGTCTGCTATAAAGAACTGGGTCTGGGCCTCCTCCTGGCCAGTTTGTATAGCTCCTGGATTCAGGAGAAGATAGATGTTACATTCAAAGCTGCTCCTAATATTGAGCCATCTGAAATTAAATGTTCACTGCCGAGATCTATTTTGATGAAAAGCAGAAGTTGTAAAAGTGATCAGTTTGTACCTTTAAAGATTATAGAGAAAAAAATTGGCCACCTGGATCCCCAGTAAGAACGTGATTGTTGGGATTTATTAGCAGGTGATATGGTGGTAAGGGGGGAGGACGTGGCCACACCAAATGGTCCCGATGCATCTACCTCATGACACTGCTCCTTCCCCCTCTTCTCTCTGCCTTATCCTCCCCGTAGCCTTATTCTCTGCGCTCTCTTCTCTCCGCTTCTGGTCACTGAGCAGTAGTTGGAATAGAAAACTGGCAGGTGCAGGACCGCAGAGAAAGTCACGGAAGCTTCAGCAGGTCCAGACATCACTCTGCTTATTAAACCACTAACGTTCGTCTACTCTGAACTATGTTTCCCATCCTGCTGTAAGTGTCTTCCATTTTAATCTTTACCTCCATCTTCTGAAGGAGGCACTGCCATTATGCCCCTTCGCAGATGGGGCTGGGAGAGCTTACAAGCTCAGTCAAGGCCAAAAGCAGCAGGGCTGGGACTAGAATCCAGAGGGTTCTAACCCAAAGCCCCAAAGCCCTGCTCTTAGCCACCATCCATCTCACCTCCTGGTCACGTGATTTCATCCTGTTTTCTTTTATTCATCCACTACACAGTATCATTCAGTTTCCTCGACCCAAAGGAGAGTAAATAGGAAATAGGATTGTATATATGCGGGACATTTTTTAAAAAGAAGTATTTTAAAGGGAGATTTAGAATCTGCCTTGTCTTTTCATTATAACAACAACAGAGTCTGTCCAGCAGCAAGAAGTAGGTTCTGTGACCGGATGCAGAAATGAGCTCATTTCTGTGACGGGCACTTTCTTTTCAAGAACTTCAAGAGTCTTGGAAAAAAGACCTTTGTTCCCTAACACGTTTGGTAATGAGTAGTGTTTTCCTTGTATTTTAAATGAAAAAGCAAAATGCACACACACATGTGAATATGTGTGTGTGGCATATGTGTGTGGTGTGAATGCATGTATGGTGTGTGTATGTGTATTGTGTTGGTATGTGTATATATGTGTGAGGTATATGTGTGTACATGTGTGGTGTGTGTGTGGTATGTGTGTACATATGTGTGACGTGTGTTTGGTGTGTGTGTATGTATATATGGGGTGCGTGTGTGCATCTGTGTGTATCTGTGTGTGTGACTTTCAGAGTGCCACTCAGGGCATTGATGCCGCCGCATGCTCTAAGGTTCAGTGGTCAGACCATTAGCCCCAGCATCCATTTGTGTGTCTTTTCCTGTAAACACCGTTTCTCTAAGTACGATCTGATGGTCCAAATGCAGGAGAATCAGCTGGGGACCTTGTTACAGTGCACAGTCCTGGCCCCGCTCCAGATCTCCAGCATCAGACTCTCTGGGCCTGGGCCTAGGAATCGGCACATTTATCTAACAGGTGTCATAATTGAGATTAACACACTCCTGTTCAAGAGCCACTGCTATAAGCTATGGTGATGCATATGCATATCCAGTTCAGATATTTCAATTACATATACTCCGGATAAAAGGGGGAAAAGAATTTGAGCATAGCCAAATTTTCTCTTACTTTTCTTGGATTAACTAAGTAAGCAGAGAAAAAAGAGTCTTATGCCACACTCCTGCCCTACACACACACACACGCATGTACACACACACATACACACGTACACACACACACACAGACAAAGCACCTTTATGTTTTCAGCTTCTAAATCTGTTTCCAGTTTGACAAGCACATGACACCTTATCTGAGGGAGGCCTTGATTCTTCAGTTGAGATTTATAATCATGTAGCATCTAACAGGTAAGGTTTTACTCCTCATAAATCAAAGACAACCTGTCTCTCTTTTAAAATATTTGGAACAGTTAATACATTGGGGGTCTCTTTGCTTGATTTGTAGGCCATCTTGGCTCAGAAATTCTACACATAATTATCATCAGTGTTGCAAATGAAGACTTTCTGAATGTGGATGCTTTTTACCAAGCAGTGCCTTCAGCAGGTGGAGGTGGAGGTCTCAGACTGGAAGGTGTGACCTTCATCTCTAGAACACATTTATTTAAAGGACCTGAAAAGTTATGCCATCTAAATTCTAAACTTTCCTATAGTAAACAGCATGCACACTGATAGGAATACACTACTGAAAGAGAATCACAATTGAAATCCAGAGAGGGAATAACAATCAAGAGCAAGCCTCACTCAGGACTTTCATTTTCTTTTCTTTCCAGTAATGATCCACTTCCCAGGGCTAGGTCCAAGTCCAGGGGCGGAAGAACGGTGCTCTTAAAAGTGGACCCCTGCCCTATATTGCTCCAGAAATAGCGTTATTGCCTTTTGGACGGAAAGACCTCTCCCTCCCACCTCTTCTATATTCCATTGCTTCTCTCTTCTTGTGAATATTACCACAACTTGGAACATAGCGAGTTTGTGGCAGTAATCCATCTGAGAAGCAGTGAGGGCCTGGATAAAGGCAGCGAGGATGGGGAAAGAGAGGAGGTGACAGATTCAGGAGACATTAAAAAGGTAGAATCACTAGGGCACGGGGATGGATGGGACAGAGAAATTCAGGAAGACAGAGGGGCTGGGATAACAAGCAAGTTTCTGATTTGAATTCCCAGACATCAGAGCTTGCAAGGCCACATGCCTCTAGGGGCCAAGAAGGTAAAGGGGGTGGGGGGTCAGGATGGTGAAAACTAGGGGAAACTGGAGAGGCATGTAAACAGAGCAGCCCCTGCTCATTCCAACCAGTTGCTGCCATTGCAGACCCAAGGGAAAGGCCTTCTACATCTTCCTGTTTTCAAGACAACCCAGAAATCTTGATTTTCCCATAAAAAGTCTGAATTTAAATCAGGAAAATTAATTTTTAATTAGTTGTTAATTTTTATTGTAAAATATAGATTTTTTTAAAATTTAGAAACATTGTATCAACGAAATAGAACTTGGGGGCAGAGAGCTGGATGTAGCCTCGAGCTTCCAGTTTCCAGCCTCCAAAATAGACAGTGGTGCTGCTCATCAAGATAAGATTCCTTCTCTCTCTAGATTATGGATTTTCTTTTTAATTAAGATAAATCTATAATCTAGTCCAACAACCATGGAAACTGAAGATTGGAAAAGAATCTATTTTTATCTGATCCACTATACCTCTAATTCTTGGATCCCTTCTGTCTCTAAGGCTCCTCAAAACCCTGAGATTCTATTACTCTGTGATTGCTGTAGTGGTGCTGCTGCATCAGCTCCCTACACTCTCCATCTGTGTGCAATCCTGTTGCTTTAAAAATCACTCATACCTCTCCTTTTCCTCTTTTTTTTTTTAGACTTCTCTCTTGAGATAACACAAGCAAGGATGTGATTTGACACTTTTCTTGTTAAGATGAACAATGGATAATTTGGACGCCAATCAAGTGTAGAAAAATGTCCACATTTTTCAAATCAGTTAAGTAATTGTCAAATCACTTCACTCTGCTTTTCAGATATAGCTCAAGCTATGAGAATCCCCAGAGTTTTCAATTCTGAGTACTTTTTAATGGTCCTATGAAACCTAAACCAAAATGAACTTGATCTTGAAAGTGATACCTTCATTCAAAAAACCTTTTTCGAGTGGCTATTGTACACAAGTACCTGTGCCTATACACGAGGCATGGAAAGAAGACCATGGGAAGTCACTTGCAAGCTAGGAGAGGAGACATGCACCACTGATTATAATCCAAGGGAGAATAACATAGTACCTATCAGTTTGGTCCTCTTTATTAAAAACAAAACAGAACTAGTAACAAACATTGGAAAATAAACTTTAATACCATTTGAAAGAGATCAAAATGTATGAAATGCTTAGGGATAAATTTTTTTTTAATATGTGCAATACCTATACACTTAAAACTACAAAACATTGCTGAGAAAAATTAAAGAAGACCTGAATAAAGGGAGAGATGTACCATGTTCATGGACTGGAAGAAACAGTGTTAAGACATCAGTTCTCCCAAAAGTGATCTACAGATTTAATTCAGTGCAATCCAAATTCCAGCAGGCTTTTCTGTAGAAATTGATGAACTATTTCTAAAATTTATATAGAATGTAAAGAACCTATAATAGCCAAAACAATTAGATAAAAGAAGAACAAAGTTGGAGGATTTACACTGTTTGATTTCAAGATTCAATATAAAGCTACAGTAACCAAGACAGTGTGGAATGTTAGCTGAAAGATAGACATAATCATCAGTGGAACAAAGAATCAGAGAATTCAGAAATAATTTCCAGATGCCTGCCATTTACTGAGAGTGAATACAGGAGCAAGGGCAGATCTGAAGAAGAGATGATAGTTGAACACCTGATAAGTTTGAGGTACCTGGGGCACACACACATTGAAATACATTCATGTAGAAGAGGAGGAGCCTGAGCTGAAGATAGAGATTTAGGAATAACTGATATATAGATGAGAGGTGAAGTCATGGAGTGAATAAGATTTCCCAAGCAGAATGTGTAACTTGAGATGAGATGAGGCACAGGACAAAACCATAGGGAATATTACCACTTAAGGGACAAATGGAGAAAGAAAAGTTCAGGAAATAGAAGGAACAATCAGAAAGGCAGGAGGAAAAGTTTCAGAAAGAATTCCTAGAAAGAGGGAAGGGACAATGGTGTCCAATACTGCAGCCATGACAGGTAACATAAGAACTGCAAAGAATTTCTTGGATTTTCATCTAAAAGGTTGTTACTGACTTCAACAAGCGTAATTTCACTGGAGTGATAAGAACAAAAGCAAAATGGCAGTGGAATAAGGAATTCATAGGAGACGAAGAAGGGTCAACAGAGAAGTCAGACCATCCTTCAACAATCTGAACTGTGAAATAAGCATAATGTATATTCTTTAGGATAGAAGTTGGGCAGGGAGGAGAATGATTACAGATTTAAGAAAGTGTTCTTTTTAAAAAACAAGAGAAAAATAAGCAAGTTTTTATGCTTAGGACGGGGTCAGGACTGAGAAGCAACAGAGAGGCAAAAACTAACAATACAAGAGAGAAAGGAGGAGTCAATGAGAAAAGCTTCTTAAGGGCTTGGGAGGATGTCCTACGCAAAATCAGAGACAGTGAGAGGGGAAGAGGCAAACACATGTGGGGTCCTACAGCAAGAAGCTGAAGGAGAACTTGCCTTGGCAAACCTCATCCACTAATTAACGAATTAAAGGGTCTGTGTCATCCTCTAGGGGAGGAGGATGGACGGGGCAGATGAAAAGACATGATCCCGACACGCTCACATTCCGCCTTATTCCTACATCTTCTCTGGGGAATAGGAAGTCAAAAACACAAAGACATTATACATGAGGAACAAAAATTTTTCTTCTCACCCCATCTCTGAACAAATCTTGGGGGCATCTAGCTCCCTAGTGAGCTCACTGTGGGAGTGGAAATTGCAGAGGAAAGAGGGGCTTGTGGGAGTCATACTGTCCTCAGGGACCAGCACTTCCCCCAGGCAACCCCCTGGGGGTTGTGGACTCTCCTGTCTTCTCCACTTGTTCAAACTCTGCTCTTCTGTGGATCCTCCGAGCACCCTGGTCCAAACACTGCTACCACATCTATCTCCCCTAATTTGCTCTGCTACACACAGAAACGTTGGAGGGCCGGCCCGGTGGCTTAGTGGTTAAGTGCACGCACTCTGCTGCTGGCGGCCCGGGTTCGGATCCCGGGCGCGCACCGACGCACCGCTTCTCCGGCCATGCTGAGGCCGCGTCCCACATACAGCAACTAGAAGGATGTGCAGCTATGACATACAACTATCTGCTGGGGCTTTGGGGGAAAAAATAAATAAGTAAAATCTTTAAAAAAAAAAAAAAGAAACGTTGGAGATTAATGCTATATGATATATCCCCAATAGAATAACAATTGATTAGATTGCATGTACCATCTACCAGTCCTCTTTTCCAGCAATATCTTATTACATTTTTATGAAACAGCTTGCTACCTGCAGTTATTATAAATTGCTCTATCACTGCAATTTTTAATTTGGAGCACTGGATCTGGGTAGATAAATAGCCTGTTTCTTTCAATCATTATCAGAATACTCACTTGCTTTCATTACTTGAACACTCCACTAAGGCCACCAAATCACAGCTCCAAAAATAAGAGGCCAAGAACTTGACAATTCAGAAACTGAGAAAAAAACACTTTGCCTCAGAAATTCAAGTTTAACACAGCACAATAGAATATCTACACAGTATGTATATTAGTTTTTCACTTAATCCATGCAACAAAGTGATGTGGTTGGTTTTATTTTCCCCACTGCAATGAAGAGAAAAATGAGGGTTAGAGATTAACTTTCCAAAGTTTACATACTCTATTGATAGCCGAATAGAAATTAAAATTAGTGTTTTCTGATCTTAAACTCCTAATAGAAAAATAATTGTTTCCCTCCATAAAATCTTGCATTTTGTTAGTTTTTAAGATATCTGCTAAGATATTCCCTGGGTTTGCTCTTCTACCAAATACATTATCAGATAAGAGCTTCAAAGTAAAAAAAAAAAGGCATATATTTCTACCTTACTGTTCTCCTCTTACTCCATTTTGTGCCACACAAGATCACCTTCTTTAGATTGATTTTCACAAGATTCTTGCGCATGAAAAAATATTTTTGTCTAAGCTCTAGTATCTATACATAACAAAGTAAATATCAAGAGAGTAATGACAGAGTTAAAAGTGAATATATGCAGGGTTTTAGCTCTTTCTTGACATAATTTTGTGACAACATGAGTCCATCCATGAGCACGGGGCTATGGAAGCTATAGCTACAAGCGGGAACACAGTTTTTAGAAACAACTTTTCTGAGTGTCCATTATGTGTAAAGCTCTGCACTGTGGATCATATGCAGGGGAATTCTCTCCAGAAGCTGGTAAACTGGGGTCCTTGTATTTATACCAGTGATTTATTGTTGCTCAAAACCTGTTTAGAGCTTCTCTTCTAGCACTGCCTCAACCGTGGAAATTGTTTCCTGGTGGATGTTTTCATTCACTCAGTTAATATTTTTGCAGGGCCTGTAGGTGGGATCTGGAATTTGATTTTGGAAACAACCAAAAACAAATCAAAGTCAAGTTATTAAATAAGGTTTAGGTCCAAAGAGGCAAATACAATTTTTTAACATGACTAGTTCTCTGGTGTGGCTATTAAATTCCTTCAAGGCAATTCCAAAAGTCATTTTTAAAAGTCAAGCTACTCAAGAATACATACATTGGTTAGACCCGAAGCTATGTCTTCTTTTAATCTAATGAGTCATAATGTAACTTGTTTTATTCATGGTCTAATTACCTATGCTTAATACTAAAATTTATTTTTCCCTGAGAGCTGAAGGCCAAATTTAGGAACCCTATTTTGAGTGTCTCTGAGTCTGCAGTATATCAACAGGATGCTTGTCGGGTTAGCTTCGTTTCCCTTCCCAGCTCTTTTTGTTGTTCCCTCCCTGTCTCTCTTTCTCTCTCTCTGACACACTGACACATTTTCTATTATTTAAACTCAGTTTTAGGCAACTTTGTACCAGGTTACTTTTTCTTCCAAGGAGTTTATTTTGTTTCTTGGATTTGGGGGAGTGAGAATGCACCAGTACTTACTTCTCTTCAAATGAGGATTTATTACAGCACAAACACATCTCCTTCAACCAACTCCACTTACAGTCTCTCTGCTGCCGTGTTCTGAGCTGGTCTGAGGAACAATCTCTTGGAGGTACTTCACTGTAACATGCCCGGCTCACAGAATCCCATCTTGCAAAGCGTGAGCTTTAGATTGTAACTGAAAACAGGCAAGTTTGCCCTGCCTCTGGTGTGACTCCAAACATCTGAAATGTTAGAACATGGTGCTTTTATGCTGAAACATTACACAGTCCCCGAGTGCAGAACTGCCGTGTTCCCACCGCTGCTATTTTAGAGACAGAGGGGCAGAGAAATCAGGTTCCATAATAAAGTGTGTGCGTTTGGCTGGTGGAGAGAGGAGGCGAGGGGAGGAGAGGAACGGACACCGGAAAGAGGTCTTTTAATTTAGGCATCTTCCGTTCTGAAAATGATGGAAGAGGACAATGAAAAAACGTTTTAAAATCCCTTTTACAGGCTCCCCGCACTTAAGAACTGAGTAAAACACCACTCATCACCAAGGCTTTAAAAGTCACATTTTTTGGTCTCTGGAATGAATCACTTTTGTCTAATGTTTGGGACCCTAGGATCAGAAAAAGCTGAGATCTTGACCTTGACCTGGGAATCAGAATTCTCTGGAATAAATGCTTTAAAAGAGGGTTCCCGTCCCGTTTTTGAGTGATTTCTAGAGCAGCTTTTTCCCAGAAGGTAACCGCAAAATCTATTTGTTCTTGATAAATATTTAAAAGATCATGAAATGATGAATTTCTTGCAGCCTGTTGCCACCGTTCAAATATAAAGAAATGAACACGGAAATGGACGCCCATTAGCCTCCAGGATAGAGGGGCGAGGGTGAGAGACCATCACTGACTAGGGCGTGCAAACAAGATGACCCTCTCACCTCTTCATTCACCCTTCAGTCAGTCAACACACATTTATCCAGCACCGCCTATGTCCCTAGCATCTGGGCCAGCGTTGGGGCACTAAGTACCCTCGCACCACTCCCAGGGGACAGCCTTCTCTTTCCCTTTCTCTTTCTCTCTCCCCTGACATGTAAAAAGTTGCAGAGAAAGATGCAGATTCACCAAAGGAAATTAACTCAGAGCAGACACTAATTGTTCCAGTAGAAACAAACCAGACCTGAAGTGGGTGTCAGGGAGGGGCCTCCCCAGAGGGCTGTGGGGGAGCCTGCTTCTGCGGCTGTCTGGGCCGCACTGGGGCGTCACGTGCACGCCGAGACCCCGTTCACCCTCAAGCTTCCACTTTTCCAAGAGTCTAAGGAGCCTTCCCGTGTCCAGCACTGCGTACTCTAAGGAAGCACAACGTGGTGCCGTCATTACACACACACACACACACACACACACACACACACACGTCTCAGCTCTTGACCCTGAATGCGTGTTTCAAGCTCTCGGGTGACCCCAGCTACGCCAGTGCTCGGATACAGCATGTTTTCTTTCATTTTAGGCAGGATTTGTTGGCGCACTCGTTTCGCACTGAGTACTGCAGGGTAGCTGGCTGCCTTTACAAAGCCCGGACAACCCAGGAAGGCTCCTTGCTGCTGGGGCGGGGACAAACAGCTGGCGAGGATACCACCAGCCCCCTGAAGAAAGCCTCAAATGTCGAAGGAGAAACGTTATGCTCTTCTGGCAAAGATGTCAATGCTGGTTCCTTAGGGCGATGTCGAGCGTTCTGCCACCGCACCCCTGCGCTCCGCTCTCCCGACTCCGGCTGCAGGGCTGCCCCGGGTGGGCAGGCAGGCGGTGCGCCGGCGCTGTGCCACCGCCACTGCGGTGCGTGTCCGGAGCCGGCCCGTCGAGACCCCTTCCCAGGCGCGCCCCAACCTACGCAGGAGAGCGCTGCCCTCTAGCGACCAAAATGGGAAGCGCAGCTCGGCCCGAGTTGCGGGGGAGCCCTGCGGCTGCGGGTCCCGGAGAAGTTTGAAGCGGCGGCCTGTCCTTTGCAGAGGGCGGTTATAGCCGGGAAAGCCCTGAGACTCTTTCTCTGTCTATGGGCTCAGGGACTGTTTGTGGTTTCCCTCTGGGGCCAGGACAGATAGACAGATAGACGGATGGATGGATAAATAAACGATACACATATGATAGGTAGATGATAAGACAAATGGAAAAGCAGATGGACAACAGATGGTTAGAAACACGTTTTTAGGGCTTGCTATGTGCTAGGCACAGGCTAAGTGCTTTCGTCCACCATTTCATTTGCGTGTCTCTGGAACCCCATGAATGGCACATTGCCTTTGTCCTTCTTTTCCAAATGGGGAAACTGAGGCCTTAGACAAGATAAAAAACTTGTCTCTTGGCAATCTTCCGCAGAGCTAGGAAGCGGCGGAGAGGGTCTCAGCCTCCACGTTTGGCTCTCGGCCCCCTCCCGCCGTGAGGATGTGCGCACCCCAGGCCCCGGACGCCCGAGCACGGCGTCCCTCGTTGCTCCGTCGCCGCGACAGTCCTGGCGCGCTCACATCTCGCCCGCCCCTGCACCCCCTCTCACTCGTCCAACACCCCCAGGACACCCTGGGCAGCGCGCTTGAGGCTGCGGGTCCCCGACTTGGAAGCCTGCCCGGGGAGCTGGGTAAAGGCGGGTCCCCTCCCGCGGTGGCTGAACGATATGCAGTTCCAGAAACTCAGGTTTTTCCTGCATCCAAGTTTGGCTAGGGGTCTCGCTAACGCGAAAGGGGAAAGCTCGCTCCCGAGATTTTAAGATTCCCGGGAAGTTTCCATCATTCATTCCTTTAACCGTTAACTGAGCGCCTACTAGGCGCCTGAGGCTGTTGGACGCTGCAGCAAGGAACTCGGAGTCCAGTGCCGGGGACAGACAGGTGGACAAATGACGACATTCGGGACGGCTGTGCTTGGTGCCCCCAGCAGCACGAGGGCTCCCCAGGCGTCACAGGGGCAGGTTCACCAGCTCAGAGAGTCTCCAGCACATTCCAGAAAGCTAAATCTGTCCATCTGCCCTCCCTAACGCCCCCTCCTTGGCCCTCTCCCTGGAGCTCGCACCCCCAGGAGTGTAATTTCCCTAACTTTACGCGGGGGAACTTGATCTCATCCCACTCTCTCCCCCAAGTTCCTAATGCCTTGGTTTGTCACCCGGCCGTGAGGTGAGCCACCAAGCGTCCCCCTCCCCCCGGGGCCGGGGAGCGCGCGTGCCGGGCCCGGACGGACCCCTCCCGCGGGGGCGGCGGCGCGGGGCTGGCGTAGGGCCTGCGTCAGCTGCAGCCCGCCGGCGATTGGGGCGCGCTCGCCTCCTTCGGTTTGGGGCTAATTATAAAGTGGCTGCAGCCGCCGCCAGCCCCGGGACGGCGAGGCGAGGCGAGGCAGGCGCTCCGAGCCCTGCAGTCCAGCCCGCGGCGACGCAGAGGCCCGTGACGGTGAGGCCCGCGCCCGCCCGCGCGCCCCGGCCGCTCCTCCCGACGCGCGCGCCCCTCACACCTGCCTTCTCCTCTCCCTTCCAGGGTTGTGCCTGCGACCCGGCTTCTCCCGCCAGCCTGCGCCATCTGCCCAGCGTCAACGTGAGTGAACTTGCCCGAAGCTCGCCTTTGCTGCGGGGTCCGCCGGCTCCGTTTTATTTTGCGTTTCATTGCACGGGGTTCTCCAACTTTCTTCTGGTCCCTGTTTGTGACCCGAGTCCATGTCGCGCCTCCCCAGGCTTCTGCTCTCTTGCATTTGGTCTTGGGCGTTCTCTCCAGAATCCTGCCCAGGGCAGCGGATGCCCAGAAAGAGAGCCGGGTGCCCCGGGCAGCCCCAGGATCGGGCGACAGTGCCAACCTGGGGACCGCGAGGCGATCTGAGCTGTCCCTGGGCCTCTCAAAACGGCGTCGGCTGGGCAGGTGGGCGGGGGCCCAGGAAGGAGCGTCCCGACGAGCTCTTGCTCGACGAACTCCCGGCTGGGACTGTCCCGGCTAGGGGGTCCCTTCGGGGGACCCGCTCTGCGCCTGGGCAGGCTCGGAGCTCGCGTCCCTCTCTCCCCGCAGCCCATGGCGCGGTTCCTGAGACTCTGCACTTGGCTGCTGGCGCTTGGCGCCGGGATTCTGGCGACCGTGCGGGCACAATGCAGCCAGGACTGCGCGACGTGCAGCTACCGCCTGGCGCGCCCCACCGATATCAACCCCCTGGTGAGTGGTCCGCGCGGTGGGTGAGCAGCAGCGGCGACCGTCCCCAGACAGCGCGCCGCGACTCGTGGTCACCATCGGTCTGCACCGCCCCGAGGCGGATCTCTGGTGACCCCGGTGTCCCGACTGCTCCCCGAACACTGCCCACGGTCCCGCTCTAGCTCTCAGCTTCGGAGACCCGCGACTATCTAGGGACCGGTAAGGGCGGTGGTGTCTCCACACAAACCGAGTTTGTTTTCACCCCCGGGATGCGGGAGCCTGGAAATGTGCTCTCTTCAGCACCTCGGAGAGCACTGGGTTGTCACCTGTCCCAAGGAACATGCTGTCACCCAAACTCCTAACATATCCCACTAAGGGCCCCTTCCCCACACAACCGTCCTCCCATCCTTCCCACAAATAATGTTGTCATTTTTTATTAGTGACATTTTGTCACCTTTCTTCGGATTTCATTTCTTTAGCCCTTTTAATCTCAGGTCCCTCAGCCCTTCCCTTCACCTGTGGATAGGGGTGAGCAAAGGGATGGGGTGGGGATACAGGAGAGGAAGGGGTCAGCGCAGTAGACAGGAGAGAAAGAGATCACAGGCAAGGGGCGCTGCACTTCAACCTCTGTCTTGCTTGAATGTACTTTTGTGGTATCTACTAAGACAACAGTTTGATTTGGCTGTGGAAAAAAACACAGAGGGAGTGGCCAGTGTCCAAAGAGGTAGCAACAACGCAGATAAACTACACCCCAGGGGCTTAGGGAAAACCCTGAGGACAAAAGAACTCTCCTTCTAATCATAGTCCATGTGCTGTTGAATCACCCCTGGCGCTCTGCTGAGCCAGAATCTCTGAATCGGGGACCCAGGAAGCTTCATTTAAGTAGCTCCCCCAATGATTCCTTTGCTGTCTTCTCCACTTGTTGAAATTCTGTGATGACTTAGAAAGCTCAGTAGAAAATAATGTATTAATCCAAAGAGTTAAACTCCTCACTTGAGCCTTTGAAGAAATTTTGCTACATAGATACATAAAATAGGGATGAAAATTAAGGGAAGGATTCCACAAAATCAAGTGCATATATTGCAAGTTAAATCTTTGTTTCATTTGATTTACCTGACCCAATTAATTTGATATGTGAATGTGCTGACATTGCCTTAAAGAGAAGTCACATAGTAGGGCTTTATATTTAAACTATGAGAAAAAAGTTGCATCTTAAATAGGGGTAATATTCCCCTTCATCCATCTTTTTTCTTTCTGATTTGTTTTGGGTTTTGTTTCACTGATTTGTTTTGCATTGGGGCTTACATTTAGGGTTGTTATTTTCTCTGTGACAAACAGCTTTGCTAACGACTATGTTGCTAGAATTACAGCAGTTCTGGAATTGTAGCTCTAATGCAAAAGACGTATGAGAAAAGAGGTTGCCTAGCCAAATCTATGTAGTAAAATCAATGCAGCAAATATTTATTGAGTTTCTACCACGTGAAAGACACTAGTGCTTGGTTCTGTGGCAGATGCAAAGATGAGCAGACAAGCCAGGATGTTCAGTTTGAACTTACCATCTAATATGATCTTCACCATAGAACAGAGTGTGATAAATACTGCAAAAGATGCATAGACAGCTATAGGAGCATATAACATCACTTCTTTAGTATGAGTGTGTTGTTCTGATTATTTGCCATTATTTGTTTTTGAAAGAATCTCAAGTCACCTACATTAAAAAGCCTTTTGATAATAGTATATAAAATATTCTACATTAATTTTTGGCCAAGTGATCATTTAAATTTCATTTTAGAATGGAACTATTATTGACACCTGAACTTCTTAAGTTTTTAATAAAGTTTTGATTTCTTAATCCAATATTAAGAATAAAACAGGACCATTTTAATTAGATCATCTTTAAGTTTTTTTATATATGCATATATTTAATTTTCTTAGACACAAAGCTTAAATAATCATTAAGAGCTGGTTAATATGTACCCTACAGAATTCTGTTGAACTAATAAAATGCTTTATTTCACAGTGAAAATAATATGTGTGTATGTTATATCAATTAATATACCAATATATTTTTGAATACCAAAAAAGGGCCTGGATTTTCTGTCTAAATCAAGGGCTGGTAACCAGAGTTCTATAAGTAGACTTCAGGGGCTCTAAAAACCCCTGAAATGCTCAGAAATATCATATGTATTTTGTAAATGTTCATATAATGTTAGTATTCTTTTTATGATACCCAAGTCATCTGTTGAATAGAAGAGAAGCTTAACAAGATTATTAGACTGTATGGCCTAAATCTTACAATGATTAGAATTTAATTATTACATAATAAAAAGGAAAGAATTGTATGCTGATCATTTCTATTTTGCCAAATAACATGATTTTCATTGGAAAAGATGTTTTCTGTACACCAATGACTAAATGTTAAGAAAAGAAACGTGAATAATGTGAACATTTGTGTATGTATAATTTTATATCAGACCTCATCATTACAAACATTTGGTTTCAGAAGATCAAATCTGTTTTAATCAATCAATGGGGGGAAAAGCAGAACATCTCTATTTCAGCAAATCAGTATATCATAATCCAAATAATTCATACGATTTAAATTGAGTTTTTACAATGTCTTTCTTTTCAAACTTATTTTGAATTGTTGTTTTTCTTTAAAGATTAAAAGTGTTTGCAGGGATATTGGATACCATTCCAGGTGAAATATTAACACAAGAAAGTAAACAAACCTTATATTATTAATATTGATTTTATCTATAAGACAAGAAGATAAAAGGAATTTGGAAATAATGTCCCTAATTAGGTAAAGAGAAATTTCTCCCTTTGGGTTAGAAAAATCTCAAACAAAATTAAATCAACAGTGGAAAGTTATCCAGTGAAATTGGATTGTGCAGGCAGCCAATCTAGGTTAAAATTGGGTGGAAAAAATCTTTTACGATATTGAAATGGCACAGTGTACGCAATCTGTTAAAATTCAGAGAAAATTTCTAATAGGATTCATTTAATTCTCCACAATTTCCCGTTTTGATTTGCCTGTTTGATATGAGGAAAAGTTGTAACAAGAAAATGTAGGTGACGTTATTACATGAAAGTTTCCATATCAAAGCAAGCATATTGTGGTCCACAAAAATTTGTTACTTAATGAAATCAGAAGAGTCTCTATTTGTCATTGAATCGAATTCTTTTCCCAGGCTTGCACACTGGAATGTGAAGGGAAACTGCCTTCTCTCAAAACCTGGGAGACCTGCAAGGAGCTCCTGCAGCTGTCCAAACTGGAGCTTCCTCAAGATGGCACCAACGCCCTCAGAGAAAGCAGCAAACAGGAGGAGAGCCATCTGCTAGCCAAAAAGTACGGAGGCTTCATGAAAAGGTATGGAGGCTTCATGAAGAAAATGGATGAGCTTTATCCTGTGGAGCCGGAAGAAGAGGCAAATGGAGGTGAAATCTTTGCCAAGAGATACGGGGGCTTCATGAAGAAGGATGCAGAGGAGGATGACACCCTGGGCAATTCCTCAGACCTGCTGAGAGAGCTGCTGGGAACAGGAGACAACCGAGAGAGTAGCCACCACCAGGAGGGCAGTGACGATGAAGAAGTGAGCAAGAGATATGGGGGCTTCATGAGAGGCTTAAAGAGAAGCCCCCAGCTGGAAGACGAAGCCAAGGAGCTGCAGAAGCGATATGGGGGCTTCATGAGAAGAGTGGGTCGCCCGGAGTGGTGGATGGACTACCAGAAAAGGTATGGGGGCTTCCTGAAGCGCTTCGCTGATTCTCTGCCCTCCGACGAAGAAGGTGAAAGTTACTCAAAAGAAGTTCCCGAAATGGAGAAAAGATATGGAGGATTTATGAGGTTTTAGTACCGTTTCCCATCAGTGACCCCAGGCTGCCACAAGCCTTCCTCCATCCCCCAGTGAGAGACTGCCTTGTGGATCGTGTTTTATTGTCATGTGTTGCTTGCATTGTATTGGTGACTTTATTGTCTGGATAACTAACTATACAACCTGAAAGCTGTCATTTCAGGTTCCGTGTTCTTCTGAGAGTCTTGAAGCTCAGTATTGGTCTATTACAGCTATCTTGTTTTCATGCTAAAATAGTTTTTGTTACTTTGTCCTTTATTTTTGACAAAACACCAGTAAAGGCTTACTTGTATATAGATATAATAAACCCATTACCCCAACTGCATAACATTCTTGCCAGTCTCTTCTCTAAGGCCATCATTCGCCTTTGGGTTTCCACAATAAATCCTAAACTCAGAGACAGTGATCCCATCTGCTTTTGACAGAATCTTCCCTGGCCTCCTTCTCTTGCAACAGCTGAGGCTGCAAAAACATTTTTCATTTAATTCCTTATATATGAATTCTTACATGAGTAAACACAGTGGAGCAAAATAAAATGTGTTTCCACTCTCATTTCTGGAAATCAGATACATGAGGAAAAACCAAAACCCAATAAAGAAACGAACTATGCCCTCGTATATATGGAAATCTGCATTTACGTCAAGATGTGTATGTCTCTTTTCTTCAGCAAAGTATTTTAGAAGCTAATATGAAATTAAGGATAATTTAGCCCTGTTTTACAAGTAAAGAAAGTGAAGCCCAGAAAGGTTAAGTAGTTGGCCCAAGGTTGCCCAGCAGTTGAAGGATAGAAATAGAATTAAGACCCCAAACTTCTTGCTCCCAAGCAATGTCCTTTCCACTCCAGTTCTCTATCTCTCATCTAGGTGAGTACCAAGAATTGGAAGAACTTGGGACTATATCTTGTTCACTGTTGTACTCCCCTCCACCACAACCATAGTGGGTTCTCCAATATCTGATGCATGGATATAGGAATGACTGAAGGAATGAATGAAGGAAATGGCGACCAGATCATTGAGAAAGGTATTATGAATGTTTATAAGGCAAATTCTCATCACACACAGAGTTCTGACTTCTTCATATTAATTAAACCGTTTGGAACAACATTCAGGTACAAAAAATATAACATTGCTTCCTTTTTCTAATTGAAACTACCTGCAGCTAAACTCCCATCCACTAAGTCATTTTTCCAGGACCCTCACCCACTCTCTCCTTTGTGTTCTTCCCCCAAAATTCAGAGTTTAGAAACTCAGGAAAATAAAAGAAGAATCTCTGCTCCGTAGTTCACCACTGTGCAAGCCCACAGGCACCCTTCTGATGAGGCAGCTCTGCTGTCCTGGGCAGTCCCTCCCCGAGTCCAGCCCTGCCAGGGTTCCCAGGCCATCCACACAGCCATGCACAATTAGAAGACCCATCTCTTCCTGGTCAGTGCAAGGGGCCACAGGTCCCCGCCACTCCCAGAGCCCCACCACCATCTAGCTTCCGGATCCTTGACAAACTAACTTTTTCTTCCAGGCGAGAGCCTTCCTTCTTTTGAACTAGAGATGCAAGTAACGTAAGTGTTTGAAGCAGATGAGAAAAAGGTGATCACCAGCAGCTGGCCCTTGGAAATCAGTGTCAGGAGCAATGAGGAGTGATGGGGCTGTGACACATCGGAGATATTAGGTCTCCATTCAGCCGTCGTCAATTGTTTCCCTTGGAAATGCCAGCCCAGTATCGCTAGACTTTTCCAAAGAAACCCGAAACCTAGATTTTCATCATAATATCCCAAATTTTTAATTGTGGCTTTTGATTCCGTTTACAATAGTGTGGACTAAACAAAACCCATCTCCAGGTTATATTTGAGAGACATGGGGCTAGTCTTTTGAGGAAAAAAAAAAAATCACTGAATTCTCTCCCCCAGAGCAAAGCATTCCCAAACCTTGGAAATGGGAATCCAGCCTATACTCTAGAGACAGTAAGAGGAAAGTGCACTGTCCCTCCCTGATAAGATAACAATGCATTATTATGCTACAATAATACAACATGTATACATACATACCTCACACAGTATGTTTGAGAAAATAACACACTCAAATGAATACATTATTTTTCAAATCAAGCACAGTTCTTTGTCCAGAAGTCCTTTCTTTTCTACATGGGGTAGCTGTTAACCACTCAGAGTGGTTAACAGACAAATGTTTGTCCCTCTATTTCACCACCTGTCGCCTCTGCCAAGGGCCCAGAGATGCCCCCGGTGGGACAGAGTCACTCACTTGTGTATTTCTTCACCCCCCTCACGCCTGGTGGAGAATCGAGAACTTAGAGGATGCGCCACAAATGTTTAGGGAGGGAAGAAACAGAGGAAAGGGACAGAGAAGCAGGAAAAGGAGGAAAGAAAGAGGGGACAGGTCAATGGGACGAGATGGCTCCCTCTCCTTGGGTGGTGATGAGGCTGCCTGCTCCTGTGCAAACAGCGGTCGGCCCCAGGCCGACCTTGGCAGTAAGTATAGGCAGTTATCCACAAAATGTGACTCGAGGGATGCTATACAGGTCTCCCTGTGTCCTCAGATATCTCCCGTGCTGTCTGGACTTCAGTCTGAAATTCCATCATTAGAATTTTGCACCCTTAACTCTTACAGGTTTTGATTTTCAAGAACTTCTTACTTCAAGTCTGAGAGGCAATTGTCTAAGCGTCACCGGGGATGCGATTTTAAACGCAGCTAACTGGGCTCTGACTGTGGTACTCAGTGTGTGCTCAGCCCAGGTGTTCTGGGTCCCGTGAACACAGGAAGGACTCAAGTTAGAACTAGCCTAGGACTAGGACTAGGGTTAGATGGACCAGAGTTCAGGGTAAGATGAAGTCAAAACCGCTGCTGACTTAGGAGGGTCTGGGGAAAACTCCGTGTAGGACTAGAAGGAGGAGCCACACGAACTGCAGAGGGCGCTCCTGCTCCGCTCTGTACTTTTCCTGGCGCTTGGGCTGCTCTTCACCTCAGTTCCGCTCTCCCGGGCCTTCCCCATGCCTCCTCCAAGCCTGAGTCCTGCTCTGGGTTTCTTCTGAGAGCTAATAACTCTGGGAACCTGTGTGTGAATTCTGGGATCAGGCTGCCTGGGTTGAAATCCCAGCCAGCTGTGTGATCTGACTCTCTTGCCGCCACCCCTCCCTCATCTGTGCCGCATCAGGTTCTTGTAATAAGTAAACATGTTGTGTCTACAGAGTGCTTACGCCCGGGCCAGCATGCAGTCAGCACTTACAGGGTTAGCTAGCTATTTCTCAGCACCCCAGCTCTTGCAAGTGGCTCTTGGGCTTTTCCTCACGCAACCCTGTCTCACTCCGGGCCTCTCAGAAAGCAGATACTCTCTGTGAGCTTCAGTCCCGGTCAGAGCCTGGGAAGGCCCAGGGAGAGGGTTTCCTCTCCTGATAATTGTATCCCATGAGGCAGAAACTATTGGCAGAGCCCCTTCATACTCATTTCACTCTCTCAATTTTCTACCTCAAACATGTAAAACCCGTGTAATAAAAAAGTTGTCCAAAAACAAAAGGCGTGAAGAATCTGAGCCTTGAGCTACAAAGCTTTCTTCTTAGGAGAAGATGGAGGAGAGAGGTACAGCTTTGAATACTTTGACTATTTATGGGTTTTTTTTCTTGAAATATAAATAAGCACCCTGCATGAATCAATTCACTCGTTCAACAAGTAATGAAGCCAGCTACAGGAATATCTGGTGGAAAAGCATTCCAGACTGAGGGAACAGCGAGGGCAGTGACCCCTAATGGGAACATGTGAATTACTGGAGGAACAGCAAGACTTATGAGGCCTTGTGTAGACTGTGGACAGGGCTTTGGGTTTTAGTCTAAATGTGACAGAAAACAATTCGAGGTTGAGAGCAGGTAAATGAGAAGAGAGGCCCACATGTTTACACTCCCTGTCTGCCATACACAAGTTTCCTCACTTCTTAGTCTCCTGAGGGAAGGATGTATTAAGTATCTGAAATCATTTTGCATCCTGCAAAACATCTTGGTTTACTTGGGAAAAAAAAGTTATATAAAACTATCATGTTTTATAATAAAAATGCAATGAATAAATTTTCTTTATCAATTCCTACACCAAAAATCAGAACTTAACCTGCTCACTCATTGCTTAGAAAATGAAAAACAAAAAAACAAGACATACGATTATATTATCGACCAGGAACCATGTCTCTGCAGAGAGGAGAGAGCAAAAGTCACAGCAGCAGCGGGAGCTTGGCAACAGCTTAAACATGCCCATCCACGTTACATGCTTATACTTCTTCTCTTAGCTTTTTTTTCAAGTATAACATATCTACAGAGAAGTTCACCTGTCTCACTGAATTGCTACAAAGCAAACATGCCCGTGAACCATCATCCAGGTCAAGACATAGAACAGCACCAGCACCCACTCACGCAACCTCCAAACAACTAGGTCTCCCCTTCTCCCCAAAGGTGACCACTCTCTTGACTTCTATAACCATAGATTAATTTGCCTATTTTTGAATTTTCTATTAAAAAATACTTTTTTATCTAACGGTGTGGCTCAACATTGTATTTATGAGATCCATCCGTGCTGTTGCGTATAGCTGTGGTCAATTATTCTTATAGCCATACAGAGTTCCACTGAATGACAGTACTAGAAGATCCATTCTATTACTGATGGAGGCTCGGGTTGTTTCCAGTTTGGGGCTGTTGCAAATACTGCTGCTATAAGCATTCTGGACCATGTCTCTTATGACATGTGACGCATTTCTCTTGCATATAGAAGTGGGAGTAGATTTGCCAGATCATAGGGTATGCGTATAGTCAACTGCAGTTTATATTGCCAGACAGCTTTTAAAGAGTTGGTACTAATTTGGACTCCTAACTGCAGTATATGCCCCACCAATACTTCATATTGTTAGTCTTTTTCAATTTTAGCCATTTTTTTAATTTACATTTCCCCAATTAAAAATGGGATCATGCATCATTTTCTCTGACCATTTGTGTATTCTGAGTTACTCTTTTCATTTTTAAATGTATTTTTCAAGTTACGCGTCAGAACTATTTTCTGCTTTGTGGTGAACGGCCATAAACCGTGAAATAAATGTATGAGTTTTTTAAACTGTAAAATACCCTCAGGAGTCATTGTTTATCTCCCAGTTACAATCTACACAAACCTGTCCATAACCTGCCCATAGACTGACTCCAGGACATTGCTAGCAAAACACTGGATATGTGTTACGGTTTTCCCGCCATGTTCTTTTATGTTTAGAACATCCAGGTAGAGTGTTTGTTAGAGCAGCCCTCTCCCATCTGGGACACTTTCCGTCTACCAGGTCTCCCTGCAGGCTCCCTGGAATTAGCAGAACTGGCAGGTCCTCGCAGGACCATCCTCAGCAAGGTGAGGGGCAGACTGTTTCTAAGGGGATTCCCAGGTTGTGATGATTGAGTTGTTTCAGGGAACCACTTATCCCAGGCCTTGCAGAGAGGCACCATCTTCCCTCAGCCACTAGACACTTGCCTCTCACCATGCCCCCAGATGAATGAGGTTTCTTGTTGCTCTCTTCCCTGGAGAACTCCAGAGAACCTGAGGGCCTCTGGCATCCCCTCTGCCCAAGGCCGACTTGCTTGCCCTCACTCTGGT
The DNA here is from genome assembly GCF_020826845.1 of Diceros bicornis minor. Lineage (NCBI taxonomy): Eukaryota > Metazoa > Chordata > Mammalia > Perissodactyla > Rhinocerotidae > Diceros > Diceros bicornis. Next base: position 10,208,766 of record NC_080772.1, on the reverse strand, counting down.
ATCTATCTAGAAAAGAAATTGGAAGGGACAGGGAGTTGCAGACATGAATTGGAAAAGCCAACCTTCTAGAATTGCTCCTTCAATTTATCAATCAAGGAGAAGGCTAGATCTTCTATGGATAGAAAAAGGGCCAACAATAGAGGAGAGGCCATGAGGAGGTCATACAATTTGAGATCAGCACTGAGGTGAGAGGAGAATAAGCTCTTGTTAAAGAATTGACTGGTAGGGCAGGAGCTTAGGTGAAGTTGGATTGGGCAATAGAGAATTCACCTAGTAAGTCATTTTTTTCCTTTTCATTGCTCGAGTTATTCACTGAATAAATATTTATGGAGCATATACCGTAGGCCATGAACTATTCTAGGCCCAGGAGCTACAGACAATGAAAAGCCATCCAATTCTCTGTTTTCTCAAAACTTATATTCTAATGTGTACAGTGAGATAATAAACAACAAAGAAGGTAATTTTTGATAGTTCTAAATGCTATACTTGTTCTTCGTAAGAAAATTCAAACAAATGCAGAACTATACAGTGTTAAAAGTGAAATTTCTCTTTCACCTCCCATACCTTCCACACAAGTAACCTCTATTAAAAGTTTGGTGTTTACCCTAAATATTGTTTTTTGCATTAATAAATACACACATATGCATGCATGGACACATGCACAGTTTTATTTTTATTGTTAACATGAATAAAATAATTCTGTACATACTTTTCTGCCGCCTTTTTTTTCACTGAATATATCTTGGCAATATTTCTACATGAACACGTAAATCTGCCTGATGCTTTTTAATTACTGCACGGTATTGTATAATATGTGTGCTTTGCTTTTTTTTAACAACTCCACTAATAATTGATTTTTTTTCACATTATAAACAATGCTGCAGTAAACATCCTTATAAATATATAAGCACTATACATCCTGTGCTGTATATAAAAGGCACGTATATTTGTATGTGTGGTAGTCATCAACATAGTGCCGTGCAATCCCAGGGGAGGACTCTGAACACTTCTGCCCGTTGCATCTTGGTGTCAGAGTCATCAAGGAAAACACAAGGCAGCGAAGCACGGGATTGAACAACATTTTACTTATATGGAGAAGAGACAAAGCAAGATCAGCTTCAACAGTGGGTGTCAGTACCCCATGGCCAGTGGGTCTCTCCCTGGGGCCAATGTAGGACAGTCCGCCTACCAGCACCTCTCTCATGCTGCAGAAGGAACCCCATCCCCTTTCTGCAGAGGACACATATAGCAGTAGGGTTGACCAGCTGTCATATCACGCACACCACGCTTTAAGCAAAGACAAAAGACCACTCGTTGAGAAGAGACAAGGAGATATTCCCACACAAGACACCAAGCCTAGCATAGGCTGTATTGGCTCTTTATCTCTTGGTCAGAAAATGCCCCAGACCCAAGGCCCATTCTTATGTGGCTGGCAGGGGTGGAGGTGGGGGAGACGGCTCCCAAGACTGCCTTTCCTAACAGTAGTGTATATCACAACTAAACCATAGGATTAACTCCTAAAAGTGGAATTGTTGGGGGGCTGCCCAGTGGTGTAGAGGTTAAGTTCACGTGCTCTGTTTCTGCAGCCCGGGGTTTTTGAGTTTGGATCCTGGGCACAGACCTACACACCACTTGTCAAGCCGCGCTGTGGCGGCATCCCACATAACAAAATAGAGGAAGATTGGCACAGGTGTTAGCTCAGGGCCAATCTTCCTCACCAAAAAAAAAAAGTGGAATTGCTGGGTCAGAGGATATGCATATTTAATATTTTATGGTTATTGCCACATAGCTTCTGAAAATACCACACCAATTTATATTCCCATCTACAATATATATGTGCCCATTTATCTGTTTGGTTGTTTGTCCTTTTCTTAATGATTTATAGGTAACCTTTTAACCTATTGTACTAAATAATCCTTTTTTCTGTATATGTTGAATTATGTAATTCAGAAGTTGAAGCTTTTCATCATTGTGTACCTTAAGCTGAAAATGCCTTAAATTACAAGTCTCTTGAAAAAGCTTTGGAATTAAACTTTCTTAAAATTCTAAGAATCACATAATTGTGTTCTACGTAGGAAATTATTCCAAGTAAGAAATGAGTCTAAATGTTTCCTGATGGTTGCTTTACTGTTAAATCATCCTTTGCACAATAAAGCACAAAAAATGTGGAAGCATTTGAAAGTTGGAATACATCACATGAAAACTCCTTTGTGCACAAATAATGACACAAAACAAGCTGTCAACCATTAATCCATGCATTCAATTATTGACCCAATCAGCTTTTCAAAACTGTAGCCTGATCTAGTAATGGCTGCCCTAGCAAACAGAATGCGCAGAGCCTTTGAACTGAAGAATACTGAGCCGTAAAAAGAGGGCCACGCAGGAATTGTTTGATATGATCAAGGATCTCTAAATTGAAGCTTATAATCCTCCTTGAAGCAGCATAGGAAGATTTGTCTAGTTGAACGTCTTCTGTACCTAAAAGTCTTCAAATGAAACAAAAACTAAATTTTAGATGACTGGCTCCTTGCTATAGAGGATCTTAGAAGATATTCTAGCAAATAAAAAACATTTATAGAATTTGATCAGAAGTTAAAAGCCACTAAAACAAGACATTTCACTTCTGATCAATCAAGCATTATAAATCAATTGCACTAGAAAGCTGGTTGCTGATTTATCCTGTGATTGATGGCATCCAAGGGTCTGCTTCCACTCTCCTCTCTGCTTAGAATATATTCCTTCCTGTTTAGATTCCCCAGTCTAGTCAGGTTCTTTCCTTATAGCTCTCAGAGAACACTCTTTGTTGTTTGATTGTTTGGGTTTTTTTCCTTCACAGAACTTGTTTCATTTTATAATTATTTGTTAATTTGTGTGATTGATTTCTGTCTCAACAAATAGAAAAGTAGAAACTGTCTCTGTTTTGCTTGCCATAGGCATTCAAAAAAATATCATTGGGAGTCCATGTTCCCATTTAAACTCATAGCAAAGATATGTAAACTGTTTTAATTTAAAAGACCTAATTATGCTCAGAAAATGATGAACCCATGTGAGCCTAGAATCAGAATGGAAACACACCACACTAAGCAGGTGCTGAAATGGTGGACTCCTGGCCCCGAGTCTAGAGTCTGGTGGAGGCAGCCTCCTACTTTACTTCTTCATGATCACTGGGACCAAGTGGCAAGGTACGAAAGCTAGGTCCATTGCCAAGGACCTTAGACACTAAGATCTCACCCATCGATTGAAAAAGGCTGAAAAAAAGGTCAAGAATGCTGCCCAGGACTACTGCTTACGTGGGGTGGCAGGAGTAAGCAGATACAATTGAAGAAGCAGGATCTGGGCAAAGCTACCTACTGGCTTAGCCACTAGATTTGCAAAATGATTGACTTCGTTATGAAGAAGTGGCCCCAAATCTCCAATGTAAATTCTATTTCTGAACCAAAACTACCAACCAAGTAAGAATGAGGAAACAGAGAGAGAAAAAAATACTCCCATTTGATATGAGTGGCACTATAAAATTCTAAAATATATAAGGAAAATAACTTTAAGAGAGCCAAAAATTGCAACAATAATGACTTCACTTGCGATGAAATACAAATATTAAGACCATCTGAAAAGAAAGTTTAAAATAAGTATTTCAAAATGTTCAAAGAGATAAAAGCAGAAAGGCCATCCACTAAAAAGGGAACAAGAAGTTATGACATTAAAATGTGTTAGCAATAAATGAAGTATATAGTTATGGGGGGAAAAAACTAGTTAAACAGGATAAATTCTAGACTAAACACAGTTCAAGATTTCATTAACTAATAGAAAGTTAATAATGAAGAATTCAGCCACAGCAAAACAAAAAAAGATGTTTTTTAAAAAAGTGATAAGAACAGATTGCCTTCAATAAATATCTTTTAGCAGTTCCAAAAGATGAGAATACAGAGAATGACAGAAAAGAAAATAATAGCCCTTCACACCCACTACAATGGCTGTAATAAAAAAGATGGCCCATAACGAGAGTTCTCAAGGATGTGGAAAGTCAGAACTCTCATACATTGCTGGAAAACAGTTTGGCAATTCCTCAAAAAGTTAAAGATATAGTTACCATATGACCCAGCATTTCTACTCCTAGGTTTATACATAAGAGAACTGAAAACACATGTCTGCACAAAACTTGTACACAAATGTTCGTAGCAACCTTATTTATAACAGCCAAAAAGTGGAAACAACCCAAATATCTAACAGCTGATGAATAGCTAAATAAAATGTGGTATATCCATACAATGGAATATTATTCAACCATAAAAAGCAGTGAAATACAAGATACATGCTGCAAAATGAATGAATCTTGAAAACATTAGGCTACATGAAAGAAGCAAGACACAAAATGTCACATATTGTATGATTCCAATTATATTAAATATCCAGAATAGATAAATGCATAGGGACAGAAAGCAGATTAGTGTTTGCCAGAGGCTGAGGGGAAGGGTCAAGGGGTAGTGGCTGCTAATGGTTCTGAGGTTTCTTTTTGGATGATAAAAGTGTTCTGAAATTAGATAATGGTGATGGTTGCACAACTTGGCAATATACTAAAAATGACTTAATTGTAGACTTTTAAAAAATGAATTTTATGGCATGTCTATTAGATCTCAATAAAGCTCTTATTTAAAAATATAATGACTGCAAATTTTATGGGATTGAAAACTTTAATTCGAAGATAGAAAACATGAAGAGAGTAACAGCAGGTTATATAAAAGTAAATCCATGTCTAGCTACACCATAGTGAAACTTAAAACATCATCAGTAGAGAGAAATCTAAAAAAAACTACCAGTGATAAAAGACAAATTAAATTACAAAGGAATAACAGAAGACAGACTGAAAGTTTTATATTAGACATAAAATATGCTTGAAGACATTGGAAAATATCTTTTAAAGACTGAGGGCAGTAGAAGGGGGCATGGAGAGATACAAGCCAAAAGCCTATATTTTAGTCAAACTAGTATTTAAGAGTATAAAATTGAGACATTTTGAATAATACACATATTAGGAACATTTATAACTCTTTCTGGAAGATATACTAAAGGATATACCCAGCAAGAAAAATGGTAAATGGAGAAGGAAAAGGTAAAAGAAAGAAATAAAATTAATCCAGAAACAGGTAAATGAAAAAGTTAAGCCTAATTAACATTGAGACTCTTTTAGAATTTACCCCTTTTCTGCCAAAACATTAATATTAATCAGCACTATTTCAAAAAGCAAATTTTATGTTTTTTCAAGTGAAATAAAAATTCCAGATGAAAATAACGAGGGAGAAAAGAGGTAAAAAGTTCAGTGGGTAAATAGTGCTAGAGTCAAAACTGTTTTCAAAATTAGCAAGAGAAGAAAACAAGCTACTCAATTCTTTTTATAGGGCTAGTAAAACACTGTAACAGCTTTATTGGTGTAACATTGACATACAATAAACCGCACATATTTCAAGTGAAAATTTTGATGAGTTTTGACACACATATACAACAATGAAACTATCATCACAATCAAAATAACAAACTTAATCATATCCCCAAAAAGTATTCCAGTGCCACTTTGTAACCCATCCCTTCCTTTCCAACCTTGCCTATCCCTATCCACCATCCGTTTCTATTAGTAGACATTAGTTTGCATTTTCTAGAATTTTATGCAAATAGAATAATACAGAATATACTTAATATACTCTTTTTTGTCTAGTTCCTTGCACTCAGTATAATCGTTTTGAGATTCACCCATGGTGTCACATATACCAATAGTTCATTCCTTTTTATTGCTTTTTGTGGATAGACCACGATTTGCTTCTCTATTTACCTATTGATGATTTTTTTAATGTTTCCAGTTTGGGGCTATTGCAAATAAAGCTATCATGGACATTCGTGTACAATTCTTTGTATGGACAAATGCTTTCATTTCTCTTAGATAAATACCTAGGAGAAGAATGACTGAGTGGTATGGGAGATGTATATTTAATTTTTTACAAACTCTCAAAACTTCTTGGCAAACTCTTTTGCAAAGTGGTTGTATCATTTTACATTTTTTAGTTCTAATTTTTTGGTAGATTTCTTTGGATTTTCTACATGGTCAACAATGTCATCGTGAATAAAGATACTTGGGGCTCTTCCTTTTAAATCTGTATGCATGTTATTTCATTTCCTTCCCTTATTGCACTGGCTAGAACCTCCAAGAAATTGTAACAGCAGACACCCTCACCTTGACTCTTATCTTAGAGGGAAAGCATCTAGTCTTTCAGCATTAAGTGTGATGTTATCTATATGTTTTTCATAGTTGTACTTTATCATATTGGGAAGGTTTCTGTATAGTCCTAATTTGCTGAAAGTTTTTAAGAAGAATGGATGTTTTATTTTGTCAAAATCATTTACATTTTCTCATAAGCACTGTTTTATATGCATCTCACAAATTTTGATATCATGTTGTCACTTTTATTCAGCTCAAAATTCTTTCTAATTTCCCTTTCGGCTTTTTCTTTGACTCACTTTTTTTAGAAGTGTGCTATTTAGTTTCCAGGTATTTGGGGATTTTACAGATATCATTTTGTTACAGACTGCTAATTTAATTCCATTGTGATCAGAAAACATACTTTATAGGACTTGAAATTTTTATATTACCCAAGACTTATTTGATGATCCAAAATATGGTCTATCTTGGTAAATATTCTGTGTATTGTGTACTTGTTCAGTAAAGCATCTCTAAATATTATTTAGATCAAGATGGTCGACAGTATTGCCAAGTATTCTATATCCATTCTTATTTTCTGTTTCCTGTTATATCAATGATTAAGAGTAAGGTATTAAGAGTAATATAATTGCAGATTTCTCCTTGCAGTTCTATTGGGTTTAAACAATGTATTTTGAAGCTCTGTTATTAGGTATATAAGCATTTAGGATTGTTATATCTTCTTGATTAATTGATTCCTTTATCATTATGGAATAACCCTCTTTATTCTTTGCTCTATCTACTTTGTCTAATATTAATATAGCTATTATAGATTTTTAAAAACTAGTATTAGAATAGTATATCTTTTTCTGTCCTTTTACTTTTAACCTATTTGTATCTTTATACTTAAAATGTTTAAAAAAAAAAAAAAACTCATAGATACAGAGAACAGATTGGTGGTTGCCAGAAGGGAGGGGAGGTGCGCAAAATGGGTGAAAGGGGTCAAAAGATACAAACTTCCAATTATAAAATAAATAAGTCCTGGAAATATAATATACAACATGGTGACTATGGTTAATAATACTGTATTGTATATTTGAAAGTGTCTAAGAAAGTAGATCTTAAAAGTTCTCAACACAAGAAAAAAAAATTTTGTAACTATGTGTGGTGAAGGATGCTAACTAGACTTATTGTGGTGATCATTTTGTAATATATACAAATATCAAATCATTATGCTGTATACCTGAAACTAATATAATGTTATATGTCAATTATCTCTCAATTAAAAAAATAAAATAAAGAAATGAAGTGTTTTTCTTATAGACCCAACATATAGTTGGATCTTGCTTTTCTTTATCCAATGTGACAATCTCTGCTTTTTAATTAATGTGTTTAGACTGTTACACTTAATGTGATTATATGGATGAGTTTATATTTGCCTTGTTGTTAGTTGATGTATAGTTGTCTCATCTGTTCTTTATTCTCTTTTTCCTCTTTCACTGCCTACTTTTCAATTAACTGAGTATTTTTAATTATCCTATTTTATTTCCTTTGTTGACTTATTAGCTAATCTTTGTTTTACTTTTAGTGGTTGCTTTAGGGTTTATAGTTATTTCTTTAACTTCAAGTTATACCTTCAAGTAACAATATTATACTGCTTCATATATTGAATACATCACTTACAACAATATACTTTCATTACCCCTCTCCTGGCCTTAGTGTTATTGATGTCATACTTTTTACTTCTCCATATGATATAAAACCTACAATACTTTGTTATTCTTTTTGCTTTACATATCAATTATCTTTTAAAGAGAGTTAAAAAGAAAAAAGAAAAAATATTCATTTTCCATAGTACTCATTCATTCCTTTGTGTAGAGATGGATTTCTATTTGGTATCTTTTTTTTTTTTCCTGAAGGACTTTTCCAAATATTTACATTTCCTGTAGTGATGAGTTCTTTTACCTTTTGTATATCTGAAAAAGTATTTTATCTTTGTTTTTGGACTGGGTATAGAATTTATACCCTGTATAGTTTTTAGGTTTTAGGGTATAATTTTTTAGCTGGGTATAGAATTCTAGTTTGATGGGGTTTTTTCTTTCTGTACAATAAAGATATTGCTTCACTGTCTTCAGGACTACATGCTTCTCACAATAATTATGCTGTCATCCTTATCTTTGTTCATCTATATGTATGACATCTTTTTTCCTCTAATTGCTTTTAAGAATTTCTCTCCATCGCTGGTTTTCAGCAATTTGATTATGATGTGCTTTGGTGTATTTTTCTTCATTTTTCTTCTGATCAGGGTTTGTTGCATTCATTAAACCTGTAGGTTTATAGTTTTCACCAGTTTTGGACAATTTTTGGTCCATATATCTTCAAATTTTTTATTTTGTCCCTCCCCTCTTCCTTTGGAGACTCTAAATATACATATATTTGTCTCCTTGAAGTTGTCCCACAGCTTACTGATGCTCTCTTAATTTTTTTTTCAGGACTTTATGTCTGTGCCAAACACTGTTAAGCACTTTACATATATTACTTCCTTTTGTCTCACAGCAAACATATAATTTTGGTAATATTATCACCTTATTTAGAATACTAAAAGTTAGGTAACTTGCCGAAGATTACATAGTTAGTATCTGGAAGGTCAGCATTCTAACCGAAGCCATCCACTTCTGGGGCCTGTAATTACTCTTATTTCTAGCAAAGAGAACACAGTAACATCTAGGGATATCTGTGGAAACCAACTGCCACTTTCCTTCTCTTGTTTGCCCCAGAGACATGTCACTCAACACATTGCAGAAGTGAAATCTGGCCACAATTTACAAGCACACTTTCCACAATTTACAAGTACTGCTCTTCCTAAAACATTCAAGATGCCTAATGCTGGATGGCGTAAACTATAAGCTCCAAGCCTTCCCTAGAACCCAGCCACAGGTGTCATCCTAGGTCCCAGGAAGAGCTGAAGGAAGAACTGGAGCTTGGCTCGGTCCATCAACCCATCAGCCAAATCAACCCTAGAACTTTCATCTAGTTCATTAAAACTAGACATTCAGTATTGAAAGATGTGAAGCTTATATATTACAATCCATATCCCCCTTCTCATTTCTTAAGAAGTATTTGACATTTGTCCCACTTTAAAAGTTCACAAAGGAGTTCCTGTCCAGAACAAAAAAGTAATAAGTACTAAAATAGTCTCAAGATGTACAGGAAAGAGTTAAATATGAGCCACTGCATCTGCTATATAAAAACTCATTAACATAATAGCTACATTTAAAATATGCTTCCAAAAGTGGGAATCTGGAGGAGGATATAAAAATTCTTAAAAGAATAGGAAAAAAGTTAGAAAAATCAATGTTTCTAGGACTCCAGTCTTCTCAGGTGCATCTTGCCCAGAAGTTATCTCTTCCTACCCAATCAGGATAGGAACAGAATAAAAACATATAAGCCAAGGAAGACAATGGGGGCCATCAACCAAGGAAGAATCTGGGTTATGGGAACCAGGAGGGCTGACCAAACCAGAGTGACAGGTTGAATAGAGGATTAATCAAGACAGGACAAGCTAGTTATGTCTACTCATTTCTTTAACAAATATTTATAAGGCAGTCTTCCAGGTTGTGCCTACTTGAAAAGGTATTCAAAGTGGCAGTACTAGGTCACAAAGGAAGGAAGTCCAAAGGAGGGCCAGAAGTTGGGAAGTGAGGCAAAATAAAGTGTAACAGAGTTCAGAAGCCATTGTGTTGAAACAGTCAAGCTTTGCCTGAAATGACAGCCACAACTCGCCTCTCTTAAAGTGGTCAGGTTTTGTTATAGGCTTGGGAATGGCTGTCTGGTAAATAGCTTCTGCTGGATATTTTCCATTTCCGCCTCCAGTTCACGCACAATCTTCTCCACTTTGCTCTGTGGTCCCAGGAAGTTGCCTAAATGTATTACATCAGTGGGATGCATTGCTCTCTGGCTTCCTATTGGGTTTCACTGAGCAGAAGCACCGGGGGATCAGAGTAAGTGATGGATTATTTACACCTCCACCTTCCTCACTGCAGGTTAGCCACAGGCTAACTGGGCCCCTGGGCTAAAGGTCTCTTATTCCAGAGGGCAGCCCTCTCCATGCTGCCTCTCTGCCTTCAGTTCTGGTAATGCTCCTTCGTTTGCTTCTTTAGACCTAGGGGTGGCAAAAGTGCCTGCTGTTTCCAGCCACTGATATTGCCCTCTCCTCTGTGGTTTTCTCAAGCTCTGCCTACACCTCTGTAAATAGTCTCTTTATGCAACTCAACTTGAGTTATCCTAATGTGAGTGCTTCCTGCTGGGGCGCTAACCATACAGTTGGCTTGGACCCAGCACATAATGATGAGAAAATAGAAATCCCTGATACACAAAGATAAATAAATAAGTAAAAGAAAAATGAGGTACTATATTGACAAAAAGAAAGAAAGAAAGAAATCCCTGAGATTTGAAGGGAAGAAAAGACAGCAAAGAAGCAGTGCCCATGATGGGGCTGGCACATGCGGTCAGACCAGATTATTCTGTATGGTTAGCCGTTTGTATAGCCATGCTAATCAGGAACCTAGAAAAATGTGACTGATGAGATCACTGTGGGGTCAGAGGGGATTTGAAATTCCTTAGACACCCAGAATAGTGTCCATTTCAAAAGATATTGTGATTAGAGTGGACAGGGCCCCTCATCAGAAATCCACTCTGGATCTATCCTTAGGTTCTTAGAAGCCATCAAAATAGAACAATATTCGAATGTGCATACCAGGAGGAATACTTAACTCCAGGAAAGAGACCATATTTTATGAATAAAAACACACGTGCAGAAGTTTGAGTGGATTGGTTTAATTAAACATATCTCTAGTGCCCCTAAGCTCTTGGAATTTACCAAATCTGAATTGCTATAGAATGTTACATTCCACAACCCCTGTTTCTCTTAGATGGATTTTGTTCTATTAGAGTTGATTTTATCTATAGGTATGTTTTTAATTTTATAGATATTTAACTGTGTAAAATTTTCAGGTGCGTTGTGGTGGAAAGAGTACTAGGCTGTGAATGAGGAGACTGGGTCAGGTTTGGGGTCACCTGTGTGACCTATGCACGACCTCCCCAAGCTCTGGGTTATTTATTGGTCAATTAGGGAGGAATGGTAGCAATCAATCTCATTTTGAGCATTCTTGCAATCGATGTCCTCCTGCTCTGCTTAAAATAGGATACTATATAAATATAAAGTCTAGTATTCTGATAAGGAGGAAGCACCTTTGTAAATTTTATTAAAGTAGGTCAGATGTACGTTTCTATTGTCAACTAAAAATAATTCTTGAAAGTGAGTTTTATTTAATTCTCTGCTACCACTATTAGTTCAGTCTAACTAGTTTGAGCAAAATGTATTTGTTACAGTTAACCTTGTGCCTATTATACTGTAAGAATTTCAAAATGACTTGTGCAATTATGAATATTTCACAACAGGCCAAAATATTGGTCCTTCTATCTAGTTTTCTATGCCACCGTATTAGCAAGTGCTGTTTCTTCATGTTTGGCTTTATCTGACTCTTGAACTTTAATCTGATTTGTTAAACTTATGGCAAAAGACCAAATAACTTCAAAAGATCCAACACTGTCCTAGAATTCCATTTCAGAATCATGGGACATATTTCAGTAAATTCCAGAAGGTAAAAGGAAACCACATCTACACATACTAAACTTTAAGTATCAGAAACCTGCAAAGTGTTTATCTTTAAATCTACTGTCACTTTTCCTCAATTTGACAACAAGAATTAGGTTTTATGTGTTTTATGGATGACATAAATCCTGATTAGCTCATTAATCAATTAATAAATAGCTATTGTATACCTATCACATGAAAAATGCTTCAGGATAACAAAGCATATAAATCTTACTGGGAAGATATATTTTAGATGATCACTGATTACACTGCATTTTCCCTTTGTCACATATAATTGAAATGAAATATTTTTGCTCAATTAGTTGTTTTCTATTTGTCTTCCACTAAACTTCTAAAAAAAAATAATCCTTGGTGCTTTGTCATAGCTGTACCCCGAGAGCCTCACATACAGGTCTCAACAAAACAGGTATCTGAAAATATTTGTTGAATAAATGAATGGCTTGCACATTAGTTGGAAGACAATGCACATTTTTTATTTAGAGTTAATTACCAATACAAGGGAAAAATGATGGGATCAGACAATAATTCAGAAAAAGAGGTGTCACTGTGCACTGTATGGAGGAGACGGAATTGGAGCTGTGACTGGACAGAGGACTCCCATCCCAGGAGGTGGCCTGGGGGCAGGATGGAAGGGGGTGCTAGGGAGGGAATCTGGCCTGGGCCTCACATAACTAAGTCTTACATATATTCAGTCATACAAGTCCATTCAGGGTTCTGGAAGAAGATTATGCTCATTACAGGACACATCACCTGAACACATCACCATGAATTAATATTTTTTAAATAAATCCAGTAGTTGTGCCATTAGCAAAATTATACTTCAGTGTGTCTTCTGGGTTACAAATGTGACTCATTAAATGCAATTTTAAAGCCACACTTTTGGTTCAGGTATGAGATGGCACATGGACTTCACCCCAGTTGTCAAGTGTGATTAATACTTAGTAAGGGTTGACAAGGATCTGGGCCATGTCAGGGTTCAGTACATACCAGACAGCATTATCTGTCACGGGTGTGGGGTGGAGAACGGCTGCAAGTGATCGCTGATTTAGGTCAGAGGCGTGCCTTCACAGGACTGTTGGTAAATCCTCCAGTCTAATGGGAAAGCACATAAGGCAGGAACAGGGCAAGAATGCCCACTGTTACCAGTACTATTGAACATTGCCCTGGAGGCATCAGTCGATGCATTTGACAAGTCACAAGTATAAGGATTGAAAAGGAAGAGGTAAAACTACGCCCATTTACAGATGATATAAACGCAGGAACATCAACTGAAAAGCTACAGTCAGAAAATTCACTAAGATAATAGGACACAAAATTAATGTAGAGAAATTGACACCATAATACACATGTAAAGAACTAGTTAGAGGATATAAGTAAAAGAACACACTGCTCACCTAAATCTGTTGCTCACCTCTTTCCATGGCACACAGAACAACTCAACACCCTAGCCCTCCCACGCGCAGGCAGGGCCATGTAACTAATACTAGTCAACTAACTGTGAGGTGAGCTTGCTGATGGTGGCGCCACAACTTGAAGCAGCTTGGACTGCTGAGTCGCCGCTCAGAGTCTCCAGACCCACAACAGTCATTGCATAAGTGAGAGATAAGCCTTAGCTGTATTTTGTGACTGAGCTGAAGGGCTTTATTTTTTACCATAGCGCAGCCTAATTTTTTACATTAGTAGTAAAAAAGGTTAAAATGTGAGAAATCTATATTAGGAAACTTACATATATTGCTAAGGGACACAAAATTAGACCTGAACATCAAAAAACAAGTAGCAGATTTCTGGATAAGAAGGTCTAACATCATCAGGTGCCCGTCCTTCCTCCTATATTAATGTAAACATTTGATCACAATAAAAATATCAACAGTTTTTCTTCCTGGAACTAAACAAGTTGATTATAAATTTTGTAAGAAAATAGTGGAAAAGAAGAGCAAATATTGAGGAGTGGCCCTACCAGATAGTAAAACAAAAACATAAAGCCTCAACATTCAAAGCAGTGTGGCCCATGAATAAATGGACAAACCAAGAAACATAATAGAAAGTTACAAACAGACACAAATACACATGACAATTTAGCACACAAGAAAGCATAGTTTCAACTCAGTGTGTTAAAAATGAACTTTTTAAAGAAATGATTTCAATATAACTGGTAATCATTTAAAAAGGTAAAATTGAACCCACAATTCACATCATAAATATCTAATTTGGAGATTGTTGAGTGAAAGGGAAAATGCATCTCTAGTAACGCTATCTCTAGATATTGCTGAGTTCTCTGCTATAGGGTTGATATCACTTGATCCAAATGATCAAAGATATAAAAGTCAAAAATAAAACTATATAAGTGTCAGAAAAAAATATGTGTGAATTCCTTTACTTTTAAGGTTGGACTGTGGTAGGTCTTTCTAACTATGACTCAAAATTCAGGAACCATAAAAGAAAACATTGATAAATTCAATTACTTAAAAAAAATTTATGCATGGCAAAAAAAAACCCTAAAGAATCAAAAGACAAAAAATAGACTGAGAAAAAATATGTAGTACACTTGTCACAGTTGCAAAGTTAATATGACTAATATATATATAAGTGCTAATAGAAATCAAGAAGAAAAATCGATATCCTGTAGAAAAATAAGTGAAGAATATAAATAACAATTCACAAAAAAAGAATTATAAATGGCCCTTAAACAAATGAAAAAATACCCAACTCATAATTAGAAAAAGGAAGATCAAAACTACTTTCGGACACTAGTTTTCATTCACCAGGTTGTTAAAAATCCAAAAAGTTAACGTAGAGTGTTGGCAACACTGGGGAAGCAGCATCTTCACACATGGGCAAGAAGGAGTACAAACCCTAGAGGCAAGAGTTTGACAATAATGAACAATAATAAATGCATTTACCCCTTGACACACCAAGCCTACATCTAGTGATCTCTCCCACAGGTATGCCTGCCAAAGCACAGACTGAAATTGATTCAAAGCTATTGGTTCCAGCATTGATTGAAATAGCAAAAGATTGGAAAGTAGCCGCCGGAATACCATGCAGATGTAAAAAAAAAAAAAAAAAAAGAGCAAGGTCTCTGTGCACTAATATGTAAATATCACCAGGATATATTTCTAAGGGAAAAAAATCAAAGCACCAAACAATATATACAGTGCTATCTCTGTGTGAACAACAAGTGAGAACTAAGAATATGAATATATAAATACACACATGCAAACGCAAGTGTGTGTATTGTGAAAATAAGCACAAGAATGAGAAAGAAGAAAATACTAATAATTTTATGTATAGGTGTATATATGTGTGTGTATATATATGTATGTATATGTGTCTGTGTGTATGTGCGTGTGTGGAGGGGGAAGGGGAGCAGAAAAAAATGGGTGGGAATAGGTATGGCTTGAGTAGAAGGAGGACCTTTCTGCACATAGCTTTCTGTATAGTTTTGCCCTTTGAATAACGAAGATAAATTACCTATTCCAAAAAATAAGTAAAACCAAACTTTTTCAAAATGTTTTTACTTTTAAACAAGCTGAAACAAATGAACCGATCTGTATGTCAAATTGATAACACAAACCACACAGGAAAAGACTGATCTCAATTGACTTTAGAACATAGTACTTTATGTACTCATAGCAGAATAGTTTCTACAGATAAGAAGAAATTCAAAGATATTTTAAATTTCCTCACTCTCTTGCCTCCCTCTTCCACATTTAAGGACCCTTGTGATCACACTGGGCCCACCCAAGTAATGCAGAAAAATCTATTTTAAGGCCAGCTGATTAGCGCTCTTAATTCTATCTGCAACCTTAATTCCCCTTTGCCATATGACATGACATACTCAGAGGTTCTAGGGAAGAGTATGAACCCCTTCTGGGGCCATTCAGAGTTGCATAGCTCCCTCTTTCAATTATCTATTTATATAAAATGTCATGTGGGTTTATCACAGGGAGACAAGGAGTTAACTACACACTTTGCTGTCTGTATATGAACTGAATAATAAACATATGGTGACCCATCACGGACGACTATGAAAGAAGTGGCATGATTGGTCACAAATCACGATGCACATCTGTTATTTGTGTAATGATTTTCAGACTGAAGAGCTAGCAGCAAAGTTTGCACTTGATGCAATTACTCACAGTTAACATACCATGGTAACTGAAATTCGAACCATGTTTTTGGGGGACTGATGTGACAACTAAACTGTGGTGACTAAAATCCACATATATCAAAACCATACAAAGAGAGGACTGCCTGTATTTACCAGATTGACCACAGGTCAGGTTGTGGGGCAGCTGGACCTCTCATACACTGCTGGCAGATGTCTAAGTTGGTACCATTTCTTTGTAAACTGTTTGGCGATATTTCCCAAATTGCAATATACACATACTCTGTGATCCAGCAATTCCATTTCTAAGTTCTTACCCAACAGACATTCATATTTATGTGCAACTAAAGACATGTATAAGAAAGTTCACAGCATTATTTGTAGTAACTCAAACATTCATCAATAGCAGAATGGTACATCAAAACAATTGAATATTATACAGCAATGAAAATGAGCAAACTCCCGCTATGTGAAACAACATGAATCTCATGAACATAATGTTGAGCAAAAGAAAATAGGAACAACAAAAAAATATATGCTATAAAACTCCACTTACATACAGTTCAAAAACAGCCAAAACTCATCTATGGTGTCAGGCCAGTGGGGTGAGCGGGAATAGTGACTGGGAGGGGCATGAAAGGACTTTAGAGTGCTGGTAATTCTCTTTTTCTTGATCTTAACTTTGCATCTTTTTGAAAATCCATTGAGAGGAGAGAAGTCAAGATGGAGGCGTAGGCAGACTCTGAACTCACCTCCTCCCGCGGACACAGCCAATTTACAACTACTCGTGGAAAAATTATCCCTGAAGGAGAACTGAAAACTGGATGAGAGGAACTCCTGCAACAAATGACAATCCTAATTGAGATGGAAGACGCAGAAATTCCCTTCTGGAGAGAAAAAACACCACCTTCACAAGCCGCAGCACCTCACGGCCGCCCGGGGGGCAGCCCAAAGGTCTGCAGCACCCCCTGGAGGAGCCGGGCCCTGAGCCAGGGAGCGGCCCCGCTGTGGGCATTTTTTGGACCCAGCACAATGGAGACGAGTAGCCTAATATCTGACTTTGCTCGCTACTCAAACATTGGGGAGTACCCCCAGAAAAGCTGGTTCACAAAGAAATTAAATCTGGCTCTTAAAGGGCCCAAGCACAAATTTACCCATTTCAGAAAGCAACCTAAAATCACCAGAAAGAAAGGTGCACAGCCCTTTGGTGAAAAGAGACTCACCTGATAGGCTCTGAGTGCATCTTGGAGAGAGGTGAGACCTCTCCAGGGACTGGGACATTGACAGCGGCCATTGTTGAGGCCTGGTGTGGGCGTGCTGACACAGACACAGGCAGTTTATATCATCTGTAAATGGGCGTAGTTTTAGCTCTTCCTTTTCAATCCTTATACTTGTGACTTGTCAAATGCATCGACTGATGCCTCCAGGGCAATGTTCAATAGTACTGGTAATAGTGGGCATTCTTGCTCTGTTCCTGCCTTATGTGCTTTCCCATTAGATTGGATGATTTACCCCCTATGTGGTTCTTTCAGAAGCACAAGTCTTTTGCAGCTGACAAGCTCCACTGCCCACAGGTCCACACACACAGTCAACACAGGTCTGCCCTGTGTGCATGCCCCAACCTCCTGAAATGGATCCAGTCTCTCCAAGGCGGGAGCCCCACACACTCCACCACTGCCCTACACTCTCCACCCGCTCCTTGCACATGCCCTGCCCCAAAGAGGTGGGCCCAGTCACCAGGGTGCCGAGAATCCAGACAGCTCACTTAGCAGGCCCACAAGTTGCCCAAGGGCTTGTTGTTGGGTGGGGCCAGTCCCTAGGGTGGGCTGCCTACCCGGGCTGAGCTGGATTAAATCGGTGCTCTAGTGGGTGGGGCAGACTGTGGGCTAGCAGGCCCCAGGTATGCAGGGATGGTTCAATATCCACAAATCAATCACATGATACACCACATTAATAAAATGAAGAATAAAAATCACATGATCATCTCAATAGATGCAGAGAAAGCATTTGGCAAGATACAGCATCCATTTATGATTAAAACTCTGAATAAAATGCATATAGAAGGAAAGTACCTTCACATAATAAAGGCCATATACAACAAACCCACAGCTAATATCATCCTCAATGGTGAAAAACTGAAAGCTATCCCTCTAAGAACAGGAACCAGACAAGGATGCCCACTGTCACCACTCCTATTTAACATAGTATTGGAAGTCCTAGCCAGAGCAATCAGAGAAGAAAAAGAAATAAAAGGGATCCAAACTGGAAAGGAAGAAGTGAAACTGTTACTATTTACAGATGACATGATTTTATATATAGAAAACACTAAAGAATCCACCAAAAAACTTTTAGAAGTAATAAACGAATACGGTAAAGTTGCAGGATACAAAATCATCATACAAAAATCAGTTACATTTCTATACACTAACAACAAAGTAGCAGAAGAGAAATTAAGAATACTGTCCCATTTACAATTGCAACAAAAGGAATAAAATACCTAGGAATAAACTTAACCAAAGAGGTGAAAGATCTGTACACTGAAAACTATAAAACATTGTTGAAAGAAATGAAAGAAGACACAAAGAAATGGAAAGATATTCTGTGCTCCTGGGTTGGAAGAACTAACATAGTTAAGATGTCCATACTTCCTAAAGCACTCTATAGATCCAATGCAATCCCTATCAAAGTTCCAACAACATTTTTCATAGAAATAGAACAAAGAATCCTAAAATTTATATGGAACAAAAAAGGAATCCTGAGAAAAAAGAACAAAGCTGGAGGTATCACTCTCCCTGATCTCAAAATATACTACAAAACTGTAGTAAAAAACCAGCATGGTACTGACACAAAAACATACACACAGATCAATGGAATAGAATCAAAAGCCCAGAAATAAACCCACACATCTATTGACAGCTAATCTTTGACAAAGGAGCCAAGAACATACAATGAGAAAGGAAAGTGTCTTCAACAAAAAGTATTGGGAAAACTGGACAGCCACATGCAAAAAATGAAACTAGACCATTACCTTACACCACACACAAAAATTAACTCAAATGGATTAAAGACTTGAATGTAAGACCTGAAACCATGAAACTGCTAGAAGAAAACATAGGCGGTACGCTCTTTGACATTGGTCTTAGCAACATATTTTCAAGCACCATGTCTGACCGGGCAAGAGAAACAATAGAAAAAATAAACAAATGGGACTACATCAAACTAAAAAGCTTCTGCACAGCAAAGGAAACCATCAACAAAACAAAAAGACAACCTAACAATTGGGAGAAGATATTTGCAAACCATACATCTGATAAGGGCTTAATCTCCAAAATATATAAAGAACTCATGCATCTCAACAACAAAAAAACTAACAACCCTATTGAAAAATGGGCAAAAGACCTGAACAGACATTTCTCCAAAGAAGATATACAGATGGCCAACAGGCATATGAAAAGATGTTCAACATCATTAACTATCAGGGAAATGCAAATCAAAACTACAGTGAGATATCACCTCACGCCCATCAGAATGGCTATAATTAACAAGACAGGAAACAACAAGTGTTGGAGAGGATGTGGAGAGACGGCAACTCTCATACACTGCTGGTGGGAGTGCCAACTAGTGCAGCCACTATGGAAAACAGTATGGAGATTTCTCAAAAAATTAAAGCTAGAACTACCATATGATCCAGCTATTCCACTGTTGGGTATTTATCCAAAGAACTTGAAAACACCAATGCGTAAAGATACATGCACCCCTGTGTTCATTGCAGCGTTATTCACAATAGCCAAGACTTGGAAGCAACTTAAGCGCCCATCAAGGGACGAATGGATAAAGAAGATGTGGTATATATACACAATGGAATACTACTCAGCCATAAGAAACGATGAAATCCAGCCATTTGTGACAACATGGATGGACATTGAGGGTACTATGCAAAGTGAAATAAGTCAGAGGGAGAAGGTCAAATACCATATGATCTCACTCATTAAGTAGTAGATAATAACAACAACAAACAAACACATAGAGACAGAGATTGGATTGGTGGTTACCAGAGGGGACGTGGGGAGGGAGGAGGGTGAAAAAGACAATTAGGCACATGTGTATGGTGATGGATTGTAATTAGTATTTGGGTGGTGAACATGAGAACATGATGTAATCCATGCAGAAATAAAAGTATAATGATGTACACCTGAAATTTATACAATGTGATAAACCAATGTTACCACAATAGACAAAAAATAAAAAAATAAAATAAAATAAAAAAATGAAAATCCATTGAGCTATACATTTATCACATGCACTTTTTGGTAACAGCATAATTCAATAAATATATTCATTGTTTTAAAATGATGGGGCCATATAAAAAATATTCAGACACCAGTTAGAAGGCGATCCCACATGTCAAAGTTGTGACAATTTCAGCATCAAAAATACTGAGTTTAATTGATATAAGTGCATTTAATCAATGAAAAACTATGAGTTTATAATAATCCCCCAAAATAAGATAATTTGAACAATTGATACATGAGACAACTTGGATGAATTGCTAGGGAATTATGCTAAGTGAAAAAAATGATAGTCCCAAAAGGTTACATACTGTGTGATTCCATTTATATAACATTTTTGAAATGATGACATCCTAGAAATAGAGAACAGATTACTGATTGTCAGGGGTTAGAGACGAGGAGGAGGTGATAGGGTGTGGGATTTTGGTGGATGTGGTTACAAAAGGGCAATTCAAGAGATCTTTGGAGTGATGGAACTATTCAGTATCTTGACTGTGGTGGTAAATACACATACCTACCCACGTGAGAAAATTGTGTAGAACTAAATACACACACACACACAAATGAGTACAAGTAAAATGGAGGGCGTCTAAATAAGATAAGGTGGATTGTATCAATGTCAATATCTCAGCTATGATATCGTACTATAGTTTTGCAAAATGTTACTAGTGTAAGAAACTGGGTAAAGAGTACACAGGAATCTCTGTATTATTTATTACAACTGTATGTGAATCTACGATTATCTCAAGTTTTTAAAAACATAAAGAACTCAAAAACAGCTACTATTTGAGGCATCTATTAAACCAGCTCCTTACTTAGAAAATCAGTAACTAAAGAGAAATAACTAAGCATTTCCAGTAGGCACTTTATTTCAAGGAAACCAAATGAAGACAGATTTTTTACAGAAGAAAGCTAGCTAGTAATGTAGAAAGGATGATCAAATTAGAAAATCATCATTCTGTAATACCTCATAAGATTATTGATGATATGAGGATTATGTTAATATTAAATGTATTGGGTGCACATTTACTACTCATAAATGGGAAAGTATAACTCTCTAATGAGATAACCAGATGCTCATTACACTAATCTAGCAGACAATCTCAGCATTACAATCTAAATTAATCAGATATTTAAATTTCCTGATGTGATGCGATACAAATTACAAACTACCTATCATTTGTCTGGATAAAAATGTTTAACCTGTATCCTGTGAGATAATAGAAAATATATATAGTGGCCTCTGCCCCCAGTTCCTGGCACAGAGCTCCTAAAACTCTTGTAATTTCCTAAGTGTTAAGAGTACTAGGAGCATCTCTTGTTCTAATATTCATCTTTGACCTCTGTTCCTGACAGAGGGCTCCTGAAACCCTTGTAATTTCCTGGGTGATCAGAGTGTCTTTTGTTCTAATGAGTCAACTGTTGGTGGGCTCCTGAATGGGAGCTGCTCACCAGAAAGACTAAGCCAGGATTAGAAGCTTAGAATTTTCAGCCCCACCCCCAACCTCCAGAAAGGCAAGAGGGGCTGGAAATGGAGTTAATAATTGAACATGCCTACGTGAAGAGGCCTCCATAAAATCCCAAAATTATGGGATTCAGAGGGCTTCCAGGTTAGTGAACACATCCACACCAGGAGGGTGATGCACCCCGACTCCACAGGGACAGAATCTCCTGCACTCAGGTCCCTCCCAGCCCTCACCCTATGTATCTCTTCATCTGGCTGCTCATCTGTATCCTTTGTCATATCCTTTAATAAATTGATAAACATTAGTAAGTGTTTCCTTGAGTTCTGTGAGCTGCTCTAGCAAACTAATCGAAACCAAAGAGGAGATCATTGGAACCTCTGATACAATAGCTGGTTGGTCAGAAGCACAGGTGACAACCCGGGCTTGCAATTGATGTCTGAAGGGGGGACAGAGGAGGGCAGTCTTGCAGGCCTGAGCCTTTAACCTGTGGGATCTGACACTATCTATGGGTAAAGTTTGGAACCGAGTTAAGTTGTAGGACACCTAGCTGGTGTCACAGAGAATTGCTTGGTGTGGGGGAAAACCCCCACACATTTGGTGACCAGAAGTGAACTGTTTTATGTGCGTAGTAAAGGAGACTCATAGGAAAGAAACTCATAATAGGGAAGAACTTGGTTTTTCCTTACTCAGGAGGTAGAAGACTCAGTTTTTCCCTTTACAAACCTTAAGCTTTTGTATCTAACTTCTAGTTTATAGCAAATGCAGGAGATAGAATAAATTGCACCATGAGGAAGCAACCAAAAAAATGTAAAGATGTGACAACCCACAGGATAACACCTGAGACTCTTCAACATGCAGTGTTGGGGGCTTAGAAAGGGAGACGCTCATGGCAGGGATATGCTCACTACAGTTCCAGGCACTCTCCTGTATTTTTCAACTTCCCTTGCTATTAGGTTGGGACCGAGCCGCCGGTTCTGGCCAAAGAACTGTGAGTGTGTCAATTCTGGGCCAAAGCAGTTAATGCCCAGTGGCCCTCCTCCATTCCTCTCTTGGAGGCCACCATCCAGATCAAGATGGCCAAATGCAAGGTGAGAGACCTTTGTTGAATTAAGTAAGTGAAACGTCAGGCTTTGTCAGCGGCAATATCTAGCATTAATTATTCTTCACTAGTACGGGGCCTGTGCTAAATTAAAAGGGACTCAAGCACAAAGCATCAGATGCACTGGATGCTTCTAGATTGGATCTCAATCTGGATAAGCAGCTGAAAAAGTTATTTGGGAGTCAATTGGAGAAATTCAAATACAGACTGGGTTTGCAACAGGATGTATAATTTTGACATGTAAAGTTGGAGGTTGTTAACTTAAAAAAACAAGCTACAAAACAACTTTGTGGTATGATATTATTTATGTGTGTAGAGTGTATGTGTGTCTGTGTTTGTGAATATATACACACCTACATTTATAATATATGGAAGTGTTAATAGTGGCAAACTTTGGGTGTTAGGTATATAGTTGTTTTATTTTATTTTTGCTAACCCACAATGAATAAACAACTGCTTTCAGAATAGTTTACACAAAAGGTTATTTTTTAATTTTGAAAGAAGGTTACTGGCAAGACTGAAGCATTATGCTTGGTCATGTTAAAAAACGAAATTCAACTGAGTAAATTTTAAGGATCTTATTGGCTTTATTCAGTGATTCATGAATCCGGCAGCATCCAATCTAGCAGACAGAAAGCAGCTCCAAGAAGCTGTACGAAATGAGAGACTTTTATAGGTAGAAGGAAGCAGGAACAAGGAAGTCACACCAGGCAAAAAGCAGATTGGTCGAGGCAAGGTCACTGTCCCATAGGGGATGGCAGGGCTCTCAGGCAGATGACCTCACTAGTGCTGATCAGGCAACTCCTGATGGACTGGTGTAAGACTCCATTTCTGGGAGAGCCGAGACTGTAATTAAGTCTTGGTTTGGTGACGTGGGCCTTAGCGTAAGTGACATTATTTGGGGCCTATTTTTTTAACAGTCACAAATAGGGGTGGGTTCCAGGTAAACCAAGTTTTGATCAAGGAACAAATGTGGGAACAGAACAGAGTTGAGTCCTGAGAAAAACACCAGGAAAAAAAGTCCCAGGGAGCCTTGCTGTTGCTAAAGTTGCTTGATTTCAGAAGCAGCCTTTTATCAAAGGCAATTAAAATCTTCCCCAATAGCCTGCCCTATTCCGGTCAGGCAGGTCTTCCTCGGCTTTACAAGCCCCTAAAATGGTGGTGTCCAACAGGACTCACTCCAATGAGGGCAACATTCTAAATCTCTGTTATCTAATATGTTGGCTGTGAGCCACATGCAGCGACTGAGCATTTTAAAAGCAGCTGGTGTGACTGAGAACTGAATTTTTGATTTTTTACTTGGTTTGATTCTAATTAAAATTTAAATGTAAATAGCCATAGATGCAGATGCCAACCCCTGATCAAGGATGCTGGACCCCAACCCAGCCACTGAAAGCCCACTCTGACGGGGGGAAAGGCAGCACGTGTCCTCAGGGCCATTGGCTCCTCCAGAGGCAGACTCCGCTGAATTTGGAATCCTCTCCTCGCTGAACTTTTCTGCCTTCCATGTTTAGTCTCCTGCATCCCTATGCCTGAGGCTTTGGTGATGTTGCTTCTGTTTTTTCTCACCTGCAATCCCTCCTCCTAAGGCATTGCTTCTGTAATGTCACTTCCAATCAACAATTGAAAGGTAGCAGTAAATCTGAGAGGGGTTGTCCCTGCTGCCCTCAGGGTCACCAACGAAGGTCCACTGACTCTCCTGGATCACGAAGTGGACTAAAACATTGCCCAAGGTAGCATTTCTAGTAGGAAGTTCCCTGCCCCCAGGTTTTGCCCTTTTGCCCAAGCAAAAGGAGGAGAAAAAATTATTTAACCAGAAGGAAGAGTCAAATTCAGAGCTTTGAGTTGCAAAACAGGCCTGTGATGGCTGCTATTGAGACATGAACTTGGAGAGCTAAAACGTATTTTGAGCTTCCCAAAGTGGAGCCAGGAGGACTCTGCGGAGGAAAGGAAGGAGTATTGGATGATGCCAGGACAATGGGCCCCCTACATGGAGAAGACAGGACAGCTGCTTGTTGAGGGAAAGGACTACAGGCAACTCAGAGAGGAGAGCGAGGGAACCCCTGATGGGCAACAGGAGCAGAGTGACATGCGTGAGCTGGCCCCTGGGGAGCAGAACTTAGCAGGAGACACCAGGGGGTAGAAGCTCACGAGAATAAAAAGGAGAGTTACATTGGTGGGAAAAGCCATGGAGAAACTCACCCACAAGAGGGTCCAGGGCTCCCTGCAGGGCCCCAGTGCCACCCAACAGGCGGGGCAGCTGTAGTGTTCTGAATCAACTATCTATCCAAAAAAGACTAAGCTTTAACCTAGAAGAAATAGGAAATCACTTTGAATTGGAAAGGTTAATTATCTGCCATCAGTAGAAATGGAGGCTTGAGAGCTAAGATAATTTGTTTCCCGGGAAATAAAGTGCTGTTTCTGCCCCTGTGTCTTGTGGCTCATGGAGACTGCGTGGAACTTACGTTTGCTGGGGGTAGTTGATGATTAAGATGTCAGCAGCAAGGGGAAAGTTTCTTTGAGGAAATGGGGTTTTGAGGATAGACTTCCCTGGATGAAAGTAGGAAAGGTAGAAAGAGGAGTGCAGACAACCCACCCATTTGTGCTTTCCCTCTCTGGTCAGCAGCGTCTAGAGGCACAAAGAAGACACCCCCTCTAAACTCAGTCCTCCTCTGGAGCTGGGCAGTGGGCTCCCAGAGGGCTCCTCGTCCCATGGTGGGAGCAGAGGCCCTGCCCCACCTCACACAAACCAGAGGGTTGGACACAGGGCCCTTTGATGACGCCAATTACAGCAGAAAGCAAAATGATGATTTGGACTATCTGCTCATAGTGTGAATTCAGTAAAGACTGAATAAACAAGCAAACACCAGAGTAAGAACACCTAGTACCGCACTGATCAGAACTGCTCCTGGACATTGGAGAAGAGAGTGCTGTCTAATCAATAGCTCTGCATTCATTGGTTCTGATCCTTCACGCATTCTCCTCAACATCAATCCCAGATGATGGCAAAGAACCATCAGAAAGCCATGACAAAAATATACAAATATATGTGAGTGTGTGGTATATAATGGATATAAATACATATATATGGTTTATGTACATAGGCAGGTATATATCTATGTGCATGCATACATATATGCATTTGTGTACATGTATATGTCTGTATACATCTGTTTATATACGTATACGTATATAGATATGTGTATATGTGTATATCAAAGTACTGTCTCCACAAAATCATATCAGAAGAGAAATTAGAAGGATGAATTCAACTAGAGGCAAGACCACTCTACAAAGGATTTCAAGATAGAAAATTAGTAAATTTTGCCCAAAATTGAATGTGCCAGAATACTATCCCCTTCTTACCTGGTAACAGAATGCTAATTTTATTGGAGGGGCAAAACACCCAGCTAAAAGACGACATTTCCCAACTTCCTTTGCAGCTAGGAGTTGCCAAGAAAATGTAAGCAGAAGTAGCAGAAACAGGCCCCAGGGCAAAATGCCCTTTTGCCTCACTTTCCCCTTCTCCCTGGGTAGAACTCAACTGTGACGGTTGAAGCACCAGCAGCTACATTATGCACCTGAGGAAGGAAGCCAGGGGCTAAAGAAACAGACTGAAAGGACAGAAGGAGCCTGGAATCCTGATGACTTCGGGGAGCGGTCACACTAGTCCAGGAACACTTAGCCAATATATGTGTATTTAAATTTAAATAGCAGTACCTACTTCAAAGCAATAGCTCAACAGTCAATCAATATTGCACCTTTATTTCATAGATTCATCAAATAATTATGGAGAACTGACTATGAGTTATACCTCTTGTTGGGTGCTGGGTAAACAGAGTGAATCGGGCCAGTCCTTTCCCTTAAGAAATTTCTAGTCTGGTGAAGGTGAGAGACATGTAAATCAGTAATTACGGAATGATAATCTAAAAGATGATGTGGCAAACTCAAAGCTTGTATAGTTTATTGTATTTCCAAATATTTCTCTTCTGCCATAATATATTTAATTCATATCATTGTCTATTTTCCAAGACCTTGAAAATACATTGAGAGTTTATTGACTATATCCATAATTGCATTTGAAGCTTATTATTCAATTCAATTCAATTCAACAAATAATTACTGAGTACTTGTTATATGCAAAGCACTGGGCTAGGTTTTATGGGCAACACAAATGATGAAGTAAGAGTCAATCTTCATGTAGTTTTCTGGGGTCCCAGAGGGGCACAAAGCATGGTAAATCTACATGGCCAAGACAGTCATTCTTTTCTTTAAAATTCCACATTGTGAGAGAGAATTAAAAAAAAAACAGAAACACAGCAAAGTGTTTTATATTACAAAAGAAGGCCAATTAATAAATGTAGAAAGAACACTAAATTGGAAAATCACCATTTTGCAAACCCAGTGTAATCATCAATTCAGGCAAGGGTCATGAGTGGATGTTAAAATCACTGGGTGTAAATGCAAAGCACAGACAACACTCAGTGCTGGAGAGGATGTTGTGCAACAGGAACTTTCATTTATCGCTGATGGGAATGAAAAATGGTACAGCCAATTTGGAAGAGAGTCTGGCAGTTTCTCACAAAACCTACGTACTCTTACCATATGATCCTTCAGACATGCTCCTTGGTATTTACCCAACGGAGTTGAAAATTTATGTCCACAGAAAAATCTGCGCACAGTTGTTTTTAGCAGCTTCATTCATAGTTGCCAACTAAGATTCAACTAAGATGTCCTTCAGTAGGTGAATGGATAATTAAACTGTGGTACATCCAGACAATGGAATATCACTTAGCTGTAAAAAGAAATGAGCTCTCAAGCCATAAAAAGACATGGAAGAAACTTAAATGCATATTACTAAGTGAAAGAAGCCAATCTGAAAAGGCTGTATGATTCCAACTATACAACATTCTGGAAAAGGCAAAACTATGGAGACAGTAAAAAGATCAGTGGTTGCCAGGGGTTGGGAAAGGGAGGGATGAATAGGGGGAGCACAGAGGATTTTTAGGGCAGTGAAACTACTCTGTATAATACTATAATAGTAGATACATGCCATTGTACGTCTGTCAAAACCCAAGAATAGAATGAACCTTAATGTAAACTATGGACTTGGGGTGATAATGATGTGTCAATGTAGGCTCATCAGCTATAACAAATGTACCACTGTGGTGTGGATGTTGATAATGGGAGAGGCTGTGCATATGCTAGGGCAGGGGGTATATGGGAATTTTCTGTGCTTTCTGCTCAGTTTTACTGTGAACCTAAAACTGCTGTAAAAAATAAAGTCTATGTACCTGTATTTTTAAAAATCATTAGACGAAAGATTGTGAGAAGAAATATAGTCCCATAGTGCCCAAGTACCATCCCTTAGACTACTAGTAATTGTGAATGGGAAATTTGCCTTTAGAATGGAGAACACTTGTGGTTGCTGCCTTCTCCTAGAGACTGAATTTAGCATCTCCAATAGTGGAACAGCCTGACACTAGACATTACAATAGGTTGCAATATGAAGTATTCAACAGTATGTATATCTTCTTGCAAAAAATGTTTAATCTGAATATAATCAAGGCTCTAAATCTAACTTGAAGTTTGCAGAAGATACAGGGGATGGAGGTCCAGTTAAATGACACCATGAGAAAAGTCAGATAAATAGAGAATACAGGATGTTCTATAAGACACTTGCCCTGTGCTTTTCAAAATCAATGGCATATATATATATATATATATTTTAAAATTTGAGATAGACTTATTCTAGGCAGGAAATTGTTTTTTTTGCAACCAAATGCAATGCATGAAACATGATTGAATCTTTAGGATAACTGGGGAAATCTGGATATGAATTAATATTAGATGGTATTCTAGAATCAATGTTAATTTTATTAAGTACGATCATTTTATCGTGGTTATGTATGATAACTTCCTTCTTTGGAGTTGAGTGCTGGGTACTTGCAATTGTGTCATACCTGCAACTTTTTTTTTATTCCGACCTAAAAGTTTATTAAATTTTATACATTTTAGAGACTCAATTAGTTAATATCTACATAGGTTAAAATATTTAATAGATATGTATGTGAATATAGAACAATTGAAAAAAGTAGAACAATTGGAAAGGAATCACATATCACATGTAATTTTTTCATATTTATTTTTTAATTTTTATTTTTTTATTGAGGTGACATTCGTTTATAACATTATATAAGTTTCAGGTGTACATCATTATATTTCAATTTCTGTGGAGGCTACATCATGTTCACCACCCAAAGACTAATTATCATCCATCACCGTACACATGTGCCCTGACACCCCTTTTTCCCTCCCCCCTCCCCCCTTTCCCTCTGGTAACCTCCAATCTAACCTCTGTATCTATGTGTTTGGTGGTGGTGGTTGTTTTTATCTTCTACTTAGAGTGAGATCATATGGTATTTGACTTTCTCCAGCTGACTTATTTCATTTAGCATAATACCCTCAATGTCCATTGTTGCAAACAGCAAGATTTCATCTTTTTCTAATAGTTGAGTAGTATTCCATTGTATATATATATACCACGTCTTCTTTATCTATTCATCCATTGACAGGCACTTAGGTTGTTTCCAAGTCTTGGCTATTGTGAATAATGCTTCAATAAATATAGGGGTGCGTGTATCTTTATGCATTCATTTTTCCTTAGGATAAATAACCAGAAGTGGAATAGCTGGATCATATGATATTTCTATTGATAATTTTTTGAGGCATCTCCATACTGTTTTCCATAATGGGTGCACCAGTTTGCATGCCAACCAGCAGTATATGAGGGTTCCCTTTTCTCCACATCCTCTTCAACATTTCTTATTTCTTGTTGTTTTAATTATAGCCATTCTGACAGGCAGGAGGTGATACCTCATTGTAGTTTTCATTTGCATTTCCCTAATAATTACTGATGTTGAACATCTTTTCATGTGCCTGTTGGCCACCTGTATATCTTCTTTGGAAAAATGTCTGTTCATATCCTCTGCCCTTTTTAAAATTGGGTTGTTTGTCTTTTTGTTGTTGAGTTGTATGAGTTCTTTATATATTTTGGATATTAATCCCTTTTCAGATATATGATTTGCAAATATCTCCTTCCAATTGTTAGACTGTCTTTTTCACTTGTTGATGGTTTCCTATGCTGTGCAGAAGCATTTTAGTTTGATGTTGTCCCATTTGTTTATTTTTTCTTTTGTTTCCTTTGCCTGGTTAGACACGGTATTCAAAAAGATGCTGCAAAGACCCATGTCGAAGATTGCACTGCCAAGGTCTTCTTCTAGAAGTTTTATGGTTTTAGGTCTTACATTCAAGTCTTAAATCCATTTTGAGTTAATTTTTGTGTATGGAATAAGATAATGGTCTACTTTCATTCTTTTGCATGCAGCTGTCCAGTTTTCCCAACATCATTTATTGAAGAGACTTTCCTTTCTCCATTGTATAATTCTTGGTTCCCTCATCAAAAATTAGCTGTCTGTTGATGTGTGGGTTTATTTCTGGGCTCTTAATTCTGTTCCATTGATCTCTGTGTCTGGTTTTGTGCCAGTACCATGCTGTTTTGGTTGCTATATCTTTGTAGTATATTTTGTACTCAAGGAGTGTGATACCTCCAGCTTTGTTCTTTTTTCTCAGGATTCCTTTGGCTATTCAGGATCTTTTGTTGTTCCACATAAATTTTAGGATTCTTTGTTCTATTTCTGTGAAAAATGTCATTGGAACTTTGAAAAGGATTGCACTGAATCTGTAGATTATTTTAGAAGTATGGACATCTTAACTGCATTAGTTCTTCCAACCCAAGAGCACAGAATATCTTTCCATTTCTTTGTTTCTTCTTCCATTTCTTTCAACAATGTTTTATAGTTTTCAGTGTACAGATCTTTCACCTCTTTGGTTAAGTTTATTCCTAGGTATTTTATTCCTTTTGTTGCAATTTTAAATAGGACTATATTCTTAATTTCTCTTTCTGATACTTCATTGTTAGTGTATAGAAATGCAACTGATTTTTGTATGTAGATTTCATATCCTGCAACTTTACTGTATTCGTTTATTATTTCTAATAGATTTTGGTGGATTTGTTAGAGTTTTTTACATAAAAATCATATCATCTGCAAATAGTGACAGTTTTACTTCTTCCTTTCTAATTTAGATCCCTTTTATTTCCTTTTCTTACCTGATTGCTCTGGCTAGGACTTCCCATACTATGTTAAATAAGAGTAGTGAAAGTGGGCATCCTTGTCTGGCTCGTGTTCTTAAAGGAATAGCTTTCAGTTTTTCATCGTTGAGGATGATATTAGCTGTGGGTTTTTCATATATGGTCTTTATTATGTTGAGGTACTTTCCTTCTATACCCATTTTATCCAGAGTTTTTATCATAAGTGGATGCTGAATCTTGCCAAATGCTTTCTCTGCATCTATTGAGATGATCATGTGATTTTTATTCTCCATTTTGTTAATGTGGTGTATCGCATTGATTTATTTGCAGATGTTGAACCATCTCTGCATCCCTGGAATAAATCCCACTTGATCATGGTGTATGATCTTTTTAGTGTATTGACATATTGGATTTGCTAGTATTTTGTTGAGGATTTTTGCATCTATGTTCATTAGTGATATTGGCCTGTAATTTTCTTTTTTTGTGTTGTCCTTGTCTGGTTTTGATATCAGGGTAGTGTTGGCCTCGTAGAATGAGTTAGGAAGCTTCCCCTCCTCTTCAATATTTTGGAAGAATTTGAGAAGGATAGGTATTAAGTCTTCTTTGAATGTTTCATAGAATTCACCAGGGAGGCTGTCGGATCCCGGGCTTTTGTTTTGGGGGAGATTTTTGATTACTATTTCAATCTCCTTGCTCGTAATTGGCCCATTGAAATTCTCTATTTCTTGTTGATTCAGTTTTGAAAGGTTGTATGAGTCTAAGAATTTATCCATTTCTTCTAGATTATCCAACTTGTTGGTGTATAGCTTTTCATAGTATTCTCTTATAATCCTTTGTATTTCTGTGGTGTCTGTTGTAATTTCTCCTCTTTTGTTTCTCATATTATTTATCTGAGACTTCTCTCTTTTTTTCTTGGCTAGTCTAGCTAAAAGTTTGTCAATTTTGTTTACCTTTTCAAAGAACCAGCTCTTAGATTTTTTCCTATTGTTTTTTAGTCTCTATTTCACTTATTTCCACTCTGATTTTTATTATTTCTCTCCTTCTACTGACTTTGGGCTTTGTTCTTCTTTTTCTAGTTCCTTTAGGTGCGCTGTTAAGATTGTTTATTTGAGATTTTTCTTGTTTTTTGATGTACGCCTTATTGCTATAAACTTTCCTCTTGGTACCTCTTTTGCTGTATCCCATAAATTTTGCATGTCATATTTTCATTTTCATTTGTCTCCGGGTATTTTTGGATTTCTCCTTTGATTTCTTCATTGACCCAATAGTTGTTCAGTAGCATTTTGTTTAATCTCCACATATTTGTGGATTTTCTGATTTTATTCCTATAGTTGATTTCTAGTTTCATACCATTGTGATCAGAAAAGATGCTTCGTATTATTTCAATCTTCTTAAATTTTTTGAGACATTTTTTGTGGCCTAAAATGTGATCTATCCTGGAGAATATTCCACATACATTCCAAAAGAATGCGTATTCTGCAGTTTTTCGATGGAATGTTCTGTATATATCTATTAAGTCCACCTGATCTAACGTGTCATTTAAGGTCATTGTTTCCTTATTGACCTTCCATTTGGATGACCTATCCATTGATCTAAGTGGAGTGTTAAAGTCCTCCACTATTATTGTGTTACTGTCAATTTCTCCTCTTATGTATGTTAATAATTTCTTTATATATTTAAGTGCTCCTATGTTGGGTGCATACACATTTACAAGTGTTATATCCTCTTGTTGGATTGTTCTCTTTATCATTACGTAATGCCCTTCTTTGTCTCTTGTTACAGTTGTTGTTTTAAAGTCTGTTTTGTCTGACATATGTATTACTACTCCAGCTTTCTTTTCTTTTCCATCTGCATGGAGTATCTTATTCCATCCCTTCACTTTCAGTTTGTGAGTGTCTTTATGTCTGAAGTGTGTCTCTTGTATGCAGCATATATAGGGGTCTTGCTTTTTATCCATTCAGCCATCTATGTCTTTTGATTGGAGCATTTAGTCCATTGATATTTAAAGTAGCTATTGATAAGTATGTACTTATTGCCATTTTGTTACTTTTTTTCTGAGTGTTTTTGTAGTTCTCTGTTCCTTTCTTCTTCTCTTGCTCTCTTCCCTTATGATTTGATGGCTTTCTTTGGTATTATGTTTGCTTTCCTTTCTCTTAATTTTTTGTGTATTTATTATAGGTTTCTGATTTGTGATTACCATGAGGTTCACATATAATAAACTATGTAAATTGAAATCTATATTAAGTTGATGGTCTCTTAAGTTTGATCTCTTACTGAAAGCCCTACTCCTTTACTCCTTTCCCCCAACATTTTATGTTTTTGATATCATATTTAACCTCTTCTTTTGTGTGGGTTTATCCCTTAACCTCTTATCATGGAAATAGACAATTTTAGTATTTTTGTATTTTGTCCTTCATATTAGCTTCATAGGTGGTTAATCTGATACCTTTATTGTATATTTGCCTTTACCAGTGATTTTTTTTTCTTTGATAATTTTCTTACTCCTATTCGTGGTCTTTTCTTTTCCACTTAAATAAGTCCCTTTAACATTTCTTGTAAGTCCAGTTTATTGGTGATAAACTCCTTTAGTATTTGTTTCTCTGAAAAACTCTTTATCTCTCCTTCCATTCTGAATGATAACCTTGATGGGTAGAATATTCTTGGCTGTAGTTGTTTTCCTTTCAGCACTTCAAATATATCATGCCACCCCTTCCAGCCTGTAAGGCTTCTGCTGAGAAGTCATTTGACAGCATTATGGGGTTTCTCTTGTATGTAATGTGTTTCCTTTCTCTTGCAGCTTTTAGGATCCTTCTTTCAGGTGTTGGAAGGTAGGGCAGATCCTCTGTGTTGCTGTTTGAGAAGGCTAGTTGCACAAGACCGCTGCAGTTGACAAGCCCCACCACCCACAGGCCCACATACCCATCAATGCAACCCTGCCCTGTGGTCAAATGCCCCATGGAAGCAGACCCACTCCTCCAGCTGCAGAGGTCCCCACCCTGCCTATGCTGGTCTGCCCTTTGCACATGCCCTGGCCTGTAGAGGCAGACCCACTTGCCCCACAGCAGAAGTCCCATACACCCTGCCGACATGGGTGCACAAGTTCCCTACTGGCTTGCTGGTGGCAGGGCCAGTCCCTGGGGCAGGCTACCTGCCCTGGCTGAGCTGGATTAAATCAGTGGCTCTAGTGAGTGGGGCAAACCCCTGCACTAATAGGCCAGGGAAAGAAATCCAATGGCATCTGCCAGCATCTGTGTCAGCACGCCTGTACTAGGTCACAACAATGGCTGCCACCAATGTCTCAGTCCCTGGGGTGGTGGTTGCAGCTGGCTCCTGCCTCTCTGAGACATGTGCAGAGCTTATCAAGTGATTCTCTTTTACCAAAGGACTGTGCACCTTTCTTTCTGGTGATTTTGTGTTGGTTTCCAGAATAGGTGGATTTGTAGGTGGGCCCTTTAAGAGCAGGCTTTTCTTTCTCTTATGTTTGGCAGCTTTTCTGGGGATATTCCCTGCTGGTTTTAATAGCCAGCAAAGCCAAGTATTATGACACTCATCTTGGTTGTGCTGAATTCAAAAGCTGCTTATTATGGTGTAGCTCTGCCACTCAGCTCCCCCGCTTCCCTAGGACAAGCTTCATACCTTAAGATTGCTCCCGGCCATGAAGCACCACAGCTAGAATGTGTTTTTTTCCTCAGCAGAGGGGTATTTCTGCCTCTTCCACCTCAGTCAGTGTTATCCCTTGTTGTGGGGGTTCTTTTTATCCAGTTTCTGGTTCTTGCTCAGAGAGAATTATTCCACAGATAGTTGTAGATTTGTTGTGTCCATGGGAGGAGGTGAGTTCACAGTCTTCCTATGTTGCCATCTTCCCAGCAATCCAGTAACTTACCTTTAAACAGTTCACCAAAAGAGAGGAGGAGAGAGCAAGCAAACAGGGTGAAATGTTAACAATTGTGTGGTCTAAGTATAGGTTCTTGGAACACTTATGTCCTATTTTTTTTTCAAGTTTTATGTGTGTTGGAAAACTTTCATAATAAAAATTGGGGGAAAATAAAGTACCCTGATCATCAAGTTGTTTAGATGAGTCAGCAACTGAGTTTCACGTTTTCCTAAGCTAAGGAAGTATTTCTGTTATCCTAACATAGAAGTAAAGATTTCCTTATACCCATGGTAGGGCTGACAGTGATGGCAGCATTATGCCTGTAAATTACCTCACAGGACACACCTTTGCTCCAGGCCATTGTGAGAATTGAAAGTCCAGGGTTGCTGTAATATAAATGTGGTTGAAACACAGGTAAGTTCTCACGGTTGGCTCTCCTTTATCCGGCACCCACAGAGATAGCAAATGTGTGGGAAGAGATACAAAACCAGAATCATTTAAGAGTTGCTAGCTGCTGACATGAGCTCTGTTTGCCTCATCCTCTAGACAGACTCTTGTGCCACTGGAGTGCAACATTCTCCTACAGGTAAGGCCTAGGTCCCTTGGCCACTCAGCAGAAAATATTAGGTGCCTGCTGCTGAGAGCCAGTTTCTCTGGGCACAGTTTAGTGCAGTTCCCAAATAGGGGAATGAGGTAATTCTATTATCATCTCCAATGTCTCTTATTCTTCTTTTATAACTGTTTTTGCTCATTTTGCTGACTTTTGGCAGCTGAGGGGAAGAGGTGGTGAAAAGGGAGAAAGCCAAGAATGAGCGGAGGGAACCGTGCTTGGGGGGACCACTGTGCACTACAGGGCCCTACATTTACCAAGAGCTAACGTGGAGAATGTGACTCAGATGAACCCCTGTGCAAACCCCTCTCCCAAGCCCTCCTCAGCAGTTTCATAGCTGACGCACACTCTACAAAATACAGAAAAGCTTTCTAGTCTTCGGTGATGGGTATGTTTATGGATGGCTAGCTGCAAACTCAGTGTCATTATCAAAGGGTCTCTTGCAAATGATAAAAATCAATATTTGCAAGGCATTTTACAATTTACAAAATGCTTTGTTATATTTATTTCAACATTTTTAACATTCCTGAGAGTTGGATATTTGTACAAATACTTATTCCATTCTCACAGTCGTTTCTTTAAACCAAAGAACTCAGTTAGTGCCTGAAAAATGAAAGGTCATTGTGATTCACAGCCCAGTTTATTGAAAGTTATTTAAGGAAGTTAGATGCATAGTGGTCAAAGTGTCAGGAGGTCTGGAATCATAGTCTGGGCTGAAATCCCATTTCTACTTATACATGTTTGCCTCCTGGTGAGTTAGGTACCTACCTGAAGGTCATACTTACCCCTCTGGGCTATTCTGAGTTAAATAAAACAAGGCATGGAAAGTACTAGTGCAGTTTAGACTTGATCAACATTTGCTCATCATCATGCTTAATGATGTTTTTTTTAACTGTCTGATTGCCACAACTAAGCAAGGACCCACCCGGGAGCAATCATCTTTTCTGGGCAGCACTTGCTACATCCAGGGCTTACGTGTACTTTTCTTTCTTTGTTTCAAAGTTGAACACTTTCAGTGGCCTGAGAGTGCCATCTCTTAGTTCAGGGAACATTTAAACAATGAACGATTGAAGAAATGTCAAAACTCTTGTCCTCAGAATGCTCCTAAAGCATAACTATTTGTTGCTGAAATTTAGTAATTTTTATGGAAAGCTACTTGAATTTCTTTCAAGATAAATCATATACTGTGAGAATAAACTTTCTCCAACAGAAAAATTATGAGGAAAGTTGCAATCTTTTCTTGTTCCTTTGACCCAGAATGCCTTCTCCATCACACTTGTAATTGTTTTTAATAGATGATAAGATATCGTTTCCTTTCACAATTTCAATACACTACATGTTGCCAGGATTGTGCTTCAGCCAGAAAAGTCTATAAAACTTAGGGAGGAGAGCGAGTTTTCTATAGCTTGATCTCTTTCCCGACTGTAAATTTGAAATCCCCATTAACTCTTAGTGAACATTAAGGCAAGTGGAAATTCCTAAATTTTCCAAGAATAAGACCGTTAGGAAGATAGTTAATATTCTTAATAAATCCAAGTAAGTTAATGAGAGAGATCTATAATGCCATTTCTCCTTGCTCTGTCTCAAAGGCAGCCTTCTAGATAAAACTCAAATGCACTGCCTATTTTCTTCATTTCCCCTGCCAGGCGCCACACTGTCCCCCAACCCCAACCCCCAGCCCTCTGTCCAGATTTGACCTCCCGCACTTTTCACTCTGCAGCCATGTGTTTACTTGTCAAGCTCCAGAACCACATGCCATGCTCCTCAAGGCCAGGGACTGTCATTCATCATCTTTAAAACTCAACACCTAATGTTTTGAACCTAATTCCTGTTCCATAAATGCTCATTGAATGCAACGAAGGCTCAAATGCTCTCCTGGGGATTTTTCTTCCCTTCTGGAATCCCCATACATTTTTATACTGGTGCTCTGGCAATAATGCTCTTTTTCTACCTTATCTCAGTGAGAATTTCTGGCAGGTCAGGGCTGACAGCAAGACGGAGGCAGCCTGGGGCCTTTGGCATCCTCACTTGGGTCCCAGGGACGTCTCAAAATTAATTCCTGCCTGACTTAAAATGAAGTAGATGCAAAGCAAAGACAATTCTTTTTACTAGTCTCAACGTTTGCCCTTTGTGTGGGGGGAGAGAAGGTGGCTCTATCTCTTAGCATTTGAGAGCTTGGACGGTGAAGTCACTGTGCTGGTTCAAATTCCATCCTCACTATTATTGACTGTGTGACCACGGGCTACTTTGCTTAGCCTCTTAGTACCTCTGTTCTCCAACTCTTTCAACTGTAAAACAGGGCAACCCTTGCAAGAGTTAAATGAATTGATACATGCAGAGCACTTAGAACTTGCCTGGTAGGCAGGAAGATTCCAAATGTATTGCTGCCATTATTATTATTATTGTGGTGCTAGTGGTTGTTATTTCCTCCAGCAGCTGTGGTCTGTTTTAATGTGGATTTTGTAGATGCCCACATCTAATTTCTTCGTGAAATGATTATATAAGAATGTTCAAGTGTAGAAGAGTGTGATTATCAAAAATCAAGGAAGCGTCAGAGGCCAGCACGGTGGCGAAAGCGGTTAAGTGTGTGCACTCGGCTTCAGCGGCCCAGGGTTCGCAGGTTGGGATCCCGGCCGTGCACCGAGGCACCGCTTGTTAAGCCATGCATGGCGGCGTCCCATATAAAGTAGAGGAAGGTGGGCACGGATATTAGCTCAGGGCCAATCTTCCTCAAGAAAAAAAACGGGGGAGGATTGGCATCAGATGTTTGCTCAGGGCTAGTCCTCCTCACACACACACACACACACACAAAAATCAAGGAAGTGTCACCAAAAACAAAAAATGCTCTATTAATTTTTTTAAAAAGGTGGGTCTGGGAAAAGGACACGTTAGCTCCAAGAAAAGCTTATTCTAATGGTAAAGTCCTGGACTACAATTCAGGAGACCTCTGTCCTTGATCCCGATGTTGCCTATTTTATTAGCTAGTTATGTGACCTTGAATAAAGCTACTCAATCTTTTTTTGCCTCGGGTCCTCAGTATAAAATAGTAATAACTGAACTTGGCTTGACTCTCTCAGAGGGATATTGTAAGGATCAGGTGAAAATGTATAAAGGCTTTGTTTATATCACAATGTAATTTCTATATTATTGAACAACTGCCTAATGAAAAGCAAATTTCTATTAGATATGAGATCATCAAGCGAGTTCATATAATAGAAAAATGACTGGACTGAGAATCCAAAGTCTTGGTTTACTAGTCACATAATGCCGGGCAAGTCAAGATTCAAAGACCTTATGTCTTCAACTGTAAAGCTGTCCCAGTAATCTGTGACCTACCTGTAGGTCAAATTAGATTATGTGTAAGAAAGTGTCCTGTAAATTGGAAAGATTCTTATTAACATAAAATATTTTCATACTTATTATTTATACTATAATTTAAGAATTCAATGATTTTAGCAGTTGTTAAAATATGTATTTTGTTGAATTAATGTCTCAAAGGTAAATTCCTTTGTACTAAATGTTTTATGTGTATTGCAATTGTTATGATAATATAATGAATTTATCAATTACCTTTTTCCTTATTAGCACATTTCTTTCTTCAGTGAATCAACATGAATGTAATTTTGGACACTGGCATATTATTGGGAAGATTTCTATATTATCTTTTAGAATCTGTAGTTTACAAGATAATTCCCAAGGGAAAAAAGAATATTGTTGGAGAGATCGTACTTATAACAGGAGCTGGAAGTGGACTTGGGAGGCTAATGGCCATAAAATTTGCCAGCCTTGGAGCCAATTTAGTTCTATGGGACATTAATCAAGACGGCAATATGGAAACGTGTAGACTGGCCAAAGAAAAGGGTGATGTGAAAGTATTTGCCTATAAGTGTGACTGTAGCAACAGGCAAGAGGTCTACAGAGTTGCTGATGAGGTAAGCTGATTGGTGTTCTTCTTCATTTCTCTGCCCAAGAAAAATATTGCATCTAGTATGTGCTTTTACAAAGAGAGGAGGAGAAAAGATTGTCATAAACTTCCCCCAAGATCTCTATGCACCTCTTCCTTGACTCTGTGTGTCAGAAATCCGACTTCGTAGCCTCCAAAAAAGGGTACAGAATAAAATAATGCACATGGGAATTTGATGAGCCTTCTGACTTGTTGCCCAACTGTTTTTCTTGATGACTCATTTACCTTCACAGGTCAGTAGAAACTAGGACTAGTCCCGGCTCTGCTGCTCATTGCTTGTGCAATTTTACCTGATTCTTTATCTATAAAATGAAAAGATCAGACTAGATGATCTTCAAGATCACATCCAGCTTTAATTTGTCTATATTTTATGACTCTAATGCATATCCGTTATCATCATGGACTAAGGATAGAAAAGGTATGGAGTATAGGATAGAAGCATTTAGCATATTTCTAGACTAAATTTCCTCTTAGATTTAGCCTATTGATATTATTCTAACTTCACACTAAATATTGATAAATACTCTAAAAATAACAGCTAACATTTATTGTGTAGTTACCAGTTACTCTAACAACAATGGTGATGCTTTTGAGTAGTGTTTTACCCATTTTACCTTGAGTGAGGTGTGGTGAAGCCAGACACACAAATTAAGAGAGAGAGAGTGGAAAGAGTTTTACAGTTTTGTTACACTCAGTTCTCTGGGGATAACACAGCATGCCACACAGGGCCACCAAGTAAAACACTGGGTCGGTCAGGAGGGGGTCGGGGGAGGACATGGACAAGAGCCTTTATTCTGATTTCTGTAGGCAGGAACAGGAGAGGCAGGGTCAGCAGGTTTAGGATTGACTAATTTGAATCACATCAGTGGGCTCTGGGGCATAGGGGCTGCCCCTGGTTGTCTGGTACCTGGTCCTGGGGCAAGTAGGGCAGGTGTATAGTAGCCTACAGTGTGAGAACCTGATAAGGAAAGTGATCGGGTGTGCACTTGATCAGCTGCACATGAAGGGGAACTGATTGGCCTCTAGCCAACGTCTCAAAACTGGGTGAAGATGGAACAAAACAAAAACCAAAAAAAAACTATATTGCATGTAGCTACTACTTTAAGCACTTTGTACACGTAATAACTCATTTAATCCATGCAACACAGCCCTCTTGGGAGTATATCATTACTATCATCCCCATTTACAAATGAGGAAAGTGAGGAACTGGGAGAATATGCAACTTGCCCAACATCATAAAACTAGTGACAGGCAGAGCCAAAATTCAACCCAGGTAGCTTGGAATCAAAGTCCGCTCTCTTATGCACTGCCCTATGATTGGAAACGGTGAGTACAACTCAGTTTGAATACAGAATCCCCAAGAGATTTTCCTTCCCTTTGGCAATCCAAGTTCCATGTATAGAATTCACTTACTTATTCATTCAAAAAATATTTACTGCATCTCTACTCTGTGACACTTACCTTCCGAACCATCCTCACCACTCTTCTCCTTCATTTTCTATTGCCCTCTTCTTTGTTTGGGACCCCATAGGATTTGTTCTTTATAATTCATCACCAGCTAATGAAAATCTGTGTATTATAGATCCCTAGGTGTATTTTAGAACAGAACAAGTGGAATCAAAGTTAGTTCTTATTTTGCAAAAGGAGAAGAAATGTGGCAAGAAAGGTTCACAGATAAATGTCTTTGGGGCGAGCTCCAGGAAGTAGTCCGTCCAGCAGGGGATCTGGTCCCCGTGCCGCCACTAACCAGCCAGAGCAGGACTCCTGAAAAAGGCTGAAGTGTTACCACAGATAATCTTCATAATGAAGTAGGTACCAGGACTTTGTCCATTTTACTGATGATGAAACAGGCAGAGAGAAGTTAAGGAACTTGCCCAGGTCATAGAGCAGATAATTGATGAAGCTGAGTTATGACTCTATCTGCCTGGCATCAGAGCCCATGCTGCATCCCCAAATGGTCATCAACAAATGTGTGAGCAATGAAATCCTCTTCCTTTGATCAAAAGTACTGTAACCTCCTGTACGCCCCTCCCCAATAAATCTTTTCTACTCATTTAAAATATTCTTGCTGTCGAGCAGAAAACCAGGCTGAAAACTTTAACCAAAAATTGTCTTTTCACCATTTGAATGTATCTTAAGCTGTTTTTCTTTTCTCACAGTCCTATAAATAGAATTCTTCTAAGCCAACTACTGTATCTGCTTTTCTCTTTAATTTCAATTACTTATCAGCTCCCAAGAAATCTAAATACTAGAATTAGACTTCACTAGAATTTTAACAAACCATGGGCCTTACCCAAACCCCTGAAATTTATGGGAGAGTTGAATAGCAATAACAACATTCTACAGGGGCACAGTAATTAACTTCCCAAAATTAGACTGAGGTGACATTCTCGTCTCCACCATAGAAACCCAGTATATAAATAAATTGTTTTTGTTAGAATAACCAGGTTCATGCTTAATTCCCAAATGTCCAGGTCCAATTAATCATTAATATTTATTACTGTGAGTGTGTGCACGTACATAGGCCTGGGATTGGTTTGTTACAGCAATAACCATTTTGGCTACAGAGTAGTAAATTCGGTTGAAAGAGCTTTTGCTCTTTTGTTTGTGAATCCAAATTGGGTGTGAATCATTGTTATTCCTGTCAAAAGCTGTGGATCTTTTGGCAAAATCTTGATTTCTCAGAACCTCTGTTTCCTCATTTATAAACTGGGATAATCATGCTTTCCTCAACTCTCAGAGTTGCAGTGAAAATTAAACCCCATTACCTCAATAACGTTTCTCTTGGCTCTGGGGTCCCGAAGGCTCAAGGCTCTCCTTGGACAGGAAGACAGTGACCATTAGGTTTTTCTTGAGTATTCAAGAATGTCTTACTACAAAGATTCCACCACCTTCTCAGGCCAGCATTCCTCCCCCTGAATTGGTCTAAGATGGAGCAGTTGCTCACACTGGGTCCCTCATCAAGCCAATGGGATGTTCGTCTTTAAAAGTTAGCCTCTCCTAGATGTTTTCCTCTGTCTTACCTCTCTCCAAAGTACAGGAGTCGAATCCCTCAGCCCAACCCCAGCTCAGCAATACCAACCACTCCTTTCAGAGCTTGTTCGACTTGACTACATCAGGAGCAATACTGACCTAACATCTCCCAACTGTATGCTCTGGAAGGCTCAATGCAGAGCAGTGCCTGGATCAGGAATTAGAAAATCAGCCAAGGCAGGCAGTACTTAGCACTTCCTGTGCAGAAGCAAAGAAACAGATTGTTATATCAGTGCAAAACATTCAGTTCAGGGCAAAAAAAAAGTCTCCAAATCGTTGTTTAAACATGCATCATGCTTTGCCCCTGGATCAGCTTTATCAATGTCACCTACAAAGCCATAATTTGAGACAAAACGGTAAAAGAGAGAAAAACAATGTTTCCCTGGAGCATGCTTTCCTGTGAGGATGCCTGGTGGTATGCTGTGGATTACGCAAGCAGGCAAGGGGGCCAATTCAGAAGGGAAGTGGAGGAGAACACTGAGGACACGTTAGTGCTGCCCAGCTGGGAACCTCAGGGAAGCAGGAGCCACAGACATTAGTTACATCTGGGGAGGTCTTTTGGACAGAAGTGCACAAGCTCACAGAGGCCTCTGGGCAGTGGGTCTAATACATATGTGTTTGGGCTGTCTTCGTGCCAAGCACTGGCCAAGCTCTCGGGGGTGGGATGTGCTCCTGCCACCCAGCTCACATAAGAGTCAGCAAGAAGACACCTACAGAAGTAACTGTGCTGAGGGGAGACCTAACCGCCATCTGAAGGAAGGTGTCCGGAGACCTGCAGGGAGACACAATCGGACATCACGCCTACAACACCCCTGGCGCTCCCAGCTGGCAGGAAAGGGTAGTCGCATAACAGAAATAGGAGGTATGGAAAATATGTTGCAATAGTAGGTCCTCTCTACACAAAAAAAAACCAAGATTCTGTAAGTAAAATTGGTAAATCAAAGTGTTTTTTATTTTAATATAATCAATCATGAAGTTATTTTTATTTTTTATTTTTTTTTTGTGAGGAAGATCAGCCCTGAGCTAACATCTGCCAATCCTCCTCTTTTTGCTGAGGAAGACTGGCCCTGGGCTAACATCCGTGCTCATCTTCCTCTACTTTATATGGGACGCCGCCACAGCATGGCTTTACAAGTGGTGCGTCTGTGCATGCCCGGGATCCGAACCGGCGAACCCCGGGCCACCACAGCAGAGCACGTGCACTTAACCGCTTGCGCCACCAGGCCAGCCCTTTTAAATTGCTGAATTTCTATGTGCAAGATAAAGTATCTGGTGTTAAAGAAACTACCGGAATAAAATGAGAAAAGAAAATGACGACCTGGAAAAATAAATATCAAAATGTAACACCTCCAGTGAGTTAATGTTTGCCTCACTTCTGTCCAGGTTAAAAAAGAAGTCGGTGATGTGACCATCCTCATTAACAACGCTGGAGTTGTCACAGGGGAGCAGTTTCTCAACACTCCGGATCACATGGTGGAAAGATCATTTCTTTTAAATGTCCTGTCTCATTTCTGGGTAAATCTTTCTTTTTCATTTTCTTTTGCTGGTGAATATGAAAATTCCATGTATTTCTGCAAACAGCCATTCAGCCACTTCTGGGTCAATGGACCATTTGTGAGTTTTCCACTGATAAACGAACGGCCTGTCCTCCTCTCCAGGTTTCACCTTGCTACACACTCAGCTTTGTTTTTCCTATTCTTGCCCTATTCCAAATTCTCAGGGTAAGGCCCTGCCCTCTACCCTCTCTAGTTTGGTCCCAAGACTTATTAGGCTGTTTGGAAATCTTCCTACCAAAATACAAACAGAATGTGACAGTCATTATACAAGAGAGATTTAATTTGTTCACGAGCAAAACAGGAGCTTGTGCAGAGAGAAAGGGGCTATTTTTAGAGTGGTGGTTTATGTGTATGCATGACTGGGCTTCATAACAAAGGAAACAACAGCAGGAGGACTAATAATCTCAACAATTATTGAGCTCTTACTGTACACCAGGCACTGCTTTAAGTTCTTTTCCTGCACATAGTAGCCATGGTGTGATTTTCATTCTTATTTTACAGATAAGGAAACTGAGGCTCAAAGGGTTTAAATGACTTACCCAAGATCCTACAACTGTTAAGTGATGGCTTAGGCTTGCAGAAGGAAGAAGTGAGAGAGAAGGGAAAAACTCTTTACAGAAAGAGAATTAGTAAATTTATAAGACAAGGGTGTCTTCTGGAGTGTCTAGACCAATGTTGTCTAGTAGAATTATCCATGATGACGGAAATGTTCTTTTCTGTACTTGCCAGTGTGGTAGCCATTAATCATCCAGGGCTATTGAGCACTTGAATGTGGTTGGTGAGGCTGAGGAACTAAACTTTTAATTTTATGTAATTTAATTCATTTAAATGTATATTTAAATAGCCACATATGCCTAG
This sequence comes from Diceros bicornis minor, assembly GCF_020826845.1. Taxonomy (NCBI): domain Eukaryota; kingdom Metazoa; phylum Chordata; class Mammalia; order Perissodactyla; family Rhinocerotidae; genus Diceros; species Diceros bicornis. Next base: position 10,163,893 of record NC_080772.1, on the reverse strand, counting down.
AGGCTACCATCTTGGACAACGCAGCTCTAGAAAATAGATAGCAGGCTGAAGGAGACTTGAGTTACCATGGGAGTTTCCACCAAGAGGGCTTAAACTTGAAGCTGTAATGGAATTAACAGGTACCAGCAGTGACAGGGCATGCAGGAGGCACAAGTGGCTGGAACCAGGGCCTCAGGAGCCACGAGGAAGGGAGGGAGAGGCAGTGCCTCAGTCTTCTGTGGCTCCAAGGATAGGGCCTTGGAATGGATTTGCTTTAGGTGTCCCAGGCTCCTCCTTTCCACCCAATGCTCCTATACCCACTCTCAGAGGCCCTTGGAACTATTTCCTCGATTTTCTTTCTTGGTCACTGGAAAGCCAATGAGAACCCCCAATGGAGCCCAACAAACCTTTTTCAACCAATATTTAGTGAGCACCTAGCACAGTGTTTAACATACAATGGATATTCCATAAACATTTGCAAATATCACTGATTTCTTTCCCTCTCCAACCCCACCCCACCCCAAAACCTCCTTGGGGAAAAGGAAATATCATCTTGGCAAACAGAGCTATGGTGCACCCATTTCTAATCACACCACTAATCTAGAAACCTCTTGACTAATCTCGACTACTCCCTTTCCCTTAATACCAATACCCTTGGCTCTCCCTACAAAACACACTCAAGTGCAATCATTTCTCTCCTTCTCTGCTGCCAGCCCCGGGTCCAAGCCATTATTACCTCTCACCAGCAGCTCAACATGGCCTTCCCTCCTCAACCCTGATGCCTTCTAACCTGTCTTCAGACAGGAACAAAGCGATCTTTAAACACATTAACCAAATTATCTCACTCCCCTACTCAAAAACGTTCAGAGGATTCCAAATGCACTTAGAATAACATACAGTTATGTATCACAGCCTGTAAGCCCCTACGTGATGTGGCAATATCCTCCTTCATCTGTCGCCCATCTCTCATTTTTTTCTACTTTCTGTTCACTTTCTGTACTCCAAGGATCCTGATAAGACTCCAGAGCACATCGGGTTCTTTCCTGTAGGAGGCCAGCTCTCTGATAAGAATATCCTTTCTCCTGACTCTCACACAGTGGCTCCTTCTCATCCTTCAGGTCTCATGTAGCCTCTGAACTTGTACATTCATATTGTGTGTTTTATTCTGTTTGGCTTGATTCATTTACATAGTTACAGTAAAAGATATTCATAAACACACATAATCCTCTTGTTGAACATCATCAAATCTTCAGAAAGATGATGCTGAGCAACCCACAACCAGAGAATCAACTTCTATCTGAAGGAATCTTCATTCACCTCTATAAAATTCCAAAGTTTATTATTTATTTATTTATTTATTTAGTGAGGAAGATTAGCCCTGAGCTAATATCTGTTGCCAATCCTCCTCTTTTTGCTGAGGCTTTGCTGGGCTAACATCCGTTGCCCATATTCCTCTATTTTACATGGGACACCGCCACAGTATGGCTTGATAAGTGGTGGGTAGGTCCGCACCCACGATCTGAACCTGTGAACCCCGGGCCACCGAAGCAGAGTGCAGGAACCTAACCACCACGCCACCGGGCTGGCCTCCAAAGTTTTTTTTATTTTTTACTGCTCTTATTAGGTCACATATTCCAAGGCTAGGGAGCCAAAACCAAGAAATGTCTCCACCAAGTTTTGCCCGTAGTATTTTTAATTATGACAGATTTCCTTTCTCTTGAGGTCCATCAATCTTCCCAAGGTTCCTGGCCTGCCCGGAAATTACCTTCCTTAATACCTGTAAGGCTGGGAGGGGACCTGTAAGCCACAGAACAGGTATCAGTCCACATTCCTGAGAAGGCAGCTTGGTAGGCATGGGAACCACATATGTTACCCCTAAAAAGTGAGCTTGTCATACATGATTAAAAGAAATTTATTCTTAAATAGGACACATCTGTGCTCTGGTTGCACTATCAACCTCTTCAATTATATCCTGGGAACAAAAACACTTGGCTCTTACTGGACCTATGAAAATAAGTACACGGCCATGAAAGAGGAGGGATCACAGTAACCGTCATTGTAATACAGTCATGTGCCACATAACGACGTTTCAGTCAACTACAGCTCACATATACGACAGTGGTCCCATAAAATTAGTACCATATAGCCTAGGTGTGTAGTAGGCTATACCATCCGGGTTTGTGTAAGTACACTCTGATGTTTGCACAACGAGGAAATCACCTAATGACGCATTTCCCAAAATCTATCCCCGATGTTAGGTGACACATGACTGTAGAATCTGCCTACTGCCCTAAGTAGGTTTGTGGACAAGGGCAATTAATATCTTTCACATTATCTATAAAATGGCTTGATTGTTTATGGATATACGGTGGTTAGAATAAATAAATTTCATTCTATATATTTGTCTAAGCTTAAGCCATTATGAAGACATTCATCTGAAATCAGGTTCAGAACTAGAATTATCATCCTCAGGTTCCTCTGAGGACTTATTAGTTTATAATCTACACTAAGATTTCCCATAAGATATTTTTCCAGAATTCTGAAGGTAATGGTTGAATGAGATACATTTCAAAAACAGTTTCATTGCAGCTTGCATAAGTATAGCTTCCTTAACTGAGGATTAGAAATAGATGAAGAAGAAAGGAAAAGGATTTCATATGCCCATCAGAACATAGATCATTGACCACATTTAAATTTCCCTCATTGATTCCATAACCCAGCCCTATCTAATTATTTCTGTATTGCTGGGTCTTGGTCAGAGTCTGCTTTCATATTGTCAGCTGCTTCGGGACTAAAGAGGCCCTAGGGACCTGATTCAGCCCCTGGTGTGGCCTTCAAGGGTCACCTCACAGTGGCAATGTCAGCTCACACTGAGAAGCCTGCATCAACGGTCGACTCCTAGGTGCAGGCCTTTCCAGTGCAGCTTTTAGTGTGTCCTGCTGTACTGCGTCTTCCACAAGACAAAATTTCTGGCTTGTAGCACCACAGCCTTCAGGCAAGATGAAGGGAGCCTGGAAACTTCCTGTTGATGACAAAACTGAATGGATCTGATTAATTTATTTCTTCTCAATTGGAGAAAGTACAAACCTCTGTTGGGGTGTAATACAAAACTATTTCATACAGATTTGGTTAATTATTACAGTGAGAGCACTGACAAATCCTTAGAGCCCTTCTCTCCATCCTCACAAGTGTACAATTGTTGATGAAACATATTTGTATTCATAAATTTACTCGGGAAAGGTTGTTTCTCTCTTTGACTTAGCTTTTCCCCCACATTTCCTCAGGGCAGATCCTAAAATAGGGCTAAGCTAATAAAGAAATGTGGAGCATACCAAATATACCTCATGGTTCCTAGCATACCTGTTGCTGCTGATTCTCTGTCATGGATTTCAGCTACGGGAACAGGCCTTGAGTGCTTTGGTCACCTACAAAGTGCCAAAGATGACTCTGAATGCAGTAACACCTCCACAGTTTTATTTCTCTAAACAAAAACATAGGTGAATAGTTGTATTGATATCTTAATAGCTAGAGTGACAATACAGTTTTTTTTTTAAACAAACCTAACAGAAGGTAACAGCATAATTAATAAGGAACTTAAGAGCTCTCAGATGTGACAAATTTTTGTTCTTTGTTTTAACAATTCAATAGCACAACAAAAGCTAGCTAAAGGGCTCAGAGGATTCTGACCAGATAGGAATCTGCACTCTCTGGGCAGATTACACAAAGCTAAAAAAATAGCCTTTTAATACCTCCTTCACAGCAGACTGAATATTCTAGGGCCAATTTTAGGCTACCAGGTCCCTTACCTTTATCATACATACATTTATTTTGCTTGTTAACTTTAATATGCCTTTTATACATGTATAATCTTAAACATATAAAATTTATTTAGCTATATAACAATATCATTTTTAACCATAACTTTAAAATATAATTACCTTTATTATAATATTAGAAGATAAGGTATATGCCACACAGAACTCACCTTCTCAATTCAAGCTTTACAAAAACAAAAAACTAGCCAAAACTGGGCTAGTGACTCCATACCTTTGCTCTATGAATTTTAATTTCTTTTAAAATTTTATGGGTAACCAAAGATTTCTCATAAATTTACCCAACTTAATATTATCCTAAAGTCTTCAAGTCATTTAAGTTGACACTACAGAGTAATACAACCACTGGTGATATTAAAAGGTTGTCAAAAAGATGACATCAAAAAGTTGTCAAAGACAGTACAACTGGAGTGACTAAGTCCAAACAATTGGAAAAACTGTCAGAAGTTCAAAAACACCAATCCTTTTCTTTACAATAATGTCATCATTTGTTGTAATTCAATTTAACTGAACACAAATATTTGTATTCTTCATAACCCGAAATATTTCATGGAAACAATAACTTATCTGATCCATAATCAGGGTGAAAAAATTTAAGTTCATTAATGAGGCTTTTCCATAAGAAAAACCAAGTCTTAAATCAAATGCAATAAAATAAAATCAAGCAAATCTGATGCTTGTTTGCATTACATCCCACACATGATAAAATCAGGGAAAAACAGATACAGCTGTTTTTCAAACGAGTTTCATTAGTTCACAGATTTCCCTTGATTATGAGTAATGTGTAAACCTGGATCCACATATAATTCTCTGAGTTGCCTGGTTAAAAATTCTTTACAAGTTTCATTAATACATTTTTGACGACTAATTGTTCACTCAACACTTATTTGCATTCCTTTTTCTTCCCTTTAACGGTGGACATCTATATAGTGGGAACAAATGATGGTTTCTGTGATAAATTCATCTTCTAGAATGTCCCGAAAAAGCCCTCCACTGATACATAGTGCTACAAACACAAACAGATCCTTGAAATACTTAGTCCCTTTCCCTCTGTGAAGGAAAACCTTCCTCAATTGGAAACACAGAAAACTGGTAGCAAATACCCATACAGATACATTTGAAAAAAAAAAAAAAACCCTTGTGGAGAAAAATGAACTAAACTGAACCCCTGCAAGTGGTTAGCTCCCTGTGGGTAGATAACGGCTTACCCTGATCATATTTTAAATTCCTTCAGCGTTCAGCCATATGACAGACTGCTATGCCATAGGCCTTTCATCTGGGGAGTTTTGCTACCTCAACCTGTGGAATTCCTTATCAAAACAACACCAACACACTTTCAACTCCATTACTTGGCTTCACCTTCTTGAAAATTTTACAAACTTGCAGACATCCATAGTGATGGACCTCCATACCCAGGCGTCCAGCACCTAAATTCCATGAAGTCTACCAGAGGGTCACCCTGGAGATGCCCTCTGGGACCCTGCCAGATTCTTCACATACTTGTGTTGAAAGACAATAACCAGCTCTTGCCATTTCCAACTAGCCTGTAGTTATGACTGACTGATGCAACAGCATTTTTTAACTTTTATATTTGAAAAACAAAGATATCATAACCACAAGAGACAGACATATAAAACGCCACCACACTTGGACATGAAATGTCAAAAGAGGCCAACTGTCTGCATCTAAGCAGTGTCTCACCAATCAGCTCATCAGTTCTGGAACAAGGCTAGCGAGACCCAAAAGATCTTGGAAGCAAAGCTGACATTCTTTGATCCAGTAGCTGCTCTCTGCTCTACTGGGCCTTGTGGGTAAGCTCATCTCACAGACTCCCTAAGACTCAATACAGAATTCCGACATTGTCAAAATCGTAAATCTTATAGAAATAGATGGTGAGCATTGTCTGTCAAGGTTTTATTTAACTCATTTATGGGAGAACCAGCAGAATAACACAGCTGATAAATTGATAATATGAGGAATTTGAATTTATACAGTCAATGAAAAAGAATGCTGAAATACGATCTCTAAACTCCTACCTCTGGGATTATCTTTTCTACTAGACCAAAAGAAAAAAAAAAAGACATCTATTAGTTTTCTACAATGTTAACCTCTAATGTTACAGGATTGTAAAACATCTGGGTCCTAATAATTATCAGTCAAAGTTATATTGCCAAGAGAGTTAGACAAACCTCAGGCAACATTATTAAAAAATGCTCTAGCATGTTGAAAGTCACGGAATCATCTCTTTGCCTTATTTCAAGTTTTGGATAATTATTTCTGAACAGAGGTTAGATAAAAAAAGTCCAGTGTTGGGGGAAGAAAGAATGGAAAAGTTTCCTGAGAAAAGCTAAGAAATGCAGAGGTAAGGGAACTGGGACTTTTTCATGGCATGGAGACTTAGAACACTGAATTAATATCTTGCTTGAGGATGAATGAGTGAATTTTGCCAAAATAGCTAAGAATATATCTAAATTATGATATAGCAAATTCCAAAGCACTTTATTTTCCAGCGTGTTTCCTTCGCATTGAAATTCCCCTTTCCTGGAGCAGGTTTTCCCATTCTGCCGATCCATTAGAGTGAGAGGGAATCTTGTTTACGGTGAAGCCAGCAAGGTGAATGCGATTAAATTTTAACACAAAATGCTGAACACTACATGAAAGAGCTCAGCATACTAGAAAAACTAGGTTTTAAGTTTTTTAGCAAACTATAAATGTAAATTGTTGATTTAAGTCAATTACTCTAGTTTACTTAAAAAGAAAAACAAGTCAAATAATATCGCTTATAGATTAACACAGTAAATTTTAAGATCCTTGAGAACAGTGACTACATGGTACCAGTGACTATTCTGTACCGCCACAGAATTTAACACGTTATAAGTGATAGAGAAATATTAAATGAATCTGTAAAGTCATCAAATACTTATTGAGCAATAAAGATGAATGAAATATTGACACAGTGTATTTATATCTTCTAGACTTACAAGGCCTTCCTTCCTGCCATGATTAAAGCTAACCATGGTCACCTAGTCTGTATTTCAAGTGCAGCAGGAGTCGCTGGTATTAATGGACTATCAGGTGGGTACTTCACTTCCCCATATACCTTTGTATTCCCCAGTCCACAGCACCCAGAAATTAGGACCCTTCCAAGGTACAGAGAACTCTTCCTGAGCCAAGGGAAAATCTCTGGAACATTTGGCTCAATTTATAATGCCGGCATTCCTTTCCATTTCCCTCCTTAAAATGGCAATGATAACAGGAGATAGTCTCTTCTTTCTGAAAAACAAAGAGAAGGGCCGGCTCCGTGGCTTAGCGGTTAAGTGCGCCCGCTCTGCTGCTGGTGGCCCAGGTTCAGATCCCGGGCACGCACCGACGCACTGCTCCTCCGGCCATGCTGAGGCCACATCCCACGTACAGCAACTAGAAGGATGTGCATCTATGACATACAACTATCTACTGGGGCTTCGAGGAAAAAATAAAATAAAATTTACAAAAAAGAAAAACAAAGAGAAGAATGTGCCCATTGGCTCGTTAGTCTTCTTGGGTTAAGAGAAATTGAAATAATTTCCGTCTTGTTGGATATATAGTATGGAGATATAGCAGTAGAGTAGCCACAAAAATGACTTTAACAGTGATGCTTTGTCCCCAACGATAGGCCAGAGAAAGGGGAGGGAATTTTAATTTTTAAAATAATTCCAAAAATTAGCTCGTCAAATTCTATTTCTAACAGCCCTTCACTTTGTTTCAGATTATTGTGCAAGCAAATTCGCAGCTTTTGGCTTTGCAGAGTCTCTCTACCTTGAATTAAAAGTACAAAAGAAAACTAAAATTAAAACCACCATCGTTTGCCCATATTTCATCAAAACTGGGCTGTTTGAAGGCTGTACAACTAAGTAAGTGAACTCTTACAGTAATCGTTGCTGTTATAATAATCTTCCAATATGTCACTTATCATCTTTTCATTTTGAAGTTTTGAAATATGGACAGTAAAACAAAAGAAATAATTTGAATGCCTAATTTAGTAAAAGAAAAAGTTCAGTATTTATTGAATTAATGAATTTATTCAACTTAGAATAAAATTTGGCTATGAAGTTTATGGGATGGTGAAAACTAAATTGCTAATCAGAATATTACAATATAACAGAAAAATTGGTAGTGAGAAGTTACTAAAATATTTAGCATTGTAGTGTTGAGAAGATAATTTCTTTCCTAAAAAGAATACTGTGGGAAAAATAATCCAAAAAATAAAATATTTTGTAAGATTCATTAATACATGTGGGGAAGTATTGGGGGGTGATATTTTGCTATAAAAGTTATATTTGATAAAACAGTCCAAATGAGGATGCAAATGAAATATGAGGGATTTACACAAAGGAGCCAATCAGTAGAGTATATTGAAAAGTATAAGAATGATTTAGGGCAAGTGTACTCATTTCAATTACCAAAAAGACGACTGATATGATCCAAATGACCCAAATCAGCTATATTTGTAGGAAAGAGAGAGAGGCAATGAAAAAGGCTGGCTAAAAAGCAATGAGGCTATTTAGAGTCTAGTGAAACTATAAATTTAAATATAAAGTGCCACAACGGGTGGTGAAGAGCTGACAGAGCATAGAGGGAGAAAATCTCTCACAAAGAGACATCCATTAAAGTGGCCAAAATTAGCAAAGACAATGGTCTACTTTCATTCTTTTCCATGTGGCTGTCCAGTTTTCCCAACAACATTTAGTGGAAAGACATTCCTTTCTCCACTGTATGTTCTTGGCTCCCTTGTCAAAAATTAGCTGTCCATAGATGTGTGGGTTTATTTCTGGGCTTTCGATTCTGTTCCATTGATCTGTGTGTCTGTTTTTGTGCCAGTACCATGCTGTTTCGGTTACTGTAGCTTTGTAGTATATTTTGAAATCAGGGAGTGTGATACCTCCAGCTTTGTTCTTTTTTCTCAGGATTCCATTGGCCACTCTGGGTCTTTTGTTATTCCATATAAATTTTAGGACTCTTTGTTCTATTTCTGTGAAAAATGTCATTGGAACTTTGAAAAGGATTGCACTGAATCTGTAGATTGCTTTAGGATGTATGGACATTTTAACTATGTTAATTCTTCCAATCCAAGAGCACGGAATATCTTTCCACTTTTTTGTGTCTTCTTCGATTTCTTTCAACAATGTTTTATAGTTTTCAGTGTTCAGGTCTTTCACCTCTTCGGTTAAATTTATTCCTAGGTATTTTCTTTTTGTTGTGATTATAAATGGGATGGTATTCTTAACTTCTCCTTTTGCTATTTTGTTGTTAGTGTATAGGAATGCAAGTTACTTTTGCATGTTGATTTTGTACCCTGCAACTTTACTGTATTCATTAATTATTTCTAGTAGTTTTTTGGTGGATTTGTTAGAGTTTTCTATATATAAAATCATGTCATCTGCAAATAGTGACAGTTTTACTTCTTCCTTTCCAATTTAGATCCCTTTTATTTCTCTTTCTTTTCTGATTGCTCTGGCTAGGACTTCCTATTACTTTGTTAAATAAGAGTGGCAAAAGTGGGCATCTTTGTCTTATTTCTGTTCTCAGAGGAATAGCTTTCAGTTTTTCACCATTGAGTATGATGTTAGCTGTGGGTTTGTCATATATGGCCTTTACTATGTTGAGGTACTTTCCTTCTATACCCATTTTATTCAGAGTTTTTATCATAAATGGATGCTGTATCTTGTTGAATGTTTTTCTGCACCTATTACATGATCATGTGATTTTTATTCTGTTTTGTTAATGTGGTGTATCATGTTGATTGGTTAGCAGATGTTGAACCATCCTTGCATCCCTGGAATATATCCCACTTGATCATGGTTTATGATCCTTTTAACGTATCATTGTATTCGATTTGCCAGTATTTTGTTGAGGACTTTTGCATCCACGTTCATCGGTGATATTGGCCTGTAATTTTATTTTTTTGTGTTGTCCTTGTCTGGTTTTGATATCATGGTAATGTTGGCCTCATAGAATGAGTTAGGAAGCTTCCCCTCCTCTTCAATATTTTGGAAGAGTCTGAGAAGGATAGGTATTAAGTCTTCTTTGAATGTTTCATAGAATTCACCAAGGAAGCTGTCTGGTCCTGGGCTTTTGTTGTGGGGGAGGTTTCTGATTACTGTTTCAATCTCCTTACTAGTGATTGGTCTATTTGTATTCTCTATTTCTTCTTGACTCAGTTTTGGAAGGTTGTATGATTCTAAGAATTTATCCATTTCTTCTAGATTATCCAATTTGTAGGTGTATAGCTTTTTCTAGTATCCTCTTATAATCCTTTATATTTCTGAGGTGTCCATTGTAATTTCTTCTCTTTCATTTCTGATACTATTTATCTGAGCCTACTCCCTTTTTTTCTTGGTTAGTCTAGCTAAAGGTTTGTAAATTTTTTTATCTTTTCAAAGAACAAGCTCTTTGTTTCCTTGATTTTTTCTATTGATTTTTTCGTCTCTATTTCATTTATTTCTGCTCCCATTTTTATTATTTCCTTCCTTCTCCTGATTTTGGGCTTTGTTGTTCTTCTTTTTCCTGTTCCGTTAGGTGTATTGTTAGATAGTTTATTTGAGATTTTTCTCGTTTTTTGAGGTAGGCCTGTATTGCTATAAATTTCCCTCTTAGTACCGCTTTTGCTGCATCTCGTAAATTTTGGCATGTCATATTTTCATTTTCATTTGTCTCTAGGAATTTTTGGATTTCTCTTTTGATTTCTTCATTGACCCAATAGATGTTCAGTAGTATTTTGTTTAATCTCCACATTTTTAAGGCTTTTCCAGTTTTCTTCTTGCAGATGATCTTGTTTCATACCATTGTGGTCAGAAAAGATGCTTGGTGTTATTTCAATCTTCTTATATTTATTGAGACTTGTTTTGTGCCCTAAAATGTGATTTATCCTGGAGAATGTTACATGTGCATTTGAAAAGAATGTATTCTGCAGTTTTTGGATGGAATATTCTATATGTATCTACTAAGTCCCTCTGGTCTAATGTGTCATTTACGGCCAGTGTTTCCTTATTGATCTTCTGTTTGGATGATATATACATTGATGTAAGTGGAGTCGTAAAGTCCCCCCTAGTATTATTGTGTTACTGTCAATTTCTCCTTTTTTTTTTTTTTGAGTTTTCTGGATTTTTTTATTTGTATTTCAGCACACAGAAGTATAAGGAAGAATGAACTTTATTTTTTTTTTTAATTTTTTGTTTATTGCAGTAACATTGGTTAATAACATTGTAAAAATTTCAGTTGTACATCATTGTACTTCTATTTCTGCATAGATTACATCATGTTCACCACCAAAATACTAATTACAACCCATCACCACACACATGTACTGAATTATCCCTTTCACCCTCCTCCCTCCCCTCTTCCACTCTGGTAACCACCAATCCAATCTCTGTCCCTATGTGTTTGTTTATTGTTGTTATTATCTACTACTTAATGAAGGAAATCATACCGTATTTGACCTTCTCCCTCTGACTTATTTCACTTTGCATTATACCCTCAATGTCCATCCATGTTGTCACAAATGGCTGGATTTCATCGTTTCTTATGGCTGAGTAGTATTCCATTGTGTATACATACCACATCTTCTTTATCCATTCGTCCCTTGATGGGCACTTAGGTTGCTTCCAAGTCTTGGCTATTGTGAATAACGCTGCAATGAACACAGGGGTGTATGTACCTTTGCAAATTGGTGTTTTCAAGTTCTTTGGATAAATACCCAACAGTGGAATAGCTGGATCATATGGTAGTTCTATCCTTGATTTTTTGAGGAATCTCCATACTGTTTTCCATAGTGGCTGCACCAGTTTGCACTCCCACCAGCAGTGTATGAGAGTTCCCTTCTCTCCACATCCTCTCCAACACTTGTTGTTTCCTGTCTTGTTAATTATAGCCATTCTGACGGGTGTGAGGTGATATCTCATTGTAGTTTTGATTTGCATTTCCCTGATAGTTAGTGATTTTGAACATCTTTTCATGTGTCTGTTGGCCATCTGTATATCTTCTTTGGAGAAATGTCTGTTCAGGTCTTTTGCCCATTTTTTAATTGGGTTGTTAGATTTTTGTTGTTGAGATGCATGAGTTCTTTATATATTTTGGAGATTAAGCCCTTATCAGATGTATGGTTTGCAAATATCTTCTCCCAATTGTTAGGTTGTCTTTTTGTTTTGTTGATGGTTTCCTTTGCTGTGCAGAAGCTTTTTAGTTTGATGTAGTCCCATTTGTTTATTTTTTCTATTGTTTCTCTTGCCCGGTCAGACATGGTGTTTGAAAACATGTTGCTAAGACCGATGTCAAAGAGCGTACTGCCTATGTTTTCTTCAAGAAGTTTCACAGTTTCAGGTCTTACATTCAAGTCTTTAATCCATTTTGAGTTAATTTTTGTGTATGGTGTAAGGTAAGGGTCTACTTTCATTTTTTTGCATGTGGCTATCCAGTTGTCCCAACACCATTTGTTGAAGAGACTTTCTTTTCCCCATTGTATGTTCTTGGCTCCTTTGTCAAAGATTAGCTGTCCATAGATGTGTGGGTTTATTTCTGGGCTTTTGATTCTATTCCATTGATCTGTGTGTCTGTTTTTGTGCCAGTACCATGCTGTTTTGGTTACTATAGCTTTGTAGTATATTTTGAAATCAGGGAGTGTGATACCTCCAGCTTTGTTCTTTTTTCTCAGGATTCCTTTAGCTATTCGGGGTCTTTTGTTGTTCCATATAAGTTTTAGGATTCTTTGTTCTATTTCTGTGAAAAATGTTGTTGGAACTTTGATAGGGATTGCATTGAATCTATAGATGGCTTTAGGAAGTATGGACATCTTAACTATGTTAATTCTTCCAATCCAAGAGCATGGAATATCTTTCCATTTCTTTGTGTCTTCTTCAATTTCTTTCAGAAATGTTTTATAGTTTTCAGTGTACAGATCTTTCACCTCTTTGGTTAAGTTTATTCCTAGGTATTTTATTCTTTTTGTTGCAATTGTAAATGGGATGGTATTCTTAATTGCTCTTTCTGCTACTTCGTTGTTAGTGTACAGAAATGCAACTGATTTTTGTATGTTGATTTTGTATCCTGCAACTTTACCATATTCGTTTATTACTTCTAAAAGTTTTCTGGTGGATTCTTTAGTGTTTTCTATATATAAAATCATGTCATCTGCAAATAGTGACAGTTTCACTTCTTCCTTTCCAATTTGGATCCCTTTTATTTCTTTCTCTTGCCTGATTGCTCTGGCTAGGACTTCCAGTACTATGTTAAATAGGAGTGGTGACAGTGGGCATCCTTGTCTGGTTCCTGTTCTTAGAGGGATAGCTTTCAGTTTTTCACCACTGAGGATATTAGCTGTGGGTTTCTCATATATGGTCTTTATTATGTTGAGGTACTTTCCTTCTATACCCATGTTATTCAGAGTTTTTATCATAAATGGATGCTGTATCTTGTCAAATGCTTTCTCTGCATCTATTGAGATGATCATGTGATTTTTGTTCTTCATTTTATTAATGTGGTGTACTACGTTGATTGATTTGCGAATGTTAAACCATCCCTGCATACCTGGAATAAATCCCACTTGATCGTGGTGTATAATCTTTTTAACGTATTGTTGTATGCAATTTGCTAGTATTTTGTTGAGGATTTTCGCATTGATGTTCATCAGTGATATTGGCCTGTAATTTTCTTTTTTTTTGTGTTGTCCTTGTCTGGTTTTGGTATCAGGGTAATGTCAGCTTCATAGAATGAGTTAGGGAGCTTCCCCCCCTCCTCAATTTTTTGGAAGAGTTTGAGAAGGATAGGTATTAAGTCTTCTTTGAATGTTTGGTAGAATTCACAAGGGAAGCCGTCTGGTCCTGGACTTTTATTTTTGGGGAGGTTTTTGATTACTGTTTCGATCTCCTTACTGGTTATTGGTCTATTCAAATTCTCTACTTCTTCTTGATCCAGTTTTGGAAGGTTGTATGATTCTAAGAATTTATCCATTTCTTCCAGATTGTCGAATTGGTTGGCATATAGCTTTTCATAGTATTCTCTTATAATCTTTTGTATTTCTGAGGTGTCTGTTGTAACCTCTCCTCTTTCATTTCTGATTTTACTTATTTGTGCCTTCGCTCTTTTTTTCTGGGTGAGTCTAGCTAAAGGTTTGTCAATTTTGTTGATCTTTTCAAAGAAGCAGCTCTTGGTTTTATTAATTTTTTCTATTTTTTTTTGGTCTCTATTTCATTTATTTCTGCTCTGATTTTTATTATTTCCCTTCTTCTACTGATTTTGGGCTTGGTTTGTTCTTCTTTTTCCAGTTCCTTTAGGTGCATTGTTAGATTGTTTATTTGAGATTTTTCTTGTTTGTTGAGATAGGCCTGTATCGCTATAAACTTCCCTCTTAGAACCGCTTTTGCTGTATCCCATAAATTCTGGCATGTCGTATTTTCATTTTCATTTTTCTCCAGGTATTTTTTGATTTCTTCTTTGATTTCTTCCTTAACCCAGTCGTTGTTCAGTAGCATTTTGTTTAATGTCCATGTATTTGTGGCTTTTCTGATTTTCTTCCTATAGTTGATTTCTAGTTTCATACCGTTGTGGTCAGAAATGATGCTTGGTATTATTTCAATCTTCTTAAATTTATGGAGACTTGTTTTGTGGCCTAATATGTGATCAATCCTGGAGAATGTTCCACGTGCATTTGAAAAGAACGTGTATTCTTCGGTTTTTGGATGGAATGCTCTGTATATATCTACTAGGTCCATCTGTTCTAGTGTGTCGTTTAAGGCAAATGTTTCCTTATTGATCTTCTGTTTGGATGATCTATCCGTTGGTGTAACTGGAGTGTTAAAGTCCCCTACTATTATTGTGTTACTGTCTATTTCTGTTTTTATGTCTGTTAATAATTGCTTTATATATTTAGGTGCACCTACATTGGGTGCGTAGATATTTACAAGTGTTATATCCTCTTGTTGGATTGTTCCCTTGATCATTATGTAATGCCCTTCTTTGTCTCTTTTTACAGTTTTTGTTTTAAAGTCTATTTTGTCTGATATGAGTACTGCTACCCCAGCTTTCTTTTCATTGCCATTTGCGTGGAGTATCTTTTTCCATCCCTTCACTTTCAGTTTGTGAGTGTCTTTAGTTCTGAAGTGTGTCTCTTGTATGCAGCATATATATGGGTCTTGTTTTTTTATCCAGTCAGCCACCCTGTGCCTTTTAATTGGAGCATGTAGTCCACTGACGTTTAAAGTAGCTATTGATAAGTATGTACTTACTGCCATTTTTTAACTTTTTTTTTTTTTCTCAGTGTTTTAGTAGTCCTTCTCTGTTCCTTACTTCTTCTATACAGAATTGATGGTCACTTTAGTTTGACCTCTGTCTGAAAGCTGTACTCTTTAACTCCCCTCCTCCCTCCTTTTATGTTTTTGATATCATATCTAACCTCTTTTTTGTGCATTTGTATCCATTACGTTCTAATCATGGAAATAGATAATTTTTCCTATTTGTGGTCTTCTCTTTTCCCCTTAAATCAGTCCCTTTAACATTTCTTGTAGCACTGGTTTCTTGGTGACAAACTCCTTTAATTTTTGCTTATCTGGGAAAATTTTGATCTCTCCTTCCATTTTGAATGATAACCTTGCTGGGTAGAGTATTCTTGGCTGTAAGTTTTTTCCTTTTAGCACTTTAAATATATCGTGCCATTCTCTTCTAGCCTGTAAGGTTTCTGCTGAGAAGTCAGCTGATAGCCTTATGGGGTTTCCTTTGTATGTAACTTGACATTCTCTTGCGGCTTTTAGGATTCTCTCTTTATCTTTAATTCTGGACATTTTGATTATGATGTGTCTTGGTGTGGGCCTCTTTGGGTTTATCTTGTTTGGGGCTCTCTGTGCTTCCTGTACCTGGATGTCTGTTTCCTTCCTTAGGTTAGGGAAGTTTTCATCTATTATTTCTTGAAATAGATTCTCTGCCCCCTTGTCTCGCTCTTCTCCTTCCGGGACACCTGTGAGCTGCTCCCGGCGGCCGTGAAGCTGGCGGCTTGTGAAGGCGGCATTTTTCCTCTCCGGAAGGGAGTCTCTGCCTCTTCTACCCCAGTTAGGATTGTCCGTTGTTGCAGGAGTTCCTCTTATCCAGTTTTCAGTTCTGTCTCAGGGGTAATTTTTCCACGAGTAGTTGTAAATTGGCTGTGTCCACGGGAGGAGGTGAGTTCAGAGTCTGCCTACGCCGCCATCTTGACTCCCTCTCTCAATTTCTCCTTTTATGTCTGTTAATAATTGCTTTATATATTAGGTGCTCCTATGTTGAGTACAAAACTATTTACAAATGTTATGTCCTCTTATTGGATTGTTCTCTTTATCATTATTTAATGCCCTTCTTTGTCTCTTATTACAGTTTTTGCTTTAAAGTCTATTTTGTCTGATATAAGTATTGCTACCCCAGCTTTCTTTTCATTTCCATTTGCCCAGAGTATTTTTTCCATCCCTTCACTTTCAGTTTGTGAGTGTCTTAGGTCTGAAGTGTGTCTCTTGTATGCAGTATATATACAGGTCTTGCTGTTTTATCTGTTCAGCCTATGTCTTTTGATTGGAGCTTTTAGTCCCTTGACATTTAAAGTAGCTATTGATAAGTATGTACTTATTGCCACTTTGTTTCCTTTTTTCTCAGTGTTTTTGTAGTTCTTCTCTGTTTCTTTCTTCTTCTCCCGCTTTCTTCACTTATGATTTGATGGCTTTCTTTAGTATTATTTTTGGGTTCCTTTCTCAATTTTTTGTGTATTTATTATAGTTTCTGATTTGCAATTACCATGAGGTTCACATATAATAAACCACATAAAGAGCAATCTATATTAAGTTGACGGTCTCTAAAGTTTGACCTCTTACTAAAAGCCCTACACTTTTACTCCTGCACCCACATTTATATATTTTTGATATCATATTATACTTCTTTTATTTTTGTGTATTCTTTAACGTCTTACCATGGAAATAGATATTTTTAGTACTTTTCTCTTTGACCTTTGACCTAGCCACCTACTAGCTTTACTGGTGGTTGATCTACTACCTTTCCTGTATATTTCCTTTTACCAGTGATATTTTTTCTTTGATAATTTTCTTATTCCTATTTGTGGTCTTCTCTTAAATAAGTCCCTTTAACATTTCTTTTAAGTCCAGTTTAGTGGTGATGAACTCCATTAGTTTTTGCTTGTCTGGAAAACTCTTTCTCTCTCTTTCCATTCTGAGTGATACCTTTGCTGGGTAGAGTGTTCTTCTTGTAGGTTTTTTCCTTTTAGCAATTTGAATATATCATGCCACTTCCTTCTAGCCTGTAAGGTTTCTGCTGAGAAGTCAGCTACTAACATTATGAGGTTTCCTTTGTAAGTAATTTGTTGCTTTTCTCTTGCTTTTCTCTTTTTAGGATTCTCTCTTTATCTTTCATTCTTGACATTTTAATTATAATGTGTCTTGGTGTGGGCCTCTTTGGGTTCATCTTGTTTGGTGCTCTCTGTACAGGTACTGCCTGTACCTGGATGTCTATTTCCTTCCCCAGGTTAGGGAAGTTTTCAGCTATTATTTTTTCAAATAGGTTCTCTTCCCCTTTGTCTCTCTCTTCTCCTTCTGGGACACCTAGAATATGGACGTTAGTACACTTGATGTTGTCCCAAAGGTCCCTTAGACCATCCTCATTCTTTTTAATTCTTTTTTCTATTCAGCTTGGGTGATTTCCCCTACTCTTTTGTCCAACTCACTGATCCATTCTTCTGTGTCATCTGCTCTGCTGTTGATTCCTTCTAGTGAATTTTTCATTTCCATTATTGTATTCTTCATTTCTGATTGGTTCTTTTTTATATTTTCCAGTTCTTTGTTGACATTCTCACTGTATTCATCTATTCTTCTCCCAATATCAGTAAGCATCCTTATGACTATTAGTTTGTACTCTTTACCAGGTAAACTGTTTATCCCTGGTTTGTTTAGTTCTTTTTCTGGATTTGTCCTGTTCCTTTATTTGGAACATATTCCTTTGTCTCCTCATTTTTCCTACTTCTCTGTGCTTATATCTATGTATTAGGTAGATCAGCTACATCTCTTGATCTTGGAAATGTGGTCTTATGTAAGAGATGCCTTATGGGGCCCAGCAAAGTGCTCCCCTCTCAACACCTGTGCCAAATGTTCCAGGAATCTCCCCTGTCTGGGCTATGTGTGGGTGGTAGTGTGTTGTGGTGGGGTTGCTCTTGCTGCTGGTGCACAGGTAGGCTAGGCTGGCCCCCAGGCCAGCTGGTTGTAAGCCTCAGACATGTGTGTCTGCTACAGTAGCTTTATTGGGTGAGGCAAGCCCTGGCACAGCTGGCTGTGAGGTCTAATAGCACACAACTACTGCTGTTTTGCTGTTAAGCAAGTCAGGCCACCAATGTGTCTGGTTTCTAGGCTCAAGGGCTCATAATTGCTGCAGACCTCTGGTGGGGCTCTCTGCAGCTATTGTCAGGCTCTCTCAGGAGCACAAATGGGTTGGGCTGGTCCCAGGCACAGCAGCACACAATCATTTCAGGTGTTGGAAGGTGAGGCATATCCTGTGTGTGGCTGTTTGAGATGGCCAGCAGCCCAAATCTGCTGTGGCTGACAGGCCCCAACACCAGCAGGCCCATACTCCCTGCCAACACAGGCCCACAAGTTCGAGGAGGGCTTGCTGGTATGTAGGGCCACTCCCTGGGGCAGGCTGCCTGTCCTGGCTGCACTCAATTTCATTGGTACTCTAGTGGATGGGGCAAACCCTTTGCACTAACAGGCTACAGGAAAGAATCCAATGGCAGCTGCCAGTGTCTGTGTCAATAAGACTGAACTAGGTCACAGTAATGGCTGCCACCAGTGTCTTAGTCCCTGGGGTGGAGGGGAGCCAGCCACTTCCTGCCTCTCTGAGATGTGCTCCAAGCTTAGTAAGTGAGTCTCTTTTACCAATGGACTATGCACATTCCTTTCTGGTGTTTTTGTGTTAGTTTCTGGAATGGGTGAATTTGTGCATGGGTCCTTTAAGAGCAGGTTTTTCTTTCTCTGAAGTTTGATAGTTTTTCTGGGCATATTCTCCACTGGTTTTCAAAGCCAGCAAAGCCAGGTTTATGGGATCTCATCTCAGTTGTGCTGAATCTAAAGCCTGGGATACCTACTGTGGCATAGATCCCCCACTCAGATCCCCCAGCTCCTCCAAGAAAAGCTTTGTACCTTTGAGATTGTTCCTGGCTGTGAAGCGTCACAACTAGGATGTAGCTTTTTCCTCAGCAGAGGTGTATTTCTGCCTCTTCCACCCCTGTCAGTGTTGTCCCTTGTTGTGGGGGTTCTTTTTATCCAGTTTCCAGATCTCTCTCAGAGGAAATTGTTCCACATGTAGCTGTAGATTTGCTGTGTCCATGGAAAGAGTTCAGAGTCTTCCTATGCCGCCATCTTCCAAACTCTTCACAATGAAGAATCTTGTATATATCAAAACAATCTTTCAAAAAATGAAGTCAAAAATTAAAGCAAAACAAAAACTGAAAGAATTTGTTGCTAGCACCGCACCTTACAGAAAATACTAAAGGAAGTTCCTTAGGCTGAAAGTAAGTAACACCAGGGAATAATTTGAATCCACATGGAAAAAAACAAAGAGTACCAGTAAAAGTAATAAAGTAGGCAATTTTCAAAAGACAGCATAAATGCACATTTCTTCTCTTTTCTTTTCTTAACTGATTTGAATAACAAATGTATAAACAATATGGATATAGCAGTATTGTTGGTCCTATATCACATAGAAATGTTATATTTTGGGGGGCCGGCCCCATGGCTTAGCGGTTAAGTGCGTGCGCTCCGTTACTGGTGGCCCGGGTTCGGATCCCGGGCACACACCAACACACCGCTTCTCCGGGCATGCAGAGGCCGCGTCCCACATACAGCAACTAGAAGTATGTGCAACTATGACATACAACTAACTACTGGGGCTTTGGGGGAAAAAAGGAGGAGGATTGGCAATAGATGTTAGCTCAGAGCTGGTCTTCCTCAGCAAAAAGAGGAGGATTAGCAGGGATGTTAGCTCAGGGCTGATCTTCCTCACACACAAAAAAATAAAAAATAAAAAAAAAGAAATGTTACATTTTTGTAATAAGAGCACAGAGGAGGTGGATGAAGACAAGCTTCTTTAAAACATAAAATTTATAAAGTAATAATTACAACAATGTGTTGTTGGGTTTATAATGTATATAAACATAATATGTATAATAATAGCACAAAAGTGGGAGAGATAATATAGCTATATAAGAGTAAAGTTTCTATATCTCACTGGAATTAAAGTAGTATAAACCTGAAGTAGATTCTGATAGGTTAAGATGTACACTGTATGTATAAGAAAAACCTCTAGGAAAATAACTCAAAAAATACAGTTTAAAAATTATTAAAGGCCACCCATACGATCAAAAGGGCATAGAACACTAGAAAAGTGTAAACTAAGTAGACCTAATAGACATCTATAGAACACTTCACCAAACAACAGCAGAATTTACCTTCTTCTCACATATGTGTAGAATATACTCCAGGATAGACCATATGCCAGGTCATAAAACAACCATCAATAAACTTGAAAAGAATGAAATCATACAAAGTATGTTCTCTGACCAAATGGAATGAAACTAGAAATGAACACCAGAAGAAATTTTGAGAAATGTATAATTATGTGGAAATACAAGATACAAAACTTATGGGATGTAGGTAAAGCAGTGCTTACAGGGAAATTTATAACTGTAAATGACTACATTAAAAAAGAAGAAAGATCTTAAATGAATAACTAATCTTCCACCTTAAGAAACTATAAAAAAATAAGAGCACATTAAATCCAAAGCAAGCAGAAATAATCAAAATTGTAGCAGAAATAAATGAAATAGAGAATAGGAAACTAGAGAAAAATCAATGAAAACAAAAGTTTGTTCTTTGAAAAGATCAATAAAATTGATATAACTTGAACTAGACTAATCAACTAAGAAAAAAAGAGAGAAGACTCAAAGCATTAAAATCAGGAATAAAAGAAGGGGCATCACTACTGACAGAGAGAAAAAAGATCACCAAGAAATACTATGAACAACCACATACCAACAAATTAGATAGTTTAGATGAAATAGACAAATTCCTAAAGAGACACAAACTAACAAACCCGACTCAAGAAGAAATAAGATAACTGAATATACTTAAATAAGACATGGAATTAGTAATCTAAAAGACTTCCCACAAGGAAAAGCCCAGGTCTAGATGGCTTCACTGGTGAATTGTATCAAACTTTTAAAGAAGAATTAATTAATACCAATCTTTTAAAAATTCTTCAAAAAAACAGAAGAGGACTGAAAACTTCCCAACTCACTCTATAATACTATTATCCTGATACCAAAACTAGACAAAGACATCACAAGAAAATAAAACTAAAGATCAATACACCTTATAAACATAAATACAAAAATCCTCAATAAAATACTAGCAAACCAAATCCAGCAATATATAATAATGACAATACACCATGACCAAGTGGAATTTATCCTGAGAATGCAAGGTTGGGTTAACATGGGAAAATAATTCAATGTAACACATCATATCAATAGAATAAGCGACAAATGCCACATGATCATCTCAATAGACACAGAAAAAGCATATGACAGAATCTAACACTCTTTCATGATACAAACACTCAAGAAACTAGAAATAGAAGGGAATTTCTACAACCTGATGTTGACTGAGAAAGAAAATCTACTACAATTTGAATAGCAGATATTTATTTAGGCAATTGGAATTGAAATTCGGGGGACACAGATTCAGATAGAAACTCAAAATGTGCTCTGAGGAAGACAAAGGAGGCAAAGGTTTATAAAGGCAAAAAGAGATAAATTACACAAGTTTTTTGCAAGATTTGTAATTGGCGCCAGCAACAACTGTTACTTCCTGGCTATATGTGATTGGTTGCTAAGGCCATCTCTAAGGCAAAAAGTTCTTATCTATGGGAGTAAGCAAATTTCTTGAAAGGAGGTCAAGGTGACAGCAGTGAAGCACAGCTTGAAAGTTACATTCCATTTGGATAGAGATGTGCATAGGCCCCAGTTCTTTAATGGCCTCCCAGCTCCACTTTAGAAACCTTGACATATGTTACTCCATTTTGTCATTGCTGTCCACGTTTTCCTTTTTGATCAAGGTCTTTCGGCAGAAAGCATCACAGATCAACCATTTGATATATTGATATTTTCCTCATTGCCAGGAAGGCTCATTCCCAGAAAGGCATGTCCCTCGTAGGGGGGAAAGCAAGGTGCTCAATCATCCGTAGAAATAATGTAGTCAGAGGCTTTGGCCACATCTGAGCAATAAGGAGGCAATCAGGAAAAGAATCTTAGGTATAGTCTCTATCTGGAAAAAGTGTCAAGTCCTTTGTTTGTTTGGAGTTGTAAGATTGGTCGATCACCTCAACTCGGTGAGCAATCATTATTCTAGCAGTCAAGACAGACGTGCATCATCATGAAACGCAAATCATTCGCAGTTTAAAGATGGCAAAGATTGAACAAGCCAGAACAATGATCATTAGTAAGGCTTGGAACCCAGATCTCAAAATAGCTCCAAGCCCAGAGGGTAACCAACCAGTCAAACAGGTCTAGGAGGCCAGTAGTATGACCTGTATCACTGAGGAGATTTATATTATCTTTTATGACTGTTCGCTCTTGTTTTATATGACCAGATTCATTTATATAGAAGCAACAGTCTTCACGCAAGAGTGCCAAGTACCCCCTCCTTGAGCAGTTAGGATGTCAGGAGCCCTTCAATTATCTAATACAATCCTCCTTAGGGAACCCAGGGATCGTTGTTGTCGAGCCAAGGTTCAAGCAATAGAATTTGCCAGTTTAACTATGGTTAGGGATAAAATTTTTACCAACAGTCATTGTGGACAATATCAATCCAAGGGACAAAGCCTTTGGCGATGGTAATCAATGGAGAGTACATGGGGTGTAAAAAGACGTCTCCAAGTTTTGCCTAGACCTATGAGATTGCAGTTGGGTTTTTTCCTTTAACAAGAACTTGAAATGGAATATTATGATATCTAAAAAGCATTCTCCTGTCATACGCCAGCTGTCTAGACATTCGTAAGCCCATGGTTCCCCATAGTAATCACATACAAAGGTATACCCAAAAGGGGGAACATAGTATGCAATGCCTTCTAGTTCTGTAGCAGTGTCAGTGGTTAGGAGCACTTGGTAAGGTCCTTGCCAATGGGGCTTGAGGGCTGTCTTCCTCTGATGATGCTTCCAGAATACTCAGTCATCAGGCTTTAGACTGCAACCAAGGGGATCCTTTAAATTGGAATCCAGGAACGCTTCTTTAACCTGTTGATGACAGGCTTGAGCATAAGACATTAGAGACTTATAGTAGCTGGTCATACTAGCATAAGACAACAAGGGATCAGCAGAAGGTTGTATATACCACAGACACTGATCTGCCCATGTGGAGTCAGTTCATGTTTTCCAAAGAAGATACTGCAGACAATCAGTGAGACCAAAAGTAATACCCTAGGCCAGGGGAGTCCAGTCCACAGATATATAACAAAACCTCAAAGACAATCAACAGGACTAGAATCTACAAAGGTGCAAACATAATTCTTCGCTCCACAATTACCTTCGATTTTTTTTAGCAAAAATAATCACAGTAAAACTAATTTGTTTATATTAAAAACTTGGCTTGATTATTTATATAAGTTAACATAAGAATACTCATGGAGAGTTTCTGAATTCTGGAGAGATCAGGGAAGGAGAAAAAGTAAATGTTTCATCTTTGTTCACAAAGGTATATCTTACAAATTGCTGATAGCTTAAGAGAAAAGATTTCTTTAAATCTGGAAAAACAAAACATTAAAGAGTCTTCCTCAGTTCATGTAGTCCTTTGTAATTTAACATTTCTTCCACTTGAATCCAGTTTTTCTGTTAGTTTTCTCGACTTTGCCTGATGATTGAGGGTGATAGGAACAGTGATAATTCCAAGAAGTGTGAAAGGTTTTTGTTAAGGTTTGTATGATTTGCCCAGTGCAGTGGATGCCTCTATCACTGGAGACTGTGGAAGGTATACCTCAAGTAGGAAATGCATTTTCTAAGTTTCTTTGCCATCAGCCTTGCAGCAAGGGAGGGCTTTAATTTATCTGGAAAACATATATACAATGAGAACATAATGATAACCCATGCTAAGTAACAGTTGAATAAAATCCAGCTGCAGGTGCTCAAAGGATCCAGAGGGAGGACTTCTGAGGCCTCTGGGGACAGAAATAGTTTTTCTTAATGCAGTATGGTGGGTGAAGGAATGTAAAACCAAAAAATGGGGTTTGCCAGGGAGCTGGGAAGAGCCAAGTGGCCATCTTGGGTTTCCCATATCTCCGACTGTTTGTTTAATTTACAGCCATTGTTTACCCATCTTAATTTCTCTGATCCAGGAGCAGACCGTTGCCATGTTACAAGGACATTGGGATGGCAAAAGTCCAGCAAAGAGGGGTCAATTTTTTTCTTTTTTTTTGCAGAGGCACAGTGGACTTCATCCACATGTGTCCTAAACTTTATAGATTCTGTCGTTGCCACCTTCACATGAAGGTCAGCTAAGGCACTTTCCTGATATTTAGTGTGAGCCTCTATTTTGATGACAGACAATATTTTATATCAGAACACATTAGATTTCCAAGAATTTCACATAATTTCTGGAAATTCTTATAACATATATTTATAAAGACATAATATAAAGAAGGCTTAATGTTATTTCTTATTCAACAACGCTTTCCATGTAATTTAATATATCAGATAAGCCTAGTGAGTTTAGTATCCCTCTTTTTATAAGGAGAGAGAACAAACCTTTTGGGTGTTTCAGGGATCCTCTGAAAAATCCCAAAGTTAGCTAGAGGTCAAAAAAGACTTCATTTAGAATCCGATTTTGGGAAGTTTGTCGAAAATATCAAAGAAGTTTCATAACAATTGCCTAAATGGAATCACAGATCATTATGAAACAATACTTAATTATCCATGAACCAAAGTGACAAAGAGATTTTAAAGGCAAACTCAGAAAGTTACACAGTTCTGAGCAAAATTCAGCTTTTCTAAGTAAGCAAAGAATTGATAAAGACAAGCACAGAATCTCTGTTTCCTAGGCAGATTACATTAAAGGTAAAGAAACTTGGTTTACAATTTCTTATTAAGAGCAGACCAATAATCTGAGAAGACTTTGTCCTTTAATAGAGAGAAAAACCAAATTCTAATTTTGTACCAGGGTACTTTTATATTAAAATTCATTTTCAAATAAATTCATTTTAATCTTAGCCAGCTTGACCATACATCAAAATTTATTTTTAAAAGATTCCTTTTTCACAAACCTACTACAACTTTCTATTTCTACTTAGGTTTTGTCCTGTCTTTTTGTTTCCCATGAGAATCCATTGCTTCTCATCTTTCATAGGGGCGCCTACTGCTCTGCCTGTATTCTCTCAGCATCAACGCACCCAGTTTGCATAGAGTTAAGTTACATTTATTACTCTAAGCATTCTGACTTTTTCTCTTTGGGTCATTTTGTATTTTCAGCTCTTATTCCAACTTCGTTTTTTTCTTTAACTATTTCTAATCTTTGCTTTCCAGTGAAAACCAGGAAGCAGGCAATTACAAACTGTCTATGATATAGATTAGCAAACCCATAAACACATTTCATAATTTCTGAAAACATATTTCTCTTTACAGCAAACTTTTTCAATGTGACACAAAACATATCTATTGATAACCCAAATATTCTTTGTCTCTCTGTAAAAAAAATTAGAAAGCCAAAATGATAAACTCATGTTTAGCAATTAATGTCTCTGTATACCATTCTATCCGGAAATGATTTAGATATTTAATGAATATCTATTATTTAGTTTAACATAGTATAAACTTTTATCTTATTTAGATTTATTTAAACACTTGTTTTAACAATTATGTTTACATTAGACATTAAATATTTAACCATCATCCCAAGTCATTGCCCCTGCCAACAAATTCCAAAACAGAAACAGCAGGAGCATATCCGGCCAGTAAACCCAGGTAGAAGTTTTATGTGTGCATTACATTCAATATTGATAACTCTGAAGACATGCCTGTTCTTATTAAACCAACAAACTCAAATTATCTTTTATCAAAGATTATCTCAGATCATGTGACCTTGAAAAACATTTAGGTTAGTATTTATTATATTTAGAAATAATTTATATAACCAAAATGAAATTAATAAAACAATTCCATTTACAATAGCATCAAAAATAATAAAATACTTAGTAATAAATTTAACAAGAGAAGTACAAAACATACTCTGAAAGTTACAAAGCATCTTTCAAAGAGATTAAAGAAGATTTAAACAAATGGAAAGACATTCCATGTTCATAGATTAGAAAACTTACTGTTGTTAAAATGCCAATACTCTCCAAATTGATCTACAGATTCAGTGGAATTCCTATCAGAATCCCAGCTGCCACTTTTGCAGGAATTGACGAGCTGATTCTAAAATTTATATGTAAATGCAAAGGACCTAGAAAGCCAAATCTATCTTGAAAAAGAAAAATAAAGTTGGAGTGAATCATACTTCCCAATATCAAACTTACTACAAAGCTACACTAATCAAGACGGTGTGATACTGGCCTAAGGATAGACATATAGGTCAATGGAATAGCATTGAGAGTCCAGAAATAAACCCTTATGATTATGCTCAATTGATTTTCAACAGAGATGCCAAGACAATTCAATGAGGAAATGATAGTCTTTTCAACAAATGGTGCTGGGACAACTGGACAGCCATATGAAAAAGAATGAAGTTGGTCCCCATATACAAAAATTAACTCAAAATGGATCCAAGTCCTACATGTAAGACATAAAAACCATAAAATTCTTAGAAGAAATGGTATAAATCTTTGTGACCTTGGATTAGCCAATGGTTTATTAGCTATGACACCAAAATACAAGCAACAATAACAGAAGTTAAATGAATTGGACTTCATCAAAATTAAAAAATTTGTGCTTCAAAGGACATCAAGAAAGTGAAAATACAATTCACAGAGTGATAGAAAATTTTTGTAAATCGTGGCTGAAAAGGGGCTCGTATCCAGAACATATAAAGAAGTCTTCACAGCTCAACAACAGAAAAAGACAAATAACCCAATTTAAAAATTGGCAAAAGATCTTAGTAGACATTTCTCCAAAGAAGATACACAAATGGTCAATATACACATAAAAAGATGTTCAATATCATTAGTCATTAGAGAAATGCAAATCAAAGCCACAATGAAAAACCACTTCACATCCACTAGGATGGCGATACTCAAACAGACAGATGATGAGTGTTGGTGAGGATGTGGAGAAAGTGGAACCCTCATGCATTGCTGGTGGGAGTGTAAAACGGTGCAGCTACTTTGGGAAACAGTTTGACCGTTCTTCAAAAATACAGAGTTACCATATTTCCATTCCTAGATCTATATCCAAGAGAAATGAAAACATACATCCCTACAAAAACTTATATAAAAATGTGCATACAGCATTATTCATAACAGCTAAAAAGTGGAAGCAATCTAAATGTCCATAACATAATGAATGAATAACCAACATGTGGCATATCCATACAGTGAAATATTGTATGTGATGCAATAACGCAGCAAAAAATCAACAAAAGCATTCTATGAGAAGCAATTGACCACAGCTCTCCCTTGGTATCCACAGGGGGGATTGGTTCCAGGATCCCTGTGGATACCAAAATCCATGGATGCTCAAATGCCTTATATAAAATGGCGTGGTATTTGCATATAACCTACGCACATTCTCCATATACTTTACATCATCTCTAGATCACTTAGAATACCTAGGACAATGTAAATAATATGTAAATAGTTGTTATACTATATTGTTTAGGGAATAATGACAAGAAAAAAAGCCTGTACATGTTCAGTACAGACAAAACCATCGTAGGCCCTTCCTTCTGTGGTTGGTTGAATCTGCAGATGTGAAACCTGCATATACAGAAGGTTGATTGTGTATGGAATTCACAATATTTTATTATTATTTGTAAATCATATATTATACATTCTTTATATAAGTAAAATTTATAATAAATTTATATATATACACATAATGTATATGTATATACATTCATAATGTAAGTATATACGTACATTTTTTTTCAGTCTGAGTTGTGCTAATTCCCTCATTTACAGAATTGGTGTGCCTTTGACTTGACATCTCTGCATCAATGTCTCTGACTGGCCAGGCCAACTGTTTAGACCATTTATTGTGTTATTGCTAATCCATTTTCCTCTTTTAACTGTCGCAATAATTTCCAAATCTTGGCCAACTGCCTCTCCACCCAGCGTCAATATCTTTCATCATAAAACATGCAGAGTGATTAAGCCTCAACACGTGGCAGCACGGAAGTCAAAGGACTTGGAGATTCATCTGCTTGTCCAGGTCCTTGCCTCACAGCCTGTCTGAACTCTTCTCCATCATGGCCTTTTGTAGTAACACGTGCCAAGTTTGTCTTCAGCACCGACTCAAGGCTAAGAAGGATACAAACACAGCTTTCTGAACTGTCTGGGAATACACACCCGTTCTCCCACCCACCCGTGATCTCCAACCTCAACGTAAGCCCAAGTAGGCCAGAAGGTGAAGTTTCCGTCCCATTTTGCACCCTCCTGACTAACCAGTAACATAAATATAGCTAATGACAATGCTTTTCTCATAGTTTTTGAGTATTTACGACTTTCCAGAGATTGTGCTCAGCGCTTTTCAAGTGTCATCCCATTTAATTCTCACAGCCATATAAAGTACATACTACTATTTCTTCCATTTTGTAGGTGAGTGAACTGAGGTATGGACTTATTTGGTAACTCACTCAAGGCCGCATAGCCAAAAGAGCTGGATTCTAGATTTGCACCCAGGCAATCTGAATAGAGAATCTGTGCTTAAATACTATGCTAAATATATAATATGTAAAAATAAAAGGCAAATAACAAATTGGGAGACAATGCTTTCAATATATATAACAGAATTATCAACCTTAGTATACAAAGAGAAAGGAGGGATAGGAAGAGGCAATTTACCACAGAATTATAAAAGCTAATAAGCACACAAGAAATCTGTACCTAAATGAGTAAAGAGACTTTAATATAAAAATAGAAAGTTTTACCAAGCATACTGGCAAAAGTTTTTAAAACAGTAATATATAGTTTGCCCAGAGTATAAGGAAAATTTCCACATTCGTAAATAATGAGAATGTAAAGTGTTCCTCATTTTTGGAAGAGACTTGGCCTTAGAAATTGCCTATCTTTTGGCCCAACAACATTACAGTTAAGATTTTATCCCAAGGAAATAATTGCGGATGTGAACTGAGACTTATCTACAGAGGTGATCATTGCAATATTGCTTTTTCCCCCAGTTTTACTGAGATATAGTTGACATATATTATTTTAAGGTGTACAGTTTATATTGCAAAATGATTACCACAATAAGGTTAGTGAACATCCCTCACCTCACATAGTTTCAATTTTCTTTTCTTGTGATGAGAACATTTAAGAACTACTCTTTTAGCAACTTGCAAATATACAATACTATATTGTTAACTGTAGCCACCATGCCATACATTGCATCCCCAGAACTTATCTTACAACTGAAAGTTTGTACATTTGACCACCTTCACCCAGTTCTCCTGTCCCCAACCCCACTTCTGGCAACCCCAATCTGTTCTCTGTTTCTATGAGTTTGGTTTTTTTAGATTTCACATATGAGTGAGATCATACACTATTTCTCCTTCTCTGTCTGACTTATTTCATTTAGCATAATGCCCTAAAGGTCCACCATGTTGTTGCAAATGGCAAGATTTCCTTCTTTTTACGGCTGAATAACATTCCATTGCACGTGGCTGCACAAATTTACATTCCCGCCAACAATGCACAAGAATGCCCTTTTCACCACATCCTCACCAACACTTGTCATCTCTTGTCTTTTTGATAATAGATATTCCAACAGGTGTGAAGAGACATCTCATTGTGGTTTTGCTTTGCATTTCCCTAATTAGTGATGCTGAGCCCCTTTTCATGTGTTTGTTGGCCACTTGAATATCTTCTTTGAAAAAATGTCTATTCAGTTCCTCTGCCCATTTTTTAATCAGATTGTTTTTTTGCTATTGAGTTATGAGTACTTTATATATTTCAGATATTAACCCCTTATCAGATATATATGATTTGTAAATATTTTCTCCCATCCATCCCATAGGTTACTTTTTCATTCTGTTCATGGTTTCCTTTGCTGTGCAGAAGCTTTTTAGTTTGATGTAGTCTCACACACGTTTTTTGTTTTTTGTTTTTGTTTTTTGCTTTTATTCTTTGCCTTTGGTGTCAAATCCAAAAAACCATTGCCAAGACTGATGTCAAGGAGCTTACGTCTATGTGTTCTTCTGGGAGTTTTATGGTTTTAGGTCTTACGTTCAAGTCTTTGATCCATTTTGAGGTAATTTTTGTGTATGGTGTAAGATCTTGGTCCAGTTTTCCCAACAGCATTTGTTGAAGAGACCATTCTTTCTCCACTGTATGTTCTTGGCTCCTTTGTGGTAAATTAATTGACCACATACACATGGGTGTATTTCTGGTCTCTCTATTCTGTTCCATTGTCTGTGTGCCTGTTTTTATGCCAATACCATACTATGTTGATTACTACAGCATTGTAATATAGTTTGAAATCAGGAAGTGTGATGCCTTCAGCTTTGTTCCTCTTTCTCAAGATTGCTTTGGCTATTCCAGGTCTTTTGTGGTTCCATACAAATTTTAGGATTATTTGTTCTATTTCTGTGAAAAATGCCACCACAATTTTGATAGGGATTGCACTGAATCTGTAGATGGCTTTTGGTAGAATGACCATTTTAACAATGTTAACTCCTCTAATCCATGAGCATGGAATACCTTTCCATTTATTTGTGTCTTCAATTTCTTTCATCATTGTTTTATAGTTTTCAGTGTACAGATCTTTCACCTCCTTGGTTACATTTATTCCTAGGTATTTTATTCTTTTTGATGCAATTGTAAATAGGATTGTTTTCTTAATTTCTCTTCTGATAGATCATTATTAAGTATAGAAACACAACTGATTTTTGTATACTAATTTTGTATCCTGCAACTCTGCTGAATTTGTTTATTAATTCAGACAGTTTTTGATGGAGACTTTAGTGTTTATATATACAATACCACGTCACCCATAAATAGAGACAGTTTTACTTCTTCCTTTCCAATTTGGATGCCTTTTATTTCTTTTTCTTGCCTGATTGCTCTGACTAGGACTTCCAGTGCTATATTAAATAAATATGGTGACAGTGGGCATCCTTGTCTTGTTCCTGGTCTTAGAGGAAAAGCTATCAGCTTTTCACTGTTGAATATGATATTAGCTGTGGGCTTGTCATATATGGCCTTTATTATGTTAAGGTAAGTTCCCTCTTTAAAATTATTTGCTTCACTGCTTTGTTTCTAACATTATCATTAAAATAACAATATAAGTAAGAATTGATAATAATATGTGATTAAGCGCTATAAAAGAAAAAAGGTGTTATGAGAGAGAATAAGGGCATATACAGTCATGCGCTGCATAACCACATTTTGATCAAGAACAGACGGCATAGACAATGGTGGTCCCATAAGATTACTATCATACAGCCTCGGTGTGTAGTAGGCTATGCCATCTAGGTTTGTGTAAGTACACTCTCTGATGTTCACACAACCACGAAATTGCCTAATGATGCATTTCTCAGAACGTATCCCCGTCATTAAGTGGTGCATGACTGTAATTTAGAATAGGGTAGGGCAGTCAGTGATAGACTCTCAGAGACAGTGACATTGAAACTGAGACCCCAAAGACAAGTAGCAACTAACCTGGTAAAGAGAAAATGGGAAGAGCATCTAGGTGTCCTGCAGAAAGCCCCTGGGATCAGAAAGAACTGAGGATACTTAAGAACCTGAAAGAGGATCACTGTGTCTGAGTAGAGTGAACAAAGTGGAGAGCGAAGTCAGATGAGGTTGAAAACTATATATACATTTTTTCTTTCTGGAGGAACCATGGTTAACCACTTACCAGCACACCTCTGTTCATTATACTCTTCTACTTTTGTTTCTTTGAAATTCTTCATGATAAATATTTGTAAATAAAAAATCCATATAAGTTAACGGAATGGTCATAAAGGAAAAATGCAGTATTACTGGGAATAAACTTCTAGAAAATTTGGAAGAAGTGAATCTACAAAAGACATACAAACAGGAGAGTTAGGGAGACTGGCCCGGCGGCGCAAGCGGTTAAGTGCATGCGCTCCTCTGGGGCGGCCTGGGGTTCGCCGGTTCTGATCCCAGGCGCGCACCAACGCACCGCTTGTCAAGCCATGCTGTGGCAGCGTCCCATATAAAGTGGAGGAAGATGGTCACGGATGTTACCCCAGGGTCTGTCTTCCTCAGCAAAAAAAAAAAAAAGAGGAGGATTGGCATATGTTAGCACAAGGCTGATCTCACAAAAAAAAAAAAAAATCCAGGGCAGTTAGAAAGCTCTGGAGTTAAGAAGTCAGTAAAGCAGATAAAAAAGTGTTCCTGGTTAGAGAGGACAGCCGTGAATAGGAGGAAGAGTTTCAAATGATGAAAGCAGAAGTGAGACCTTTACATTGGCTAAGAAACCTTTTCTGACAACTTAACATTAGTCTCTCCAGAATGGTGAGGACAAAAGCTAGATTGTCAAGATCATAGAATGAATGTGACCAGCTGAGAGGAGACGGCATGATAGCCGAGGAAGGCAGTGAGGTTAAATGATGGCTTTTGTAAACTTGGAGTCCTTATGCACATAAAAGCCAAAAGCTAAAAACAAAGTCTCCAGAAAAAGAAAGATTAATAATGCTAAAATGGTAGGCTATGAAAGAAACAATGATGTGTAGATTATATTTTTTCCAGCTTTATTGAGATATAATTGACATACAGCATTGTGTAAGATGTACAAATGTGTTGATTTGATACATTTATTTACTGCAAAACAATTACTACCATAGCATTAGCTAACACTTCCATCCCATCAATTCATTGCCATTTATTCTTTGTGGTAAGAACATTTAAGATCTACTCTCTTAGCAACATTCAAGTATATAACACAGTATTATTATTATTAACTGTAATTGCATGCTGTACATTAGATCCCCACAACTTCTTAATTTTATAACTGGAAGTCTGTACCCTTTGATCAACATCTCTCCATTTCCTTCACTCCCCAGGCCCTGGTAACCACCACTCTACTCTCTGTTTCTCTGAGTTTGGCTTTCTTAGATTCCACATATAAGTGAGATCATACAGTATTTGTCTTTCTCTGTCTGATTATTTCACTTCACATAATGCCCTCAAGCTTCATCCAAGTTGTCACAAATGGCAGAATTTCCTTCTTTGTTGTAGCTGAATGATATTCCATTGTGTAAGTGTGTATATATACATATATATATACACACACATACATACACCACAATTTTCTTTATCTGTTCATCTGTTGATGGACAGTTAGGCTCTTTCCATATCTTAGCTATTGTGAATAATACTGCAATGAACATGGGAGTGCAGATATCTCTATGAGATCCTGATTTCGATTCCTTTGGATATCCAGAAGTGGATTGCTGGATAGTTCTATTTTTAATTTTTTGAGGAACCTCCATATGGTTTTCCACAGTGGCTGCATTACTCTACATTCTCATTAACAGTGCATAAAAGTTTCCTTTTCCCCACACCCTCACCAACACTAGTTATTGCTTGTCTTTTTGATGCTAGCCATTCTAACAGGTGTGAGGTGATATGTCACTGTGGTTTTGATCTGCATTTCCCTGATGATTAGTGATGTTGAGCACCTTTTCATGTACATGTTGGCCATCTGTATGTCTCCTTTCGAAAACTGGCTTTTAATAAATGTTGGAGCCCTTTAGGATATAGTTCTAATGAACTTTTAGCAGAATAAACTATAACAACTAATTATCAACATTTAATTATGGGAAATCAATCAGATTTCAAGAATCAGCTGAGATAAACAGAATTTTTTTGAGGAGGTATGGTTCAAATAATAGAGAATCATAATATAAAAGTATAAAATATCAAAGTAATGCCTTATGGGACCTTTATTTATACACTCTCTCATTTCAACTCCAATTGATTTCACAAACATAACTCTGCTTAATGTTGTAACGATGGTCTGCCTAAAATAAAGACACATTACACATGCTCAAGAGATTTTTTTTTTTTTTTGGTAAGACAATTTTTGCAATTTTGCTTCTTAATAGTATATAGTTACTTGATGTTTGGGGTGAAGGAGAGGGAAGAAGCGATATTGAAAAATCTAAAAGCAATTCCTTCCATATGTCCAGACTATCACATAGCAGAAAATCAGTAAAGGCAGGGGTTCACTCTAGGGAATGAAATATATTAGCACTGGTCCCAATATTGGTCATGAGAGAAAACACAAGGTAGTTCCTAATATTTACATTTTGTTTGAATATTTACAACTATACTTTGTAACCCCCTATCTAAAATTTAATACTTAGCGCTCATGATGACAGAAAAAAAAGACTACTCTGACAATATAACTTTTTCTTATTTTTATTCCAGGTATCCACTTCTGTTGCCTATCCTGGAGCCGGAGTATGTGGCCCAAAAAATTGTAAATGCTATTTTAGAGGAACAAGTTTACTTAATAATGCCCAAATTTTTAAATGTTGCATTGCTCCTTAAACAGTAAGTTAACAATGACCTATTATTTTGGTTATTTGTGAACAATTTGTCCCATCATTGCTATCTCTTTTGCCAGAAAGCAACTTCATATTTTTTTAAATGATAAGAGAAAGAACTTTAATAGCACAAGGACAATTTATAGACTATTGCTAGCTGTGTGTTGGTTACTGCAGACACTGAGAAAATTGAGCAACTATTAGGCCTTACAGAGTACAAATTATTTACCTCAGTAGAAACAAATAGCATCCAATTTTTTTTTTTTTTGGTGAATTCTTTTAGTTCAACTAATGTGGAATTCTATCTTGAAAACAAAGGACAAAAAACCTGAGTGTGTTGCCAGAAAAATATTAAGGATATTTGGCAAATTCCTCATTTCATTTAGTGAAAGAGCACCTACAACTTCATGCAGGGTGATGTTATAAATTCCAGAGCATTCGTGGATGCATTCGGCCCAGGCCCACTGTCTTGTCTGGAGAGAATAGAGGACAACATCTAACACTCATTAAGTGCCTACATGTGCCAGATCTGCGACACAGCTTTGCGTGCATTTTATCACACTTAGGGAATCTGAGGCTTAAAGAGAGTGAGTGATTTTTGTACGGTTAAACAGTTAATGCGTGCTGGAACAAAGTTCCCAACCAAAGTTTCAAATCTGATTACCGATCTTAAGCTCTTACATCAGGATATATTCCTCCCCCGCTGTAAGTTATAAGCAGAGTAGAGAACACAACCAGTGATTCACTATTATAAAGTTATGTTATTAACAAATCTAGTACTTTCTGCACTATTTATACCTTGTTCAACATATGTGTGTGGCACGTTGGGTTTATTCCCGCGTTCACTGAGCATGTCTAGACACGGGGGCTCTAAGATGGCCCCCTCTCTTCATCCTTGCTCAAGAGCTGCCCTAACTGCTGAGCTTGGTCAAAGTTCCCGCTGTTCCATCCCGTCACACCTGTCCCTGCCTTTTGTAGCACTCATCGCGCCGATGGTTGCTTGTCTAACATCTGTCCTCCTGGCTAGACTGCATGTTCCAGGCGGACAGGGCGCATTTTCTGAATTCTTTCCTGCTCCATGCTCTGGGCTTAACACAGCACCTAACCCAGAATGTGCATGCAATAAACATGTGCTAAGTTGGGTTGAGAAGAGTGGACCTGAGCTGTTCTAAGCAGAAGTAAGCCTAGATCTAAGGTGATCTAAGCAGAACTAAGCTGAAGGGAAAGTTCCTCTAGCTTCAAGGAACTAAAGCAACTGTTCTCCACCTCGGGTACACACTGGAATCACCCGGGGCACATCTAAAACTGCCGGTGCCTGGCCTGAGAAACTCGGCTCTAATCAGTCTGATTTTCTTTCTAGTTTTTGCTGCCATTTGTTAGTCTAGTAAATAAGGATGTGCAGTCTATCCACAGTACTCAGTGAGTGTAATATATGGAGAAATCGTGGCCTGAGCACTGGGATTTTTCAAAGCTCCCTGGATGTTAGATGGCACTCAGTGTGTGTGACACAGCATTTCTTTGTTCATCCCTCTCCTGTAGTGACACACACAGCATGAATCACGACAACTCACACTTCGTGTAATTCGAAAGTAATCTTTGCAAAGAAGTCTCTTTGACTCCTCTTAAAGGATTGTGATTTTTTTCCCTGCTTTTCTCTAGAATACTGTCTACAGACATGATGATTGCCCTTGTTGAATACCTTGGAGTGGACACTTGCATGGCTTCCTTCAGAGGGAGAAAGAAAGCAGACGAAGGTCAGACTGAAACTGAGAGGAAACATCTATAGGTGAAGCCTCAAATGTGGTAATAAAGTGTTAGAAGGACCAAGGATTCCTGAGGCTTTCAGAAGTGCCAACCTGATTTACACACCGATCGTTTTTCTTGGCATTCAAGTTATATATGCACTTTTTGCTGTCATTTTTTAGTTTGGCAAATAAGGACATCACAGCCATTCCAATGAACTCAGTGAATATAATGTATTTCTAAAAACATATTAATGTCAATTGATCCTAATTTTTAAATAGACAATACGTAATACTTTTAGAAAAGGGGTAATTATAAATAATGACCTTGTAAATCAGTGTTTTAGGGTTGATAATTTTTCAACATCAGATTTAAAGAAACATATTAGTTTTGTAATTAAGAAAAATAATGGTTATCTCACAATATGAAGGCTTATTTGGGTTGCCTATTAATTCCTACTAGAGTTGAATGATCAATTCTTGAAATATCAATTCTTTAGTGGGATTGAATCTGTTTATTCAATAAAATAAATCTGTAACTAATCATGTTTGTTTGCATCTGAATATGCCAAACAATTCCTAACTTCTTTCCTCCATAAGAAAAAAAACGTACACATTAGACTTCTATATACTACTGGTTTGAGAGGAAACTTATTTTCATAATTAAGTCAATAAAATGTTCTTAACATTGGTGTATTTGAATACGCAATATAAACTCTCCCCTTTAAAAAAGTGTATTCTCATTTGAATGCACACCACACATGCCAGCCATTTGGCAAACATTCTCAACAACGACACCTTCTGGGTTCGGAATGGCTCTTGAGCTGTAATCACTAAACATCAGTCTAGCTTTGCCTCCATCAGGTTCAAGAGCTAGAGAGTAACAGTAAACCAAAAAACGAAATTTCAAGTAAATTAAAGTATATATTTTGTTAACCAAAGCATGAGCACTCAATACATAAGATCTATCCCATTATTTGGGACACATTATTTCTATAGTCACGCAAAGAAAGCATAGTTTAACTTGAGATTAACAAATTCGAGAAAAACTTTTGAACTAATAGAAGAATAAAACATTCCAAAATGCAATATTTTTAAGGAAATGAGTTATCTTTTAACAGTTTTGTTAGTAAAAACTTTGGAAAATGTTGACACCTCTCTGCCTTCTTTTCAACCAAGTATTCAAAGAACGATTTAACTTTTCTTTAATGCCTCAGGAGCATTAACATATTTTTGTCTAACCGGGTTGATACCCAGCAGTGGTTTCTGAGGGGTCATGTATCTCTAAGTAAACTGGTCCATACCCCTCACTTGGGTATCAGAAGACCTGTCCTGTTAGCTTTCACTTCACTCAGCCAAGAAGGTACTGCTACTTCTAAGTTGGGCCTGTCTTATTTGCAATTGTCCAGCCTAAAAACCTTCTGCTTTTCCACAAGAGAATTTTCTCTTAGGTTGACTTCCTAGCTCTGTTCCCCCTAGTACTGGAAAGAGGCAAATGTCCATGCTGTGGCAGCATCCCACATATAAAGTAGAGGAAGATGGGCACAGACGTTAGCTCAGGGCTAATCTTCCTCAGCAAAAAGAGGAAGATTGGCAACGGATATTAGCTTAGGACTAATCTTCCTCACCAAAAAAAAAAAAAAAGGTACAAGATAAAGCTCTTCCTTTAAAAATATTTTATTACTTATAAAACATAATAGGGATGATTTCTGATACATGGGTAACGAAACTTACAAATTACAAAAAAACATAAAATTTTTGGTTTCACCATTTTATAAAATACAATAAATAATACTTTATCAATATGATAACTTGATTGGTCATAAGCTTTTTCTGATTTATTTGCAAATTCACTTATTAGATCAAAGGCTATACTTTTAATAACTTCATTTTCAATGAATATAATTAATTGAAAGTGACACCTATCACTCTAGACAAATAAAAGATTGAAGATAATTTTTAACAATATTTTCAATGTTGAGAAGGAACTTTCTGCTGATGCAATTGTTACTGGAGCTGTTAAGAATATGTTATGGACTATGACAACATTAGGATAAATTTCTGATAAATTATTTTAAAAACATAAATGCTAGTATATTTACAGTTGATGAATCTCATGGAGCAATTTTTCTAAAAATATGTAACTCTTCATACAAATCAGACGCATGTAGGTCTATGTAGGTCTATAATTTTAAATGCAGTATACAGTGGCATTTTAATGTTTTCTCTGACATTTCCTATAACTTGTAGACATCATACAAGGAACCAAAATGTACTTCATGATTTGTACATAATTCAAAATGCCTGTTTATGCATTGTCACTGTATCTCCAATAACAAGGAAAAAATTAATTTTTATATTATCTTTCTCACTAATACTTGGTTCACGCGAAACTTCAAATGAAAAGCATTTTTTCCATCCAATCAATGATCCTTAAATTTAATTTCTATTTCTAGGCCCGTGAATGTTTACTTTGCAATGTAATGTAACAGCAGTTTTAACAACCAGAAATTCTAAATCTTTGAAAGATTCTAATAACTCTTTGATATACTTTATTACAATGTCCAAGTGTGCACTTTTATTTTGCAATGATTTACTAACAAAATTTACAGGCTGAGTACTGGGAATTCTTGTTCTGGTGCTCAGACAGGAGAGTTAATACTTGTGCAAATGCCTTGGAGATAGGCTGCGGGGACAGTGGGCTCTTGCCTTCAACCTCAGGTCTTAGCATTGCCCCCATGTGGAACCCCTCCTTCTCCTGCGGCCGCAACCACTGCCACTCCACTTCCGCTGCTGCTGCCGCCGATACCACCACCAATCCAGGCAGTTCCAGGCCCAGCCGCCTTCTTGGGGCCCTGTGGGACCCAAAACTGCCCCACGCCGGCACATGCAGGCAGAGCCAACTGCTTTGTGTGCACTGTCCCCCGTGTGCACGGGCAGCTGCTAGACCACAACCCCAAGTGCACACTGCCACCCAGCTTACTGTCTGTGTTCATGCACACGCTCCATTGTCCTATCCAACTCAACTTACAACGCACGAGTTCAAAAATAAATGATGACGAACTTTAAGACAGCAAAGGCCGAGCATTACACTAAGTACAGTGTCCTTCTGAGCACAGGACCCTGTGCGGCCTCACAGGTCACAGGTCCTTGAAGCTGGCCCTGCCACTATATGTCACACACTGTGCTGGATCACCTGCAAGAGAGGCCACGTGATGGCTCATTCAAATTCAACTCCTGACTTACCAACTAGCTGACCTGCACAAAGGTCGCTAAGCCCCGGTTTTCTTATCTATAAAATGCGAGTAATAACATGCCACAACTCAAAGAACTGCTGCAGGAATCGCGTTCCAATAACCCACGTAAAGCTCCTAGCACAGTGCCTGGCACACAGCAAATGCCCGATAAATTACAGCTCTTGATATTTTATTACCCAGGATGAGAGGCGGGAGAGCACTGAGGTCAAGATGGTGGCCCTGTTTGGAATCTAGTTCAGGTGCCACCAACTGCCAACTGTAACTGGGCAGGTCAACCTCTCTGTGCTTCAGGTTTCTCATCTGTAATAAAACTCATTGATTAATATATGTAAACAACTTAAAAAAGTGCCTCGCACATTGCAAGCACTCAGTGTTAGCTATTAGAATTTTTAATTACCATAATTTATTCCTCACAACTAGAGTAGGTATACGTTGTGATGCTCACTTTACAGGTTAAAAAAACTGAAGCTCCAAGGGGTCAAGTGGCAGCTTACCCAGCGTTACACAGCCAATCAGGGTAGAAATAGATCTCAAACACAGACTACTCCACTCGGTCCAGTCCCAGCTGATTCCAGAGCCTGAACTCATAACCCCGTGCTATTCTCCAGTATGGAAGACACTCAAAGCAGACCTGATCTAGTTGACTGGGTGGTGAGGGTCCCATATCGCCTACATTACTTTCGCAAAACCACAGGCAGAAAATTTCCGGATTTAACTGATTTCCAAAATCCTTCCCAGCTCCAACATCCTATAAACCCAAGTCAAAATTGTATTACATCACTTTTTGACTTTTCTACATTTGAACTCCACTCACCTGCAGTTTCCACAGTAAACACTGACATACCCGAACTACCCTTGACAGATCAACAGACAAATGATAACATATGATAACAGCACCTCAGCCCCTACCACAAGCCAGCCATTCAGTTTTCTCCTCCGTTCTGCTGAGCCAGAGTCAGTGTAATTATTTTTTGGGAGGGGTGGCCAGGAAGACTGGCTCTGAGCTAACATCCATTGCCAATCTTCCTCTTTTCGCTGAGGAAGATTGGCTCTGAGTTAACATCTGTGCCCATCTTCTTCCATTTTACGTGGGACACCTGCCACAGCATGGCTTGATAAGCGGCATGTCTGCACCCAGGATTCAAACCTGCAAACCCTGGGCCGAGGAAGCGGGAGCACGCCAACTTAACCTCTACACCACTGGCCGGCCCCAAGGGTCCAGTGTAATTTTTACCAGCTGCTCTCTCTTCCTCTTCTTCCCCACCCACCCCTGGAACCCCTCTTCTCTAGAACAGGCATATTTCAGCAGAGCTCAGGTTAGGATCCAAACTCACCCAGCAGTGGCCCGTGGGTGGGCACGGAGAGACAGCAAAGGAAAGCCCCACAAGAGCTGGCGAAAAGTTAGGTACACTGGCTGGTGGTCCCCCCAGGGGGCAGGTGTTGGTCCAATTCTGGGACAGATAGTGCTCCCCACACGGCAAACCTAAAGAGATGCTTCTCCAGAAGGTTTTACTACTGTCATTTTTCAAACTGCAAAGATAAGATTGTGGCATGATATACACAAAAACCATAATTATGGGGGCCAGCCCGGTGGCAGAGCCGTTAAGTGGGCACACTCCGCTTGGGCCTGGGGTTCCCAGGTTTGGAACCGGACACACAATGAAACATCACTTGCCAAGCTATGCTGTGGCGGCGTCCCATATAAAGTTGAGGAAGAAGGGCACGGATGTTAGCCTAGGGCCAATCTTCCTTAGCAAAAAGAGGAGGACTGGCATTGCATGTTAGCTCACCGGCTGATCTTCCTCACCAAAAAAAAAAACCATAATTATGAATTTGATAATATGGAAGCTCTCTGTCAGTCAATCTCTTAACATATAAGTCTACTGCTAAACTTTTGCACAATCAATTAAGTCTAAAAGCAAAGAGATTGCCTGTATTGGCACAAAAGGCTCTGGCTGCATGTGGGGAGCTGGCCTGGGAGGGCCTCGGGGCTGGGTGTGGCGGGCGGACGGACGGAGGTAGGGTCGGGGGTGGTAGAAGACTCGCGGTGGAGTGGGGTGTACAAACCTGGGCGTGTGCCCCGGGTGTGGGCATGGGAAAAGGCATTGACGTGCTTGGGCCGGGAGGCCCCCTGTGCCTCAGCCTGGGGGCGTGTCCTCTGCGCCCACGGGTGCCTCTGGAAGCCGGTGGTGGGTGCCGCAGGGAAGGTTCACAGGGTTCTCGCCAAGCACCGGGCTTTGCAGTTCCACAAGTCCGCAGCTCCTGCGGACCTGGCATTTCGGATCCCCGCTCGGTCCTACCAGAAGTGAGAGATGCTGCAAGAAACCAGCGCAAGTGTAAGCTCGTTACACGTGATAGGACTCACAATTACACCGGCTGCACAGGGACTGCACCAGCCAAAAGTGCTGGAGAAGAACACGGATCCTTAACAAGGTGGAATCTGGCCAAGAACACTCAGTGGCGGAGGAAGCTGCATCATCTGTACAGGCGAAGGCTAAAAGATATTCTACGTGACAAAAGAGTCACCTGAATATCATCGCCATTATCAGCAACAATGAAAGATAGGTAAAACACAGAATATTTAACCAAAAATGATTGCCATAGTTTTAATTTGGTGAAAGAAGCACAATGTCTTTTTTCTTTTAAGTAAACTTTTTATTGAAATAGTGATATCGGACCTGAAGTGAGTTCACTCACCCGTCGTGTAGTAAGCCTCTCTCTGACACCGGGTGTAGTGGAAGAAAGTAGGACTTTTATTGCAAAGCGCTGAGCAAGGAGAATGGGCAGCTAATGCTGAAATCGCAAACTCCCGAAAAACTACAAGCAACGGTTTTTATTCGAGGTTTTAGGTAGGGGAGGGGGAGCATGTGGCTAAAGGTTAAAACTGGTCATTGTAGCTTCTCAATGCTGCTGCAAGATGCTTAGTCAGGCGGGGCTGTCAGCAAGCTACTCTTATCATCTTCCTGCTGTTCTGCAAGGCAAACTCAGAAACTTTGGTTACTTTGTTTCACCCTAACCCAGGGAAATTTTAACCCCTTCATGCTCAATTTCAATACAACCTACATTCAGGAAAGTACACCAACCATAGGCAGCTTGATAGACTTTTTCTTTGGCATATGGTTATTTTCCCCAACAACAGGGCAGCACAGATGTCCCCTGCCTCGGTCAATCTTGGATTCGTCTTTCACTATGTATTGTTCGTCCCACTCCTTCGCATGAGTCAAATGGATTTGTTTCCTGCTTCTGTCTCAGCTAACATTGCTTTCCTCTCGTCAAGGAACAAACAAATCTACCTGTAAGCTAATTCTGTTCTATGAGGATTTTATAATCTCCTATAGAAATCAAGACAGCATCCCAAAATAATACGTTTTGGTAAAACTAATATATTTTGCATATGTCATCTGGTGACTAGATTTCTTTCACTATTTTGCAAAATAGTCCCCAAAGACAATATGTTCTTAAAATGAGCCTTTTTTAAACAGAATGTACATTTTAATCATTATTTTGGATTTTAACATTAGAAACTAATGCATGACATTTGTTAAAAGTCTAATAATACAGTGATAGAAAGAGAAAAGAACAAAGCCAGAGTCAACGTGACAGTTACCATGACCACCTCAAGGCTGAACTATAGAAAGAAATAAAAAATTACATTTTAACCTTGACTATCCAGATGGCCAGAGAGCAATGTGGTAGTTTTTCCCCCTGCAGTTGGGACATTTGGAAAGCCCCAGGCACAAGATACACTGTAGCTGGAAAGGGCAACCAATTAGAACTGGACTCAGCATTAACCTTGCATACTCTGCACTTTTTGCCTTTAAAATCCCCCAAGACCAGGTGGGGGGGTCACCTATCAACTTGCCAGTTGAGGTGTACTTTTCTGGTTTGCAAACCTTTAATAAAGCCTCTCTTTTCTTTAAAACTTATCTTTGCCTCGTAAAGCTGCTCAATTCAGTTAACATTTCTGGTGAGGAGGATGGGATATGAGGCAGGTGCCTGACCTCCTCCTGGGGGTCGACTGGACACTGCATGCTGGCACAATGCAGAGCCCCCCTTTTTTTTTTGTGAGGAAGATAAGTGCTGAGCTAACATTCATGCTAATCCTCCTCTCTTTTTGCTGAGGAAGACCAGCTCTGAGCTAACATCTTATTGCCAATCCTCCTCCTTTTTTTTTTTCTCCCCCCCAAAGCCCCAGTAGATAGTTGTATGTCATAGTTGCACATCCTTCTAGTTGCTGTATGTGGGACGCGGCCTCAGCATGGCCGGAGAAGCGGTGTGCTGGTGCACGCCCAGGATCCGAACCTGGGCTGCCAGTAGCGGGGTGCGAGTACTTAACCGCTAAGCCACGGGACCGGCCCCAATGCAGAGCCCCATGACTGCTCCTCCACATCTCCAACAGCCTCAGGACGACGATCAAGGTAAGGCCCTCTGACATCCTCAACTTCCCGCTTTGGTAGACGTCAAGAGGCTCTTTAAAGAGGGGAATCCCTCAATTTCTAAGGAGGGGAAATCCCTCAGGTTCAGCTGCAGCTGATTTACAGAGCGGTTTCTCCACACAGGGAGCTTTCTCCAATACAGGGAGCTTTCTCCATTCAGGAAGGGCACCTTTCGTTCTAAAGACTGCTCTAGAGAAACAGCAAATGGCCAGCCACCTGCCACCACTCCTTCAGCCTTTATGTACAAAAATTATGGACCAAATACTTGCAAGTTCCTTATTACCTGGGTCCACATTACTAGAGATGATCTAAAATAACATTGGCCACAATGGGGCTCCTTTGATAGTCCAAATTGGGGGAAAAAAAGGGGGGATATCACACTTCTCATAGACTTTGTGAAGCCTATTTTAACTTTTTGAGGCTTCTTAAGAAGACAAGGAATCCCTTACTGCCTCTTCAAAATAGTTAAATAAAACATATGCCAAATTTGAGGGTGTCACCTGCACCAGCAACCTCGCCAGCAAAATGGAACCAAATCTACTGCTCCTCTCTCCTCTCTCGCTGCACTCCCCGACTTCAATGTCTCCAGAATTCCTGATCTAAAACTAAGCAAGTGAAAATGGGTAAACTTGTGAGATAATTTGAAATTATAATGGCCACTCTAGGAAAC
The DNA here is from genome assembly GCF_020826845.1 of Diceros bicornis minor. NCBI lineage: Eukaryota > Metazoa > Chordata > Mammalia > Perissodactyla > Rhinocerotidae > Diceros > Diceros bicornis. The sequence goes on along the minus strand of NC_080772.1, from coordinate 10,119,218 downwards.
CTCTGTTTCAAATAAGTTCCCCTCAAGGGTCACCCTTAAAAGAGAGGATTCAAAACCTCTCATAATGGAATGCATTCTTTCATTAACATGCAGACGCTTCTAGAGACGAAATGACTTCAAAAACAACTCTCAAAAGGATCCTTACAGCAAAAAGAAAAAAAATCTTTAGTAAAAGTCGTTGGCCATCTGAACAGGTCCATCTGCCAGGGAACAACTTAGATCCAACTGTTCTTTTGAGTTTTGTGCCTGAGACATGGCTAAAATTTTAAAGATCTCTGTTTATGTCTATCCGTGGATGTACGTCCATGTATGTAAGTCTCTCTCTATATATATTTGTCTGCCTCCAGATGATATAATTTCTAAAAGAGTTCTATTTAATTGGCTTGAAGTAAGCACTTATATAAATTATTTCTAAATGTAATAGAAACTAGCTCAGATGTCTTTCAAGTTAACATGATAAAAAAATGATCTTTGGTAAGGGCTGGCTGGTGGTGTAGTGGTTAAGCTCACACGTTCCACTTCGGTGGCCTCATGGGTGGCCTCATTGTGGTTCATGGGTTTGGATCCCAGGTGTGGACATACACACCACTCATCAACCCATGCTGTGGCGGCATCCCATATACAAAATAGTAGAACACTGGCACAGATGTTAGCTCAGGGCCACTCTTCTTCACCAAAAAAAAAAAAGATCTTTGGTATATAAAAGCTTGTTTAAGTTTGTTGGTTTAATAAAAACAGGCATGTCTTCAGAGTTATAAATATTGAATATAAACCAAACAACCAACTTTTTCTCCCTGGGTTTACTGGTCAGGTGGGCTCATGCTGTTTCTGTTGTGCACTCTGTCAGCAGCCAGAAGGACTTGGGATGATGGTTAACTATTTAATGTACAATCCAAACATAATTATTAAAAACAAATGTTTAAATAAATGTAAATATGATAAAAGCTTATACTAAGTAAAACTATGTAATGGATAGTCATTGAATATCTAAGTCATTTCTGGATAGAATGGTACACTAAGACATTGCTAAAGATAAGTTTGTCTAGTTCTGGCTTTCTAAATTTTTTATTACACAGACAAACAATATTTGGGTCTATCAGTAGATATGTTTTGTGCCACACTGAAAAGTTTGCTGTAAAGATAAATATGCTTCTAAAAATTATGAAATGTTGGGGCCGGCCCGGTGGTGTAGTGGTTAAGTTCACGCGCTCTGCTTTGACGGCCCAGGGTTCGCAGGTTTGGATCCCAGGCGTATACCTTTGCACTGCTCATCAAGCCATGCTGTGGTCACGTCCCACACACAAAATAGAGGAAGATGGGCACAGACATTAGCTCAGGGCCAATCTTCCTCAGCAAAAAGAGGAAGATTGGCAACAGATGTTAGCTTGTGGCCAATCTTCCTCACCAAAAAAAAAAAAATTATGAAATTATGAAATGTGTTTATGGGTTTGCTAATCCACTACAGGATGCTAATATATGATAGACAGTTCACAATTGCCTGCTTCCTAGTTTTCACTGGGAAACAAAGATTACAAATAGTTTTTAAAAGATGGAAAAGGAGCTAAAAATATGAAATGAATCAAAGAGAAAATGTCAGAACACTTAGAATAACAAATGTAAATTAACTCTATGCAAACTGGGTGCATTGATGCTGAGAGAGTGCAGGCAAAGCAGTAGGAGCCCATTTGAAAGATGAGAAGCAATGGCACTCTCATGGGAGCTTTCTCCTACTATGGAAGGATTTAGTGTAACTTCTTATTTTTTGGACTATAGTCACAGACCATTGATAAATTATGAATAAGATTTATTTAAATAGAAAATGTACGTGACATCTACATTTATTCAATATAGATAAATGGATAATATATATATCTTCAATTTTATCTATAATACATAAATTTATTATAAAATTTATATATGTAAATAAAAGAATAATTTCATAAAATGCATGTATGGCATATACTAAAAATAGGAAATACATGTCAGTTTATAAAAGTTTCACTTCAGTTACTTATATGATTTTATATATATATATAGGTATATGCTAGACCATAATATACAGTATATTTCTTGCTATGGAATGATCCACATGTTTGAAAGCCACTGCTCTTACACCACAGTAAACTGAGCAACAGAAGGGTCTATGCGGCCAGATGGAGAAGCCAATACAAGGACAACCACCCTTTCTGTCCTATACACACACAGTGATAACTCAAGGCCAGGCTGTAATCACTCTCTGACAGGCTCAAACTCTGTTGCTTTGTCTTTTCAGATTTACAGCCAAACAATAGTCTTTGTTTAAAAGAACTTCCTCCATTTCTTATAACTACTTGCAGAGTTGAAAATTCCAGTGGTGGCTTCCCAGGCATTTATAGCTCTGCCATCAGTTTGGAAGTTGTCCCATCTTTCAAATCTTTATTCTGCCTACTCAACTTAGAGCAACCTCCTTCAGCAATAAAGTGGGGATCTTCTTGCCTCTGCCTGTTCTATCATTCCCAGTTTGGCAGAGCAATGTCAGGATAAACCTATAGACACAAGTGAATCTCATACTGTAATTTCCAAAAAGCGTACGCTTTAACTATGTTATGTAAAAGGAGTTTATATTCATTCAATGTAATGCATAGGCAATTATGCTATCCTCTAAGAGTAAAATCTGTAGTTATTCTGTAACAACTGCCTTGTATTATTTCTTTTCTAGATAAATTTTGTAAGGTTTAACATTGAGAAAATGACCATTTATGAAAAGTAGACGATAGGATATGTGTTTTCAGTAAGAAGATATAAAGAATGGAAATATTTTTGTTTATTTTCTTAAGAAAGATAAACTCATCCTCAAGCACTAGGGAAGAAAAAAAGAAAAGAAGGCATGGGACAAATTCTAATGTAAAAAACAAGTGACAAAAGGTTTGCGGAAGTAAAACCCTGAGGAAAGAGTTTTGTACAAGGTCAAGTTGGCTCAGATTAAAACAAATTCAATTAAGTAAATAAGATTTAATATCCAAAGTAAGCTGGTACAAAATTAGAATTTGGCTTTCTCTCTTAAAAGGATAATTTTCTTGAACTTGTAGTCTGCTCTTAATAAAGATTATAAAAGGTTTTCTTTACCTTTTAGTAAGGCTACCTAAAAGACAGAAAATCTATGTTTTGTTAAAATAATTTCCTATGTTCAAAGAGGCTGAGGTCTCTCTATTAGGGGTTTTTTTTTTTAACTGTTTAACCCTGTATGTTTGCCTTTAACATCTTCTGTTGTCACCTTGGTAAAACAGATAAGTAAGCATTATTTCCTATTTGATCAAATATTTTAAAACATTTTGATATTTTTGACAAATTTCCCCTAGGGTTCAAATCCTGAGTGAAATCTTTCTTTTGGCTTAAAAAGGAACCTTGGGAGTTTCCAATGGGCCTTGGGACTTCTCAAAGAATTTGTTCTCTCTTTCTATAAAGAGGGAGATATTAAACTAATTAGACTTATTTGGTATGTTAAATTTCATGGGAAGCATTATCAAATAAGAAATAATATTAACCCTTCTTTATGTTCTGTCTTTATAAGTATGTGTTATAAGTTCCAGAAATTACATGAAATTCCTAGGAATCTAATGCGTCCTGATATAAAATGTTGTCTGTCATCAAAATTGAGGCTCACACTAAATATCAGGAAAGTGCCCTTAGCTGACTTTCATGCAAAGGAAGCAACAACAAAATCTATAAAGTTTATGACACTTGTGGATGAAGTCCATTCTGCTTCTCTTGCAAAAAAAAAAAATGACCCCTCATTGCCAGACTTTCACCATCCTGATGTCCTTGTAACATGGCAACAAGTCTGCTCCTGGATCAGAGAAATTAATATGAGTGAACAATGGCTGTAAATTAAACAAACAGTGCTATGGGAAAGCCAAGATAGCCACTTGGCTCTTCCCAGCTCCCTGGCAAACCCCATTTTTTCATTTTTACATGACTTCACCCACCATGGTGCATTAATAAAAACTATTTCTGTCCCCAGAGGCCTCAGAACTCCTCCCTCTGCATGCTTTGAGCACCTGCAGCTGGATTTCATTTAGATGCTACTTAGTATGGGTTATCATTATGTTCCTTTATTGTATATATGTTTTCCAGATAGGTGAAAGCCACAAGCTGATAACCTCACAATGGCAAAAAATTATTAAAAAATGTATTTCCCACTTGGGGTATACCCTCTACAGTCTCCAGTGATTGAGGCACCCATGTCACTGGGCAAATCATATGAACCTTAATGAAAACCTTTTAAACTTCTTGGACTTTTAAACTCTTAAACTTCTTTTAAACTTCTTGGTTCCTATCATCCTCAATCATCAGGCAAAGTTTAAAAAACTAACGGAAAAACTGGATTCAAGCAGAAGAAATATTAAATTATGTGGGACTACATGAACTGAAGAAGATGCTCCAATGTTTTGTTTCTCCAGATTTAAAGAAATCTTTTCTCTTAAGATAACTATCACTTATAGCCATTTGGTAAATTATACTTTTGTAAGCAGAATTAAAGCATTTATCTTTTTTACCCTACACACAAACTTTTGATAAATGAGTATTCTTGTTTTCATGGCAACATAGTTGTCTGCATAAGTTCAATAAGAATCTGTTCTCCTCATAGCAGGACACAATTGGAAACACTGGTTATGTTACCAAGGCTTTGACTGAAATGTCATATTTGAGAAAAACATGCATAAACTCAGATATGACCAAACAACTTTGATAAATAAGGATTGACTTTATAAAACAAATAAAGCCATTTGGAAATACTGGCCTGGTACCTTGCTTATAGTGTTCCCAGCAACCTTACCAGGTGAGTAAAGACAGTCACTTCCCTGGCAGGTGCAAGAATCTCAGGAAATTTTGGGAACCTCGAAAAGAGAGGAATTCATCCAAATCTGTAGGTATTATAGGCAGCATCTAATGACAAGTCGTTGGCTTGGCTTTCCTGGCTTCAAGAGATTTTTAAAGTTCAATCTGAGATGGCTTATAAAAAAAAATTGCAGCAAAGCAGATTTAAAAGAGCCCATATGATCAATTGCTATTCTTGCTGTACTTACGTAAATAATTGGGCCAAGTTTACTAAAACTAGACTTACTTTGCAAACCAATGAGTCTTAATTTGGCTATCTTTGGTAAAAAGGAGGGTGATTATAAAGAGAAAAATTATGTTTCAGTAAAAATGATAATACACATTTGTGGATAATGGATTCTAGTTCTGTTAATTGTCTTTGAGGTTTTTGTTTTCTATCTGTAAACTGGACTGGATCCTGAATTCTTCTAGTTTCTTCAAATATCTGGTACAGATCTCCAAACTAATGTTTTTAATTTTTCCTATCCTTTTCATTTGGAATCATTGAGAACTGAAACCACCCTTTTTTCCTGAGGCCCTGCAAACTGAAACTGGACGGCTTGGTATAAACTTAAGGGAGATCAACACGATGGCCCATGTTTAGACAATCTTCATGCCTGTTGCTGTATAAGCCACTCAAAAAGTTTACCTGAACACCCCATGACAACATCAAAGACATTTCAAACTGCAAAAGGTGCTTTGACTTTGACACCTAGAAATCGTCTTTGTTACTGAACCAAGTGGGCTTACCTCCTGGTGAGTTAAATAAGACTCTACACCAGTGGAAGTTGTCTCACAAAGTAAAGTGTATTTGCAACAAATAGGAGGCCATGAGGAATCATTTCCAAAGTCATCGCGTCCCAAACAAAGGGAAGCAGGAACTTTTATTTGGCTGGGGAATGGATATTCAAAAGGGGGAGGCAGGTATTCTCTTGCACAGGCTCAGTTGGAGAGCATGCTTCCACATAATGAGGCCTAAGCTCCTCCTGGAGAGATCTTTGCATTAAAAATAAGGCAAAGGTCATGGGCATAGCTCTTGTGGTGAGGCTTGGTTAGTTTCAGGATGGCTAAAGGTTACATCTCCTTAACATACAAAAGGAAAAGAAACAATTTGGAAAAACAGTTAATTGCTTCCAAACCCACCTTTGAGTTTCTGGAGGCACCTAGTTGGTGACATCTTGACTGGCTGTCCCTGGGCTCAGGAATTAATTTATAATTTGCTCCAACCATTAACCTTGTTTTTCTTTCTGTTTCATCAGATTTCATGTGAGTTTCCAGGCCCTAATTTTGATTGGTTTACAGGGCTCTTCTCCTAACGTCCATTATGGAGGGGATACTAAAATTTGGGCTGTCTATTTTGCTAATATGTGCAATTGTCTATGTAATTATGAAATATGGACTTAAGCGTTGTTCCAAAGACATTGATCAGACTACTAAAGTATTAGTCATGTAAACCATTCCTCAGTCTCCCCACCTGGGACCCAAAAATATTTTAAAGTAAAGGTAGAATAATTTCATTCCTCTGACCTTAATCTTTGACCTTTCACAGCAGTAAGTAACTAGAACAGTCTTTGCCCCCAATCTCCAAGTTTGAGGAATGATCATAAGAAAGTGGGATTGAAACTGAGAATGAAGAAGTTAAAATTTTCCCTGGATTAGGGTGAAACCATGTCTGTACCCACAGGTTGGTGTGGGAAACAAAGTAACCAAAGTTTCTGAGCTTGTTTTGCAGAATAACAGGAGAACCACTGGTAAGACAGCAACTTGCTGACAGCCCTCCCTCACCTGACTAAACGTTGTGCAGCAGTGTCTGGACACCACCCTGCCACTGGTAACCCACATGATGCTGGTTCAACTCACCACCTATGTTCAGCCCATGCCACTCTCTGATGCCTACTACGTGGGACTAGATGGTACCTAGGCAGCCGAGGGGACACTTAGGCATCAAGGGACCTGAATATTCCCTTAATTGATCAAAGGTGTTGCCCTGGTGAACCTATGATCAGGAGAGAGAATTGATAAAAGAAAGAGATAAGAACAAAGCCAGAGTCAACGTGAGGATTACCATGACCACCTCAAGGCTGAACTATAGAAAGAAATAAAAAATTACATTTTAACCTTGACTGTTGCCAGATGGCTGGAGAACAATGTGGTAGTCTTTCCCTGCAGTTGGGACATTTGGAAAGCCCCAGGCACAAGATACACTGTAGCTAGAAAGGGCAACCAATCAGAACTGGACTCAGCCTTAACCTTGTATACTCTGCACTTTTTGCCTTTAAAACCCAGCCACCCTGTTGAGGCCAGCCTGGTGGCTTAGCAGTTAAGTGCGCACACTCCGCTGCAGCGGCCTGGGGTTCGCAGGTTTGGATCCCCAATGTGCACCGACGCACCGCTTGTCAAGCCATGCTGTGGCGGCGTCCCATATAACGTAGAGGAAGATGAGCACGGATGTTAGCCGAGGGCCAATCTTCCTCAGCAAAAAGAGGAAGATTGGCAATGGATGTTAGCTCAGGGCTAATCTTCCTCACACATACACAAAAAAAACACAGCCACCTCAAGACCCAGGGGGGTCACCTATCAACTTGCCAGTTGAGGTGTACTCTTGCGGTCTGCAAACCTTTAATAACGACTCTCCTTTCTTTAAAATTTATCTTTACCTCGTAATGCAGCTGCTCATTTCAGTTAACAGAAATATATGTCATAACACAGGAAGCCTCCCTTCATGCCCCTCACCCCCTCTAGGGGTAACCGCTGTGAACAGTATGGTGTGTGTCCATCAGACCCATTCTTCCATGCATTTTTATCTATATCACACACACACACTCACAATGTAATCATAAATTTAACTTCAATGGAGTAATTCTGTCCTTTTTTATCACTTAACATACCCTAGAGATCGCTCTCTGCCAGTAAAGATACTTCTAACTTCATTTTTTTGTCAGCTTCACAGAATTCTATGACTACACCATGATAAGGGAATAGATGTGCATTTAAGTAATTTCTAATTTTTTGCTATTGCAAACAAGCTTCAATGAGAATTCTCTCTGCACAAGTGTCAATATTCCTATGTGATCAATTCCTAGATGTGAAAGAGCAGAGTCAATAGGCATGATAGCTACAGCCCAATTGCCTTCTGTAAAGGATACGCCAACTTATACTCTTACACACAACGCATGAGAAAGCCTGTATTCCCATACTCTCACCACTTCTGGATTTTTATCTAACTTTTTAATATCTCAATATCAAGGAATGAAAAGAAGGATATTCCTTTTCAATTCACATTTTTCTGAATACCAGTGAAATTTAGCATCTTTTCAGATGTTTTCAGTCATACGTATTTATTTGCCCATGAATTGCCTGAGCATATGCGTTTATATATTATTTTCCTCCAAAATCCCACTGAAATGAAAGATATGAAAATGTGAATAAAAACATAATAGTGCTAGAAAAAAAGAAATGAGTATTTCTTTACTCATTTTTCCTACTGCCTTACTCAAATTGGTTTATAGAAATGCTATAAATTATGGCTAATTATCAATTGTCAATTCTTTATGTGAAAATATTTTCTCCTAGTCTGTTCCTTGTCATTTTACTTTGTTTTTGATATTTTTGCTGTAGAGAAGCGTACATTTTTTATGTAGTCACTAATTGATGGTTTCCGAGGGGAGTTCCTTGCCTAGTCCCAAACTCCAAAATAATCTTCCTACATTTTATTTCAATACTTCGATAGTTTTGTTTTTTATATAAAGACTCTTTTTCCACTTGGATGCCCCATGTCCTATTTCCACTCTCTGTACTTGTTTACTGGATAGGAGTTCCTCAAGGTTGCTCTTGTAAAGAATGACTCATTTCTGTGGTGCCTCCTGGGTGTGTTTTAAGTTAAGATATCTTTTGCTCTGATTTCTGGAAATGGGATCCATCTGCTTACCAATCTCTAATCAGTCTTCACTGGTAGTCTCTTTCTTTCTAGTACTGTTATATTTTTATTCACATTTTTATATCTTCCCTTTCAATGGGATTTTGGAAGAAAATAGGATATAAATGCATATGTTCAGTCTGCCATCTTGAATGAAAATGTCTGTGTATGTATGCTCTAAGAAACATTTTTATCATGAAATAAAAATATGTACATAGGGCCGGCCCGGTGGCTTAGCAGTTAAGTGCGCACGCTCTGCTACTGGCGGCCCGGGTTCGGATCCCGGGCACACACCGACACACCGCTTCTCCGGCCATGCTGAGGCCGCATCCCACATAAAGCAACTAGAAGGATGTGCAACTATGACATACAACTATCTACTGGGGCTTTGGGTGGAAAAAAACATATATGTACATAATGGAAAATACAAAAAAAACAGAGAAAAAATGAAATCAACCAAAATTCCACTTTGCAATAATAAAAAATGTCAAGATGTTGGTGAATTCACTTCCAGTGCTTCTAATGCATATAAATAAAATTTTCATAGGAAAGTAGGATCATATCATATATTTGGTCTTGTACTAAGCTTTTTAAACTCACATAATGCGAAGAGTATTTTCCAATACCCTTGAAAAACATGATTTTGTTTAAAAAGTCTGCAGAGTACTCCATGTGCACACATTTCTTAGAAATTAATGATCAATTTATTTTTTATTAATATACTTATTTCCAGAAAGAGGCATATATTCCCATGATCCAATACAGTCAAAAGTCTCCTTTCCGGCCCCTGTCAGTCCTCAGTTTCCCTTCCTGGAGTCAACGAAGGATACCTGATTATTTCGTAAAGATAAAGGCCCACAGGTGGAATTGGGTGACAGGGTGTACACCTTTCTCTCCTGACACATACTTACTGTCCAGAAATATATAATTTACATCACCACCCCCATATGAAGACATTCTCTTTTTTTTTAATGTTTGTCCCATTTGGAAGGCAAGAAACATTTTAAAATGCATTTCTCTGACTAACAATGAAGCTACAGCATTTCTTCATATGTTCATTAGCCCATTCTACATCTTCCATCATAAATTGTCTGTTCCTAGCCTTTGCTACAAAGAAGCCTTTAAAAATACTTTCCTTGTTTTCAGGATTATGGTCAATCCACTGAGTTTCTCCCACATCAAGTCAAAGCAGGGCCTTCTCCAGACAGCAGGGCCTCCAGTTCCCTCAGTTACATCACCAGCGAAGCCCTCACTGCTGTACATTCATATCTTGTTTTAAGGAGATTTCTAATAATGCTCAAGATTTCTTTCTTGAAGTCTACTCTGAACTTCTGAGCAGAAAGAAGAGTGACCGCCAGGATTTTACTCAGACAAACCTTGAGGATTACGTAAGGCTGGTGTTTTCCAGTGTCCAACCAACTCACTCTTGCAGGCAGGCTGTATGACCCGGAGTCCATCAGCCAACCTTTCTGTGCCTTAGTCCCCCCTCCTCCACACGCTTCCAGCCCAGCTACCTCTTCCTATCCAGGTGGCTAGGTGCCCCTCTTCTATGCACTCAGGGCTGTTCCCCAGAGCCTTGCCCAGCACATGCCCCTGGATGATGACGGCTGACCTGAAACCAATGCACACGCACCCGCCCCATTCACCTGAGAGATCAGCTACTGGCAGGCTTTCCACAGCTCACCACTGCCTACAGCACTGAAATGACAGTCAAGAATCTCCCCTGCACCTACTTTTCCAGGCTTATACAACCTAACTGTTTCTTCTCACAGCCAAATAGAGAACAAACGTGCACTTCCTCACACACCCGGGTCTGTTCCAGGTACACGTTGGTGAAGATGCTCTCCTCTGAGCCTTCACCACTTGTGTGCTGCCTACTCAACCCAGGGGTGAATTCCAAACGCAATCTTGTCCTGACTCCCTGTTTTTCCTTCAACGCCTCACAATTTATTGATATTTCTGCTCCTTACACCACCCATCAAACTCCACCCTCTATGATAAGCAGTTCAGTGGTGACTTACGCTTACACGAATTAGATGATTGGCTAATGTTATTAATTGATTTTCATCTTTTTTTTTTTTGACAGATGTAGCATTGCTGTATCTTCTCGATCTTGGTACACAGACAAGATGTTTAATAAATACTGGTTGGATCAGAGTGCATTATTGACTTTTCTCTTTTTTCTCAACCTCATCTTATTAGAAGAAACTTCTCCCTCACCCACTTCCTCCTCCTCGGCCTCTGCCAGCGCTGCACCCACTCCCACCCGCACCCCACCCGCTTCCCCGCGAGTTTCGCCCGCCCACACTCCTTACCTCCACTGGGCCAGGGAAGCAGTTGACCTGGATGCCAAGTGGAGGAATCAGATGCTGCTGCAGAGCTCCGCATGTGTGCTGTGCGCTGCAGGCCGCACAGGCGTGCCCCGGCTCCCCCTTGCCGTCGACTCCTGCACCTGCTTCCCCTTTGTTCTCTTACACAAGGGTTCCCAACCTCAAGACTGTGCTTTGGAAACAGCTGGGGAACTTTTTAAATGCTGATACCTCGGCCCCCTTCCAACCCAGAAATTCTGATTTAATAATCCAGAGTGCAGCCTGGGCATCGGAATTTTTAAACGTCCCCGGGTGATTCTTATGTTGGAAATCCCGGCGTGCACATCCGGTCACCGCGACCGAATTTCCAGCTTCTGAATCTGGCCGCCAGGGGAAAAGGGAAATGAGCGAGGGCCCACGTGGCGCGCGGGGCCCCAGGGCGGCCCACCCCCCTCGCGGGCGCGGCCGTCCTGCCCGGGGACTCGGTCTGGAGCCGGCGCGGGGATAAATCCCGGGCCTCGCCCAGCCGCGAGCCAGTGACGCGGCGCCCTGGGCGGACGAGGCCGGCTTCTCGGCAGGCGGCGGGGGCAGCGTGTCGGGGTGAGTGGCTGGGGCCCCGGCCGGCGGCTGCGCAGGACTTCCGGGAGGAGGTGGCGCCGGCGGGTCCGCGCCCCGCCAGCCCGCAGCGGCCCGGGTGGTGCGGGCCGGCCGCCGCGGGCGTTAACGCGCGGTAGCGGCGCCGAGGAGCGCGGGCGGCGAGCCCGAGAGGGCGCCGCGCCGGGCTGCAGCGTCCCGGCGGCCGCCGAGCCCGAACCGCCCGGGGGTGACCTGCTAGCCTCCCTCCCCAGCCCGGAGCAGAGCTGGAGCCTCCCTGGTCCCCTCTTCTTCTTTGGTCCCTTCTGCTCAGGCGCCCTGCTCTCTGCTGCTCAATGCATCTACTTCTCCCTTCCCACCGCCCCCAATGCACCCCGTGCCCCATACCGGCCCCCCCACCAGGGTAAACTTGCTGCCACGCGCTGGCCTGGGAAGCTGACGTCACCTGTTTACATTGCACCAAGTTAGTTCAGCTTGTAGATTAAGTGGCTAGGCCGTGGGATGGAGACGCCAAAGAAGTCTTCAGCCTGATTAAATTTAATATGCTCCATAACTTCCTAAGGAAGAGTCTATACAGTAAGACTGAGCCTTACATTTATTTTTGTTTGTAAGGATACTTGAACCGTCTTTCATTGGTTTAGCCACGGATTATTAATTCATATGCTAGCAGGAGCACCAGTCCTAGCTCTAGCTAATATTTATTTTGCTGTCGTTATGTGCCTGGCACTGTTCTGGCAAGGCCTCCACGTTATGGGAATTGGGAGCGCAGGGGGAGATGATGTGTAACCTGGCAGGCGCTGAAATCCAACCCATCTCTTCTTGCCCCACCCCCACCCCAAGCATCCTGGAGAGGGCTGTGTGCAGAGCAATGAGGACCTTTTTCTTCCAGTTTTCTCAGTAGTTTCATATGTGGTAATAGTGACCATATAACACTCCTTAATACTTGACCTGTGTTAACTCATTTAACTTCCACGGCTCCCCGATTCTGTAAGTACTGGTACATACTAGTAGAACCCCCCTATTTAGAGGAGGAAACTGAGGCACAAGAGATGAAATAATTTTTACCAAGAGTGTGGAAAAGTCAGTGGCAGATCCAAAATTCCATCTCAAACTTTAATGTCTAGGTCTCATTACCTGTGCAGGTACCCAGCAGACACCCTAAACCCCAAAGCAGGAAGACCTCAGGATGCCAAGTTCTTAAGAACCTAGTAAGCATTTGCCGAGACAAGGATAAACAACATACTTGTTCTAGGTCTTGCATCATGACAACGTTGAGACAGTGGAGTACTAAAGTCTAGAACCCCTGGCATTAAGAATTTCATGTTACCCAGGTCAGTGGTGAGACTTCCAGCCACCCACATGGTGCTGGAAGGAGAGGAGAGAAGAAGGCCTCTGTCCTTCTGGCATAGACTGACACAGTGGTGTGCCTGAAAAGGGGTCTGGGTGGCCTGGTCTGGGTTTTCTCATGGAAGGAGTGCAGGCAGTGCCCAAGCTGCTGCTCAAGGAGGGCGCCCAGGGTGTCACATCACTGTGGGAAGTCTGACCCTCATCCTTGCGGGTCTGTAGGTACATACCCCATGACGATGTGTTTAAAATAATAGTCTGAATACCCGCATTTGCCCTTCAGAGCACCTTCTTTCCAAGTTCTGCGGGGCCTGGAGGCCCCATCAATCATCCAAAAGCTACTCTGTGAAAATAAATCCGAGCAAAGGTGGCAGAGTTTGAGGCCCATTTCATCCAAAGCATGGGGAAACCCAGTGCTGCACAGCAGAAGACACTCTTTGTTTGACCAGAACGTCCATGCCCCCCCTAGCATTCTTATTCCCTTGACAGTCCTGGACACGCAGGTCAAACCTACCTCAAAGCTCAAACTCTGCTGTCCCTCTGCTGGGCAAGCTCCTCCCAGACCTCTCTACTTCTCACCATTCATCCTTTGGATTTCCACTCAAATGTCGCTTCCCAGCAAATCTCTCCTGTTGCTTCCTCCCCGACCCCAATCTCAATCAGATCTCCTGTCTACTCTTTATAGCACTCTGCACTTTTCTTTATAATACTACGGTTTGTAATGTTGTGTTGATTCATTTAATGTCTGTCTCCTCAACTAGATCCTTAGCTCACCAGGCAGAGATTGTGGGAGGCCACCCACCCCCTCAGCCCCCGGTGCCCAGCCTCACACCTGCACAGCACCGGTGCTCAATAAATATAATAAATGAACTCACCTGGCCCTGCACTAACTAGCATAGGTACCTTGGAGAAACCACATACATTTTCTTTCTGATCCTCAGTCCCATCTCTAAAATGAACCAAGAAACAACAATTTAGGTAACAACTGTTTCCTAAGAGTTTGCCCATGCTCCAAGCCCTCCTGTAGATGATCTATCCACCCGTAGGCATTAATACTAACTAGTCTGTCCTCAGCAAACTGCACAGTAAGTGAAGACCTGCTGCTCTTTAATGAAGAACATTTCCTGCCCTCGTCTGTGCCTCTCAATTGCACACCCCATTCAGGGAAGCCCCGCATCCCCAGCACAGTATGCCCTCTGCTAAACATGTTTTCTCTTCTCATCCTGGAGGAAATAAGACCTTCCCTTCTTTCTCGACTGGTTGTTAGTAAAGCATCTTATACATTCTTTCTCACTAAAGTGTGAGTAACTGATAGCAGGACGTAAGCATTGAGCCCTGTATAAGTTTGTCAAGGGGAAGCCTTTTATTCATCCAGCAAAACTATTGGGTGTCTTGTTGGTGTGCAGCAGTATGAATCTGAGAAACGTGGTAATGTTTGTAAAGCACTTACTGTGAGCCAGTATTGTGGTCAAGCATGGAACACGCGTTCTTATTTCATCTGCAGAACCATCCTGTGCCACAGGACCAGTAGAGACTCATCTCCTCAGAGACCGAGGCTCAGAGAGGCTACACAGCCTGCCCCAGGTTTCACAGCTAGGCAGGGCCAGGGCAGGACAGAAATCCAGGTCTATCTCTAACCGACGTGCTACAATCACAAGGCCGAGTGGTAAGTGATGTGGCATGGGGACAACAGAGCCTGGGGGAGGGGTATCCCGTGCTGACAGCTAATGCGTCAGAAAAGGTTTAGAACGTCTAATTACTCCTCTTCAAGTACGTTATACAAACAGGATTTTACATTTTCCTCTTAAATCTCAGATTTTAAATAGTGACACAAAATTAAAGAATAACAGTGCAAGTTAGAAAACACAAAGCTAAAAGGAGACAAAAATAAAACCAGAAAGGTAGCAGTTATATCATAAATATTATGATATGGTCAAGACTTTGAACATAAAACCAACCAACAGGACTCGTGAGTGTTATGAAGAAGGGTTAACTGTGAAAAATAATGAACTTCTCTTTTGGGTTAAATTTGGATGTGGTTACAGTTCCGGGTTAATGGCCATTTCTGTCACATACAGTGCTCAGCCGGCGTGCAGATGTGTGTCGAGCTTGGTGCTGTGAATGAAAGTTGGCCGAGATACATTCCCTGTGAGTTCCCCCTCGCCTCTACGTTCGAGTCTGCAACGAGGAGAGATGTTTAAATCATGCTTCTCAGTTTCTTTCACTATTTCAGAAAGTATGAGCTCCATGCAGAATGTAAGCTCAGAAGAATGGACACCTAGGTCTATATGAATTTATCTTTGTTTATAGGTGTCAGCCAGAATATGGCTCCTGACCTGAACTCAGCAAAGAAGTTGTTCATTTTCTTAGGAAAATCAGTGTTTGCTCTTCTGGAGGCTATGGTTTTTGCCTTAATCCCAAAGCCACGGAAGGACGTAGCTGGTGAGATCGTACTCGTAACAGGCGCTGGGAGCGGACTCGGAAGGCTCTTAGCCCTCAGCTTTGCCCACCTTGGATCTGTGCTCGTTCTCTGGGATATCAGCAAGGAGGGGAATGAGGAGACGTGCAAGATGGCTCGGGAAGCTGGAGCCACAAGAGTTTATGCCTATACCTGTGATTGCAGTCGAAGAGAGGAAGTGTATAGAGTGGCCGATCAGGTAAATCTTGGGTGCTTACTGGGTGGCAAGAACTCCATGTAAATCCTTTGACATATATCAGTTTCTTTGTCTATTTCCCTTTCTCAGTGCCAATTTGCATGTCTCCAACATGTCTTTAATTTAAAAAATCTTGGGGAGTAGGAATTAGGATTCTTGAGTTCTCACTGTATGCAATACACCATGCTAAGCACCCTGTATTATATCATAATGCTGTAAAGAATAGCCCGTTATTATCTCCACTTCACAAAGAAAGAAACTGAGACTTAGGGCAGGTAGGTCACTTACCTGAGAAACGTAGCTAATAAGTAGCCCAGCTGCAGCTGGACTTCAGTCTGTTGACTCCGAGTACGTGCTCTAACCACCACGCTCTGCTGGCTGTGCTGGCCCCTAGTACCGTACAAGAGGTAGGTGGTAGCACCCTTCTTCGAGGATAAAGAAACTGACACACAGAGATGTTAAATAACCTACTCAGGGTCACAGAGCTAGCGCATGACAGGATTTGAACCCGTATTTAGTCTGACTTGAAATCCAGCTATTTCCACCCCACCACAATGCCTCTCATTTGAATGTGTATTTCTCTTAAGCATTCATAAGAAAATCAGAATATTTTATTCATCCCAAGGACTCTTAACTGCAGTTGCTCCTTGGGTGATGAGATGCACATGTAAAGAACACTTGCAGGAAACCACAGCTCCAATATGCCAATAGTAGGGATTTTCTTTGTTCGTAGAGGCACATGCTTGTTTGATGGCCGTCTCCTTTCCTTCATAAGGATTTCTCTGTCCTCATGTTGGCGTGACTACTCCACACATCACTCTCCTGGGCCACTTTTTCTGTGGCACCCAGAATTCCCCAGTTTGGTGAGAAGGAAGGAACCAGACCAGCCTCCAACAAGCAGCCCAGTCACCTTGGAAAGTTCTTGCACAAACAGCTTCTAGGCTCTAACTCAAATCCCCTTGCTACTTCCCACCTCACTTTCTAGTGGAAAGGTTTGCAGGTCACTGGCGGTTGAGTGTGTAACTTTTGTTTAAGTTTGTCTTTACATTTTACACATCTCTTACTACCGTCTCCAATCACAGGCTGCCTGGTACAGTCTGGAGACCCAAACCTGACAAGCTAGCATGGGCTTACGTGGGACCACCCTTCAAAGTGCGGTTGTGTCTGCTGTAGCCGACCTCACAAACTCAGCTCTTTGCACTTGAAGCACTGATTCCCTGGCACGTTGACTTCCCTGACTACAAACCACTGCTCTGGCCACTCTTAAGCAGTCACTCATTCGTGTTCAAACACTAACGACCCTCAGATACTGAGCAAGCTAATATAAGGCGCTCTATAAATTGCCTCCCTCTTCCCCATAGCTGTGATTTAGTTCTGCCCAAGATGCTTAGCTTCAGAAATGGTCAAACATAGCATATTACTAGCTTATTCAGCCTTTCTTACTTTTGGGTCTTGGAGAGAATTAATTATATGCTCTTCAGGGGAAGCTAACTACTCTCCATCCTTATAAACCAACCATTTCCGCTTCTTATTCTGGAGAGAGGGAAGGGACCAGAGGATTTTAAGCAGCTCCCATAGTGGAGTGATCAAGGTGAAAATTTTCAGGGTGGTGTGACATGGTTTTATCTCCACAGACCCCAAGTACTTTGAAAGCTTGTGTCCGTAGATCATAGCACTAAGTTGAGAAAGGCCAGCCTTGCCACTTGGTATCCTGGATGAGAGGTTATTTTGAACAACAAACACAAGAGCAGATGGAGTTATCTAGTTGTCACTCATCCTTGATGTGGCATGTAGAAATGTCCCAACTATACGTTTAATGACTGTGATCCCTTAGACAAGCCAAATCAGAACTGATTTTGCTTAGCATACCTCTAATTGACGGCAGTGGTTCAACAGCAAAAAAAAAGAAAATGAAAAAAGATAAACAACACTTTTATTTGTAGTATCTGTGAAAATTTCTTAAGGTTTTTTGCTGGTTCCTGATGTCCAAGGTCTAATTTCAGGATTTTTTCATCTTTTAAACCACGTGGTCACTGGTAGAAGTGACCTTCCTCTGTTGCCTACTAATAAGTAGTGGTTGGGAAATTCGCATCAGCCATCCTGGGCTGTTCAGGGCCAGAAGCTGACATGCATGGCCTTCCTGCAGATTCTCATTTTCATAGCGTGGATGTTCATGGAGAAATCCCTGCTGGCAGGCGGGCACGGCTTATATGTGAGTCTTTCTAGAGTTGTCATCTGGCCTTGAACAGACTGTTGTCACATTCTTACAATAAGGATAATAATGAACGCTAGAAAGGAAAATTAGTTCAAAACTAGAATCTGTTGCATTCTCCCTCAGAGATTACCCTTGGGCCCCTTATAAAACAGCACAATACCAACAAGCTTACTCTCATCTCAAGGATGAACGTTTTATTGTGTTATTATTGGTCAGCAATAGTTAAAGATATAGTTAAGTCACATACAGTTAAACCTAATCCCTTTTCTCCCTAATGTAGCAGAGGCTGAACGCTCTTGATACCTTTCCATGCTTAATTTAAAGGAAAAAAGTAGACTTTGGAGCAAGATAAGCCTTTGAAAAAGATAACCCTATTTACAAAATAGATAATATGAGGGAAGACTATTCACGTGAAAAATCCTGAATTTTTGTATTCTGCAAAGATGCATGGATAATAAAACCCTAGGTGCCTACTTTGAAATTAAAGTCTGATGCTCACATTATGGAGTGCATGATAACATGCTTTCTTTATTCATATGAGAGGTGGTGGTCGAATACATGTACCTGGTGATTTCTCCTAGATGTAACTTCTAGCCTTGCCATCCCTGGCTCTGACCTAGGACAGCAGCCTCTATGCTGGTGCTGGCTTCCAGCCCACATCCTTATCTGGCTTTTGATTTTGCCTCAGGTAGGGCTTACCTGCTTGTTTCTAGCCTTGACCTTCGTTCAATTTGGATTTGACTAAATATTTTAACCACTCTTCAAATCAGACTTTAAGTTGGATTGTTTCCAGTGCTTTTATCTGAAAACTCTAACATAAAATATGAAGTCTCCTTAGTCTCTATTTCATCCTCGATTTTCTCAAGGCTACAGATCTAATTGGCTAGTAAATACTTAACACATGTCAGCTTCGTTGATGGGACCCAGGCGTTCCACAACAGCACATGAGAAAAGTGGAAGCTTTCACCTGGCTTCAGTAATATGTCCTCTACTGTACCAAACTGCACCATCCATACAGGCAGGTGCACACACACACACACACATACCATGCAGACACGTACACACGTACACACACAGCTAGAGATGTAAGTGGTACTGCTGTGAGCCTCCTGTGCAGTATATGGTAACTGCAACTAGTGGTTCCCTATTATTTTGGGGACAGGGCCCCTGCTGTGTGATAGATTACTGTAATGAAATTCAAAACACAAAGAGGAACAAAGGGACAGCACTGTCTCCTGTCGTCGGTCCTGGAAAATCTGTGCTCATTTCTGACATAGCCTGGGTTACACGCTAAAGATTTGATAGAAGGGAAGGCTCCAATGTCACATCCAGAATTTTTATTTCTTAAATAAAAGTTACTGAGTACCTACTCCGGCCAGTGTTACAGCAGCAAACAGGGCCTACTCTGATTCTCCCTTCACTCCCTCATGTTATGCCTAAAAGTGTGTGGTACAGAGGAGAAAACGAGTGTTGCCCATAAACAAATAGACAGTTATTTCTCTAGCAAAAACAGGTTCATTCAGGATCAGCAAAGAATTGCACTTCAGGGTCTGCAACCATGGTGAGCCACGTGCAAGTCCCAGAGCAGCAAGGGAGGAGAAACTCTTCTATAGAGGGGAGGAGGAAGTTGGGAGGGCTGTTGTAAACAGAGTCCGAGGTGTAGGGGCTCTTCATTGGCTGAGTTGTGACAGTCTGTCACTGGCTGAGCTTCTTGCTGGTCAAGAAGAGGAAGTCTTTCTTCTTCCTGTTGGGCTCTGCTATTGACTTGAGAGCTCCCCCTTTTGGCTTCCCAACTCCAATTTAATGAGCTTTCTGTTTATTAATTTCCCCATTTTCCCCTTTTGATCAAGATCTTTCTCTGAAAGCATTACTAATCAAGAGTCAGGTTTTTCCAGTTTCAGGAGCCTTTTGTTTCTCAATGCCAGAAAGGACCTTTCCTAGCTGTTGTGTCCCACATCGGAGGGAAAGTCCACAGATTGGAAACCTATTGTGGCCAAATTTGAATAACGAGGAGTGGTAGGAGGGAGAACTCTCAGGCATTTTTCTTTTCTAAAGTCCGTATGTTATCAAGATCATAGGAATTAGAGATCATCTAAAGCGTTATGTTATCGTCAAAGGTTTAGCAGACCAACTTCCAACAAGCCTGGTCTGGACATCTTGGGAAAGCTGTTTCATCAGATGTCATCTGCTTCAATTGCAGAACATCTTTACTTTCAGGTCACCAGATGGTGTGCAGGTCCAGTCAGGATTTGGTGCTTTCTTTAGGTGTGTCATGTGAATTCAAGAATCTATTTCCTGGAGTTTTGTGGCACATGGGTTAGTTAGCAGTACCTGATAGGGGCCTCTCCAGCGAGGTTCAGGAGAGTTCTTCTGGAGGTGTCTTTTCCAATAGATGAAATCTGTGGGTTGCAAAGTGTGTTGCTTAACATCTTCGTCTTCCTGGAGCACACTGTGAAAAGATTGCTCTACTAAAATATGGTTATTTTTAATAGAAGCAATTGGGCCTTTGCAATATTGGAGTACATATCCTTTTATCAGCTGTGGATCAAAAGAGGCAGGAGCCAAGTGCATTGGGTGTCCTGTGACTATCTCAAAGGGTAAGAATTTATGAGTTCCAAAGGGGGTGGATCTGAGACTTAGAAGGACCAACAGCAATGCTTTTGGCCAAGGTATTTGGAGGGTCACTACAAATTTTGCCATTGAGTCTTAATAATGTCATCAGTGTGTTTGGCTAAACCAGATGATTAAGGGTGGTAAGTTCAGTCAAAGTGTAAAACCGGCCAACCAGCACAGACTTATTGAAGTAAAATGTGTTCCTAGATTACTATGAAGTTTGAGAGGAGTTCGCCAGGTAAGGATAATACTTTCCAAAAGGACTTTAGCCACAGAAGAGGCAGTAGCCTGTCTTCAATGGAAGGTTTCAGTCCAGTGACAAAACATACAAACCATGACTAAAACATATTTATATCCATGAGACAGGGGAAGTTGTATGAAATCCATTTGCCAAACCTTGAATGGTCCATTAGGCAGTTTAAAATCTCTGGGAGCCGTATGAACAGGCTTCCCTGGGTTGTATTTTGGACGGGTGGGACTAGTGAGGTAGGCACTTTTTGTGGCCTTGTTAATATTTCCCAACCAATATTGATTCATGAATGCTATCATTCTGTCAGTAGACCAATGGTTTAATGCATGTACAGTGGTTAGGAGTGGGAAGTTTAGGGTCTTCAGTAGGACTGCCTTGTTATTTGGTCCAAACCAGAGTTTTCTCTTTTTATCAAACCAACAGTTGTTGAATTTCCAATCTTGTCTCTCCTTTTATGAGGCCAGTTGTCAGGCTACTTTAGCCAGTTTTTCTAATTTTTAGCCAGTTTTTATCATTTGAGGAAATATCCCTTTGGACCATGTCAGAGATTTGACTATTGTTGGTTCCTTTAAGAGCTGCATTCCTTGCAGAAGTGTCAGCAAGGCGATTTCCCTTAGCTTCTAGAGAGTCAATTTTAGAATGCCCCAGATCTTAATAATAGCTAAAGCAGCAGGTAGAAGTATAGCATCCAATAATTCCTGAACATAGGAGCCACTTTTATTTCCACTGGAAGTAAGGAAACCACATTGCTCTCAGAACATTCCAAAATCATGAGCTACTCTAAATATATATCTACTATTGGTCTGAATGTTGACAGTTTTGCCCTTGGCTAAAGTACAAGCCCACGTAAGAGCATATAATTCAGCCTGTTGGCCTGAAGTAGCCATAGGTAAAGGTGCTGCCTCAGCGATATCAAAAGGATATGCAAGAGCACACCCAGGACAGTATTTGCCATCGGCACCTTTTAAATAAGAACCATCAG
The DNA here is from genome assembly GCF_020826845.1 of Diceros bicornis minor. Taxonomy (NCBI): domain Eukaryota; kingdom Metazoa; phylum Chordata; class Mammalia; order Perissodactyla; family Rhinocerotidae; genus Diceros; species Diceros bicornis. Next base: position 10,097,484 of record NC_080772.1, on the reverse strand, counting down.
TAAACCATGAGAAGTGAGCGTTACCCAAAGGAGTTTCCTGCAGATCATCGTTAGGAGGTGATCCATCAGCGTTAAGCAGTCATGAGGGGCTTCATGGGTAATGGAGGGGAAAAGAGTAGCAGGGTTAAGGTTATTACAATGTAAAAGAGTTATGTAAGGAGCAATTAACAAAAGGATTTCATAGGAGGTGAGGCAGCTGGCTGAAATATGTTGAGTGTGATGAGAATTCAGGAGGGCTTCTACTGCATGAGGTACAATAATGGTTAAAGAGGATCCCACAACAATTTTCTTGGTGGCCTTAACCAAAAGGGCCATGGCAGTAATGGCTCTAAGGCATGGGGGTATCCCTGTGCCACAGAGTCCAGTTGCTGGTGTAATACCCTATATGCCGATGGTGGTCCCTGTGTTTTTGAATGAGTACCCCAAGGACATTCCCTTCCTTTTCATACACAAAAAGGAAAAAGGGAATCTGATTATTGGGATGTCCAAGGGCAGGTGGGTTCATCAAACTCTCCTTTAAGGCCTTAAAGGCTATGTCTTCCTGTTCTTCCCATAAAATTGAATCGGGGCTGTTGTTCTTTAATAAAACATACAGAGGATTGACCATAAGAGAGAAATTTGGAATCCAATTTCGGCAAATAACCAACTAGCCCAAGAAAACCTTGCAGCTGGCACTTGGTTTTTGGTTTGGGGAAACTTAGGACACCATGAAGCCTATCTGGATCTAGATGTAGCCCTTGTTATGATATCAGATGCCTTAAACATTGAACCTGAGTTTGGGCAAACTGCAATTTCTCCTTGGTGACTTTATGTCCCTTTAAGGCTAAAAGCTTTAGCAAGTGGACACTGTCTTCCTATGACGAGAGTTGGGAGGGAGAGCAAAGAAGCAAATCATCCACATATTGCAGCAAAGTAGAACCCCTAGGGAATTTATATCATCCAGATCAGCCTTCAGGATTTGTGAGAACTAAGAAAAGCTCTCAGTAAAACCTTGAGTCATGACTGTCCAGGTGAATTGTTTTCCTTCCGAAGTGAAGGCAGAAAGGTATTGACACTAGCCTCATCAACTGGAATGCTCAAGAATGCACTACATAAGTCAATTACCATAAAGAATTTACTCCCAGTGGGAATGGATGTTAGTAGTGTATGAGGGTTAGGAACAGCGGGAGGGAGGGATAATAATGTTGTTTATTGCTGGGAGGTCCTGGACAAACCTCTGCCTTTGGCCCTTGGGTTTTCTCACAGGTAAAATAGCAGTGTTACAGGGGCTAGTACAAGGGATAATAAGGCCTTGAGCCTTGTAATCCTCTATTATGGGCTTTATATCTTGAAGGGCTTCTTTACTTATAGGGTACTGATTAATTCCAGGGGGAGGTTTTGAGGAATTGATTTGAATCTTGTTGGGAGGAGCACTGTGAATTTTGCCAATATATCAGTTGCAGATTTTGCCCATAAGGAGGGTGGTAGCTGATTCAATAGGGACGAATGATCAGTGTCTCCAGAATCAGCTCTAGTACCGTCAGTGGCGGAGCAAATAAAAGATGTCAAATGATCATTTAATTCACCTGGTTGGCCATTTTGATAACTACTGTCAAGTTCTAGAATTATTTCTTCCTTTCGGGAGAAAGAAATTCCGGCATGATACTTTTCCAAGAAGTCTCAGCCTAATAAATGAATAGGGGGTGAAGGGACCTAGGAGATAAAGGTCTGTGTTCTCAAAGGGCCTAAACAAAAGGGAATAGGTTCAGAGACAGGAACCTGTTGAGGTTTATTAGAGATCCCCACTACTTGAACTGTTTTAGAACTCGAAGGCAGGGGCTGCTTTATAGTAGTGGGGTTGAGCACTGAGAATGTGGCTCCAGTGTCACTTAGGACAGAAAGAGACTCATCTTCAATCTGGAGAAATGTTTCTCCAAGCGGATTCAGAGGGAGGATTGGGAAGAGCCCCTGTAGTTCCTCAGAGCCCTGTCATTGGGAATTTGTAGGACATTGGAAAGGTTAGAGGGCTGAAGGCACCTGAAGTATTTAAATTTGTAACAATCTCTTTTTCAATATCCTGGTTCTTTGCAGTAATAGCAGAAACTAGGAGAATTTTAGATTGGTTTAGGGGCCTTCATTTGCTGGAGTTGAAGATTGAGAATTTTAGCCGTCTTTCCTTAGGTGACTGCTCTAGAGTGTGAGAGTTGGTTTCCCAGATTAACTAAATCTGGAGTGGAAGTAGTTTGCCACTCCATCCTGGTCCTTTTTACTAGAAGGAAAATGTCCTGGTTCAGCCCATTAATGAACACAGAGTTAGAAGCTACCTGGGTAGAATCAACATCTGAAGGAAGACCAGAATTTTCTTTGAAAACAGTCTGGAGTTGATTATAACAGTCATAAACAGGTTCATCAGGTTTTTGTGCACAAGCCTCAATTTTGTTCCCAATCAACAGGCTTTGAGAAAGCCCTAGGAATTGCCCAGTGAAGTTGTCTGGCGATTCCCTGAGCCTGATCATACAACAGGTGCGAGGGTTGGTCTCCTGGCTGTAATTCTAGAGACCTTTTAGGATTTTCTCAATTAGCAGTTTTCATCCAGTGGGCCTGGCCTTCACTGACAAGCATATGAACTAGCTGATATAAGTCAGAGAAACCAGGTTGATAAGAAACCAGGTTCAATGACTATACTAAATTGTTCAGCAAATTTGTGAGGATCTTCAAGGGTCTTTGGGAAAATCTTTGACTGGCTTGCAGTTCAGCTTTAGTCCAGGGAGTATAAGAAATAAAGGGTTTATTTAACCTTTGGATCCTCAGAAGTCTTAATTTTAAAGGGACAGGTTCTGATAGGTTTGGAGGAAGAGGTAGTGCGAGAGGTTCAGGGAAAAGAGGAAGTTCAGTGAGAGAGTTAGTCTGGGGTGACTGAGGATATAGAGGAAGTGTAAACTGTATAGAAAGGAAGGAGGAAGATGGCCCCAGAGCTGGAGCCTGAGATGAAGAAACCGAGGAAGGGGAACATGAGGCTTCAGAAGCCATTTTATCTTTCTTTAATCATTTGTTTGCCTCAGTTAATCTTAAAATTTAAGGGGCAATTTTAGACTCCTAATAATGTTTGGAAGCCTCAAAATAACAATAGATATAGGCGTTCCATTCAGTTTTGGAAATTACAGAGCTAGGGTTGTCCAATTTAGTTTTAACAAAAATAAGTTTGGGGAGTTGAGAAGTTTCCCGTATTGGCCGTTGTTATTCCAAATTACTTTTGCTTAAGTCAGTCCGTTTAGTTAGAAATGCGTTTGAGGAATGACCACAGTTTTTCAACATAAAATCGGCTTGGATCTCTGTAGGGGCGAGGGGTACCCTCAAAATATTTAGATAACTGGGATCTCATTTCTTAGGGTGTTTTTTTAGACCAAAGGAATAATTCTCAAACAGCCTAAACAGCTCAAACAGCTTGAACAGTTCAAACCTGCGGGCTTAACACCAGCCAGTTCCAATAGAACAGTCTGATTTCAGTAAGGTAGACTGAAGGTCAAATCAACGCGGTTCCCAAGAACAGTCTGGTTCCAAATGGAATCGGACCCAAGATGGATCACCGCATCTTCAAGGAACAGTCTGCTCCCAAGGGAGTCAGGCCAAAGGCTGGACCGGCATGGTTCCAACGAACCATCCCAAAGTTGGATTGAAGGCCAGCACAGTTATAGTAGCAACAGTCCAGTTCCAAAAGGAATCAGACCGAAGGCTACCACAGTGCCAAGGAACAGCCTGATTAACAGGGTCAGGCTGAAGTGCCACCTGAGTACTCACAGACAAACAAGGCCTTAACCAGAAAAGGAAGAAGCCTTAAAATAGATAAGAAAACCTGGAGAGCTTCAAACCCACACAAGGCAGAGGGTCGGATCCAGGAGAAAGACTTACCCTCAAAGTTTAAGGTCAGTAAGAAAAGCAGAGAGGTCAATGGGCCCTGTTGTGGGTACCACACCTGTTTGCTCACCAGCCTCAGAGTCTTCAGGAGTCTTCTCTTGAGCCCCTTACAGGCCACCTAAGTGTTGACCTTAGACAAATAGACAGCTAGTTATTTCTCCAGCAAAAATGGATTCATTTGAGATCAGCAAAAAAGTACAGTTCGGAGTCTGCAACCATGGCAAGCCACCTGCAAGTCCTGAAGCACAAGGGGAGGAGAAGCTCTTTTACAGAGGGGAAGAGGAAGTTACGAGGGCTGTTGTCAACGAAGACAATAGTAGTGTAGTGTAGTGTAGTGACTTTTCATTGGCTGAGCTGTGACAGCCTCTCATTGGCTGAGCTTCTTGCTGGTCAAGAAGAGGAAGTCTTTCTTCTTCCTGTTGGGCTCTGCTATCAACCTAGGGCATGAGAGCTCCCCTTTTGGCCTCCCGACTCCAATTTAGTGAGGTTTCTGTTCATTAATTTCCACACCAGACAGTTGATGAAAACAGGACGGACAGGTTCTGAGCTACGCTGTGTGTTTAAAACATGTATATGAATATCATAGTTCCTGCGTTCACTCCCTACTCCACCCTCATCTCAGTGTGTGCCAGGTCTCAATTTATGACGCGGATATAATCTCTTATATCCAATTACAATTATTAAAATGATGCACTAGTTATATAGCATAGAACAAAATTACTAATCGCTGAGTGTCAGAATAGCTCTCACTGCAGAAGGAAAGCAGCACTGCAGTGTTGGCACCATCATAAGAAGGGGAAGAAATGAGATGAAAAGCATCAGACGTGGATCACTGGTGCACTGTAATCTCAGCAAAGGAAATAAAACATACTTTGTTTTTAGAGTGCGTAAACTCAACCTAAGTTAACAAGGATAAAAACTATGGCAAAATCAAACCTAGATCATATAAGGAATTACTACATTGGTGATGCTGTTCTTATTATTCAATTCAGGTTAAAAAAGAAGTTGGCGATGTTTCCATCCTCATCAACAATGCCGGAATCGTAACTGGCAAAAACTTCCTCGACTGCCCAGATGAGCTTATGGAAAAGTCTTTCGATGTGAATTTCAAAGCACATTTATGGGTAATTATTTTTTCTTCTCATAATAAATATAAAGTTACTCTGACATTTAGAAGGACCTTCCTCTTGTTCTCTTGCAGTGGTATTAGCCTCTAAATAAAGCACAGACTTCTCGAGTTTAGACTTGTCCTGGTCTACCTAGTCATCCTCTCCTGATCCAACTTAACCTACACCTCCCAGGGCCTCTGCTCAGGGAATCCTACAAAGACACAACTGTCCTCGTGGTCATACTGTCATTTATTGATGGCCAGCCTATGTCGGGTACTATCCTAAGCACCTCATGTATAATCCTTAAAACAGCTCAGTGAGATAAGGGATCATATAAGTTAAAAGATTTGCTCAAGGCTGCACAGCAAGTGGCCACACTTAGACACGACCAGGGTGACCTTATCATTTGCCTAAGCTGGGACTCTTTTGAAGGTGAAAGGAGGCATTGTTAATAAGCAAGCATTCATCAGGTCTTGTCTGGGCAAACCAAGATGTCCAGTCACCCTACTCAGTACCTAACCGGGGAAAGGAGGGTTTCTACTAGTCGCCCTGGTGACTATGTGCTACAGACATTCGGGGCACAGCCCCTGACTTCCAAGGTGATGTGCCCACTTTCAGACGTTGCATTTTCCCGGCCTTTGCTGGGACCTGTCGTGCCAGGCCTCCCCAAGCCATGCCCCTGCCCCCGTTCTGCCTCTCCCCGCTCTTGGGCCCTTTTCATTCCACCCTGCTCACAGCTCGTCCCTCCCTGGGCAAGCTCTCTTTCTGGGAGTGAGTATTTGCTGGAGATTTCTGAGATCCCCCTCCATTCTCCTCACACCTCTCTAGATGGATGCCCCACCCAGCTCTCCTTTGGCGGCTTTTAAATGTTATTTGGAGTTTGTAGATTTTCTGTCCCCTAGTTTCACCAAAAGTGTAATGGTGCCAGTGGCATTCTTGGTATTCTGTCTAGTTTTCAGGAAAAAGATGGAAAGATTCAGAACTATGTGGCCACCATGTTCCTTTAGGAACTACTGCAAGTGATTTCTATTGTCTTGTCCCAAATGTCTGTCTCCTTCATTAGCATATATGGTCAGGATGAAGACATGGTCTCCTTAAAGGTCTCCACACCCGTAGCTTTTGTGTTCTTTTCCCACCTCTATTTTTCTGCATTCTCCATTGTCTCCTCATTCTCTTCTTTTCCTCTCTTCTAGTTGTTGCTGAACTGCTGGCATTTCCCTGGCCCCTGTCATCCCCTCGCCTCCTCTCATCCTATATGCTCCTTCTGGGCAAGTTCACATACATTTTTTGAGCCCCTGCATGGACTAGGCACTTAATTGCTAGTGGATCAGAGAGCTCATAGTGACCAGGCTCCCAAGAGGAGTATCCACACAGAGAAGGGAGGCGACTCACCACAGGCCGTGGAAACTCAGGGTGTTTTTATTATACTGCACTATTTGCTGGCTTTGATTTTCTACCTCTCTCTATGTGCTAGTTTCTCTTTGAAACTTATTGCAATGCAGACAAACAGGTTATTTGAGTTTTATAAGAGATCCCTTTTCTCATATTTATTCATATTGTCAATGCAAATAATCAATTATCATTCTATAGCAAAGAGGTTTATTCCAGCCAAGCTGAAGACTATCGCCTGGGAATGCAGCCTTTGCAAAGGAACAAAGTACTCTGAAAAAGAGTGGTTTTCAGCACCATTATATACCATTTCCAAACAAAAAGACATACATCAAGCACAACAGGGACTCATTCTTTCAAGGATTCAAGGAGATGTTCTGTTACAGATTAGCACATACACAGCAGATCAACATGACCCTGGCATCATGGGAAGGGCAACTTACCTTCAAAAAGTACTGGTGTCATAAGAAGGGAAACATCAATTCTTATCTTCAAAGAGGACATTCTTTACTTGGGGATAATGATTAAAACAAATGTACAGTGAATGTTTGACAGACTATAAGTCAGGCTTCTTTGATTTAAATAAAATTTAGGCCAAATCAGGTTTAAAAAAGAATGGCTTGGGTCTGGCCCCGTGGCCTAGTGGTTAAGTTCGGCACTCTCTGCTTCAGCAGCCCAGGTTTGGTTCCTGGGCACAGACCTACACCACTCATCCACTGTGCTGTGGCGGTGACCCACATACAACATAGGAGAAGATGAGCACAGATGTTAGCTCAGGGCCAGTCTTCCTCAAGCAAAAAGAGGAAGATTAGCAACAGATATTAGCTCAGGGCTAATCTTCCTCAACAAAAAAAGAATGGCTTCCCCATACACCTCAATATATAAAATTTTATTACATCATTATTATTCATATTTCAGAATAAATACGAAATATAAATTTGTCATATAAGTATGCAGTTATTCATATTTGATTAATTATTTCTTTGTTGCAGAATACATCTTCTCCCAAAGCTCATTTCTCTCTCCTTTACCTTCTTTCTCCAGATCCCACATCGAAGGTGAAGGTGTTCTATAGACTGAGACCCAGTATATGTCCGCTTTGTCTAACAGATACTCTTTTTTATGACAAGGAATAAAAATAAACCGTTACTCAAAGAAGTAGACATGAGTTTAAAAACAAACTAATATTTTTAAACTGAAGCCAACAGGAACATGTCCTGTGAGCAATGTTCAGAAAAATGTGAAATCCAAATGTGATCCAAGGAGGAAAAAAAGGCAATATAAATCTAAATGATCATATCCTTGATTATAGTCTAAATAATCATATCCTTTCCTTTCTGGATTGTGAGTGCCACAACTAAGATTTTCCTATACTGCTTCAATTATTGTCTTAATATTGTGTTTTTTAAAGTCAAATATGAGCAAAATATGTCTGAATAAATTATTTTTAATACTACTGGAATTGTTATCAGGAAAATATTGATTTAACAAGTTAAACAAGTTAAGATGATTACTTCCAGATGTTTAAGTTTTTATATCCCGGTGCCTTCAGGTATTTTTCTGAGCTTAAAAAATGGTTTTGTTTTTTTTTTTTTTTTTTTGCTGAGGAAGATTCACCCTGAGCTAACATCTGTTGCCAACCTTCCTCTTCTTGCTTGAGGAAGATGGTCCCTGAGCTAACATCTGTGCCAATCTTCCTCTATTTTGTATGTTGATTGCCACCACGGCGTGGCCGCCAACAAGTGGTGTAGGTCCATGCCTGGGATCCAAACCTGGGCCACCAAAGCAGAGCGCACCGAACTTAAACACTACGCTGCTGGGCTGGCCCCCCCCCAAATTTTTTTAATCACAATGGTCATGTAAACATCTGAGAAAAGTATGAAATATGGTATAAAATGTTAAAAATTTTACTTTGCTCTTCTTAGACTTATAAAGCCTTTCTACCTGCTATGATTGCTAGTAACCATGGACATTTGGTTTGCATTTCAAGTTTGGCTGGATTAATTGGAGCAAATGGACTGGCAGGTAAGAGAAATGTAATATTTTACAATTGCAAAATGTCTTATAACTTTAACTTATGTTATAGCTCTGAATAATCAGCATTGACTTGATGTACTAATGGTAAAGGGTAATAAATTAAGAAGTACATTTAATGAGGTAAGTGATTGAAAACTTCATTGTGCAGCAAAACTGCCTATTGGATATACATAGATGAAGTTGCAGTATGCACTTTGGAATCATTAGGTCTTATGCAATCCCCTGGGTTTAAAAAAAGAGAAAGAGAGAAACTTTACTGATAAATTTTTTACACAAGAGATTAGCACAGTCACCATCCTCCACAATTCACCTGGCACTGTTATCAGGATTGTAAGAAGGACTACTGTGCCTTCTGAATTTTCAGGTAAGTGGTCTCCCTGTTTTGTGAGTTTGGAGAAAGTTTCTCTACCCCAAGAAACCTAAAATTAACTTCTTTGCTTTTCCACTGGTTAAAGACTTACAGGAAGTGGTTGTCATTTCCATCTCCCTTGCAACTGACTTGACGTTAGCAGTGGGGAGGGGGCAAAGAGATACACCAAGATCCTTGGTGAAGGCAGCCCAACTCAGGAGCTGGCCCTAGGCAGAGCGGAAATCTTGTCCTTACCTACCAGGGTGTCCCTTGGAGCAAACGCCCTGTGTCCTGGCTTACACAGACCCCTGACATTCATCCATCAGAAACCCTAGCTGCAGCACTCGGATAACAGATGGGCCGGCTTGCCGATTCAGTACTTCGCAATGCTTTTGAGCTGAGCAGCACAGTTCAAGATTCATAACACTGGTCTAAACACAGTTCATCTCAGTTTCATGGTTAGGTTTTTCAAAACCACCAGTCACCCAAAATATGACCAGTCTGTACACGTCTCCCTGTATCCTGGACTTCCCTGCCTCTATCCTTCTTAGAATTCATCAGCTCTTATTATTACCTCTTTCTTATATGTCTGATAAATCATGGAAATTTGAAATGATACAGGTGTATTTACAGCTCCTATTAATCCTTTTTCTGACATAATATCTCTATCTTCAGATACAAGACTCTCTCACCCCCAGGTCACCTAAGTGAAAAAAACCTTAGTAAAATGTAAACCTTTTGTAATTCCCACCGTGTAAGTCTCGGCTCCTCTGCATCAGAACCACTAGGGGTGCTATTTAGAATGCAGATTCCTTGGGTCCTGGGCCATATCTGCTCATCCGAATCTCAGGGGTTGAGGGGCTCAGGACCCCCTCACCCCCCTTGCCTCCCTCTAACATCTTACCCACTGTCTTGGGCAGAGCAGGGCCCAACAACCCCATGCCTGGCACTTGTAGCCTGGTTCTTGCCAGTTGTAGTAGCTGCTTCTCAACAGAGAAGTAAGTATGCCTCTTTGATTGTGTGAGGTGAAGGAAAGAATAAGTCTACCTTAATGCCTTTTCTTCTCCAAACTTGTCCATTCGGCAAATTGGCTATTCAGGTGTTTACTTGAAATGAGTGGGATTGAAGACAGAAATCTCAAAACTGACATAAATGCCACTTTCCAGGCCCCTGCATTTGCAAGATATTTCAGATGTTGAGTTGAAGCTACTGAGTCCTTTGTTTTTCTTCTGGAAGTGGAAGAAAGGCTTAGAGTTGGAAGAAAACTTGATAGGAGTGTCACAACCCACACTGACCTCTCCTGCCGCGATTCCTCCATCACTTATTATTTTATTTCTTCTTTTGTGTGTCTTCCTGCCCTGATTGGGTTGAAGTTCTTTGGGACGGGGACTGGACATCTTGTGCCCCATGTAATAGCTAGCACAGTGTCTGACCATTCATTAACGTGGAGTAGGGTCTAGCAGTGTGACCCGCAGGAGGCTCCGCGCAGCCCCGCTTCTCCTGAGTCCACTTGGTCGTTATCGACTGATCACCTTCCTCTCACTGGCTCCTCACTTCCTGCAGCGGGAGCAGCCCAAGATCATTCAAATAAGAACCTGAGATTGTTGGCCCATTCCCTGTTGGTATGAGTGTTTTGAAGAAAACTTCATGTAATGCCATTTAAAGGCTTTAGAATATACATTAGCATTGTTTGTCTTTTTCAGATTATTGTGCAAGTAAATTTGCAGCCTTTGGATTTGCTGAATCTGTATTCGTAGAAACATTTGTCCGGAAACAAACGGGGATCAAAACCACTATTGTGTGCCCATTTTTAATAAAAACTGGAATGTTTGAAGGTTGTACTACTGGGTAAGTATGTCCTTTGATTTCGAAGAAACTACATTTTTAAAAGTGATTGGCCATCTATTTTATTTTGTTCTTTATCTGTTTTTTAAAGTTGCTTAAAAAGACATTTTTCTAGGATTCAGCCTGATTTATAAATGGTTTCAGAATTTCTTTTGTCCTCAGATGTGTTTGTGTTTAAGATACTGAGTTTAATGTGAATGGTTAATCAAGGCTGTGTCCACCCGTAGCCACACTGCAGCCCGGATCTGCTCATCTGTCTCCTCGGCGCTCCTGGTCACATCCTTTCTCTGCCACCCAGCTCCACTCTGCCCTCTTCCCTGATTCCACAGAAGGACTGGAAATCATTGAAGGGGCACAAATGCCCAAGTCTGCATCTCAGAGAGATGACAGGCAGTTAGTTTTCAAAGACTTGCTTTACATTATTTAGACCATTTGTTTAATATGGTTTCACATACATGTATATTGTAACATCACTGTATTAATTAGAATCATCACTCTCCATTTCAAATTCTAGTTATGTTATTACCATGTTGATAAGGGAATAAATATAGAAATCGGTCAAATCTGGAAGGGAAGGAAGCGAATAAATGATAATCTCTTACAACCGTCTTATCCCTAGTTTGTAAGAATTGTTTTTACTAATTTGTTAATTGGGGGTTTTTTGTCCCCAGGTGTCCTACTCTGTTACCGATTCTGGAACCAGAATATGCCGTCAGAAAGATAGTAGATGCCATCCTGCAAGAAAAACTGTACTTGTATATCCCAAGGTTTTTGTATTTCATGATGTTTTTAAAAAGGTAAGAATATCAGCTTCTATTATTTCTCTAATGTGCCAATCAACAACTTATTCTAGATCCTACCAGGAGGAACCACTTAAAAAATATCCGTTAAATGAATGAATTTTGCTCTCTTCATTGTGCGCATTTGCTGACACAATCTCAAATTTGCATCATTGCAGCGCCTCCCATGAGTGTAGGAAATGGAGTTGGATCCTTCCAGTCTTCTTAGGATTGCATTATTGTCAAAAAGAAGTGGCTTTACTGAATGATCTGTGGACAGATTGAAATGATTTTGTTTTTTTAGGAGAGGCACTTTTTCTTGTGCTCAGAATAGAATAGTCATATTGAAACAGATATGTGTCCATAGTTCCTCGAGTACAGGGCCCAAAGTCAACGCCAGACAGTAAGCCAAATGTTTCAGGAATTTGTGGTACAGGTAAAACTGGTAATAGGTAATGGTAATGATAAATTTGAACTATAAGATGGTTAAAGAACTACGGGGAAAAAAAACTGAAAAGATAACCACCTCTTAAAAGCACAAGAGAGTGTCTTTGCCCATCCTTCTCTGCTCTCCATTGGGTTTCACTGCTGAGACTCATCAGCTGCAGTTTGTGAACATTTGACCCAGGTTCAGAAATTCTGAATTGCTGACGCACTTGCTGATCCCACTGTGTCAGTTCATTCCCTAGACTGTGACAGGTCACCTAATACTTCCCCCTCGTCTAATACTTCCCCAAGCAGGTTTTCTGCCTTGCAAGGAAGCATATTTAATTATTAAACCACTCCCCTCTGTTGAGTTGAAACCTGTCTCATTTTAACTTCCACTGGTGCTAGCTTTGCCCTCTAACACTGTGAGTAATTCCATTCCTCTTGACAACAATTCTTCAGTTATTTGAAACAGGTATCAGGCCTCAAGTCCACCGTGTGGCTAGCAGCCATTGCCCTTCCTGCATAAGGAAATAGCTTCTTTCTTTAGCTAATTGTATCTCCTCTGTATGGTGAACCAAAATCATTCTTACATCCTTTCACTTCGCCAGGCTTCACCTAGCACAGCAGTGATATGGCTGACTGAGGCTGTGTGGGGCAGGGCAAAGGGTCTTGACAAGCAGTTTGAAATCTGGGGTTGTAATCCTGCTGTTACTAAGTCTGTGGCTCTGAGCACACCCTCTACTCTCGCCCAGTTTCCTCATTTACCACATAGAAGCTAATGCTTGTTACAGCTTGTAGATTAGTGAGTGTCATGCACTATTTATTGGGCAGTGTGTGTGCTCACTACCTCTTGCCTAATAGATAAAGGTTTGCAGTATAGTAATGCCAATTGTAAAGAACATGGGACTTAGTTTTTCTAGTATTTTTGAATAATTATTGAGGTTATATTTACTTTTACAGGATATTAGTTCCAGGCCCTGGTTTAAGAGAGATCTACATAGCTCCTGAGAAGGATTTGGAAACATGAAGAAGTTCAGTGAAGGGGATTACATTACACACTCCTTCAAATATTCATTCAATAAGCATTAGAGAGCACCTACTGTGTGCATGCATTGCTGACTGTCCTAGGATCTGAGGTTACAGGAAAGAATGAGAGAGACAACAGTCCCTGCCCTCGTGGAAATTATCTTCTTGGTGGTGGGGGGTGGAGATGGCAAAGAACAAACAAACAAAAAAGTACAGAAACAGGAAAGGTATGCTGGGTGGTCAGAAGTGCTATGAAGAAAGATACAGCAGGAAAAGGAAGTCCCAGAGCGGGAGGGAGAGGGCTGCAAGCTGAGACTTAATTTTCAGTCTGGTGCTCAGGGCAGGTCTCAAACACAAGGTAACATTTGACCGGAGACCTGAAGCTGCAGAGGGCCGGAACCACCCGGATATCTTGGGGTGCCCCCAGAGGGACGGCAAGCACCGGGTCCTTTTCTTTACCCCACGCTCAGGACAAGTCTCAGGTTGACTGTGCTTCTTCTTGCTCTGCAGTGTGGACGTCAGGATCTATGGAGCCAGAGTGCTCTGTCGGGAGGGGCGAGTGGGGTGGAGAAGATGAACAGTCTTAGTTGGGTCTTGCCAAAGGTCTGAGGAGCTACTGCATCTAATCCTCCCAGTAGTCCCAGAAAGAAAGAGTGATGATCTCTTTTTATACTGGAAGAAACTGAGGCTCGTGAGCTAAGTAACTTGCTTGAGATGGCATTGTAAATGACAGAGCTAGGATTCACGCCAGGCTCACCTGACCCCACAAGACTTCACTGCTTCCTATCAGTCATTACAGAGTATCGAAGCTTTGGAAATTAACATAAGAAGTGCAGTGAATAATGGAAATAAAGCAAGGAGAGATATATAGAGACCCTGGGCCAGTGTCCTCCCCCGTAGTGGACAAGCCCGGGTGACCCTAAGGCATACACGCTAATGTGTGCACGTGTGAATGACTTCATCTGAGACAACTCAGTGACGCTGCGTTCCGGCTGAGCTGGTAGAGATGCTTTCACGAATGATAACCAAGAAAGTTTGCTCTTGTGTTCTCTTTAGTTTCATGCCCCTCAAGGCGGCACTGCTGTTGACTGAATATTTGGGCGGCTTTACTCTAATGGATGGCTTCCTTGGCCACAAGAAGCAAGACTAAAGATCAGCTCTGTGCCTGATGTCGTGTGATACCCAGTATCACATAATGCTTATTTCAATGAAGAAACCTATTTTTGTCCAAAAGAATATATCTGGAGACTACAAGTACCATTCTTATTATGCTGTCTGGACTAGTATTTTCAACCAATGCCTTTAAAAATAATGTTGCTATCTGCTTTTTTGCTGAGTTTTTTTTAAATAAAAAAACAGCCCATTTTCGTCATTTCTGCTTGCAACAGATATGGAAGATCATCTGCTTTCTCATGAACCGCCCTTCACATTGGTTACTGGAGAGGTGTCTCCAATGGAGCAGGTGTCTGTGCTTTAGCCTGTGCTGGGGAACTGGGGTTAGGGATGAAGAGCTGGGTGAGTGTCTGGTTGGAATACCCTCTCTCCAGAGGACTCTGAGCTCTGAACTTCCCATCACCTTGCTCTCAGCTCAGCCTTGGCCTTTTTCAACTTGTGCCATCCAGTGTATAAAAGGTCAGCCTCGCTTCTCCTTCTTTCCAAAGCAGCCACACAAACGCTTACTTCTACGTGCCCTGGGTACTCACAGACAAAGTGCCAATACTGCAGAAAGTACATCAGGTGCCACCATGTTAGGGAGCCTTACTGTACCTTCCCTGAATGACCTTAGTAGGCAGTGATCCTAGACCAAACTCTAAATAGAATCACATTTTTTTCTTAGAAGATATCAAAGAATGGTTGCTTCTTCTCTGAAAATGACATTCTACTAAGTTAGATGAACTCTACTTATTAATCCAGAAAATATATTAATGTGGTTAATTTCAGGTTTTTAAGTTGGTATTTCAAGTTGGGATTCATGTTGGGGTATTTTTCTATAGAATGGACAGTTCTATGCATTTGTATTCATCAGTGCTGCCTTCATTTCAGATCTGTTGTATTCTTATGGTGTAATTAACTGGCCAACTGCTGTCATGCTTTGGAGATTAACTATAAATGCATGATTAAGAAAAATACATTAATTACTGTATCCCTGGGACTCCTTCCCAGGCTGTGGGGGCACCTGCCTTAAGAAAAAAAACAGCAGCCTTTGTCTCCTACCTTCTTTTGTGTGGGGAACAGGGAGGGATGAGAGGTACCTTGGAGGACCCTGTGAAAGTCAAAAGAAATGAAAGCTTGAATATCTTGGGGTAAGATGCCCTTAGAAGGGCAACAGTCTCAGGGAATGTGGAGTCTGGAATCCACTGTGGACTGATTATCTTGAGCTGCCTGCCTGATTCTGACAACTTTGCCCCTGTATTTCCTTTACAGTCAGAAAGCCTTTAAAAAAAAAAAACTTGTTTTATGATATTAAAAACGAAAGCAAGTATTTATTGTGCCTGGCATGAAACTAAGCGCTTTACACACATTATTTCATTAAACAACAATATCACATAATTACTCAAAGAATAATAAAGGTATTTGGTGTATGCCAAAGAATAAAAGTGTTTTATTTTGCAAGAGTGACATCCTACTCAACTGTAGATGTGTACTGAGAGAATCAAAAGGCCCTCTTAGACTAACCAACTGATGTGCCAAATCCTTGGTTAACAAGGTTAATTAAGAGAGAGGCACAATATTGCTTCTATATTACAATTCCAAAAGCGTATATTGCAGGGGCCTATTTAGTAGAAGAATAAAGAAGAACTCTTAGGGGATTTAGTAGAACAAAGATCTGGGGTGTAGTGGGCATCCACCACATCATAACAGCATTAACAGCAATTATTTCTAATTGGAGTGCATCTTGGCTGGACGACTACAAAGGCCTGAAACCCAATTGTGGTTTTATAATACCCATAAAATTGTCTAAACAAATTCAGATTTACTTGAAGCACTCATATGAGAAAAGACCACATGTAAATTAGAGGATTCTAGAAGGCAATAAATAACAAGGTGATTTAATACCACTAGGGAGCAAGTGTTCTCAGCACTGGTGTTTCATAACCAGTTTCCATCTGAAATTTAATCCTAATGAAGCCATGATCAAAAGCCCAACACCTAAGCAAGCCCTGTGAAATGGAAGGCTAATGGACAGGGCTGCCCCCCAAGACTGGGCACTCTGCCCTCCAGGATGGCATCATCTAGCACCCTGGAGTTACCATGGTGCTCAGGAACTAAGAAGAATTTGTCATAACAAAATACTACAGACTGAGTGGCTTAAACAACAGAAATTTATTTTCTCTCAGTTGTTGAGGCTGAGAAGTCCAAGATCAAGGTGCTAGCTGATTATTCTTCTGGTGAGAGCTCTCTTCGTGATTCAAGATGGCTCTTCTCTCACTGTGTCCTCACATGGCCTTTCCTTGGCATGGGGAGAGATCTTGCTCTCCCTCTTCCTATAAAGTCACTAATCCCATTATGAGGGCCCCACCCTCATGACCTAATCTGACCCTAATTACTTCCCCAAGGCTCCATCTCCAAATGCCATCACACTGGGGGTTAGGGCTTCAGTGTATGAATGTGGGGGGATACAAACATTCAGTCCCTACAGACGCCAAGTAGAAAAGGAAAGCCAGGCCACAGATGATCTTTACGCTCCTAGTGTCCTAATTCTGAGGTGGTCACAGTTTGTCAATTAAAATCATTTAGAATCTCGGAAGTAGAGTGAATTGAAGATGCTTGGAAAAAACCTAATTCAAACCTCTGAGAGTCAGCACTTGAGAGAAACATGACTGAGAATTTGGGCCACCAGACGAAAGCTGATGTGAGGCAAGCCCTGCCGTGCTGAATGGTCCTGTGAAGAGATCACATGGCAGTCGAGGTACCTTCAACATTTCCAGACTAGTGACCTGTTTGGGGTTTATCCATGCATCCCCAGCTCACCTCCCTTCTAAGCTGCTGAACACTTTCCCTTTGCTGCCAGTGGATAGGCCACGACTGGGCCATTGAGGAGAGCCTGTGGCCTAGATTCCCTTTTTTTTTTTTTCATAAGCTTGCTATCAAATTGGAAACGAAACCAATAACAGGTGCACGAGTCATTGGTGCTCATCCCTTGGGGAATCTGCTTGTAGGGTGGTAATGGAGAAGGCTCTGTCATCTGTGCCCATGCAGTACCCATGCACCTGGATATCCTTACTGTGGATCAGCACTAACTGAAGCAGTGATGATTCAGATAAGACAGCTCAGCTCAATGTCATTAATTATTGTTTCAAGGCCTAGGACACCATTGATTTGCCTCATGTTGGTCTTTATCATTGCATTTTACAAAAGCTAGCACTGAAATCACACTGGTCCTCCATACAAAGCCAGGTAGACCTGTCACCTCTTGGCTCTTTCTCCTCTTCCCCATGGTGGTCTTTCAGACCTTTCTTTTCAAGCCCACCACAATTCTGTCACCTACTCTTTCCCAAGGATAACCGTTCTCTCTTACCCCACCAAGAAAACTGAAGCTGGAAAGTATAAATTCCCTCAGGTCCCCAAACCAATATCTTCAAAGGCATTTATTTCTGCCTCCATCTCCCTTCTTTTTCTCAGCCTCAGAAAGCAGTGAACTTGCTCAGGCTGAGCCTGCAGCCTGTGCCCTCCACTGAGGGCCTTCCAGGGCTTCCTTGGAGGTCCCTCTCCCACATCTCAACCTTTCCACCACAAGCTGCTCCCTTGTGTCCTATAAGCACACTAAAGACCATGCAAAACTTAAAAATAATAAAAATAAACTTTACAAAACCTCCATCCCAGTATGGCAGTAATTATCTCTCCTCTCCATTAGTTACATCATTTAAAATGCAGCCTAGAGTAATTCGTCCATCCCCACACCTCACATTGGTTCCTTAAGCCATCGGGCTTTCACATTCATCAGCTCTTTTTATGAAAAAGACTCCTGGGGATTTCATCCCTCATCTTATTTTACTTCTCACGACTGATATTATTAACCTCTCTGTCCTTGGTCCTGGTGTCTTCTGCCTACTGGCCTCTTCCACTGCTCACTCCTTAAATTATTAGTGTTCTTCAAGGTTCTCTCCTTGGATTTCTCACTTTGTAGATTCCCCTGGGGGCTCCTAACCATGCCCATCACTCTTTCTCCCATGCTCCCTCCAAGCCGTCCAAGCCAGAAACCCAGGTGTAATGCTCTACTTTTGCTTTCACTTCATCTCTCACCTCCCCATCCAATTAGTAATCAAATCCAGCCTACTCTGCCTCTTGACCATCACTAGCAGGTTTCCTCACCCCACTGCTACCGCCTTAGTTCAGGCTCTTATAATCCATTGCAATAGTTTCCCAGCTGGTCTTTCTGCGTTAAGGCTCACTCTATTAGTGAGGATTACATTCAGCTAAGATAACTGAAAACCCCAGTGTAACAAGGACTTAAAGAAAGTAGAAGTGTTTTTCTCCCTGATGTTTATAAAGCCTGGAGGTAGCTGTTCAGGCTGGAAGGGTGCTTCACAGGATCAGGGACCCAAGCTCCTCTGTGTACTTGCTATGCATGGCTTACAGGCCAAACATCATTTGTGAGCACAGTCTACAATGACCACTGAAACCTCAGCCCTTATGCCCACATTCCAGCCTGCAAGAATCCAGAAGGCAGAAGGCATTCTATGTCCTTTAAGGACAATCCATGGACGTTACACACTCCACAAACACCACATTCTATTAGCCAAAATTAGTTACGTGACTAAACTGACCTGCAAAAGATGCTGAGTATGGTCCCTATTTTGCAGTGCCATGAGCGAGTGAAAAGTCAGGGGTTCCATTACTGTGGAGAAAGGTAAGAACAAATGTTGGGTGTCAATTTACAGTTTCTGCCACAGTCTACTTCCCCAAATATCTATGTATCCTCTTATTATCAGATAGAACCCACAGACCCACTGCACGTCAAAGCCCTGCCCAGTCCCTGCATGCGTCATGAGGTTCAGAATTCCTGGTGCAGGGCAGCACTCTCCATCAGATCCAGAAATGGCTCTTTATGGCCTGATGACCAAGAAGATAAAAGGTAAATGATTTACCCCCATCACACTCAACATACAATGGTGCATGGGAAGCAGGATAGCCATAATTGGACAGAGAGAGAGAGAAAGAAAAGAGAATAAAGAACCTTCTGTTCAAAAACAGGAAGTGGGCAGAGGAAACACAGTGATGGTCCATAGTGATGGAATCATGCTGAGGAAGAAGCACAAGGAATCAATTTCTCAGGTGGTCCTGTCTGGTTCCGCTCTATGAACTGTCCCCTCGCCCTTGCCTTCCGTAGCCCTGGAGGCTCTGTGTTGTTTACTTTTTTCCAAGGCCACATCTGAGGTAAGCTTTGCAGACTATATCCTTCCTCAAGACTGCACAGATTGTACACCTCAAACTAGAGGTGTGAAGAATTACAGACTGTTTTGAGCCTGGCTTCTGTTTGCTTTGACAATATAATTCCTTCAATAACTCAGCAGGCTTCTGGTATATTTATTTCATCCAACCCATTGGGCATTTAAACCACTGCCAAAGATCTTGCCTAGATAATGCTTTAAGCCTGAATACTGTGCTCTGTTACTGGCATCTGTGCTCTGCCCTTGCCTACCTCTTTCCCTCTCTCTCTTTCCATTTAGTGGAGATTCTCTTGGGGCCATCTGAAGCAGAGGTTTAGGAGAAAGGCCACACCCATCATTTGATGTTTGCTGCTCTGCTGGATTCTATGTCTGGCAGACAACCCTTGATGGAAGGAAGTGGAAAAAGGCTTAGGACCACAGTCTTACTTCTGCTAAGGCCATTGTCTGTAATCCACACTTCCAAGGGCTTCCAATCGGGCACAGAGGGTATTGGCTGTTTGAACCATCCAAGGCTCCAGATTGCCACCCTCTCAATCAATCAAGCTTGCAGGTAGAGAGGGCCTCCTGGAATACAGTTGTATTCTCTTCTGCTTGCACATGGGTGCTCTCCAGCGTGAGTTCAACTCTGTGAGACTCTGCTTAAAGCAGCAGAATAATCCAAGCCACAGCAAAATTCTGAATTTGTCTTACCTTTTCCCCTCATGCTACAATCTTACTCAGTGGGTGATATAGCTTTCAAGGTAAAGTAAGGTCAGTTTGAACCAAATGTTTCCACTGCCAAAAAGTATCACCAGACTTCTAGACTGTAAGATTCTGAGCACTTGCCACTTCCCACCTGAGAACTTAAACTTTTAGTTATACCACGTATTTCCATTTCTGCTATCTGCAGCCCTCCTCTACAAGGTATTGAGCTCTGTATTAGTTTGAAAAAGAGGTTCAGCTGTAACAATGATCCTAAATAACAGCAATTTAAGATGTGTACTCTCTGTTGTGTGAAAGTCCAGAGGTAGGTGAACCATGTCTTCTTTGTTGATTCTGCTCTATGAAGTTCCAGGGACCTGGGCTACTGACAGTGCTTCACTCAGCTATCCCAAGAGTATGGCCACCATCATTATTATCATCAAGATGGCAGCCATTCTAGCCACCTTTCAGGCAGCAGATGTAGGAAGGGATAAAGACAAAAAGGACAAAGGCATCAATTTGCCTTTTAAGAATATTTCTAGAAGCAGCCACACAACACTCTCCTCAAACATTATTAGTCAGATGCAAGTGAGACTGGGGATTGTAGTTTTTATCACAGCAGCCATGATTCCATCTAATAACTGCAGAGGTTTCTAGAAGTGGGAAAAGGGGGCATTAGTAATCTTGGCCATAGGCTCTCTCAAGTCACAGATGGAGATTCAAATCAGTTTAGCTATGCAACTTCGGTCAAGTGACTTGAACTTTCCAAAACCCTTTTCCAATTCTGCAAATGACTGTAATTCCTCATATGACTGTTGCAAGGATTAAGTGAGTTGACAGTTACAAAATGCCTAATTTAGGGTTTGATACATACTATGCTCAATAAACATCAGTCTCTACTATGTCCCCTATCTAAATTCTGACATTGAATTTCTAGTTTGTGGCAATGTGTCTGGTACCACTTGAAACCTCTTCGTATCAGATTTATATTGACATTTTTTAACCTGTATGTTAAGAGTATTTTAGTATTTCACTGTGGGGAAGTGGAATTATTTAGAGCTATGGATTTTTATAGAATGAATATTCTTTTAATTCTTTGTAATCTAAAATCTTTTGAGAGTATACTAAGAAAGAGAAAATATAATGCTCTACTTTGACTTTCTACTTATGTTACTATTCAGTATACTCTATGTAGGCCATTTATGTTGATCTAACTTGGGACAAACTTTGGATCTTGGCACTCTTTCTACTTATGATTTCTATTTATTCTCCCTTTCCTCCTCATTTTCTCCTTTATAACTTCTCTGTCTCCCTATCTCTTCCTTTATTCCTTTCAAAAATATGTACTGAATGTCTGTTAAGTTTCAGTCACTTTGGAAAGTACTACATACCATGTATGCAAATTTATGTTATAGGCTGTTAAATGGAACATTTTCTTGATGTCTTGAAATTTTGGCTGATGCCAAATTAGAACGTGGGTGATAAAATAAGTACTTTTATGTGCTTAAAACAAAAGTGTGCTAAACTTATCCATGTAGGACTGGTTCATAGATAGCAACTTCAGGTTTCAGGTTTTATCTTCCAGCCTTCAGGTTTTATCTCTGGCATGGAAGTGGTCATTCCCATCTTTAACAACAAAATCAAGATAAACTGAAAATAAATTACTTTTATTTGACCCACCAGAGAACTGAAGGCAAACTGCCATCCCAAAATCTGGAGAAACAAGATCATTCAGAGAGACACAGCCAAGATCTACTTACCTGGAGCTATAAACTGGGAGGAACACTTAAATGGCAATTTTAACGAATTGCTGTAGGCTGAGTATGAATTAACGTGAAAGTGAGAAACTATTGGGGATCAAAGTCTTTGAAGGGCCCCACACCTAAGTTGGGTTTACCGCCAGGAATTCCAGCATGTTCTCACAGTGAAGCTCTGAGAAAGATCCCCTCCTGGCTCTGGGGAAGAGGAATCATTGTGAAATAAGCCCAGAGACTTCCCCATATAAAGGCCCACTCTCCAGGGGAAAGGACTTTGCCAGAGCCTTATCCCAGATGGAGGAAGGGCATTCCTCCGCACTCTACCCACTTCCAGCCCTACTGTCTCACCTAAGGGGGAAAAATAGTCAACATAGGCCAGGGCTTCAAGGAAGTGGGGCAGTCTTGTGGGACTGAGCACTTAACCTGTGGGATTTGATGCTATCTCCAGGTAGATAGTGTCAGAATTTAGTTAAATTGTAGGACACCTAGTCAGTGTCCACACAGAATTGGAAAATTTCTTGGTGTAGGGGAAAAAACCATACATCTGGTGTCAGGAGTGTTGTGAGCCATGATAGCAGTGTGAGAGTAAAGGAGAAACACAGGAGGAATGTGTCTTTCCAATTCAGTTGGTGGTGTTGGAAAACACACATCAGAGTAAGGTAAACAGAGAGGTGAAAAGTCTAAGAATAAAAAAGAAATACTATAAATCAAAAACACCATAACAGCTTATTGCCTTCAATAAGCTAGTCAGTAGACTAGAGACAGCCAAGGAAAGAATCAATGAGATTGAAGATAGATCAATAGAAACCTCCCAAGTTGGAAAACAAAGAATGGGAGAAAAGAAAAAAAAGGAACAGAATAGCCAAGAACTGTGGGGCAATTTCAAATGGTGTATCATATGCATAATTGGAATACCAGAAGGTGAAGAAAGAGAGTAGGAAGCAGAAGAAATATTTGAGAACTTTCCAAAATTAATGACACCAAACCACACATTCAGGAAGCTCAGAGAACAAGCAGGATAAATACCAAACACACCCACACACACATCATATTCAAATTGCAAAAAATCAAATACGAAAATAAAATCTTTAAAGAAGCTGAAGAATGAAAAACCTTATACATGGAGGAACAAAGATAAGAATTTCAGGGGGCCTTTCATCAGAAACATGTCAGAAAGAAGAGAATGGATGTTACATATTTAAAGTGTTGAAGGAAAAAACTACCAACCTAGAACTCTATATCCAGCAAAATTATCCCTCAAAAGTAAAGGAGAGATAAAGACTGTCTCAGGCAAACAAAAACCAAAGGAATTCATCACCAGTAAACCTACCCTGCAAGCAAGAAATGTTAAAAGAAATTCTTCAGAGAAATGGAAAATGATATACAGGTCTGAAATTTGGATCTACATAAAGAAACAAAGAGTATTAGGAATAAATGAAGGTAAAATAAAATCTTTTACTTTTATTCTTCTTAATTGATCTAAAGAAGAACTGTGTTTAAAGCAATAATAGCAACAACGTATTGTGTGATTATAGCATAGAGATAAGTGAAATGAATAATAGCAATGTCACAAAGAATGGAAGGAAGGAATTGGTAATACTCTGTTATAAGGTACCTGCATGCCACATGAAACTGTATATTATTTAAAAGTGTACTTAGATTAGTTGAAACTATATATTGTAAACTCTAGATCAACCATTAAAAAAATTTTTTTAAGAGGTATGCTTGATATGCTAAGAAACAAAATAGAATCATATAAAATTCTTAATTAAAACCAGAGAAGGCAGAAAAAGAGGGAGGAAAAGAGACAAAGAACAAATGCAACAAGCAGAAAATGTTTAATTCATCTATATAAATAATCACTTTAAATGTGAATGGTTTAATACACTAATTAAAAGACAGAGATTGTCAAAGTGGAGTAAAAAAATAGGAGTCAACTATATATTACAAGGAACTCACTTTACATATAAAGACTAAAGTTAAGAGTAAAAAGATGGAGAAAGATATACCATGCTAACACTAACCGAAAGAAAGCTGGAGTAGCTATATTAATTTTAGACAAAGTAGGCTTCAGAACAAAGAGGTTTATCAGGGATAAAGAGAAACATTAATGATAAAGTGGTCAATTCTCTTTGAAGACATAATAATCTTAAATGTGTATGCCTCTAACAACAGAGTCAAAATAGATAAGGCAAAAACTGATAGAACTAAAAGGAAAAATAGAGAAACCCACTATTATAGTTAGAGGTTCACTATCCCTCCATCAGTAATGCGTAAATACAGCAGGTAGAAAATTAGTAAGGACATAGATCATCAGGACAGCACTATCAATTGATCTAATTGACATATATAAAATACACCATCCAACAATGGCAGAATATACACTTTTCTCAAGCTCATCTGGAATATCCACCACATACTGGGCCATAAAACACCCCATAACAGTTTTACAAGAATGGAAATCATCAGAAATGTATACTCTGACCAAAATAGAATTAAACTAGAAGTCAATAATAGAAAAATATCTGAAAAGCTCCTGAATATTTGGAAATTACACACCATGTTTCTAAATAACCCATGAGTCAGAGAAGAAGTCTCAAGAGAAACTTAAAAATACTTTCAACTAAATGCAAATGAAAATACAACTTAGCAAAATGTATAGACTGCAGCAAAAAAAAAATGCTTAGAGGAAAATTTATATCATTAAATGTATCCTTTAAAAAAAAGAAAGCTCTCAAGTCAATAACCTAAGCTTCCACGTTAGGAAACCAGAAAAGAGAAGAGCAGTTTAAACCTAAAGCAAGCAGAAGAAAAGAAATAGTAAAAACTAAAGCAGAAATCAATAAGGGCTGGCCAGTGGCGTAGTGGCTAAGTGCGTGTGCTCTGCTGCTGGCCGCCTGGGGTTCGTATCCCGGGCATGCACCAATGCACTGCTTGTCAGGCCATGCTATGGCAGCATCCCATATAAAGAAGAGGAAGATGAGCACGGATGTTAGCCCAGGGTCAGTCTTCCTCAGCAAAAAGAGGAGGATTGGCATGGATGTTAGCTCAGAGCTGATCTTCCCCACATGCACACACAAAAATCAATAAAATTGAAGACAGGGAAACAATAGAGAAAATCAATGAAATGCTAAGAAAGGAGATAAAATGGAATCATATAAAATGTTGAAAACCAGAGAAGGCAGAAAAGAAACCAACAAAATTGAGAAGCCTCTAGTTTTCTTAATGTCTGGTAGAGTAGTCCTGAATGCATTCTTTATAAGGTTGACTTAGATTATCATGGCCCTTAGTCTTTAATTCATCCAATAAGTTTTTAGAGCCAATGTATTAAACTTTATTTTACTAAGATCATAAATAAGTATGATTTTTTCAATTTTCTGATATAACATATAAAACTAGAATTAGCTTTTCCTTGAAAATTTGATAAACTGTACTCATAAAATTGCATGGGTTTGCAAGTTTTGAGAGGGAGGATCTTTGATCATCATTTTCATATGTTTAATTCTTATTAGTTGATTCAAGTTCTCTATTTTCCTGTTGCATTGATTTTGAAATTTTATCTCTTTCTAGGAATTTAGCCATTTCATTCAGGTTTTATCATGTAGCTATTTATAATACTCTTCCTTTAATTAGAAATCTCTGTTTCTCTGTAATTGTTTCCCCTCTTCTGTATTATAAATGATACCAAATCCACCTCTGTCTTCTACAGCCATATTACTTTATTGGAAGTTGAGGCTTATGTATTTATTTTAACATCTACATATTTTTTTTCTGGAAAAAAAATTAATAGAGCTTGGGATTTGCCATACAGGCTGCCTTTTTAATAGAGATGCTCACTGTTAGACCTCCCAAGGCAAACACCTTGGCCAGGCTCTGAGACATGTTTGAAGCTACAGTGAGAAAGATTTGAAATTCAGAAAGAAGGACTAAGATTAAGAGATTAGGGAGCTGGACGCTGTTATTGTACAATTTTGTTTCTTAATGTGTCAACTGCAGCCTATGAGACCTCAGAGCATGAGGATAGCATTCTGTCTCTGACTGCTCCCAAGCAGCACAAAGCTTAGTGCAAATGTCACAAACAGAAGCCACCACTCACTGTTGAATTTAACTTAAATTTTGTCTGCAGAAAATGGGCCAATCTTTAAAACTCAGAAGATTTAACAACACACACACACAATAATTCTGGATTCCAGGTAAAATAATCAGAAGGTGTGTCATGACAATGTGCTTTAGCAATTTCTCCCTTTGGGCATGCACCCTTTCTCTTGGCCTGATGCTCATCTGTTTGTGTTATCTGCCTTCCCGTGTAGACATTTGAATTTTTGGATCCTAGTGTAATATTGCCTGTGAATATGGTCTCTTCACAGTAATTCTGGACTCACCACCCAGGAATGTAAGGTTCTCTATGCACAGACCCTCCATGTTCTGCAGTTTATGGGCCTACCAACCCAGCACACATGCTATCTGCTCATACCTGACCAGTGACAGTTAGCAACCTGGATACATATATGAGCCCTATACAGACCTTTATTTTTGAAAATATCATATGAAATCAGAGGTTGCTACTTGCTCTTTTCTTTTCATTGGGATTAGAAGTGTTTAATTGTTTGTATTGCATTAAAAGTATGTTTCTAAAACTCTTATGGTGATTGGGAAATGCTTCTGACAATTGATAAAAGGCTTTAAAAACTTGGATAACAAATTGTGTCTAATCGCAACTATATAAAAAAAATTTTTAACAATTTAAAATTATTTGGGGAAAACCTTATGGACAGGCCCCCAAAATATCTCAGGTGTTGCCTCAATGGGTAATGTGACTAAGGGTGATTTTGTTTACTTCTCTTTCCTGTGTCTTTCAAATTGCAATGAGGATGTCATAGATGCTGATGGTGCCTCACCCAGAACTCCTTTACCTCCTGACACACCCACCCCAGCTACTGCAAGTGATTGCTAACAGCTTACACCTGTGACCGTCTCTCCAGACTCTTCCTTGCCTAACCAGAGCCAATCACCCACCTCAGGGCCTGTGTTTGCTTATTTCAGGATACAAGGGAGACAACTCAGTGACACAACTTAAGCTCCAGAGTGCCCCCTCCACTCTGTGGAGCCAGTCAATGTAAGACTTTACTTGCCCATACCCTGCTTAGCTCTTTCCTCTTCCCTATAAAGCTTTCCTCACAGTCCTACAGGTTTTTAGCAACCAACCCATTTAGTGAGTGGTGTGGAAGGCTGGGAGTTTTAAGTGGCCCGGAATAAGAAAGGGATCTGCACCTGAGCTGTACAAGCTGTGGTATAAGTAGCACTACTACTTGGGCCATATGACCCAGAAGATCCCATGATACTAGAAATCCAATAGGAAAGATGCAAGCATACTTCTAGATTTCTGGAGCAAGATGACACTATCTGCAGTGGGAAATCAGCTACTGACATCCAACTGGGCCCTGATAGAGCTGGAGCATCTGGCTGTTGAACATTGAGTAACTGTGTAGCAAGAATTTCCCATGAGATGAGAACTGTCTGATTCACCAAGACATAAGATCAGGCAAATCCAGCTTCAATCCATCACAAGATAGGTGGGGTATATCCAGGATCAAGCTTAAACAGGCTCAGAAAGCACAAGTAAGGTGCACATACAGGTCGCTCAGGCTCCCAAGTCACCTTCCACTGTTGCATTGGTTCCCCTCCTTTGGCTCACATCTATGGAAAGTCCCCCATGACCAAGTGATGGAGGGAAAAATCTGGGCTGTGTTCACACTCCGGTAGGTTTTGTCTGTTGGTACAAGTCAAAAAAGGACTCTGCTTCTGCACTTCAACCCCAGTGGGGTGAGGGAGCTACAAGACAGTGGGGAATGGAAATTGTCCTAATGGGCAGGACTTCAAGCAGTATACCTGGTTATCACCCGCTTGTGAGAGAGAAGTGGTTCCAGGTAAGGATATACACAGAAGCATGTGCAGTGGCTCGTGGGTGATTGGAGCCTAAAAGGAGCAGATTTGGCCGATCAGAGAGAAGGAGGTCTGGGGAAGGGGCAGGTAGATGGACAAATGGGAGTGGCCATAACGTCCGAGGATCTTTTTTGTGTGTGTGTGTGAAGAAGACTGGCTCTGAGCTAACATCCATTGCTAATCCTCCTCTTTTTGCTGAGGAAGATTAGCCCTGAGCTAACATCTGTGATCATCTTCCTTTATTTTGTATACGGGGCACCACCACAGCATGGCTTGATGAGCAGTTCGTATGTCCGAGCCCGGGATCCAAACCTGCGAACCCCAGGCGGCCAAAGCAGAGCGCGGAAACTTAACCACTATGCCACCAGGCTGGCCCCGTCTGAGGATCTTTTTATCACATGTTAATGCCCACTAGAGAGCATTCCTTTACAAAAGGCATTAAACCGAATAGACAGGATGACTTGGCTGGTAGATGTCAGCCAGCCTCTCCTCAACTACCTCCGTCTTTGCACAATGGCCATAAACAGAATGGGCAGTAACTTTCTATGGTGACAGATAGTTACTAGACTTATCGTGGTGACCATTTTATAATGTATATAAATGTTGACTCACTAGGTTTTACACCTGACAAAAAATTTTAAATGAGATCCTCTTTTCACCTATTAGATTAGCAAAGATAAACATTTGATCTTATTCTCTGTTAATAAGGGTATAGGGAAAGAGGCACTCCCATCCATGGTTAGTGGAGTGCAACTTGGGACAATCTCGCTGGAGGACAATTTGACAATAATAATTGTTACAAAAATTGGTAATAGTCATTTGACCCAGAAATTTCCTCACAGGAAAAATTTAGACTGCAGACATATTTACATGCTCAGGCAACTACTGTACAAGATCATTTATTGCAGAATTACTGTTGTAGCTAAAGGCAAGAAACAAATAACCTTCAATAAAGGACAAGTTAAACAAATTACAGTCCTTCCACACAAAGAAATAATATGCAATTGTTAAAAAGAATGACATATCTGTATCTGCACTGATATGGGCATTTTTCAGGATGTATTCTAAATGGAAAAATTGGGGTACAAACAATACACTACCACTTCCCCTTAAAAAGGTATGTGCGGGAGAGTGAGTGGGTATGGGTAAGGACGCTTTTATATACAGAAAATACCTCTGGAAATTTTCACCAAAAAAAAAAAAAGACTGGTAACAGATGAATTTTGGAGATTGGAAAAAAATATTTTTACTTTTGTATCGTTTAATATTTTTAATATGATATGAGCAAATTTTTAAGGAATGAGAAAGTTTGTTCAGTTTTTCAGGCTCGTTTCTCTGACTGGCCTGATCAATGACAACCACAAGAAATGCTCAAAAAGTTTTTCAAAATATCTTATAGATAAGCTGACCAAAACAGGAGGCTTCCTAATAGGCCAAAAACCAAGTGAAAATGGGAATCCAAACAGGTACATTGGCGTTTTCTCTGATAACATTTGCTGAACCCAGTGACAGAGAGCTCAGGTTTTTCAGGAGTAAAGTCCCTAAGGTCTTCCTAAGTTGGGGAGTCAAATAGAAGACACCTCTCTTAAAGCTACTCTCGGCTTAAGGGTAACTTTCAAATCACTCTTACTCCTCCCGCCCCACACTTGGCATCTGCCAGGGGACAGGAAGTTTCTTTTCCTATTATGAAGCTTGGTTTATGGAGAAGAAAAAATTACCCCTGAGAACTAGTAACCACAAACTAACCCTCACACAATTTTGTTGTCCAAATGCATCCGATGTATGAGATCTTCAAAAATATTAAGCCAAGAATTTAGCTGAAAATACTCCAAATTCTAAGTGCTCCCAGTGCAAAGGCAAAAACTTTTTTGGAGAAATCCACCTTTGAACCAAGCCTCATCTAAGTCCCACAGCTAAAGTTCCAAGGAGCTGGACCTCACAGTTAGAAATTTTAACACTCAAGGAAACAAAGCACTATGAATAAAAGATAAACAGAAGAAATAGACCCATAAATACGTGAGATTTTTGGAATTTTCAGATGCAAAATATAAAATAAGAGTGGGTTGAAAATACTCTTGCAAGGAGCAAGAGACATTAAAACATACTTTTTTAAATCAAGCTGATTTGAAAAATAACTAAATAAAACTTCTAGACATTTTAGAAAGAATTTAAAAAATTAAGAAATCAATGAATGGATTTAGCCAAATAAAGATTTAGTGAATTAGAGAATAGAATTGAAGAAATTTTTCAGAATGTAGCACAAAGAAAAGTACAATAGGAAGGAGAGGAATGTAGGACAGAGTATCAAGTTCTAGTGTAAACGCCATATTAGGATTCCAGAAAATGAGAGAAAATGGAAGATATGCAATATTTGAACAGGTAATGGCTGAAAATGTTCTAGAATTGATGAACTGGTGAAAGAATACTAATCCTTAAATTCCGGAGGTTCAAATAACTTCAAGCAGAATAAATATAAACAAATCCACACCTAGATATGTTACCTAAACAGAAATGACCATTAGGATTACTGCTGAACTCTCAAAAGCAATCATTACAGTCAGAACAGAGTGAAGTAATATCTTCAACAAGAGAAAAATTAACTGTCACCATAAAACTGTACAAAGTATCTTTTAGAAGATATTTTTTAGAAATGAGTGAACTAAAATATATTTTTATTTTATTAAAAACACCTATTTAACAATGTATTTATTAGAAATGAGAATGAAATAAAACAATTTCAGACACATAAAAACTGGGAAAGTTGCCACCAGCAAACCCTCACTAATTTAAACTCTAAAGGATCATGCCGTAGGTGGAAAAAAAAATGATCCCAGAGAGAATGATGAGCAGAGAAAGTAGTAAATTGTGAATTAATCTAAACAAATATTACCTATATAAAACAATAATAAATGTATTGTTTTGAAAAGTTAAAAAAAGGTAGGATAAACCATCTAAAATTACTCAGAGAGAAGTCAGGGGAGAGATGATCAGGTGTGAAGTGTTCTGAGATGCTTTTACTACTTGAGAGGAGATATTGATTTCAGATTTTAAAGAACTAAACGTTTATGCTAACATTGCTTGGGTTATAAACTTTTTTAAAGTAGAAAATATAAAACTTTCAAATTAATAGAAGGAAAATCTATGACATGAGAAAATATATTCTATAATTCTAAAAGAGAGAAGTTATAGGAAAGAAAGAAAAATTATCACAGAAAAGGCAGAATCAGGATTGTGGGGAGATGGCAGAGGCTGTGACAAAGCTTTTCAATTTATCCAAATCCTTACAGGAGTAAGAAAGAGAAAAACAGGCAGAGCCTCAATAGCAAAAGCAAAACCTATAGTTAACATTTTCAGCAAAGTTAGGTGACAAACAAGTGAGAACACATCATCAAGCCCTACATGATATACACCTCTGTAAGGGAAGATGCCCAGGGAAGCAAGAGGATGCCTGACAAATCTTAGGGCAGGAAAACTCCAAAGAGCCAGTAGGAACATGCGAAAGTGTGTCCAGCCAATTTGAGAACAGCGACAGAAATAAAAGAGGTTGGCCACTCTTATAGAAGGTGAGTTTCTGTGTTTCTATGGTGAGGACCGAGGGGCTGGAGAAGCCTAGTCCCTAGCAATTCTACACGCTGACCCACCAGAGCTCCCTTCCAGGATAGGGCACAGCTATTAGGAGAAAGTTCTGGAAATCGAATCAAAATTGTACAGGATAAGAACAACAGAAAAGAAGGAAAGAGAAGGTCTGTGTAAAAGAGAGGAGAGGGGAAAGAGCCAGGAAGAAAGAGAGTTATGAAGTTAGAAAAGCTACCTTGAACACCACCACCTTCTAATTTTCAAGAAAACTGACCTCTAATTAAATATACAACAGAAAACTGTCAAAGTCAAATCTCATGCAAAGTTACTTTAAGAAAAAAGAAAAGTGAGAAAAATAACATTCTTTAAGACAGTGAATGGAAGCATCCCAAAAGGAATGCCCATAGAACAGGTCAAAACTATAACTTTCTGTTTTAAAATGAGCCAAAAACAATAGAATACAAGAAGGAACAACATAATTCAGAACTAGAAAAACTCAGAAATAAGGTTACACAACTAAGGAAATAATTAGAAATAAAAGTTGAGTTTATTTCAGAAGTGAACACCAAACCAGAAGGAACATAGTGAATAAACACAACAGATAATACCTTAAAATAAATACAGAGTAAAAAAGAGGGAAATGATAAAAATCAAAGCTAAATGAAAAATTTTACATGAATATTCATAGCAGCATATTTATCATAGCCAAAAAGCAGAAACAACTCGAATGTTCATCAACTGATGAATGATTTAAAAAAAAATGTGACATATCCATACAATGGAGTATTATTTGGCAACAAAAAAAAGTAAAGTACAATGCAATTATATGGATGGACCTTGAAAACATCATACTAAGAGAAAGAAGCCAGTTACAAATGACCACATATTGTTATTCCATTTATATGAAATATCCAGGATAGGCAAATCCATAGAGACAAAAAGAAGATCACGGGTTGCCAGGGCCTGAAGGGTTGGAGGAAAATGGGCATGATTGCTAATGGGTACGGAATTCTTTTCGGGGTGATGAAAATGTTATAAAATTGATTGTGGTGATGGTTGCACAACTGTGTAAATATACCAAAAACCATTGAATTGTACACTCAAAATGGGTGAATTATATGTTATGTAAATTATATCTCAATTTAAAGAGAAAATAAATGAAAAAAATAAAAAGGATTGAGAGAAATTGAGACCAATATTGAAGATAGGCAAAGAAGATTCAACATATTACATGAAAGGAAACTCATTAAGAAAACCAAAACAAGGGAGCAGAACAAATACTAAGAACTAAAATTCAAGAAAACAGTCCTAAAATATGAATAGATTTCAAAATGCATATTGAAATAGCACACCAAATACCTAACAATATTTACCCAGAATAAGTTAACACAAAGAAATATCCTAGAAAAAAAATTACTGAGTTTTAAACAAAAAGAAAAGATTCTTTGAACATCTAGACAAAAATATCAAGTAACTTATAAGAGAAAAAAATGAATTATCTCCAGACTTTTCTACAGCAATATTTATGCAGGAGAAAAGGAGGTAACACATTTAAGATATTGAAAGAAAGAAGACGTGAGCCAAGTGTTTTTATATTGAGAAGAATATCAAGTATAAAGGACATGGATGAAATCTAATCAGCATGATAATATTCAGGGAGTACTGTCCCTATGAGTCCTTCCTGTGGAATCTACTAGAGCATACACTTCAGACAAGCAAAAAAGACTACAGAAACATGTGTAGTAAA
Source organism: Diceros bicornis minor (assembly GCF_020826845.1). NCBI lineage: Eukaryota > Metazoa > Chordata > Mammalia > Perissodactyla > Rhinocerotidae > Diceros > Diceros bicornis. The sequence continues at coordinate 10,064,531 of NC_080772.1, read as the reverse complement.
GAATTTAATCTTACCCCAAAAGAGGTCTGGCCTTTCCTGGGTTTCTGGAAAGTAATCTCTAGGTACTTAGAATATCGTGGCTGATAGGAGTGTCTTTGTTTGCCTGGGGACCTTGAGTCATGTCTGACCATACCATAAGGTGGGAGCTGGCCACACCAAAAAAGGACAGCGATATGATTTAAGGTGGGAGCTTTGAGTCATATGGAATCAGTTGACCTGGAGATCAGTCTCAGGAGCAACCATGCCTACGTGGTGGAGCCCCAGTAGGAACTCTGGACACCGAGGCTTATGTGAGCTTCCTTGGTTGCCAAACTCCATATATATTGTCACACATTGAACCCAGGAAAGTAACACATCCTGACTCCACAGAGAAAGGACAATGGGAGCTCTGCATTTGTTACTTGCCCAGACTCCACCCTATGTCTTCTTCCTTGGCTGATTTTAATCTGTATCCCTTCCCTATAATAAACCATGACCATGAGTATAATAGCTTCCAGTGAGTTCTGTGAATCCTTCTAGCACATTATTGAACATTAGGGTGATTTGGGGAACTCATCCAAACTTGCAGTTGCTGTCAGAAGGGAGGGCGGTTTAGTGTGTACCGTATACCCTCTAACATTTGTAGTTGGCTAAGCCCTTGCAGACATCAACATAAGAATTGGCAGTGAGCACTACAACATATAATTACTAGTAGAACTAAGGTTAAGTAGGGGCTAAAAGGGAGGGAGCCTGACATGTAATGTCTGTTTGCTCAATTTAGATATTGTACAACTATAGAAATGGGGGAGTGGGAAAAGCATATACAAAAAAAGTTCAGTCTTCTCGGTAAATACATTGATCAATAAATATATTGATTGCTAGTATTAATATTGTTATTCTGAAATTTATGTATGATAAAATAAATGGATAATAATTGGACATTCTAATTCTATAACCTCCTGTGTCCCTAAGAACAGTATTCTTAGTGTGGAAGAAAGGAGATAAAGATGTAACAGAGAAGAAATTACTGAAATTATCTTCTAGTACTGATTTGAGTGTGTTATGTGTGTTTTCTAGGCTTTACATACCACATGCCATATGGTATAGGAGGTCTAGAAAAAGTAACTCAGTAGCAACAAATATCACAATTGCCCAGAATGTGGTCTTGAAATATCATTTACCACTAAAAGAAACTAGAGCTTCTTGGAGCTGATTGCAAGACTGGGGCATGAAATATACAAGATGTGTCTGGAAAAGTTATCACACCAGACAGCAAGGAAGCTATCAAAGACTGCAAAGATCATGTCAAAAAGACTTGGGAGTCAACCAGAAGAGGCTCCCACTGGCCAAAGATTGGACAATTTGAGCTTCATAAAGCTCAAATTCATCAATAATTCATCAATTAATAATTCATCAATATGTTTAAACACATGAGTTCATAATGGCATATTTTTTAAAAAAGGAATCATCCTTAGAAGGATGATAGGGAAGAGATAATATCTTGAAAACTAGTACAGAAAGGGAAAGAATCAATATTTTATCCTGCCTTTCCACTATGAACTACTATACACTGGGAAACCAGCAACAAATGAGGTGATCCATCTCGTAATAAAGTGGGTCACTACAGGATGATAAAGTGTCCAATATACCAATACTTGTATTTACCTAATAATGTATCCTCAAAATATGTAGAGCTAATATATAAAGCTACAGTTGAAGAACTAAAAGAGTCATATACAAATTCATAATCATAGTAGGAAATTTTAATACACGCCATTCTATAATTTATTGGTCAAGGAAACAAAAATCATTAAGAACATAGCAGTCCTGAACAGCAAATAAGCAAACTTAATCTAAAAGATGTTTCTAGAACACTGCAATCAACCAAGTGGTATATTAGTTGTCGATTGCTGTGTAACAAATTACTCCAACATTTAGCAGCTTAAAATAACCAACATTTATTATCTCACAGTTTCTATGGGTCAAGAAGCCAGAAGCATCTTAGGTTGGTGGTTCTGATTCAAGTCTCTCATGAAGTTGCAATCAAGCTGTCTGCCAAGACTGTAGTCTCCACTGAGGGCTGGGCTAGGAGAGAATCTGTTCACTCATGTGGTTCTTGGAAGAACTTAGTTCCTTGCTGGCTGTAGGCCAGAGACTTCAGTTCCTCACCACATGGGCCTCTCAAACCTAGCAGCTTGCTTCCCCCCACAGCAAGGGATCTGACAGAGAGAGAAAGCAAGTGAAATGGCAGTGAGCACTACACAAACATCAAAGAAAAAGGAATGTGTGGATCCAAAGATGCTCAAGTGGAGAAAAAAGAAAAAGAAGATGCTCAGAGTAGACTGCCACCTGTGCACAGGAAGTGGGTAGAAGTTTGGGCACTAGAGCCAGATGGCAAACTCAAACCTAGGCTCCACCACTTAAGAGCTTTGTGCCCATGAGAAGTTACTTTTTTACTTCATCTGTAATATGTAGATAATGATAGTATTTACCCTAAAGTTTCTGTGACAATTAAATAAGTTAATATGTGTTAAACAGTGCCTAGCATATAGGAAGCACTCAACAAAGATTAGTTTACAAGGTTCTAGACTATTACTCCTCCATCTTTGAGTGAGAAAAATGTTTCCCCATAAGTGATGTCTTCTATTTAAACCACTTTTTATCTCTCTGATATCTAACAATTCTCCCAATTTCTCCCTCACGCATAGAATTTGAACCTGGTTCCCTAGTTCAAGGCTGTATCCCGCCCCTCATCTTACCACCATTTTGGTAGCTCAGATGGTGCTGTCAATGCACCCATGACTAATCCAATACTCTAGCATCACCATTCCTTGAGGGCCCCCCTTGTCTGTGGGCTTCCCTATAGCTTGCTGTTATGGATGGAATGTTTATGTCCCTCCAAAATTCATGTGCTGAAATCCTAAATCCCCAGTGTGGTGGTATTCAGAGGTGGGGGCACCCAGTCTATGGTATATTTTTTACAGCAGCCCAAGCTGGCTATGACATTTGCCCACCAGGTTGTCTTATTCCTGATGTCTTAGATTTCAGCATCCCATTGTGATGCCCCAGTCCCTCTACCTCTCTCGTATTCACACCTTTCTCCCCTACTTCAGCAGGTTCCTTCCATTCTGTCATCCTCGACCTATATTCCTTTATAATGCTATCTTCAGTGAACATTGTTTCAGTCTGTTACTTAATAAAATTGTCTTTATCACCTGAACTGACATCTGCCCTCCTGTTAAAAACTTCCTTCCACCTCAGTGATATTTATTTTTGTTCTTCTTCACAACTTTCTTCACTACATCTGAAGTGCAGGCAATCCCCAGGGTTTCTTCCTCATGTCACTGTGATTTTCACTCTGACACCTTCCTTGGTTCAATGTGCAATCAAGTCTATTTCATAAAATAAAAATAATCATCACCTCTTATTTTTTTAGCAACCACGAATATCCCCATGGCTCCCAAGTCTGCATCTGAGGCCCAGCTCTTGACCCTAGATGCGGATATCTGGAAGCCTGATGGACATCTGTATCGACCCCTCCCCTTCAAACAAAACAGAACGCTCCTCCCTTGCACTCTCTGTGCCAGCTGGTGGAACCACCATCCACCCAGGTACCCTGGAATTAATCCTTTATTCTCTCTCAGAAATATTGAATTTCAAGGTACCAGCAACTGAGGGACACCAGAAAAAAAATTGGAAAGAATTCAATATTTGAAATTGCACACACACACACACAAAACTTACTACAGGAAAACAAATCAAAGAGCAGAACTTGGCTGAATTTCCTTATACTCATTATATGGTCCATTACAGCTCTTTTAAAAAATATGTACAATGAGGCAACACAATCTTTTTTTTCCGGGGGGGAACGGGTAAGAGCACTACACCTTCTTTTATTTAGAAATTGTTAACCAGAAAAAATATTAATGTATTTTTATAAAATTTTATTTTATAAATAAAATTACATTTATAAAAAATATAAATATATATTTATAAATTATATAAACACAAAATTTTAAAAATGGATTTTTATAAACATGTAAAAAATTCAGAAATATTAAATTAAAAAGAGAAATTCTACATAATAACACTAAAGAAAAACAATCACTACCAATATTTTAGTACGGTCTTTTTCAACTCTTCTATATTTTATGATTCTTATGAAAGTGAAATCAAAAACAGCCTTTTTTTCACTCACCATTATATCTTACATATTTTCCATATATTAAAAATCTCTAAATCATAGTGTTTAATAGCTATAAACTATTCTGGTAAATATACAGCCCACTGGTTGCAGTCTAATGATTTTAAAATACTAGAGTATTACTATAACTAAATGGAAAATTTCCCTTTGAAATAAAGTATAAGGTGTAGGTGAGGTGAAGACATTGCTATTTTGAAAATAAAATACCATTTTATCCAGAGTTCCCCACAATAAAATATTCACACTTGGTTTCTAATCTGTGATTTTATCACTTCTATAAAATGAAGCTTATTTTCATAGTCATTTATGTTTTCATAACATACAATCATTACCAAATTTTGTGAAAACAAGAATCAAATGCTAAAAGCTTGTATGTATTATATATGTATATACAGATTTTGATGTTTATGCTATATATATAACAGAAAATAAAGTTATTTATAAAGTTATTCTGAAATATGTTTGCTGTATTTTTATTTTCAAAAAATAAATTTATAAGTAGTATTGAGCAAAAGTATGCACGTGAAAGTTCATAATTCATGATTTTCAAGGAAAAACCATATCTTGTAAATTATATATGCTATTGACTCACCATATTTTTCCCTGTGGTAAGCTGTGTGCGTGTATGTGCATATATATGCATATGTATACATATATGCATGCATTTATATATGTAGATACATATATAGTAGTAATTGTACTAATTGCTATTCTAGTCTTACAATTGTTCAACTCACTTCTTTTTAAACCAGTTCTTACTACTCTATAGTATGTGATTGAATGGCAAGTCACAGTTTTAGTATAGATTCTCATTTGTGTCAACTAAATTAAATAATTAACTTCTATCAAAAGCAAAACTTAAAAAGGGGGGGCATAGTCTAAAATTTAACCAGGAAAGGAATATGTAGTGTTCCATCAGCATCCACGCTAAATTGTAAAAATATTTAATTGCCTTTAAACATATTATAAACGATGCTTGTTTGTTCATTTTTAAGCTCGCTCCAATACCAGCTCATTTTTAATACTTAGGGTCCCTAAAGATCTTAATCTAGTCCTGTCCTTCTCTTTTAGCCCCTATTAATCACCACGTCCTGACAACTTGGCATTCTAAATATCTCTGGCATCCCCACTGTCCCACCATCCCACTCTCATTCTTAGCAGCCACCACCCAAGTTCAGGCTCTCATCCTCTCACCTGGATATCTTCTCAATCATCTCCCTGTCTCCTGTCATATTGTCCTTCCCACAGGACCGCTGGAGTGGCTCCTCTCAAAAGCAATTCCAAAACTATCTCAGTCCCGTGCAAAAACACAAAAAGCCAAAAACCAAAACCTCTTTAACGGTACCACACTGACAACAGCACAAAGTCCAAGAACCTTAGCATAACTCTCAAGGTTTCCTCAATGCATTCTGGTGTTTCTCAGATGTGGTTTTCTGACCACTTTTATCAGATTCATTTGGAAACTGTTAGAAATTCATATTCCTAGATTTCACCTTAGGTCTACTAAATCAGAATTGCTGCGAGAGGGGCCCAGATTCTATATAATTACCAGGCTTCTCAAATGTAAAATGTGAAGATTCCTTTCTACCCTCCCGAGCTCATTTGCCATCACTCACTCACTCACCAGCAAAAACAGCATTTTCCAACCCTGGATCCTTGTTATAATCACCTAGGAAATTTTTTTTTAACACCAGTGCCCCAGCATCTCCAGGTGAATTAAAGAATGTGGGAATGAAGTCCAGGAATTGGGCCTTTTTCACAAGGTCCCCAGGTGAATCTAACAGGCAGCCAGGGTTGAGAACTACTGCTGGCACTTAAGGTTGAGCTGCTCTGAAAAGCACCTACACCTCTGTGATTATCTCACCTCCGTTCCTTCACCCACAATACTCCCTACCTGGAGTGTACCTCTGCCCTGATATTTGCAAACTAATTCCTCTTTATCCCTTAAGACTTGGCTTAGGCAATGTTAATTCCAGGGAGCTCTCTCACACTCCCTCCCACAGGCTGGGATTGGTCCACTCTCCGGGCTCCCGTAATACCAAGTGCATATCTCTAACATTGTAGTAAGTATTATTGTGTACATAACATAATCGTTTCTCTCTGTCTCCTCCAAATAAGTTTTGAGCTCTTTAAAGGCAAAGACCACAGCTCATGCATCTTTGCATCCTTTGAGCTTAGCAGCATCTGGCATATAGTAAGTACTGAATGAATGATTGTTGATTGAATAAATGAAAAAAATGAATGGCTTGATCTTCTTGATAAAATAGTAGGTGAGTCACCTCCTAGAGTAAGAGGACTAGGGTGAAGTTAGAATATCGGAAAGAAGACAATATTTGGGACTACGGTTGTGGATCACCGAGAGACGAATGAAAGAACTGAATTTTGCAAATATATTAAAGTAAAATATGGGAATAAATTTCTTCACTGTAGTTAAAATATTGTCTTAACCATGCATCTATTCTATGTGAAAGGTACTATAGGTGCCGCAGGGCTATAATTAATTAGCTAAGACTCAAAGAAGGTTTAGTAACTGTTGTAATGGATTATCAGCCCTTTACACCTTAGTGTAAATAAAAGCTTTGAAGGTATGAGAAGGGTGCCATCTACTGAGAAAATGGAGCATAACAGAGAAGTGAAAGCTTCAGATCTCTCATTTTTAAATGTTCTTAGGAATTGTCCTACCTAATTTCTTGTTCTGTACACTGCATATTTCATCATTTTTTCTAGATTATTTTAAAAGAATTAATATTCAGGAACACTTTACATCTCCTCAATAATATTCCATGCCCATTTTTAAATACATCACACTTTGTTCATATCTTCCTTAAAATTTGTAGTGTTTTTTTAAGGTGTTTAGTTAAAATTTTAAAAATAAAAATTTGTGGATAGCACAGCTCCAAAGTTCAGACTGTCATTCATTAACAGACAAAAAAACTATCATTTGTTTTGTTAATAAATTCAGGGAGGGGGAAGAATCTTTGACATAAGGCAAGGGCCAGATATGTTCACATTACTTACTACAAAATGCAAACAATGTGCAATTAAATGCATTTTTGGAACCTTTGCAAGAAGGCATTCCTGGCATTGCAGTACGTGTGGTAGAGAGGATGAAATCCCGCGAACCACAGATGAAAAGAGGGCCACCTTAGTTCCCCCTGAGTTAGAGGGCTTGTTTGTTCCTGTGGGCATAGTATGGCTAATACTCTGTAAGTTGCATAAGGTGTTTTCTCAAGATCCTTCCTTGTACACAAGAGATTTTGTTATTATTTAGACACAAGGCTGAACCACACAGAGTTGGTTCCATGGCATTCCTACTGAGAATTCCTAAAAGTTCAAACATACGTAGAAATAGCATTTATTGAACAGTTTCTACATACCAGTCACTGAGCTTTTTATCTTATCGATGATGTACAATTTAATCAAAATATTCATATAACGTGGGTTTTCTTTTCTTTCTTTTTTTGGATAAGATTAACATTTATTTATTTTTTTTATTGAGGTAACAATGGTTTATAACATTATATAAATTTCAGGTGTACATCATTATACTTTGATTTCTGTGTAGACTACATCATGTTCACCACCCAAAGACCAATTACCATCCATCAGGAGGTAGGTTTTTTATCGAGTTTAATGATCAAGAAAAAGAGACTCAAAGCAACTGAAGAAACATACCTGAGCTCATATATCTGGTAAGTAGTTGAAATTCTGAGGCCAAACTCTGACTCAAAAACCTAATTTTTCTCCACGTGCCCAGGCTGCATTGCGAGGGAAAAGTAGCCAATCTAAACAAGAAAAATAGTTGTGGGCAGCATCAAAAGAGAAACCAATTCTTAGATTGGGGATATACAGCTGAGTGAACCCCCATTAATTCAAATTCTTTGCAATATCTATAGGGAAGTGTTTCTCAAAACGGTTGATTGGAATCTTCATCGCTCACTCTGTCCCCAGGAAAAAAGGGTGCTGCATGTCCAGTTGGATTTGGGAAATCCTGTATCCCCTCTTAAAGAGTCAAAATGTTCATTAGTATATTAAGAGCGCTGAGAGGTAAAAAATTCTGTTTCAATTGGTTTATCCAAGGATTCATGCAGAATTTTTCTCATAGCACATCTAACATCCCAGTGAACACTAGTTAGAAAATGCTGCCCTGGCCAGTAAGGAGTTGTTGATGAGTTTTAAGCAGGGCAGAGACATAGTTAGATGTGCATTTTTGACACAGGTTTCTGGCAGGTGGGGTTTGGGACTGGGAGAGACTGAATATGAAGGGCACCAGAACCTGAAATAAGGTATGTGGGAGAATAAGGATGGAGAAAGAGGGACAAAAAAGGAAAAATATTTAGGAAGTAAAATTAATAGGTCTTGGAAATGGATTAGATGTGGGAGAGAAGTAAATAAGTAACCTATAGATTTCTAGCTTGAGTGAGTGGATAGATGTTGTACCATATGAGACAGAGAAATTGGTTTAACTTTTTTAATTCAGTGCTTTCCAAATTTATTTATCCCTAACTTTTTTTTTTTTTTTCCTGAGATATCCAGTGGAACTGATGTCCTGCAGAACATGCTTTCAGAAACACTGCTATGAGGGTCTTGTGCATCAGAAAGGCAAGTGGCCCAGGAAATCTTTTCAACATCATCAAACTTCTATGGGGAAAATCCTAAGAAAAATTTTATGGAGACAAACGAATTTTGCTGTACAAATTAAAAGTATGAACTTGATTTAAGGAACTTATAAATCTAACTTAAGAGAAAACCTAACACATTTTTTTGTGCCATTCTAAGATCCAGAGCAAAGGGTTGGCAAACTATAGCTCTCAGGTCAAATCCAGCCCATCGCCTGTTTTTGTAAATAAAGTTATATTGGAACATAGCTATACTCACCTATTTACATATTGTCAATGGCTCCTTTCATGCAACAATGGCAGCATTGCGTACTTGCAACAGAGACTGAATGGCCTGTGAAGGGGAGGAAGACTATCCTCTACCCACTCTGGGTCCTTTCTAGTTGGGCTACAAATTAAATTGACGTGAGACCAAATAGTAGGAGAAAATCAACCAAAGCTTTATAACATGTATACATGGGAGAAACCAGGGAAACAGTTTCTTGACAAATGGTGGAGGTTTTTCACCTTAAATAGCATATTCAGGTAGACAAAGGAGGATGTTGGGGATAGAGGAGTCAGCCATGGGAGACCACCAGAAAGCAAGCAATCAAGAACATGCAGATTTAAGTCCTTGCCTTCTGCACTGATAAGAGTTTCTAGAAATAATGTCATCCCCCGCTCTTCCCAGTACAGAGAGGGAGATACCTTTACAAATGGAGATTTCTCTTACAAATGTAAATGGTTGGTAAACAGAACTTTGATAAGAATGGGCTTAGCAAGGACCCTCCCAGTCTATCCACACCCAGAGTTAAATTCGTTTAGGCAGTTAGTGGGGGAGGTCAAATGTCCATCTGAGAAAATAATCAAGGTAAAGAGATGTATTTTGAGGTGGCCAGTTTTAATCTCCCACATCTGCACAGACTAAAATATTTATTATCTGCCCCTTTACAGAAAAGTTGGTAAAAACTTGATCCAGTGAACTGTCAAGCACATGGTAGATACTGTAAAAAGTCCACAAATTGATATATTGAAATCCATGAATACGAACACCAATACATTTGTAACCCAAGTTTCCTCAAGCTACCCCAGCTGATGAGTACAAAGGAATCACAACAAAGAAACCCATAGTGTAGTTCTCTAGAGCCACACACCCCGCTTCCAGAAATTTAGGAACTCCAGCCCCAGCACATACCTACCAAAGTTTATGTACACTTGGCATCCGTCAGCTCTCCCACCACCACTCCTGACAATGCCTCCCATATCCCTGGCTCCCACTTCCCAGAGTGGGCTAGTCCAGGTACCAACACCACCTTGACGTTTATCAGCTAGCACTTGTGCTTCTTGGAGCCTTTACCACTTAGGAATGCATTCAGTGGCAAATGGCAGAAATTCCTACTATGTAGAGGTTTAGAAAAAAATAGGCATTTATTTATCCACTCAAAAAGAAATCCAGCAGTAAGTGTCTAGAGCTGGTTCCAAGCAGGAAGTATAGAGAAGGAGAAAGGGCAAAGGGCTGAAGAAGCACTCCAGCCAAAATTGTCTTTTTCAAAAACTTTCCTGGTAGCCCAAACTAATGGCTTCCACTTACATCTCACTACCCAGAACTAGCTCACATGGCAACCTCTTCATGCAAGCGCATCTGGAGAGGTGAGCTTTCCAGCCCCTATGGTAGAGAAAGGGAAAGGACATTGGGAGTGGTCTTTGGAGTAACCAAACTACAGTATCTGATCCACTGCCTTTGCTCTGTTCCATCCTCCAAAGTGCTCTCACCATTGTTTGTCCAAGGGAAGACAATGCCCCCATTCTTACTGGTGCGGCACATCAGTGGGGGCCCCACACAGTCCTGTTGGCCAAGTTCAGCATCTCAGAGAGACATGGAAGCTGTGGCCTTGTCTGAGTGTCACAGCCTCCTTTCCTCATAACATTGAGCGTGGGAAATAGCATGCTATGGAACAATCTGAGCAATGCCACCTTACTATACTGACTTTACCATGGTCTCCCCTCCTTTCTTATTCTAAAGCTCAAAAGAAACCCGTAAGCGTCCCAGGCCTCTTCAAGAAAACTCTTTCCACTGCCCTCCCTAATAACTCTTGTTAATCTCTGGGTCTTCCAGATGTCTCTGTTGGCTGAATCTATAGCGTGTACACAGCTCGGGATCCCACTCTGGGATCCTCACAAACGAAAAAGACAGCGTGAGAAAAAGTAAATGGAAATAGGGTTTCAGGAACACCAGAGCTCAGGTGGGGCTACAGAAGGGAATATTTGTGGACTACCTACTGCTTGCCACAAGCTTTAAGAAGTCTATATTTTAATTATAAAATACTAAATATTAAATATATTTAACATAATACAAAATGTTAAAGTCTATACTTTAATTATAAATATTTTATGTATTTAAAAACTAGACCAGGGCTAGCCCCGTGGCGTAGCAGTTAAGTGCACACATTCCACTGCTGGCAGCCCGGGTTCGGATCCTGGGCGCGCACCAACACACCTCTTGTCAGGCCATGCTGTGGCGGTGTCCCATATAAAGTGGAGCAAGATGGGCACGGATGTTAGCCCAGGGCCAGTCTTCCTCACAAAAAGAGGAGGATTGGCATGGATGTTGGCTCAGGGCTGATCTTTCTCACAAAATAAATAAATAAAAAATGAAAACTAGACCAGAAAGAAATTCTTGGAACATGGTGTCATGTTCATAAGTTCAGAAGTTTAATAAGAATCTGCACTTAAGGGGCAGGCTTGGTGGCATAGTGGTTAAGTTCGTGTGCTCCGCTTCGGCGGCCTGGGTTCGCCAGTTCGGATCATGGGTGCGGACCTACCCACCCCTCATCAAGCCATGCTGAGGCGGTCTCCTAAATAGAGCAACTAGAATGATGTAAAACTATGGCATACAGCTATCTACTTGGGCTTCGGGGAGGGAAAAAAAGGGAAAGGAGTAAAGGAGGAAGATTAGCAACAGATGTTAGCTCAGGGCCAATCTTCCTCAAAAGAAAAAAAACAACACTAAAAAAAAAAGAATGCATGAAAGGTAAATAAAAACAATCTGCTTTTAGATGGTTGGATGAATGGTTGGCTGGTTGACTATTATTTTTGGTTAAAGTCTATGCTAAAAATAATACAATACATTTAATATTTATTGAGTAGTCTAAAAAATAATCTTGCTTTAAGTCAATCAGACAGACTTTTTATTCTCCAAATTAAAGAAATTGTACTCAACTCAAATGCATCACAAAATGAATATTTACCCCTTTACTGAATACATCGCCTGGGTCTTGTGTGAACGTTAATTAGGAATCTATCCAACAGTATGACATAACAATAATTCATTTTGGTATAGGATATCCAAATCTAATTCGTGTGCATTATGTCATTTGACTTTCACAATTCTTGAGTCACTCTGTTTTCTCCAGATTGGCTCACCCGCCTCAGAAACATAAGGGCAAATTTAAGGGTACCAGTTGTAAGGGTCCCTGTATCTCCCAAATGTTTTTGCAACCTGCTCACTAATGCTGGACATCTTTCCATAAGAGATAAACCTTTCATTTCCCAATCAGATGTAAAACCAAGCAAAGTGTCCATGGGATAGAGAATATTTTATTCAATTTCACACACAGGTGTGGAGGCAATGCAGTGATTATTAGTTCAGGCTCTACACAGACAGGCCAACAATCCAACATGGGCGCAGCCATTAGTAAATAGGTTCTCTTATCTGTAAAATGTCATAATAATTACCTCTCTGCAATGTGGCTTTTTCCGGGACTAAATAAAATAATATTTACAGAGCACTTAGTGAGCCTGGTAGCTAGGAAGGTCTTAATAAATGTCAGTTGTTCTTGGACTCATGGGAAGAGAAGAGACAGTACAAAGGGCACTAAGTTACCTAAAGGGAGGAGAGACATAGTCCACAGAGGAGAAAAGAACACCAAAAGAACAGAGAAGTTCCTGTGGCACGTAATAGACAAACAGGCCAAACTTTCCGGTTTTGTACGTTGACCTGTGGGCCAGTCAGGGGCCCTAACTCTCTGGGGGAGGCAGTGCAGCAGTCCACCACCAGATGGCAGCATAGAGCCACTGCCATTTTCACCCTTGGGCGGCACCGCATCTTCATCACGCTGAACTACGTGCAACGTTCCAAAGATTTGGGTTCACAGCGATGGAAATAGGAATTATCCCAGCCAGACTCCCTCTATTGGACCATCTAAACCCTGAGCGCTGGTGTTCCTGAAATCCTATTTCCATCCACTTTTCCTCATTCCACCTTTTCTTCTTACCGTTCTTGGGAATGTGAATAACTAGTAAATCTGATTTACCACAAAAGAGAGTCATTCTACACCCAAAGTAGAGAATTGCAGGGTCCACTTTGCAGCAAGCATTTTAGCTGTTCTTTCTAAACCCATGGTGGTTCAGCTACGGCTAAAACTTTTATTAAAACAAAACACCCTTTGCCACGCTTAACAGCACCAGCAGTGATGGGCAAATCACATTCTGATGAGAGTAGTTCAAAAACAAAGAAATCCAATTGCTTTATTGCAGAAAAGTCAAGTATTATTCCATTAACCTCTTTAAGATCAATTTTCAGATACGGAATAGTTTCTAAATGGATTCATACAAATATAGTATATCTCATCCAAAAACCCAAAGTCTTTTTGAACTTTCGTTGTTGATGTAAAGAAGCAAGTCATTTTCTTTTATAGCCACAAACAGGAATAACACTGCAGTGATCAATCATTGGTTAAATACTATAGGACCTTCATTCTGAATCAATTCGTTTTTAACTAGGACCAAGTAAGTCATTCCAGGAGAGGGTCACAGGTATATATAATGTCCCCCAAATGCTATAATTTACATTTGATGCATAGATTTAGTTAACAGATGTGAAAAAGTATACATATGCAGAAGCTGAAAACAACCAGGTATTTCCGCTTAGATGAACATTCACTTTTATGTGAAATTTTCCCCTAATCTGCATTTTTATTTTAATAGAACTCAGCCTGGTATTGCAGATATACTCACATCCCTTGTTTCTGTAGGTATGCCTGACTTTAATGTGGATTAAATGTGAGCCCGTGTTAACTTTAAAAATATTTCCAAAATTGTTTTTTAATAATGACACTACATTGAGCTACAACAAAAATATCCACTATTTGAAATACGTAGTCTTACCCTAAAGTTAATATCACCAGTAATTAACTTTATCAGCAATATTAACAAACCACATTCTGTGTTTCCTAAGACGATGGCCTGAGAAGCCACAGTAGCTCTTACAAAGGACTCCTCCCAAAAAACATAACCTGAATCCAATCATGGGGAAATTAAGGAATATTCTACAAATGGGGAAATTAAGGAATATTCTACAAATAAAAAACCTGTACTCTTCAAAAATATCAGTCATGAAAGACAAAAGAAGGAGGAGAAACTGACCCAGATTAAAGGAAAACTAAGTGCAACATGATCCTGGATTGGACTCGGAACAGAAAGAAAAAATTGCTGTATAGGACATTATTGGGACAATTGGTGATATTTGCATAAGGTCTACAGATTAGATAATAATAATGTATCCATGTAAAGTTTCCTGATTTTGATAATTGTACATGGTTGTATAAGTGGATGTCCCTGTTCTTAAGAAGTATACACTTAAAGTATTTAGGGGAAAAAGCAATGTACTTTCAAGTGATCCAGAAAGAATACATAATTTTTATGTGTAGGGTGAGAGAGAGAAAAAGAATGTGCAAACACAGCATATATTAACAATTGGTGGATCTGAGTGGAGTATATCAAAATCTTTTAAACTATTCTTGTAACTTTTCTATAAGTTTGAAATTGCTTCAAAATAAAAGGTAATCCATTCAAAAAAGGTAGCCAGAAAGTCACTCCAGGCTAAAATCCAGTAAAGCAATTTTTACTTCATTCTTTCCTTAAGAAAACATGTACCAAGAAAAAAAGGAAAATTTAAAAAGAAAATAAAATCACCCACAAGCCAACTGCCTATCCTACAGATGTTCCCATGTCTACAGGTTTCCTCAGGCCTCCATCATGTCTTGACTTGAGGTTGGGCTCCTGCCTCTACCTGTCCCCCTCCCTGTCTATTCTCACCAGAGCAGCTAACATGTGCCTTTTGTGTTTGGTACTTTCAACGAAGTTTTACACATTCACCAAAACACCTCACAGAAGTAGAGATTTTGGCAAAATACACAATGAAGTGTCTGGCTGAATATTTTAGCATTTAAAGACATCTAAACTTTGTCTAATCCCATTAAAATCCTTACTACTCTCACTCATCCCTAGAGTTCACCTTCTGCCAAATTGAAAAGGAGACCAAATGCCCTCAACTTCACTTTTATTCTCCCCTCTCCACTCCTGTCTTTAGCAGGCTACCCAAGTGCTCTCTGACATTATGGCCCTCGACCTGGGCATTTCTGAGGCCAGGTGGCTGTATCCAAATCTCTCAGATCAGATCAGATTGGTCTCTGCCCTCTGGTCAAGCCAGAGCTTCCTGGGTCTCACTAAAACCTGCAGGTCAAGGGTTAGGCACCTGATACTTAGCATAACTCTGCCACTAACGAGCTGTAGGCCTTTGGCAAATTGTGTCATCTTTCCTGTTCTTAATGTTCAATTAAGTAAAACAGAGGCAGGATTAAATAATTTCTAAAATCACTTTTAGTCCTGAAAACTATGCTTCTATGGCCCAGAAAAATAGAAATAATCATCTAGAAAATCAGCAGCACAAAAATTTTGAAATACAACAGAATGTAAGATGATCGTGAATGTCATAAGTTTATTTTAGGGCTTAGATGCAGAGGGTAGACAAATAAGCCTCCCCTCACACAAACTGGTGGAATAGAATTAGGTAATTAGAGACTGCTCATTGTAGAATGAGATGATAAATGACTTAATAAAACAGTTGACCATGACTCTTACCAACTATGGATGAATGACACATCTCCAGTGCTGTAATTAAATATCTCTGAAACCAAATTCTAGCAGCGAGTAAGCTTTTCTTCCTTTATACTTTCTACAGCTTGGGAAGTAAAGTACAGCCAGTTTTTTAGGTTACCAGATCAATGGTTCTCAAAGCATGGTCTACAAGCCTAGCCTAGAGATCAGAGCATTTCAGAGCGAGAAGGGAAGGGTTGATGAACAACAAGTCCAGCTTTTTATTTAGTACATGAGGAAAGTAAAGACCAGGCCGGCTGAGTGACTCGTCAAAGGTCACACAGAATGGTGGCTCACTCTCAAAACACCTGACTGGGTGTCTCACTGCCACGCGTCCTCATCCATGGAACACTTCTAACCAGTCAGTATTGGCTGGTCTCTGGTGCTGTTATTGAGGCCATGGCCATACTTCACTTCAGGCATTGATTCATGTGCTTCATCCCTCTTCATCCTTCTGGGACTGCCTGTCAGCTTAGGTAGGTCAGGTACAAGGAGACCTTCTGTAGTATTGCAGTCATTTTCCCCGTCTGGGATGGGGTCCAAGAAGCACACCCCCTACCTCTCTGATATGGGTCCCTCTCTAAAGTGGGCCCCATGAATACCGTCATAGGCAACACTTCAGACTCTTCAGAAAACACATTCACGCGTTTTCTTTCTTACAACGGCAGTAAGAAAACACAGCTACATAGTGCTCCAGGGGCTTATGTCTCCATCAAAACATCCTCCAGAAATTTGGAAAATTAGAAAGCCATTGCCTTATAGCAAGTTTTGGGTGTTCTAAATTCAAACTAACATGCCAAAGAAAAAAGCCAATCCACTTATAGGAACACTCAACAACATGGCTCTTCTCCAGAAAGAGAAGATAGAGGTAAGAGGAACTCCATGGTAGAAGATAATTCCCTTCATTATAGCTATCGGCAACAATAAAGATAGCCTTCGTTACCTGAGATGGTCGTGGTGGTTTCCAATTTACCATGTGAAGGAACAGAACACACAAGCATCATGCCTTTAGCTTTGCAGCGAGCCTTCTACAGCGCTTCTTGGGTTAATCGCTAGACCGTGCCCAGGCTAGATGAGCTCGCCCTCCTCTGTGCAGGGACCACGCCAAAGCCTTGGGATCCAGAGAGAGAGCAGCAGAACCTGCTATCACACAATCCCTTGCAATATTTTCTCAGGAAAACAGATTTTTAAAATCAGGTAGAAAGCATCTTCAGGACAAACAAGAATGTAATTTCTTGAATCTCAAGGTCTCAGGCCTCTACACCGTCAATAAAAACATCCCTAATCATCTGGAAGGTTTTTTAAAATGTAACTCTACACTCAGCCAGGTCTCTCAAGCTCTTTTGTAATCCATAATATTCCAGAGGAATGAAAGTGATTCCTTGTCAATTCAAAAGTTTGAGAATTCCTAACCTAGAAATTTGAATTTAGAAGGACACCAGGTCTGGGCTCTCATTCTAGAGAATCTAGACCTACAATTTTTTTTTTTCCTGAGGAAGATTCACCCTGAGCTAACATCTGTTGCCAATCTTCCTCTTTTTTGCTTGAGGAAGATTTGCCCTGAGCTAACATCTGTCCCAATCTTCCTTATTTTGGCTATGGGTCGCTGCCACAGAATGGCTAACAAGTGGTATAAGTTCGCGCCCGGGATTGGAACCTGCGAACCCAGGCCGCTGAAGTGGAGTGCGCCAAACTTAACCACTACCCCATGGGCCAGCCACTAGACCTACAATTTAATTTGTGAGCTCATTCACAGGAAGAGAAATCGTGGCATTCAGTTTCCCTTTTTAGAAAATCAGACTGTCTGAATCTGAATCTTTGTTCTTTAACTTACTAGCCGTGAAACTTGGGTGAATCCCTTCACCTCTTCAAATCTCATTGAGATCATTTGTAAAAACAAGTTTGATAATAAACAATCAACACGTTTCAGCTGTTACGATGATTATTATTATAAGCAGCTGCTGACAAGGCAATGTCACATAACATTTAGGCTTGTGGGATCTGAAATCGTACTGCCTAAGTTAAAATCCTGGCTCCAACCCACACTAATTATGTGACTATGGGCAAATTATTTACCTCAAGTCGCAGGTTTTTCTTCTGTAATATGAGGATGAAGGTGGTCCTGAGGAATAAATGAGAAAGAAAAGCAATGTATCCACAGAAAGTGCACAGTACAGCGCTTGGTGCACAGTAAGAATTTTTAAAATATGAGTTATTGTTATATTAATGGAAATGTAGCAGCAGCAATGGCAGCAGGGGTAGTAACATTGCTTTATTTGGGAGACAACTTGTAATTATTAACAGTGGAATATCTCTGAAAAATGTCCTTGGCAGAATTAATGTTTCCATCTTTGACTGGAGTCATTACAAATACCTATCTTCTCTGAACAGTGCAAGGACCTTTGAAAGAATGTTCTGGATGAACTGGGAGTGCATGGCATCCAGTAATATTCTAGACGGGGAAACATTTTTTTCCCTTCTGAGCTGTTCCATTTGATTTATTAAAAATCTTTCTTGTGCTACTTTAATAGTTGGGATACTAATAAAAATAACAATTCCTGCCAATATTTCTAATATAAAAGTTTTCACTGGCCTAATATTATGAACTTGAAGTATTTACCTGAAGTCAGTTTATTCTCAGGAGGCACTGTTATATAATAGATGTGCACTGGATTTGCAGTTGGTACAAAACCAAACAAATTGTATGTTAAATGCTCCTCCGTCTACTGTCTTGGATAGAATACTGTGGCCCTGGACCATCACTGAATATTTTTTCATCTGTTTCCTCATCTATGAAAATAGGAACCTTAGTAGCTGCCCTGCCTGTTTTCCAAGGTTGTTATTGGAGATCAGATGAGGAAAAACTTGGATCGAATTGTAATTGAAGTCGTTGTACAAATTTAAGTTGTTCTTATTACAAAATGTGAGCTCACTCACCCACACAAACACAGTTCTTGGATTTTGTTTGTGCTAACTGAAAAACAACTTATTTGGTTGGTACATTTACCCCGTCGTCGGGGCCTGAATTTGGCTCTCAAAAAGGAGGGTCAGGCAGTTTCAGAATAGGCTTTAAGGTATTCAGAGGCAGATCTATCTTCTCTGGAAACAGGGAGGCCGTGCTTCTGCTGGAGGAGACTTTCACAGACTCCTTTAAGGAATTTTACCAGGCCTTCTCAGAGCTGTGCATGAGCCAAAATATATATTGACATGATAAACCACAATGGATTTAAGTGTTTAAAGTCAAAAATACACTTTTAAAAATAAGTACTTAAGTTGGCTGATTGAGCGATAATACCTGGATGCTGAATTGAATTTGTTTAGAATAAACCACAGAGTAAATTTTTTCTTAACATTTTGCACCGAAGCAAGGAACACCAAAGGGGAAAAACACAATTCCATGGAAAATTTCCTTATTTCTACATTATGGAACAATTGCAATTTGTAGCAGGGTTACATAGCTAAGCCAACAAACTCTGACAGTCTCTGTGAAAATGTTTAGGTTCAAATTAAAATTAAATATGCTTCCTATGCCCCTGGCTCTGTCTGCTTCTTTCTGTCTTACACTTGTCTCTTACACCTCCTGTAATCCCCTTTCTGATGTCCAGAAAATCTGCTCCAAAAGAATTCCCCAAACTTGAAAAAAAAATTGCAAAAAATGTTAGGTGACTATTTTGCATTTACAAGTTCTGTGTTTGCCTACTGGTGTCAAGAACAGATGCATACAGACTCTATTCTCTCGTCCTTTGATTATGTACAGTTCCTATTACACTTTCCAGTTGTCTGCATTGTTTTAATTTGGGTGGAATACAGTGTTGTGAAATATTTTGACTTGAGCAACTTGTTGTGTGGGTGGGATATCTAGGCTGTTCCGAAGTGTAGAGGTAATTTTGTCTCATTCAGTTCATTCTGGGAAACATCACTGCCTCCAGTATATTCTGAGAAGTGATGTATTATTTTATTATTTTGTGAGATTTCAAGCACCAACATGAAGCATCAGAGGGGAGAAGCCCTGTTTAACTAGATACGTTGTTCAGAGATTTTTTTTTTTCAGTGAGGAAGATTGGCCCCTGAGCTAACATCCATTGCCAATCTTCCTCTTTTTGCTGAGGAAGATTAGCCCTGAGCTAACAGCTGTGCCCATCGTCCTCTATTTTGTATGTGGGACACTGCCACAGCATGGCTTGATGAGTAGTGTGGGTCCGCACCCAGAATCCGAACCTGTGAACCCTGGGCCACTGAAGCGGAGCACGCCAACTCAACCACTATGCCACCGGGCCAGGACCCCAAAGAATTCTTGCTCATATCATTTCCTGCGATACGCAGACATCTGGTGCGATCACACTGGGGGTGGCCCTGGGAAGGTCTCAGAATTTTCCACCAGGGCTCTTGCTCTGCCACTTCTCCCAAACTGGTTCTCTAGTCAAGGGTGAGAATCGGAGAGCAGTACCCCACTGTGGATAAATGTATCGCGTAGATCAGAGGTTGACAAATTCTCCCTATGGCTTAGAAGGACCCTCCACATACTGAGACGTGGATTCATTAGGTTTGCTTGCCTCTGTCCGAGATGGAGATCCAGTAAACAATGTGTTATCATAACACGGCCTCGGGCAGCAAGGATAACGCACCCCACATTTCCTGAAAGGGGAAAAAGTGTTTCTTCCTTCTACCCGAGACTACATTACTCCAATCTCAAATTAGTATCTTCATCATTTTATTCTAGCCCCCTGATCAAAGCTCCGAGCTTGACCGTGAGTACACAGTGCAACGTCCTGGAGAAAAGTGAGAAACCGAGGCAATCTTCTAGGTGCTTGGCATCACATCAGCAGATCTTGGAATCCCCTGTGGGAAGGAATTTTTCTTCAAAGGTGTTTAGCATTCTTTAGATTCAAAATTAAAAGTGTTTTTGAATCCGAAAACTTCATGCACAGCCTTTGTTCACTTTATGTAGGACAACAGCACCTGCTCGCTCCTTGCTACACGTGGTTTTCAAGCCCATTGACTTACTCGTCCTGCCTTCCCTGTTGTCCTTCGCAGCCTGGGCCCTGGAAAGCGTTGACACTGCTTTGCAGTGGTGCATTTTCATTAGCTTGATAAATACGATTTCCAAGCTCTCTAAATGCCTACTTCTCTCTCACAGGGACACTCATGTGACCTCTTTTACTTTCACATCCTAAAACCCAGGAGATGGTCATTAGAAAAGCAAAGTCAGAATAGCAAGAAGCCAAGTCCCCATATGAGTGGTGGCCCCAACACTGCCAGGGAGGAATGAGCTTTGTTGCCCCTGACCCTTGCCACACTGGGTACATCCACACCCTCCCCTCCCTGATATTCCTTTACTCCTTGCCCCTCTTCTCTTGCCTTGAGGGCCCTTTTGTTCACAGCACTTACAACGTTTTAGTATGCTGTCTATCCGTTTATTGTGTTTATTGCTAATCATCTCTCTCTCTCTCCAATCACATACGTCCCATGAAGGCAGGGGTCTTTGCCTATTTTTTCACTAATGAATCTCAAATTCCAATGACAATGTAGCACATAGCAAGTATCGAATAAATATTTGTTCTACAAATGAATGAACGCTGAAAGACAGGTACTTCTCTAATGCTTAGGTCACAAAGCATCCCCTACTGACTGCTAAATCTTTTTCTTGCTTGTTTTCTTCATCTCTAGGAACAAAACTTGAGCAAAGTTTTAAACTTTGTCCATATATTTCTTCTACTCTCTTTCTTTATCTTCCTCCCACATTCCCCGTGGCCCAGAACTTTTACTTAATCTAAACACATCCACTTACTTGGTCACTCTGACTGATATTATTCAAAGGGCCCCACGTTTAATATAGAATGCACTCTCTCTCAGTTATTCACTCCTTCTAAGTAATCCATCCCATCATTTGTTTCATTGTTTAGAGAAGTATTCAGAACCTCAGAGCCATAAACATTTCAGGAGAAAGGTCTCCTGAAGGTCTTAAATTAACGTAATGTTCTGACTCTCTTTGTAAATATGCTTCTGTCTTCTTGAAGATAATTGAGTTGCTAAACCATACAATCTTATGCAGCTGGCCCTCCCGTAGAGATACCCAGATAGTAAAATTACTATAATTAGTTTTGTAATCACTCAGCACTAAAGAATTTTTACTCAAGACCAGGATGCTATTTTGAGAATATGAGGAGTTCAACAACATGGAAGTAGGTAGTATTGATCTATTATTCCAGCAAATGAAAAACAAAAGGTAAGATCCCTGATTTTCAAACTTTAAACCCCATTACCTGAGTGGAGATTGCATGAGTATCTTTTTACTTTGTCTTCTCCTCAAAAGCTGGGAATAGAGAATAAAAATAGCAAATATTTATTGGTGCTTCCTATGGTCCAGTCACTGTGCTAAGCTTTTTATAGACATCATCCTACTTAATGCCCACAACCACTCTCTGAGGTTGGCATTTTATAGTTGCAGAACTTGAAACTTTTATGTCTAATTAATTTACCCAAAGCCCACAGCTTAGGATAGCTTAGGACAGTTGGAAAGAAGTGGGGTTATAAATTTACTCAGTACAAAGCAGAGCCCACACCTGCTACCACCAACTGCACACCTCCCAAACTACACTTTATTTCCTCAGCTTTTCACCTTTCTATACACCCCCATACCAAAATAATAAGTCAATAAAGGGATTTTTAAAAAGAGATTATAGGTAACTGACCCAAACACTACTCTAAACACTCTTGTGCTAGATATCAGGCTGTCAGGGCTGGAGATGTACACCCCATGGTTAACAGGCCCACAGAAGAATTAACCAGTCTGGGTTTTGCTGTTGTTGTCATTGTTTGGTTGTATTTTCCAAGAGGTAGAGAAATGTAGTCTACTGGGTTGTGAAAGACCTTCTTCAAAAGTAGGAATTATATACAGAAGCTGTCAAGGGTTTGGAATGCTGTTCCACAAGATGACATATACATTTGAGGTGAAAGAAACAGGGAGACAAGATGACACTCCAGTTGCCAAGTATATGAGCTATAAAGTGGAAACACTCCCATCCCAGCCCACAATTCCCTTAGTCTTTAAGAAGCCTACATACATGTCAGGAAACTCTTCAGTACAACGAAATGACAAAACCAACCCTTTTGTCCAGGAAAAAAAATCCACTCTGCAGATAACCCAGGCCTTTTGCCTTACTCTTCTTGCTATCTCTTGACAAAGAGCGCTGTCATCTCTCACTAATGTCGCGTCTCACAATTACTTCAAGAGCAGAAGATGGAGACAGGGCTGACAGCACAGAATCAAACATTTTGAAAGACTTCTTCGAGTCAATGAAAAGTTTTGGTAGAGAATCAGTTATACAGTCAATGATGGTGATTAATTTGTAAATTTCCTCCTAAAGTCTCATTTCTCTCATTCACTTTTACATCCCCTATAGAAACTTTTATTTATGTACAGACTCAATATGTACTAAATGGTGAAATGAATGATAATTTGAATACTAGCCACAGTCAAGAGCTGCACAGGAAATGAAAGACGCTGAGAAGGCAGAGTCCACACAGAGGAAACGGGAGTGGGTCGGGGGAGGCAACATGGCAACCGCGCTCAATCGCAGGTTACTTAAGCTGCAAGAGTCTTAATCTTGCATCTGCAAGCCAGGAAGAATACCGACCTCACAGGGTTGGAGTGAGTTTTCAATATCATCATGTTTCTGATGACACCCTGTAAACCACAAGATGCTGTACAAATGTGAAGTATCATAATGGTCTCTGCTTTTGCAATTTAGTGCAGGACATGATACATACAACCTATGTATACAATGCAGGGACAAAATGATAGGCACCAACATATAATCATGGACAGGGTCAACTAGGGCTGCACTTAGCACTAAGGCACAGGGAAGGTGCAAAGAGGGGAAGCTATATGTGAGATTGAAGGGTCGCTTTGGGAATAGGAGTGTGAGGTAGAATTGAGGCACAAAGATTTTAGGGGTTGAAAAGAGGCTAGAGGTGACTCCTGAAGAGAATGGAGGACAGCTTTTGAAGACAAGAGAAAGGATAGGGCCCCTGTTCATGGGCAGAGGGACAAAATAACCTACAGTCAGTTTTATTTATACATGTCATGCCCTGAACATTGATGGATAATATTAAGTTTCTTCTGAGTGACTTGGTAAATATTTCCAGTTATTTTTATAATCCCCCCCAAAATGAATTTTTTTGTACTTATTCTTGCTTATTGGAGACTTCAGGTATAT
This sequence comes from Diceros bicornis minor, assembly GCF_020826845.1. Taxonomy (NCBI): domain Eukaryota; kingdom Metazoa; phylum Chordata; class Mammalia; order Perissodactyla; family Rhinocerotidae; genus Diceros; species Diceros bicornis. The sequence continues at coordinate 10,040,595 of NC_080772.1, read as the reverse complement.
ATGAAGCAACTACAATAGTGGTAGGGTGTAAGTGAGAAGAAAATGATAAGGAGAGAACATTATCGGCCAAATTATATAATAAAACTAGAAGTGAAGGAGTGAAATAAAACAATCAATTTGGCTTTTTGTAACCTCTTCTGGCAGAGATGGAGTTGGGGGGAGTTTTTTAGGGGGGACTTTGACGGAGGGGGTCAAGTGAGAAGGTTATAGTAGTGATATTACAGCTCTACCACAGTCGACCAAGAACTAGATAGGCTTTCACTTGCTACAAATAAATCCAGTATCTATTTTTATAAATGCCTTTCAAATATTAATATCTACTTGCACAACACGAGAAACCTTCTGTGGGTTCCACAACAACCTATAGGACAGTTAGAGCACTTTTTAAAATACATCTTCACAGTAGGAAAGGCTCTAAAAGATTAAGGAATTTAGGGCTAGCCCGGTGGCTTAGCGGTTGAGTGGGCGCGCTCTGCTGCTGGCAGCCCCGGTTGGGATCCCGGGGGCACACCCACGCACCGCCTCTCCAGCCATGCTGAGGCCGTGTCCCACATACAGGAACTAGAAGGATGTGCAACTATGACCTGCAACTATCTACTGGGGCTTTGGGGAAAAACAAAAAAAAAAGGAGGAGGATTGGCAATAAACGTTAGCTCAGAGCTGGTCTTCCTCAGCAAAAAGAGGAGGATGAGCACGGATGTTAGCTCAGGGCTGATCTTCCTCACAAAAAAAAAAAAAAAAGATTAAGCAATTTACTCAAGACTGTATAGGCAATAAGTGGCAGATCCAGAACTCAAACCCAGATATTTTGAATCCAAATGTAACGCTATTTCCATATCATGTCATGTTTTACTTTTATGTATCAAATGGAATTTTTTAGTTTAGGTTCTGGCGCTGGAACCTTTATTTTCATTGTGAATGATCTTTTAGTTTTTATTCTTCAGGACTCATTGCAATCCATAGCTAGTGCCCTGCACTCATGGACTCGATCTCCTCTTTTCCCTCAGAGTCTCATTGCCTCTGTCAGTTCCTCTCTCTTCCCCTCGCCTAAGCTTCCTTGCAACTTGCCCCCTTTCCCTCACCCCGACAAGACAGCAGTACGATGCTTTGAAATGATCCTTGCTTTATTTAGTTTCTTTGGGAGGACTCTTAGGACTGGCGAAGGAATCTGTTGGTCTCCAGCCAATTTATTTGTGGTCTCTAAACATAGTGATAAAAGAAACAGAAAAATTGAGTGCATAGACCTAGGTAACTTTTGTAGACTGGTGACAGTTTTTGTAGGCGAATAGATTTTTAAATGTAATTTAAGAGTTTCCCTAGAAGAAAGCAGGTGTTCCGAAACAGACTGCATTTAATAGTGCAACAGCTCCATCCAGTTGTCAGAAGAGCCCAGCTTCCCTGAGAGAAATCCGACGGGCGTGCGGAGCGTGAGGGAGCGGGCGGCAGACCGCACACTCACCGACAACAGAATCCTGTCACTGAAAATCCTTCCTGTGTGCATAACAGACAAGCAAAGCAAGTCCTCCTCTTTTAGTCTCCTTTTCAGAATAAAACCTTTGACACTTAAGCAACATTTTTCTTATTCTTTCTCTGCAAAATAAAAACAGAAGGTGAAAAATTAAAAGAATGTTTAGATGACTTTATTTGCCTAATTGTACCACATCCAACAACGTACCCGGCCACCCAGGGTACACAAAGTGAACGCCACGGCGGGAGACGGGAGGGGAATGGAGAGGAGGCGAGATGCGCTCTGACTAGGGGTACCAGAAGGGCTTCGGAGAGATCACATAGGAGCTGACCCTGAAAGGACAGGTGATACTTCCAGGGCAGCACTTGAGGGCGGGCCATCCAAGCTGAGGAAATAGCGTGTGTTCGGGGAATGGTGAGTGTGGCAGGAAGACACTGTACACGGAAGGGATACAGTCAGTTTACCTCTGTCTCCCTCACTGAAATGTAAGGTCCTTCAGGACAGAGCCTGGATCTTCCCAACTTCCTCAAGCCTGCACTCTTGTAAATGTCCCCAGATCTTAGAGGATCTTGTAAACCAAGGGAAGGAATTTGGACGTTTATCCTGAGGCAAAGGGCAGGTCTTGGGAATTTTAAGCAGGGAAATTACTGTATTTGCATTTTAGAAAGATTTCCCTGGCTGTGGTACAGAGAAGGAATCAGAGTTGGGCAAGAATTTATGGGGGAAAACAGTTCAGATAGTTGCTTGATCCAGGATCATTGTTATAACCTCTCAGTGGCAACACAAACTGGGTTTGACCCTCTCCATCTCAAAACCTGTTGTAGCTTTCCTTTATGTATAGAACCAAGTTTAAAGTCCCAAGCCCAGCATTCAAGGCCCTTCACAAAGTGAACTGTTCTTCCTGTCTAGCTGTTTCTCCTGCTACCTCCCTTCACATACTTTGGTTTCAGTCAGTAGGACCAGTCCCCAAATACACCAGGTGTACGTGCCTCTTTGTGTTTATTAAGGCTATTCACCCTCTTAGAAGTTCGCCCTTGTTCCTGCTTGGTGCTCACGTCATTCCCTTGTGCAGCGGAGAGCCCTGTGCAGGCTCTCTTCGAGAGCCAGATGGTGACATATTCACCCATGTTCTCCCACACCGGTTAGCCTAGCACTCTGCACATTATAGGCACTTGGCAAATATTTGTAGAGCAGAATTGAACTGTAATAGCAGTACTTGTCCCTGGATTCATTTAATATTTATTGAGCACCAGAAACCATAAACAAAAAGATTGATGCATTCAATTACATTAAAATGTAAAGCAGTGCACAGAAATAAAAACACAAAGTTAAAAGACAAACTAGGAAAAATATACAGAATACATGTGATGAGGGGTAATTTCCTTAGTATACAAAGTTCCCCAAATCTTTCATACCAATAATCTAAAAAAAATGGGCAAAGGAAATAAATATACCCATTCCATTTTTCACCCATCAATTTTAAGGATGAGTTTTCAAGTACCCAGTGAGACTGAGGGTGTAAAGAAAGAAATACTCACAGGCTTTGTCTATGGGAGTATAAATTGGCATGCTTGTCATGGAAGGGTGATTTGTCAATATCTACAAAATTTTAAATGCAGAAACCTTT